>NC_090998.1:62497500-63122500 GCF_041146395.1 Eulemur rufifrons | reverse complement strand
AATACACACAAATCAGAGGCATTCATATATGCCAATAACAGTCAATCAGAGAACCAAATTAAGGATTCAATACCCTTCAAAATAGCAACAAAGAAAATAAAATACCTAGGAATATATTTAACTAAAGAGGTAAAGGACCTCTATAGGGAGAACTATGAAACAATGAGGAAGAAAATTGCAGAGCATGTAAATAGGTGGAAAACCATACCGTACTCGTGGATTGGAAGAATCAACATTGTTAAAATGTCTATACCCAAAGTGATCTACAGATTCAATGCAATCCCTATTAAATTGCCAACATCATTTTTCACAGATATAGAAAAAATAATTATACACTTTGTATGGAATCAGAGAAGACCCTGTATAGCAAAAGCAATTTTAAGCAATAAAAACAAAATGGGAGGTATTAATTTGCCAGACTTCAAACTATACTACAAGGCTGTGGTTCTTAAAACTGCTTGGTATTGGCACAAGTGCAGGGACACAGACCAGTGGAACACAACAGAAAATCCAAATATAAAACCATCCTCATATAGCCATCTAATCTTTGACAAAGCAGACAAAAACATACTCTGGGGACAAGAATCCTTATTCAATAAATGGTGCTGGGAAAATTGGATAGCCACATGTAGAAGACTGAAACAGGACCTACAGCTTTCACCTCTCACAAAAATCAAATCACGGTGGATAACAGATTAAACCTTAGGTGTGAAATGATTAGAATTCTAGAAGAGAATGTAGGAAAGACTCTTTCAGACATTGGCCTAGGCAAAGAATTTATGGAAGCATTTTCCCTGCAAAAAGTTGTCGAGATGCTTGAAGTGGTAGTTGATTGGCGAGAGGTCAAGTGAATATGGATGATGAGGAAAAACTTCATAGCCCAATTTGTTCAACTTTTGAAACATTGATTGTCCAACATGTGGTAGGGCGTTGTTGTGGAGAAGAATTGGGCCTTTTCTGTTGAACCAGTGGTGGCTGCAGGCATTGTGGTTTTCAGTGCATCTCATTGATTTGCTGAGCATAGTTCTCAGATGGAATGGTTTCACCAGGATTCAGAAAGCTGTAAGATGTAGCTTCATCACAGTATTTATCACATTCTATTGTAATTATTGTTTAGTTACTTTATTTCTGTCTTTTTCACCACTGTACACATTATAATGTCTGAAAAATTCACAGAATCTCTTACATATTAGGTATTTGATAATATTTAGTGAGTCAATAGAGGAATAATCAAATGTCAATTTTTAAATTTATAGTGAGTAATATAATTATCACACAGAGCTAGTATCTGACCTGGGTAAGTCCCTTCTCTGCAGTAAACCACAGAAAATTCAATTATTATATGAATATTTCTTGGTATCCATGGAATCAGAACATGTTACATTATTTGAACCTCTGATGGTCCCATGTCATGTTAGTGTGTCCTAACAATTCCAGAACATGTATACACTCTTGTCTACCCCTAATCCAAAATAATTATAATCCTTGGACAGGGATGCCCTTTCAGAGAGTGAATGTTTAGAAGAGCCCTGCCAGCTTTCTTTTCTGTGGTTTGTTTTTCTCTATTTGGTGCCATCATCTCCCTCTTCCCACTGACAAATTCTGCTTTAGCTTTATATTAATATAACATATTATAACACAAGTTGTTATTCACTGAGCCATGGTCCTCTTCTAAATGCTTCACACAGTAAAATTCTCTAAGGCAGGACAATATGTTTTATTGTATTTTACAACTTCTTGTAGTACCCACTACAACATCGTAGCTCAGTGAATAGCAAACAATGTCGTAGCCCAAATATTTTTGGTTATATAAGTCTAACTGTTGATTGCTATAGAGTCATGATTTTGTTTTGTTTTGCTTAGAGTTAGAGCTTTGTTGGGCTGTGTTGGGAAATTTAAATATTCAGCTTGAATGCTATTTTTTTGTGCCTGGGAGTATTTGCCACAGCAGGTGTTACCTAACCAGATGCTAAAGCCTTTTAAATTAATACGCAGCATCTTGTCAAACATGCCTCCTGCTTTACACTGTCGGAGCTGTTGAAAATTGGCTTTTTCTGCCAAGAGTTTTTAGTTGGCTCTGACTCAGCCCTCACATGCTTTAGCTACAATGTTTACTGGGCCAGGTGATTTTACTAATGTACTGGGAATGCAGAGTTTTAATAAATTTTCAAATCCTTCAAGCATCAAATAAGCAAAAATATATATACTAGACATTGGTCGAGACAAAAGATTCTTTTCCTCTCCTTTCATAAAGATGAGTCAGGATGAAGGACAAGATCACTCATTGGACTACAGAACTAGAAGGCTTGGTCCCTCCATTAGATTTTCTTCCTGATGATCTCCCTCTCTTCTTTCACATACTTGATACAACAAGACTAGGCCTGTTTTTTTTTTTTTTTTCCTCCTATTTGGGGAAAAGTGAAGGGAAGATGGGACAGGTCAAAGGGAAAGGAAACTTGGAATGAGTAACTTCAGTCTTGGTGCTAAGCCATTTGGTTTGTCTGTCTTCCTTGTTTTGGTAATACTATGCAGAAAGACAGGATTTGGGAGTAAGGTAGCTACTTAAACATAGAGCCAGAGCCCAAGGAGGGTCTTCATTCAATAAAGTCCATCCTACTCACCTGAGTTAGGAAATCTATATAAAGCATTAGACTGTAACCCTGGATTGTGGCTAGAATTGTAGGCTGCTGTATCCCTTGCAAACAGCATCTCATAGCAACCAACGCAAGGGTTCACTGAAAACTCCTCTAATATGTTTTATGCTATCATTTTATTTCAGACACTGGACAACACCTTGAGAGTTGTATAAGCCCTAAGGTAGTGGTAACAGATGCAATCAGAGAGATATAGAGGAAATAATAGGAGATAAATCAGAGATGTGTTCAAGGGGGCTTTAAGAACAGTTTTATGACATCCAAAGAATTTCCTCGTAGTTTCTATCTTTGTAGACATTAATATTATAGAGTGTGACTTAATATGTCTTAGGTAATAATAACTTAATTCTTTGATCAGCAAGAATTTACTAAGTGACAAGGAACAAAAAGGTACAATAAGATATTTTATCTTATAACAATGTGCCAAGTATTTTATTGCTAAATGTCAATCATTTTATGTTAATGTCAATCACTTCTACCATGCTTGTCCACTAATAATTCAGTAGAACTCTCTCTTTATTGTTACTCTTGAGGTTAATCCTGCTGTGCCTGATTTATAATTAGGATCAATGTTAGGGTTTTCCAAAGAAAAAGAGAAATGAGTGACAATGGGATTTATATCAGTGGGCCTCAGGTGGGCAATTATTGAGTTATATTTCAGTTACTATTAATGAAAAACTACATGTGTTTTGTATGCCCTGAAGGATCTAATGAAATATAATATCTTATATGGAAGATTGGGTCCTAAAAGAAATAAAAATTATATGTGGAATAATCATGTATGGCTTAAAAATAACTGAGTATATATCATTTATTGGACATCAACTATAGCCAGGACCTGTGCTAGTCATGATTATACTAAGGATTTCATTTTATCCACAATGATTCTGTAAAAAGGTACTGCTACCCACATTACCCAGTTAGACAACTGAGGCTTAAAAAGTTCACTGCTATTGGCCAAGATATAAACCTAGCTCTGTTTCACTCTGAATCTCATGCCACACATGACTTCCACAAATATACAGAGCATAAGGCCAATTTACCCATTAATCATAGAGAATACAAGGCCTAGGGCTCACAATGCTTTTTGGGACCCATGTAAATGTTTTAATTTCTTTAAAAAATATATATATATATATGTTATAATAGTTTTTATAGATGAGCGGGCCCATGAATGCAAAAGTGCCTAGGGCCCACAGAAGACATGGTGCTGTGCCACCAGAGAAGCTGATATAGGGGTACTGAAAAACTCTGCCTTGCCTTCAGATTGCTTCCCAACCAATCTATGGTGACACTGCCTGCCCTTCAGGATTCAATAACAAGCTGAATCATCTCTAACAGGCTGCTGTTAAGGAGCACCTAATACCTGGGGCAGCTCTATATATATATTGCCAAATTGGAGTCTGCAAAGCAGAGTAGGGATAATGTATAAGACAGGCTCATTTCACTGGGAGCATAGTGAGTGATTCATGGAAGGAACACGGCTTGATGGTCAGACAACTTGTGGCTACTTGAAAGTACCTATGTTTGATTTCAGCAAACATCCACTTTTTGGAAGATTCTAGTTATTTCTATTGGAAAATTTTGAAAAGGAAAGTTACCAAGGACCCATGTACACATCTACCATAAAAATGGCTTTTGTAACATGTTGGATTTTAAACAGACTTGCATTCCCCAGATCACCATGATACATTAACATAATCTATTATGCAGTTTTAGGAAAAAAGACAAAAAAGTTCTCTAATTAGAAAATGCCTACATAAAAAAAAATCAAACGGGCACAAAATATAATTTGCATAGTGTTTAAATCTCATTTTCCTTTTAACTTGGGTAGCTTTACTCAACAATTTCTGTGAGAATTCTGAGTCCAGTTGTGCCTGTCAAATTGTATTAGTTATGCAAGCGATTCTACCTTCAAGCTGTCTAGCCCAGGGCTGACCATGAGACATGGCTGTTTTACACAGTAATTTTGGATGACAGTTTTCCCTGGGCTCATGTGAGACTGGAAGGCAATTATAAGAGCAGAGGTCATTAACACTGCAGTTGATTACATAATAAAGCAAAAAACATATATATAATGATATAATGAAGTATTAATTTCTATGAAAAAGAACTTTTTTCCCCAAACTAAATGATTTCCAAACTAAATTTCTAAAGACTGTCATAAATTTTTAACAGCTAATATACTGAGATATGTATGGATATTGAGAAATAAATTGATTGAGAAATAAATTTGAGAAATAAATTGCCTTTTTGTTGCTTTGTTTTTATCTCTCAGATTCATATTTCTATTATTAATCTGTTGTAGAAAATATGTTCTGTAGTTTGGGAAAGGAGATATGTATTTTTATATATGTAAATTTATGTGCAATTATGTCCAAAGAAATATGGATTTAAAATCTAATGCTTCCCACTGAATAATACAGACAGAATTGCTAGAAGAATTTTCAAAGTTCAAAAGAGGAAATACCAAAATACAGTAAATGGGGAGCATAGCCTAAGGAAGTCATTATAAAAAAACATTTTGAAGTAGTTAATTTTGTCTAATTTAAATGCTAGATGGTCAAATCAGCATGCTTCCATGCCATATGCTTTCCTGAGAGCTATTTTTAATTTGCACAAATGTTTGGAGAATAAACTTAAAAGATGCTTTTTTGTGGTTGGTGAGGGTGTTGGCCGTATTCAGTGAATCTGAGTTCCAACTCGCCCTTTCTTTTTTCTCTTCTCTCTCAGGCTGGTTTGCACTCATGATTCTTCAGTCAGTACTTATTCAGATATGTGGCTGCAGAAATAAGGCCATTGTCAGTTCATTAAGTTAGTGGCCCACAAGATTAGAGAATGCAGGTTTAACTGAAAGGTAAAGAGTGTTAAAATTGTAATCAAAATGAATGAATTGTCAGAGATTTCTCTGGAGGCTGCCTGGTGTCATTGACTTGAAATTGAAAGGTTGAATTTTCCTCTTATCATTCAGCTTTTCTTGACTTGCTTCCCTTAGGTGAGGACTTACATATTAAATCAAAGCCCTTCAAACATTTAGTAAATGAGAAAATACGTTCCCCCCGCCCCCGATTAAAACCCCTCACGTAAACACACCGTCTGAAATGAGTCAGGGAAGTCAGCAGGGTTTTTTCAGTTCTTCTGTGTTTAATATTAAATATCAGAAAATGAATTTAGAGATGAACATGTGTAAAAATAGAATGTTCTGCATCTATCTGAAGATGGGCAGTCTGGTAGGCTATGGTGATTTACCAGGTAGAAAAAGGCATGAGTTGAAGAGAAAAGGAAAGATGCCAGAGGAAGTTCTGAATCTGCATTCTCTTTCATCTCCTGCCCAGGTTACTCTTATAGAATGTAAGTAGGCACAAGAATTGAGTGAATCTATACTTTGCCCCTGTATTTTTCACTTTGGAGATAACACATGTAGGAATCAAAAGAAGAGAAGCTTCTTTGCATTAAACTGATTGAGAATAACCCATTGACTTAAGGCCTATCTTTGAGATTATTAGCAGCTCAGATACCTGAATTACTCAAGCTCATTCTCAGCTCAGATGCCAGCACACAAGAGTGAAACCACAGTCAGGAAACAAAGGCAGGTTACTTTTGCTCAGGGATCTGTAGGGGATGTTGGTACCAGCTCTGACAGTGCCATATACTAGAATGGGCCCTGCTAGAATTACTTAAGCTCTTTTATCCAAGCTTTCTCATCTATGTTCTGGCAATAATAAGGCTGCCATAATGAATTAATGAAATAATAGATGTAAAATTCCTAACAATTGTCCCTAACATATTATTATTATTCAAGAAAGTATAGTTTAAGAAAAGGATTGGGGCAAGCTGGCGGTGGGGGGAAGAAAAAAAAGTAACAATTGGGAACTTAGCTAAAATTGAGGAACTTTAAATTTTATGTAATTTAAGAGACCTGTAACTTAAAAAATTAGAAGTGCACAGAAATTAGATGACTTGTATTAGTGTATAAGAAATGATAACTTCAAAATGCTAGCAGAAAAAAAGTTATTTTATTTCCTTCTTTTTTTAAAAAAGGAACTAATGCTCTATATTATGAGTTGAACTAGTATTGAGAGGGATTGATGTAGTGAGAAAAGATTCACTTCAGAGCAAAAGTAGTTTGAGTGGTAAATGCTTGAATGCATATAAACATATCAAGAGGAGGGACTTCAACTTGTTTCTTTACAGTCATTTTCCCAGCCCTTAGAACAGTGTCCCCTAAATAGAAAGTGTTCATATGAATGTGTGTGTGATGTGCATGAGGACAAGCTAAGAAAGAACAAGGAACCACTCCCTTTGGTCTGAGGGTACTTTTATGGCGCTGTGTGTTCTAGATCCTGACCACTCTTTAAAATTCCAGGAAAAAAAATACAGAGTGGGGAAAGTCATTTTGCTCCTTGGGAAAAGTAAGAATTGGCAGACTATGTTTGGGGAACAAAATAACTGGTCTGAAAAGTTGTTAAATATGCTTGGTGGCTGGGAACTGATCTGTTCCTCCTGTCTCAGTGATTCAAAGCAAACTTAGCTTTTTCTATAGACTCCTTTTAATTCGGATATGGTGAAGTGTGAGTGAAGTTTTCTTCTAATAGTCATCCTTCACTGCTTTCAGTGTCTGATAATACTCTTGTTATACATTGTGTTCTATTTCTTACTTTTTTCAATCAAAATTATATTTTTGAAATCTTTGCCTGTTGTTACACCAAGATCTAACCTATTTATTCTGCCCTTTGTACAATATTCTGTCACATGCATTTACTATATTTAATTCATCCAGTTTCCTATAGATGGGAATGTAGGTTGTTCCCAATGGATTTTTTTTTCTGGGAATCTTGTGGAAAAAAAACTCCTCTATGAACATAGTGTGAGCAATGATAGACTAGAGAAATAACATATTGGTTAAATATATATTTTAACTTTGAGAATGAATAAGACCAATTTGATGTATCCAATGAGCAGATGATAAATCTGAATGCATGAATTATTCACAGCAATAGGCCCTAAGCACTAAGGAATAGAAAATATTTTCATTATGCCTTCCTCTTCATTCCTTTTTTCTCAGGTACACACGCTCCCATTCATTCAACCTCTTTGCATCCAGTACAAATATTTATATCACAACAGTATGCTTTCATGATAATGAGCTTTAGTGCTAGAGCTGGCCTATTCCTAACTTGGAGACATTCTGCAAACCTCTTTGCAGAAACTACCAGGATAATAGAAGTTTTTCTGAATACTTTGTTGAAATTAGCAGTTTTCAGATAATCACTGTATCACTTTATATACATGCAATAAAACATGGCAGACAATAATGCCATTGTTATGTAGAATATAGACAATATTTTCAAAAATAGACAAAAACAACAGCCACAAAGTAAAAAAAAATCAAATCTGTTATATATTAAGCAAATTATAATCATCTCACTCAAGAAGAGAAAGAACTCTGATAATACCTTTTCAAAATAATTTTTTTATTAAAGTCAAAAGTTTAGGGAAAGCAAGCCATTTATTTTTCTTTACAGCAAGGATTTATTGAGTGCTACTCAATTTTCCTGACTGTACTAAGACCTGAGGATATAAAAATAAATAAGATAACAACTTTTCCTTAAATGATCATAGTGTTTATTTGAAAGAGATAAACATGTAATCCGATCGTTATAAAAACAATACAATTAGGTATCACAGAGAGTTAACAAGGCAAACTGGTGCTTTAAAAAAGGAACTAGGCAGGGAAGATGGGCCAGAGTATTCCAGGCATAAGGGATAGTACATGAAAAAAACAGAAAAAAAGAGGAATGATAAAACAGAAAAGTGGAAATGGAAACAGAAAAGAGAAATCTGTGGCAGTAGGTGCAGAAGACAGACCTTCTAAGAACGAGGAGCAGAGTCATCTCTAAATCAACAGTATTTCCAAGGGTGGAAGCTAGTATTACTCTGTGCGTGGCACTTTGGTGATGGGTTTTGAGTGCTTGATAATGATGAAAATTTCTGATGAGCCTCAAATGTGAATTCTGAAAGTTCTGAGTCAAGTGTAACTGTATCTAAGCTCTTTATACCTTCAGAACCTAGCAGAGGGTCTAATATACAGTAGGTGCTCAATAAATGTTGTATGGATGGATACATAGTTAGAGGGATGATAAATTTAGTATAGTCGAGAAATTTGCTGAGAGATTTTTCATTTTCATGCAGAAGAAAGCAGTGCTGAGAAATTTAAAAGTTTAGAAATCAGGACGGGTCATTTTTTACTGTGTGACCTTGAGCAAGTCATTCATCCTGATGGGTTTCAGTCTCCTCATCTGAAAAATAGGGAATAGATGAAATAATTCATGTAAAATGCTTAGCTTAGGGCATAGAAAAACAAAGTACCACCTGCTCAATGTGGTAGCTGCTAATATTCTTTAAGTAATAAAGCTGAATAATAGTGAAAGGGCCATGTTTTGGATGATTTGAATTTTAAAAGTTAAAGTTGGTTTAAATTTGATGTGTTTGGGAGTAGGAATCTCTGAAAGTTTCATTAGCTTGGGAAAGATGTAATTTTTACAAAGATTGATGGACAAATTAGAAGGAGAAAGCTTGTGGTCAGGAGGAAAAGAACAACCCGTTTGTAATCACCCCGTATGAGATTGATTGCCTGGCTTCTCAAAGCCCGGCTCCACCATTGGACTAAGTGTGTAGCTTTGGGCAAATTACTTAACTTCTTTAGGCCTCAGTGAGATTTTAGTAGTTCCTTACAGTGTGTTTACTGGAATTATTGATATAATCAATATGAATTTCTTAGCAGAGTACCTGGTAGGTTGTAAGGGCTCAATCAATGTTGACTATCTTTGCTGTTATTGTTATAAGATGATGGAAGACTCAGTTCATGATGACCGTAAGAATGGAGAAGTAGATACAAAAAAGAGAACTCTCAGAGGAAAATTGTGATAATGTTTGGTGAATAACTCCATGTGGAGTATC
Source organism: Eulemur rufifrons (assembly GCF_041146395.1). Classification (NCBI taxonomy): domain Eukaryota; kingdom Metazoa; phylum Chordata; class Mammalia; order Primates; family Lemuridae; genus Eulemur; species Eulemur rufifrons. Next base: position 63,112,886 of record NC_090998.1, on the reverse strand, counting down.
TGCATCTATTGCAGTCCCAGATACGTAGGACACACTTGTCTAATACTTGTTGACTTGTATGAAAGGAATACCCTTGGGCCTACTAATTCCCTACTCTCTCATTGGACTAATCAAGCGGGGTCATGCAAAATGATTATAGTATAGTTATTTGATGCTTCAGATGAGGGGGCACTGCAAAATGTACTCCAAATCTAAAGCACATAAACCCAATGAACAACTAGGTCCAAAATGATACAGTAGAAAGCACTAGACTTTCAGTCTGGAGAATGATGCTCAGTGTAACTCATGCCCTGGCTTTTGAGCTTTATGAACTCAAACCCACAGTTTGTCAGTTTCCTCAGCCATAAGATAGGAATGACATTCCCCCCCTAGGTATTTAAAGAGCTAAGTGAAATAATAAATGTAAAAATAGTGCCTTATATCTGTTGGGAGGTTGATAAATGTAAGACTCATCCTAATACATGGAGCCACTAACCAGCCTGCTCAGAATCAGTGCCATGATGACAAAAAAGGCCAAGTCATCTGTCGCCAGTAGCATCTTCACTAATTTCTGCCCTCTCCTTTTAAATATGTGATTGTGTCAAAGCACTTATAGATTTATATTTTCTCTTATTCTCTAAGCACAAAAGCACATTCTCCATTATAGAGAGTTTTGATGGTAGAAATACATGGGAAGAAGCCACACACTAAAAATAAATCATAATTTCACCACGTGGAGATATCTAATGTTAAAATTCTGAAATCTTTCTAGTCTTTTTTTTTCCCTATAGATAGCAAGCTAAGTCTCCAGAAAGATAGACACAGATAAATGTTTTTTGTAATTAGTATGACGTTAAATGTACAGATTTGATTTATGCTTTGTCTTAGTCAATACTATGAAATATATGAATATAAGGTTATTTTTAAATGCCTGTATTTTAATAATACATAATACAGAAACTTTATGTCACTTCTTTTCTCCATCAAAACTATGCAGTATATGAAGAAAGTTTCATTTTTCAGAGAAAAACATTATTGTTTTCTACTTGTTGCTTATTTCTATTCTCCACCTAAATAATATGCTCAGAGTATCAACAACATTTAAGAAGGCAGCAATCAGAGGAGAAAACATTTATCTGTAATGTCAGACAAAATGTAACAATGAACTCTTTCATCTAGAGTCTAAGTCCTAAAGTCTACTCTGAGGTCTTTGAAGTACCCACTTGGGCTGAAGACTTTTAAAGAAACTAAGCAAAATAAATGGCTTGAAGCAAACAAGAATATAAACCCCAAACCTTTCTCAGCTTTGCATAATCATCATATTCATGTACTTTCCACTAAATTTGTCTTTGTAGAGGTTAGGTTAACCAAACCTGTCTCCCCCATTCTTTTTTCTTTTTGATCTGAGTGCCCTCTCAGCCTGGAGCTAAGTTTTCCCAAGTATTTAAATATTTGATAAGCATCAATTTTACTACTAAGAATCACTATAAAAAATTTAATAATAATATGGATCTGTTTATTATTGTTTAAAAATTAAATATTTGTAAGTTAGAGTAGCAGAATAGTTTCATTAGGTTTTGTTTTTTGTCACTTCATTCAGCATTTTTTAAATTTTGATCTTCTAATTAAATAATCTTTTCTGTGTCTAAACTATTCAACTATTGGTTAAAAAAAAAAAAAATCCTATGAGCCCTGATCTCATTTTGGAGAAGAAAGCCATTGAAGATTCCTCCAGTATCATTAACCACTTGAGAACAGGTTTACTCCAGAACCCTCAATTTTTTGTTAACAATATGACCCATTTTCATTTATTAAAAATAAATACTATTTCAGCACACACTATGTCTTAGACATTGAACATATCAAAGTCTCTACCCACATGGAGCTTACCTTTCAGAAAGACTAATACATAAATTAATAAGAAAATCTTAGGTAATGTTATCAAATTTTAGACATGTTTATTATCTTGTAAAAGATAGGTAGATTCTCTTTCTTCATCTTATTAACAAATAAATAAACTTCTTAATCTCTAAATAGCACTTTTAGCAGGGTTTTGTGTTATTGGTTTGATGATATACTGTACTCTGAACATTACAGTATATGAATAAAAGTGTAAGATTTTTGGAGTTGTTCACAAATTAGCCAAACTTAAATCATTCTAGCAATAATTTATCATACTAATGTTAAGATCAGGGTGATGTATATGATATATCTTGAAATGTATTTTATATACCCATCTAATCAGCATATTATAATAAAATACATATGATAAAAATTATGAATTAGCATTTGTTAACAATGGAATCAAGATCCTCAAACACAGCAATAAATATTGACCAACCAACTAGGCCATTTTTTTCCTATTTTCATTCAGAAATTTATATTTTGATTTTATTCTTGCTTTTATATATTGTATAAATCTTCAAATATTTTTATTACTTTTCCAGGAATTTGCTGCATTGACAAAAGAATTAAATGCCTGCAGGGAACAACTTCTTGAAAAGGAAGAAGAAATATCTGAACTTAAAGCTGAAAGAAATAACACAAGAGTAAGTACAAAGCAGCCTCCTTTTGGAATTAATTCCATATGTAGTTCAGTGCCTTATATCTACTATATATAAAAAAAGAAAATATAAGCATTTTAAAACTTTTGGAACATTTTAAGCAGATATGAACTCATAGTCAGTTACTTAAAATAAGGAGGGTATACTACAAAACTCAAAACAAAAAGACAGGAAACCTAAATTATAGTCTACTAAATCACCATGTTGCTTTAGAGAATGTTCTTATTCCTTCTGGCCTTTACTTTATGTGACTTTAAAAAGGAGGGCTGGATTTCAATAATGGGTTTCAAACTTTCAAAAGGTTGTATTGGGGAGAGGAGGAATTCCTCAGAGGCTGGAAACAGGCAAGGGAGAAGAGGTGAGAGAGGGGAGGAAGAATTTAAATTATGGGGTGCTATGACAGAGTGGCCTGGGTTTGGTCCTCACCTCATCCCAGCAAAAGATTTATTTGAAAAAGAAAAAAAAGTGTTAAAAATGGAAAACTGCTGATGCAGATCTCTGCCAACTAAAAGAGGCATACCTTTATAGTTTAGAAAATCTCCCAGGGAACTTCTAGTTCTGATATGCTAATTTCATGAAACTCATGAAATTTGTTGCTACATTCTCCTCTTAGAAACTCATGCATTTTATCAATCACATGACATGCCATGTAACATTAAAGTTCAGAATTTGATTGAAGATGCTATGTTTTCTAGTTCAAAAACAAAATCACTAAATTTCACAAAATATGTAAAATGCCATGTTACCCATAAATGATTGTAGTTTCTCTACTAAAAGAAAGTAGAGAAAAACCACTTTTGTGTGGATATAAGTCCAATTTAATTATTAAGTAGGTGAAAAATATTCTAAGTGTTATAGCTTTAACAGATTAATGCTGGAAAAATAAGGTATAGTTACTGGCCTATTCACTTTATGCTTGGTCTTAGAGAGTAATACAGAAATAACAGCTCCACAAACTGTGAGCTTGTGACACTAATGAGAAATAGAATTGCATGCATAATGGTTATATGATCAAACTCAGTTTATGTCCTCATTCATCAGGGTCTTATTTTATGGTAAAGAGAATTCACATATGTGCATACAATGCATTGGTTTTCTTTGAGATTTTGATAAACCAGTCACATGGATTGCCTCAAATTAGGCATAACAAGGACAGTTTAGATCACATTATCTGGTGTCAGATGAATTTTTTCTGTTTCTCTCTCCCTCTATATATTTTTCCCACCCTTGATTTTTTAACTTAACACTGTATTTCCTTGCAACTTTAAAATATATTTCTGCCATGAGATTTATTCTTCTCTATTTCACTATTTTATATTTTGATACTTTAGACTACATTCCCAGATGTAATGCCATACAGCCAAATGTAAAAGTAGGAGCAGGAAGCTGAGAATGGAGGGAAATAAAAAGCTCTGGATAGATTTCCAACTAATCCTCACATTTAAAATGCACTGGACACTCCTTTATTAGCTGTGTATGTATTTCTCCTTTACATAGCCTTTTTTTTTCTTATAGCCCCTTTACTGCTTTCTATACCTCTATGAAGGAGATATTATAATTATTTTCATTTTACAGACAGAAAAGGTCAGATATGTTTCCTGAAGTTAGACAGTAAACAGCAGGGAAGGTGTTTGAAAGACAAGATAATGTAGTCTAAATCTAGAGCCCGTGCCCCCAGCCCTGAGGCTATCAGCATGCTTACTCAAGTCACACCCATGAAGGAACTCAAGGATTTACTAGAGCTTAGAGGAAACATTGCTTAAGAGTCAGACCCCTGCAGTATGAAGTGTGTTACTCCTTCTTAATTGTGACTAATTTTGGAGAACTAGATTTGGCAACAGCATCCAAACCAGATGTACCTGTGGATAATGCACCTGTAAAGGAGCCTTGAGTTGTGAAGGAAGCAAGGCAAACTAGACTTGAAATACAAGGATCCTGAAATCTCAGGATTTCAAAGTGAGAATGATAAAAAATTTCTTTGGGATAACAGAAATTGAAGCCATCGACTTTAAACATGAATAATAGTTATTTTTTGAAAATGTGAATAAGGCTGGGAAATATTTTTCTACCTTCCTTAAAGTAGTGATGTGGAGGATTTTTTTGTTGATTATATCAAGAAAAACAGATTTATGAAACTCCCTTGTGCAAAGTATTGATTATATAACAACTTCTTAAGTTACATAATCACCTTTCACCCTCCTCCACCCACTACCCCCCAAAATATCTAGGGCTGAAAATCAGATATATCTTCTCTCCTCCCCCCAAATGCCTCAATAAATGTTGCTAAACCTAACAGTTTTCATAAATTTATATAGTTGTTTCTCTTCCTACATGTTGTTTTCTTCTTGCTATAAACACCTACTTATTGGTCATGGGGAGGAAACAACAAACTAGTATTTCTTTCTCACACCTAAAGAAAATTTGACTGGTATTATTTGTGAGCAAATTTAAAGTAGAATTGAGCACTCCAATTTCCAGTGTTCTGATAAACTTGTGGCTGTCTCTATATTGAGTAGTTAGCATATGTGCATAAATTGAGATAACACAAAAAGACAGTTCATAAAGAGAAATCATGATTGAGTAGGGTCACTTGCATTAATTTTGAGTAACATCAAAAACAACAGATCAGAAAAAGTTCTTCTGCATAATGATATTTGAATGAATTATACCTTCTCCCAAAACAGAAAATAAAAGATTTGGTGGGACTTGAATGAAATTTATCTAATACATAGAGTAATAATAATGGTAATATATAGCTAACATTATTTAAGTTCTATTTTTCTAAATGTTTTAGATGTTTAACTCACTTTATCCTCACAGCAATCTCATTATCCCCAATTAATTCATGAGAATCTGAGGAAGTAACTTCCCACAGGCCACATGGCTTATGAGTGACACCCAGGGAGTCTGCTCTTCAACTTAACCACAGACTATGTATTTAAGAAATTGTATTTCTATATCACCCACAGAACACAAGTGATACAGATGGATTATATTTAAGAAAGAGCAGAGTTTGTCCAAATTTTTGTAATTCACTCCTAGTTTACCTTATTTCTATTGTGTGGAAAGTAATGTGCTAGGTCGTATTCTGATGTCAGAGCTGACAGTTAGCCAGGTATCACTTTGTCACTACAGAAACACCTGATTCCCAGCCCCAAAATATGAGTGAATGAAAGAAACTGAAGTCATCACTAGACTTGCTCTTAAATCCAGCTGGCTTGAGTAATTAGATTGAGGGTATCCAAAGAAAATCATCATAATATTATTAAATATTTGTGACTATATGCAAATAAAAATTTCAAAAATTACAGTATACAAACAGGCTTTCTGTTTAATATTTTCATATTGATAAAAATATAGGAAAATGTTGAAACAAAATTTTTTTTCCTGAAACTCCTTTGACTATGCTTAGCCAAGTTTTATTTGTAGAAAATAACTCATTTCTGATGCTATTTCAATTCAAATTGATCAATAAAACTTATGTTTTGGAAAAATTATCTGAATTAAAAAGGTAGAGAAAAGCTGGTAATTTTAATGTATTTACTACCTGTTCATGTCAGAGTGGAGAACGTTGTTGTTAGAATTGTTTCAACTGTTTTTACTGCTGAAGATCCCAAAGAATAGTTTATATTGTTGATAATGTTTTAGAATGTAACTACTGTATGACTTTGAAAAAGAAGTTATGGTTTTGAGAGCCAGTGTTAATTTCAGTTATAAATAATAATGCTGTAATTTAATCTCATGGGTCATAAACTAAAAGAGAAAGACTTAATTGCATTTGAAACATTCCTTATCATGCACTTACTTTTGAGCCAAACGAATTTTCTTGATAGATGTTGAGGTATAATAAGACACCTGCCATTACTAAAGAAAAATTTCCCATTCTTGATCTCTGCCTCCACAAGTTCATAATATCCTTCAAACATATTTCCTCAATGAGTAGAAAATACTATTCAGTTGAGAAAAGACTCTCGCAGTTGAAAGCAGATGAAGATGGTACATATATGTGCATGTATACTTATTTATGAAAGTGCTATGATAGGACTTGATAAATGCAATACAAGAGTGAGTAAGATAGGACGTGTGTCCTCCAAACAGCTATTTCAATGTCATAATCAAACATGTACATAAAAAATATAGAGGATTTAAACTATATTTGAAAGTAAAGGATATTGAGTGGGCTGAGCATGAAAGCAACCAATTTATAGGTTTTCATTTCCAGATGTTAATGTTGTGCTATGTGACCATATTATAACAGCCAAATCAGTCTATGGGGCAGAATATATTTCCACTTGAATGCCATTTCTAATTGAAAATAATTGCACACAAAATTATGTTGAATTCAGTTCTAATAGGAAGGTAAATAGTTTTAGAAACCCTTGCAATATCATAGTAAAATAAAGGATTTAGATTACATAAGCCATCTTGTCTTTCAAGGCAAAAATTTAGTCCAAAAAATTCCCAGCGATGTATGCTGTGTGTGAAAGTGTGTGTGTTTATATATGTATGTATATTATATATGTGTATATACCTATACAGGCTGTGGTCTTTTAAAGTAAATTCTAATATAGGATTCATGGCCATTCACATAGTCCCTGCAATCCTTTGAGTATACCAAAGACAGTGCCATCTACACCTTCTGTAATAATTATTAAATATTAGAGTAACGTTGTAGCTTTGTGTATGTATAACCAGTTGATTATTAGTAGTATCTTAGATAAGTTCTTCCTTTTGTGTTTTTATTTACCTTCATTTGTAACCTTAAATTAGGCCATAGATAAATGCTAGATGAGAACATTTTGGGCCACATTCTCCAGTCTAAATAATTTATAATTATCATTAATTCAAGTATTAACTATATATTATGTAGAATGTTTTCCTGGGTATTGAGGATAAGTGAAATTGTTCAGCCCTTAGGGGGTTTGTTTATGCTAATAAAAACACATTTTGTTTTTATTATTATGTAGATGACAGTTTGTAATTGCACAAAATAGAGTACAGCTTGGCTGTTTTAATCAAGAAGAGATTAATTGAGACATAGAAGAAATCTCTAAACTGAGTTTCCAGGCAGTTTCTAGAACCACATTTCATAGCTTTCTAAGTTTTTCTTACACCCCCAGTCCCCAAAACGTGCAGCCTCTGCCCCTACATGGGTCAAAATGGATCCCCTGCCCAGCCTTTTTCCTCCTCCAACCTCCCTGGACTCAATCCCATGTGGGTGGTTCTGGTTGACTGATTAAATCACATGTCTGCCACCTAGTGGTAAATATGCCCAAGAAATGTTTCTTGGATACTATACTGGGAAGGTAGGATTCAGAATGTAGGGAACTATCAAATAAAGGAGGATATGTTCAAAATATTTTGAGCAGTCACAAATGTCAAATCTCCACTACAATACAATTTAAAATATGGTAAGAGTTTAAAAAAAACAAAAAATGGAGAATAATTTATTCATATTCATATATATATGAATGAATATGATACAACAAAAAAAAGAAAGATCTTCTTTCCCCACTAGTCACAAGGTCCTACGTGGCAATTATAAATTCCAATTCTAAATCTTAATTCCTGGACCTACAGATATGGACCTCTATGAATTATAGGAAAGAAACTGTACCTTACTTCCATCACTAATTCTGAGCATATCCTAATTCTAGGATAATAGCATCCAAACTAGCAACGTGTGACCTCCCAGCTTAAATTAAAGCAGTCTTTCTTAAGTCATTTACCCGTCTTACAGAATCAGCTATTTCTGAATAATGTGATAGTGTGATAATACCAGGGACTCCTAGCAGCATCTATCAAATTGCATTACTCTCTCACTGCTAAGTGAGTTTTTTGGCTAGAAGTAATATTGTGTATGATAACATTACTGTAAGCAAATAAGATAGTGTGGCTAGCAGAAGTATGGCTATTAGAGAAGGAAAATTCACATCCAGAAGAGGTGTTTATTAAAGTGAGAGTAAGACAGCTACCTTCTCCTTTATAAAAGGGATTTGATGTCATAGTCTTGTTTCAAGGTGAATATAGCTGATCTCCATGTGTTCTGTGTCATGTCAAGGGCTGAAGTTTGATGGCTGTAGCTAGCAACTTGGCTGTTCAGTAGCAGTGGCAATCCTATCAACCTTAATCACGAGAAGTCCATTTTGTCAGGTCAATGAATAACTCCTACCCCTGAAACCACGGTCACTCTTTTTGCCCATTGAGAAAATGCTGTGGTGGCCAGGGAAATAGGCTGATATCAACAAGGTAAATCATTTTGTCCACCAGATTATTGAAAGCCTCTTCTATAGTGGGTACCCAAGACTTAGTCCTAGCTAAGAGCTAATATTCAGGAAATTTTGGTATTCTCTTTTCCTCAGTATTGTTACCCTGCTAAATAGTTGCAGGTCCTTTTAAGGAAGGTTTTCTGATTACCTACTGCATCATAACAAACCACTCAAAAATTTAATGGCACAAAACAACATTTTACTATGCTTATAGACTTCTGTGGGCCAGGAATTAAGAAAGGGAACAGTGGGGATGGACCTTCTCTGCTCCATAATACTTGAGGTCTCAGCTGGGATGACTTGATGGCTAGCAACAATGATGTACTGGTAAATGATTTCTTTTATCAGAAAAATAAAATAAAAAGCACCAGTCTATAGTGCTTTTTACTTGCTAATTTCCCTGGTGTAAATACTGTACTCCCATCATGGCTGATTTCAAGCTACCAATATGACGTCACTGAATGCAGAGTTGGGAAAAGATTCACAGTAATGAACTGTTACATGGTATTTCTACCTTCCGGATACACTACAAGTAAACAAACTGAGGAGCGTAGATAATAGATACAGTAAAACAATTAAGAATTAATGCATTTAGAATGTTTATTATCTTTTAAAAATATTTTATTTAATTATAAGCTTATATAGTTTTAGTTTTAATGACTATGTTCAATAATCAGATCAGAAAATTCTTGAAAATTAACAATCAGCTCTCAAAGCATGAGTAGACCAGCCCTAGCACACCATTTGCAGGGGGTGACTCAAGTATCTGGGAGCAGAAAGATTTGCCTGGCACTGGGGTTGGAATAGCTGAAGGACAGACAGGCTCAACTGGGACTTTCCACAAGAGAACCTATTTATGGCCTCTCCAGCACAGTGTTCTCATAGTAGTCAGACTTCTTAGATGATAGCTCAGGGATTTAAGAACAAATGTTCCAGTCACCCCCAGGTGGAGGCTGCCCATCCTGTTAGGACTTAGATTCAGAAGTCACAAAATGTGACTTCTACTATAACATGTTGGTCAAAACAGTCACAGTCCACCTAAATTCAAGGGGAAGGAGCATAGACCCACCACCTATCAATGGCAGGAGAATCAAAACATTTGAGGTATTTATTAAAACCACTACAGATGGGTGGAAGAAAGAGTTACAGCAGCTACTTGTAGTATTAGCGCAAGAACGTGTTATTTTTTTCTCAAGAATACCCAGCTTCACCTTAATTTAAAGAAGTCTCTAACTGTAAAGTGACTCAGGTACAAGATTTTGAGAAGGCCAAGACACTTTACCAGGTGACTCGAGTCAGGATTTTGTCCTTCAGATACAGAAATTCTATTATTATTAATTTTAATATTTTATTAATACAATATACTTCTTACTGTCTTGTTAAAGACTCTATAATCAATTAGCTATTAACAAAGATCCCAATGGATCAAACCATTCTGCCTGTTACAGTAAGCGCACAGCCCTTAGTGTAGGTGGTTAGGTACTATTACTTAGCCTCTGCCACTGCAAGATTCCATCATGCCCAGGGAAATCAAAGAGTCCATTTTAGGACCAGCATCTCTCGATTTTCATCCTTTGTCTATAAAGAACTGCTGTTATGGAGATTTTGCAGGTTCTGGTTCTCTTCCTACCAACCTATTTCCTAATACCTTAGTAAAGACAATGTCATTTTGATCATCTCAAAGGAAAGAGCTAGTGGGTAAATTCAGCTCACCATTTTTAACTTCATAAATCATCAGTGTCCGTCTTTCACCTTATACTCAAAGAATTTCTGGCATTTATTCACTTATTCTAGTCCACCACTGAGTTTATGTTTTATTTAACCACTGGAGCAAACAATTACAACCACTCCCTGCTGCTTGATATCAGTATCAAATCTAGATTATTTGATAGTCATCTTGGTTAATTTAATCACATCAAAAGTTTTATTCCTCTCTTTCTGTTCCAGCACTATTAGTATCTACATATATTCCCAGATTTCAGGTATTACAAATCAGAAAAAAATCATGCTACTCTTTTGATTTTGAAGCCTTCTCTTTTAGGTTAGACTTTGTTATCTATCACTTCATGTTTTCATTACAAGTCTGGAGGCAAGGAGAAGTGTTTGGGTTGGGACATGAAGAGCAGAAGCTTCCTCTTGTAAGAGGAACCTTTAACTGAAGTCCTTACCAGGTCATTAAGACACATGGGACTGGCCTCATCAGAGAAGCAGGGAGATTCACTGGGATTTGGTCTATCAGAGTGACTCAGATACATCCGAATCTTTCCAAATGTCCCCTTTATAGCTCTTAAGGTGCCTCTTGTTTTCCAGAGTGACATCAAGATTTCCGCTTAAGATTGCTGGTAAGGTTTGTAATTCAGTGACCTCCTTTACCGCAGGTTTTCAATCTTCTTTCTGATTGCCTGCATCCTGAGAGGTCATTGCTTTGGATCTGGTATCATGAAGTTAGCTTTCGTTTTTCTCTTCGTTGCTCTGACTTTGTTTGGGTATGGAGCACCAGCAGCCTTTGAGGTGTACTGTACTGTCGACTGGTTTCATGTCAAAATTAGAGCACTGACAGTTGACAACTGGTATGTGCTTCCTGATGGGGTATTTCTGGGACATGGATCCCGTAACCAACGTGTGGCAAGACTTTTATATGTTTTTGTACTCTACAAGTGACTGTGGCACCCAATCTCAGGTTTTAAAAGGGAAGGTTATTTTTAGAACTATGCTAACATTTGTCTCAAGAACATTACCAAGGCGAGGATTCATGCTTATTTCATGTGTTGTTGAGTGAGACAAACCTTCATCGAAACCTGCAACTTCATATATCAATGCAAGGCAGTCCAGATGGCTGGCTTCTCCAGTTTACAAAGAGTACTGCCTAAACACTGTCAAGTGCTTGAAATCTCATTCCAAATCTTAAAACACACTTTTCTTCTCTATTCATCAAGATTGATGAAGTCAAGGAAGTGCCTAACATTAGATCACTGTACATTCTATGCCTCATTTTCTCTTTGATGGGAAATAGAAGTGGGCTATATAATGTGATATATGGAGCAACTGAAGCTGCCTAAGGACTGAGAAACAATATTCCCTAAGCTATAACTATCTTCTGAAGATTTCAGAGTTCTTAGCGATACCATGTGTTTTTAGATGTTTTTATTAATCTGTAATTTTAACAAAGTAGATATTTCCCTTATGACTCATATTGATTTTTAATTATACTGGAATCAAATTCAATACTTTTTCCTCAGCTAAAAAAATGTCTTCTTTCTGTTATGCATTAGGACTTCACTAAGAGGCTATAATGAGCAGCCGTAGCAACTCTTGGGTTATCTGACTGAGCCTTGACCTAGAATTTAAAACCTTAAGCTTGTCATTTTCTCTCTTTAAATGCCTCAGTGCAGTTCAAAGTATCCAGCTCACTTCATTGTCCTTATATTCCTCATGCCCTTCAAAATGGTCTGTTGTAGCTATGACTCAGTCCATCAAAGTCTTCCTTTCACAGACATCCCCCTTGAAGAGAGCTCAGCTAATTATTTAAGTAACCATCTCAACTCCACTTACCATGGAAGACAATCTTCTTTCTTTTGATATTAATCTAACCATGACTTCTGTCAAATAGATCCAGGTCATATATCCCTGATGCCCATTTCTCTGAAGAGTTTTTGCCTATAAACTCTTGCTTTAATCAGGGTTCACTTATTTATTCAATAAATATATCTGAGCATCTACTATGTGCAATCTTCTAGGCACTGAAGATACAGCAACAGACAAAATAGATAAAATCTTCCTTCCCCATGGACCTTACATTAATTTTTCAGAGATAGACACTACACAAGTTAAATATATACAATAAGTAGTACATTAGATAGGGACAAAGGCTAAGAAGAAAAATAAAGCTAGGAAGGGGATATTAAGTCCTGGAAGTAAACACGGAAAGCCTTATTGAAAGGTAACATTTAAATAAAAACATGAAAGAAATGGTGGAGTGATATGGTCATTCAGATATCTGACAGAGAATGTTTTAGGTAGAGAAAACAAGTACAAAGACCCTGATTTGTGGACATGGATATTAAAAGCAAAACTAAATAAAACTAAACAAACAAAAAACTGCAAGGAAGGCAATGTAGCTATACTGAAATGACCAAGAAGAAGAAGAATAGGAAATGAGTTCAGAGAATATAGATACCTTTGGAACATATAAGGATTTGGGCTTTTACTTGATCAAGATGAGAAGACATTAAAGATTTGAGATATAAATGACTTAATTTACATTTTAACTTAAATAGTGTTTTGAGAATAGTCTGACAGATGAAAGGATGAAAGCAGGAAGACCAGTTAAAGAGCTATGATAATAATTCAAGGGGAAATTATGGATCTTGGACCCAAGCAGTAGCAGTGGATGTAGTGGCAATTGATTCATTCTAGAAGTTGATGAAACGTGAAAAAGAATGCTATTGTAATAAAGACTGAAATGTTATTTTTAAGCTGGATAAGGAGACAGTATGGGAATGAGTATGGTGAGAGGCAATAGCAAATTCCTATGTAGAAAGATTGTGAGTGAAAGCATTTTGAGAGTTTGAGAACTTAAATAGGTGAGCTAAAATACAGTGATTTGTGAGTTAGATGATAAAAACAATTGAAATTATGAAAAATTTGCACTTATTGGTAATAGTAGGGGCTGTGGTGAAATCCTGGGTTACTGAAATGTAAGATAGAAATTGAAACCATTGGAGTACCTGAGGTCTGGAAATTTAAAGACCAATATGTTGGAGGAGTCATATAAATGAATAATAAAGATAAGCAAGAATTATGACTGGAGTAGTGCTGGGAAAAGTGACAATAATTGGAAAGCTAACATATTTAATGAAGAAGAAGAAGTAACCCAGGCCATGACAGATGACTATTATAAGGAAAGGTAGCAGTAGGTAAAACCTAATAACTGAAGTGTCACACATTATTAGTTACAGACAACAGAATTCACTCTAGTTATTTTAAGCAAGCAATTATTATTAATAGATACTAAGACATTCTTAGCAAAATCAGTCCACAGCTTGAGCTTTCAGGACCAAATTTCCAGAACCTCACTGAAAAGCTGGTAACATGATTATTTCTCTTTTTCTGTATAAAATCATGATTCCTTTGCCACTGTCATCAAACAAAATGGATGCCTTCACCCTAGTTATCTCCTCATAAGGCTCACTTCTTGCATAGGTGTATAATTAGTAGAAATTGTGTAGCACAGACAACTGAGACTTGTAGTTTTCTGTACTCTATGTTGGGAAGGTAGAGTTCACAATGTGAGGAACCTGCCAAATGTAAAAAGAGTGTGACCAAAAGATTAGTCTCTAATAACAGATGTCCTTCATAGCTTCGTTATAATGCTCATTGTGTTTCTTTTCCTAGAGGGTATTATTTATTATGTATTTCTATATCCTATGCTGTGCCATGCAACATTAAATCCTCAAATATTTTTTGAATTACTGTATAAACCAGGATACCTCTAATTTACAGTTAAACCAGTTTTCCTTGTGTGTCATCTAACTGAAGCATATATGTAGGTAACAATAATGTTGATTAGCTTTTAGGAACTGATGCCAATTAACTGTGTCCACGGGTTTAGCTTGATATTAGCTGAACCTAAATGAGGTATATAAATTTATCTCATTTATTAATTTTTAAAATTCATTCAACTAATATTTATCACATACCTATAAATGTCAGGAATTGAGGCAACACCCAAATAGAGGATTCAAAGGATCAAGAAAAATATTACTATGTCTACCTTCATGGAGCTTATAGTCCAATGAAAAAATATAATAAATTTAGTAAAACTATTTTTAATTGCAAATCATGAAGTATTATGAAAAAAAGAAGCAAAGGGTTGATATAGAGAATTATAGAGGCAGGGATGAGGAGAGACCTACTTTACAAAGTAGTGAGCAAATGACTCATTGAGAGGCTGATATTTAAGCTGAGACTTAAAGAACAAGAAAGAGCAGGAAATGAGGAGCCAAAGGAAGAGAACTCCAGGCAGAGGGCACAGCATAAGCAAAGGCTTGGCATATAAAGGAACGGAAAGGAGGCTGGTGTGGTGTGGAGGAAACATAGCTGTCAGGAAAAGACTGACATCAGATGATATTGGAAAAATAGGTTTGGTTAAGTTCAGGCAAATTCCTATCATCCATGTAAAACAGCTTGGATTTAACCAGTGTACACATGTATCTGGAGAATTCAAGAGAATAGAATACCATAAATATAATCAGAGATTGGTAAATGAAAGGAAAGGTGTTTGAAAACATTATGTCACCTTCATACTGAAAAACTATTAATATTATTTTAGTCCTTAAATATGAATTTTATCTACTGATATAAATATTTAGGGTCTCAGATATTGGTGTTATTTGTTCCAATAACAGCAAAGTTTTCTGACACTTTGAATCGTAATTAGTGGCAGTGAGTGTAAAGAAATTAACTTATGAAATGCTAAGAAATGTGATACTAATATGTGACACTGTGGTATAGTGAAAACCAAGATTTTTCATTACAATGTAAGCTTTAGAAAAAAATCCTGAGACAAGAAAATTGTTTCTTTATTTCTTTCCACCTCCACTATCATATCTGCTATTTTTTTCTTTTGTTTAGGTAATTTCTGTTTTATTTTCTCCTTTATTTTACATAAATAGACACTACTTGTTAGCCTATGCTTTTCACTGTCCTCCTGAAGATCTCCCCTATAAAACTTAGCAGTTGTGTCTGGTTCTTCACTAGGCACTGGTGAAATTGTACTAACTGATAATAACCCAGCAATGTCTGTTTTTCTTCTCATGTATCTTTGTTTTTAGCAGCAGAACTAACTTTTACGGTAAAAACAAATGTGAAATCCCAATTGAGAAAACATTTAAAATCAGAGCATCACTGGAAAAAGTTAGAGTGTAAAGACTGGAATAGCTTTGGAGACTGTTCACAGGGCTTTTGCCTCATCTTCATCATGGACCCAGAGGCTACCCTGGGGAAATATAGGTTCCAATATAGATAGTTTAAATATTATACCCTTCCTTTCTCAAATGACTATTGGGAATTGAGATACTGAGTTACTATGTTTCAGTTTGCATATATTTTTCTATAATGTAATCTAAAGATTAATTGCAAATAAAATCATGTGATTATTTAATTTAAAGCAACATTATGATGATTATGTTCATTTTCTTCAATTCAAAAAAAATTTTTTGCAGATAAATAGGAATTTATTGAAATCATTACTTCCAACAATACAAAAACTAAATAATAAGGCATCTTTTACTCCCTTCCTGGTGTATCCACCAAAGAGAAATTTAAATAAGAGCCAGCACTCCTTAAACAGATGCTTTCTAAAGTATTTGGCAGATTTGTCTTTATATTCTCGTATTCCACATACCATTGAAAGCTCTTATGATCAAATACCTTGACCCAAATCAAGAGAAAAGTATAAATAGATATTAATTTAATAAAGGGAAGCAGTTCACTCTTGAAAAATAAAAAGGAACTATAAAAAGTATCATGTATAAAGTTCAAATGCTGGTATTTAAAATTCTCTGAAGCAATTTATGTGTCAGTAATTAAGCAAAAAAAGAGATGAAGACTTTATTTAAGATGAGAGGCCTATCAAATGGATCATGCTGTGTAATAACTGTTCAGTCAATATTCTACTCCATTGGGATGACAGTTTGAAATGGGCTTCATACTCCTTTAAAAAAAATCATATCCACTAGAATAAGATCATATAAATTAACACTGATTATTTTTCCCCATATTTGTGCATTTATAAAGCTCAACAGGCTTCATAAAGTATACTAAACAGTAACATTTTCACCTTTTATTAAGGAAAGTTTGTGAAAATAATTTAATACAACCAGATCTCTTCGTGAACTTTCAGCTCACATTTTTAATGTAAGAAACATACAAAAAATTGTTTTATAAAAACCCACCTCAATATCATAAAATAGTAATGAAAGATTGTGAACCCAGTTTACTTTTTAAAGAATCTTCTTTCCTTATCTCAAATTCCAAGCACTATTCATCATCTTTAGAGCCAGTTTTGCTTAAATAGTCATGCTATACCATAGTTATAACTTCTGCAGGTTTTCCATTATTTAAAAAAAAGAAAAAGAAACCTTCAGAGCATCAACCCAGTTACAACCTCTCAAGAAAGTTCCCCTTTGTGATCTAGTTTATCTGCCAGCTTACATTTCTGGGCTTTTCAAAGTTGTTCTTTTTGTCTTTTTTCTTATTCGATGAGGCTGTAGTAGGCATTTCAACTGAGATTATACTCCTCATTGATGTTGCAGAATTAATGGGATGGTGATACTCCATGAACCACTCTTTATTGTCCTTGGTATATTCAAACAATATATAGGTCATAGCGGTTCCAAGATTAATTTTACGCTTACTGTAACTTGGCTAATATACTCTGCTTTAAAACTGATGATATGGTGTTGCTAAAAAAAGCATTCATAGATATAATTGGAGGTGTGTGAGGATATGTTTCTGTCCATCTCCTGGTCCTGGTTGGCACTCACCGCGCTGGTCACAGGTCGCCTCCCTGGCAGACTGCAGAGACAATGCAGAGAAAGCGAGGACAGTGGCCCTAGGCCTGGAGGTCCTCCTTCCCGCGCCTCATTCCGGGCGGCACCCACAGACCGAGTCCCGGGTTCCCAGGCCCTCGGCAGCGCCCAGCAGTCAGCGGTGGGCTGCGGACCCGGAACCTGAGGCCACGGACCAATTCAAAAAATTTTAACGGCCAAATGTAAAGGCAATAAATTTTGACTTTCAATATCATCCTCTTAAAAATCATTATGCATCATGCAATGTTCTTTAATAATTATCATATTGGATCATACATATTTTGTCAAGTGTTCTATTTCTGAATCCATACTGAAATTATTAAACTTGCTAAAGCAATGCATAAAATTTGCATTTTTAAAATTCAGCAACTTGTTATATGATTGAAATGCAATTTATCTTTAATGTAGTTTATGAACCCTGGTTTAAACAGGTTTGTGCTTCTTTGATGCTACCTATAGCATAACCTGAGGTTATCATTAAATACTATGTAAACCTGTAATATTTTAAGGGAGAAATCATTTATAAATATCGGCGACTTGTATCCATAAGATAATTGCACTTTCTCTTAAACCCCATAGCTATTACTGGAGCATTTGGAGTGCCTTGTGTCACGACATGAAAGATCACTGAGGATGACGGTGGTAAAACGGCAAGCCCAGTCTCCCTCAGGAGTATCCAGTGAGGTTGAAGTTCTCAAAGCACTGAAATCTTTGTTTGAGCACCACAAGGCCTTGGATGAAAAGGTACAGTATGGACAAAAGATTTCAAGCTTAACCATGCTGTTGTCATCAGCATCAAGTTCTTTGTCTTCATCCATTGACTCATCTGACGCCTGAAGTAAGACAGTTCAGAGGAACACATTTGAGTTATGTGAAAAATCATTTTTTAAAAAGTGAAAAATGGATTACTGTGTGTATATTAATAATATTCATAATCATCTTCTTTTTCTATAACACTGAATCTATGGCTTATCAGAACTAGACTTCTATTACGGTACATTATAGCCCTAGTTCAGATGGCCATTTGAAATTTAATATTGTTTAATATTATCATTCAGTCTCTCTCTCTCTCTTCTTCCTTCTCTCTCCTCTCTCTCCCTCCCTGAAATGCATGTCTATAGATGCCATGTTAAGAGACCACTAACTGAAAATTACACATATTTGGAAGTGCAAATTAGGTGTACCTTAACTTTTAGACATTTATGTTAGAAGCATCCAATTCTTTTAGGACTCTAATATCATAGTTTTAAATACATATTTGAAGAGTCTCTGCATGAAGCAGCATAAGGTATTAGAAAAACCTGCTTTTTAGATCTTTTTAAAAGTAGCTGTAAGCTTCTCTTAGCTATTACTCAAATTAGTCTACTCACACATATAAACTAATATTATGATAATATCCTTTTGGAGATTAGGAAGACTTATGACATGATTTCAATTTTGTGAAATTTCAAAGACTGAACTTTTGAAAATTAACAAAGCTTTAGGGCTTAGTGAGTAGAAACTAGGTCACTTCATTGTAAAGTATCTGCCAAGTTCTGAGCATTAAAATCCAAACTAGGGATTATTGCTCAGCTATATCTAGTTTTTGAGCATGCAGACATTTTTGTTCTATTTAATATTTATATACATATATATTTTTATCATCAGTCTTTCAGATGTTCTTCAGACAGGGGATTATGTGGAGAGCGTACATAGGATAACTAAAATTTTATCTTCTAGATTATTAAGAAGAAATTATATCTCATTTTTCATTTTAGCAATGAGAGGCAACTAGTTTATAAATAATTTTGAATAAAACAGAAATGAATATTATATAAACATCCATGCTAAATACAATATCAAATAATCATTTAATATATTTAATGTTTAGTTTCATATTATATTCCCTCTCTTATTACAAACTGCATAGTTAATAATTTGCAAGACTTTGTATTCGTAGGATATTGCCAAACTCCCTGGCAGATATTTGAAACACAAAGATAAATAAGACATTCTCCTTAGGATTGAGGAGTTCATAGTTAGTGCTTGAGATTCACGTATCAATAACAGGCAATGCTAAAAAGAAATGTATACAACATAATATGTAGCCACAGAAAAAGCTGTGATTAATTCTGAGTGATGTGAAATTCAAGAATTACTTCAAAAGGGGGTGGCATTTGATCTTGGATCTAGGTATTAAAAAATGAGTAAGGGTTTGTTAAGCGGAGAAAGATATTCCAAACAGGAGGGCCAACATGTAAAATAACCCAGAACTAAGAAGAAAATAGCCCATTCAACAAAAATGTAGCAGTTTTGAGTGATTTAAATAAAGATACTAGAGAATATGTGAATGTATGCTCTGAGATATTCACTCCATATCACTTAAGTGAAGGATATTTTTATAAAAGAAAGATTCTTTATCAGAATAGAAGGTAATAAACAGTATTTGATAACCTGACAGACTGAGTACGGTTAAGAAGAAAATGGTTGTTACACAACTTAATCTAGAAATAATTTATTATGTAGAGGTTTAGTGAGCTTAGCATAACTAAATGCAGTATTCTATAATGTGACCCTAGGAGCTATAATAATATTTATGAACTCACCAGAAGTGCCTGGGACATTGGCAAGTTTAGGGTCAACTGAACTGATTATCAACCAAGTAATGCTCAACAGCCTAAAGGAAAAATGTTATGAACGTTAGCTGTGGAGTCGGACAGATGTGGACAAGTGACCTAACTTCTCTAAGTATCTATTTCCTCTTCCTTTGAATTAAGATAATAATAATACCTACTTAGAGTTGTCATGAGAATTAGATGTGATCTGATATGCAAAGCTTTCAGCCAGTCCTTAGCATATGACAAGTCCTCAGGGAATGTTTATGAATATTATTATTAACATGAGTAAATTTCAAAATTTGATAAAACTTTCAAACCAAGTAAAGATGTTGGTATCACTGTTAAGATGTTTGCTTTAAATACTATTTAATGTAGTTATGAGAAACTAATATGTGTATATGTGCCTTCATAGATAACTTCCCTAACTAAAAATAACACAGCTTCTCATGGCAATGGGGAGGGATGTGGATACAGACATATAAAACAGGAATTTACAATATATTTAGAAGGTCAGAAGAAGATGCAATTAATCAGACTTTGGGGTCAAGAAACTACCAACTTTACCATAGAGAGTTTAGAATACATGAAGAACTAAATAAACAATAAAAGATTGAGCATAGCTGTAGTCAGTTGCAATGACTGGAGATCTCCATTGTAGATATCTACTTATTTATATACCCATCGAGTTGTAAGGTAGAATTTTTATAATTAGTTAAGACCAACAGTAATTTTGTCATCACCCTATAATATGTTTACCAATTCCAAGAACTGGAGAAAATGGGAAATATCCATGCATTTTTCAATTACTCAGAAATCATTGACTATTGAAAAAAATATATTGGACATGCATAGAAAATATGAACCAAAACAAATTAAATATATATGCTTCCCATATATATTTCCATGATCAAATATCACATTGTCAAAGCTGGACTAAAACTTCTGATCTAAGGAATTTTCCTCACAAATATCTTCTGTTACAAGATTGATAATTCCAAAAATGAAGTCCTACCATACCTTAATTTCAGTTTGGAATGTGTGCTTCTTCCATCAAAGTCTCTTCATCCTGCAACACGTTTGTCTTTTTTAGGAAGTTATTTTATTTTATTCCTCAGGGATACAATTTCGGTGGCCTTGAAACATCTTTTGGGAGAAAAAACATTCTTTAAGTACTTTTCATACCATTATGAAGAAAATAGATGTAACATATGAAAATCAGAAATAAAAAATTCTAGATATGTATAGACAATATATCTGTGAGTTACACTATAGATCTATAAATAAGCACTCAGTATATCTTTAGCTTAAAAACTACACAGACAATAGATTAATTGAAACTGGTTCAGTCATAAAAAATCAGAAAAAGTTAAGTATAGAAATAATTCTATCAACTGTGTACTTATAGTTAGGGAAAAAAATTAAAACTATAACTTTTCATGGCATATCAACATGTCTAGGTAGCTTCACAAGAACATAAAATCCAACAAGAAAAATAATTATGGCATTCTGCTGGTGCAATGCTCAGAGCAGAGAAAAAAGCTAAAAGGCTTGTCAGAGATGCTATTTCTTTCCTATCAGTGCAGTTCAAGCCAAGTAGACAAGTTAAAATGTTAAGATTCTTTTACCCTGGAAAGGTTACTCCTTTGAATCCCTCCATCTTTCTTTCTTACTAAATTTAGCAGAGATAAGTGCAAGATGAAGTTAACATGTTTCATTTATCTGGGTCTTAGCCCCCAAAATTAAAAAACAGTGAACAATTTATCCTCATATACATGTGGGTAAAGCATTCACATCATAATGTATTGGTATTTGCAGTATCAACTTTTTACATTTATAACATTTAGTTAAAATATATTCAAATTGTTTTCATTTCCTTATAAAGAGTTTTAGAGTCATTATTTTGTGAGTAATATAATCTCCATTTGTAAAACACTATTCTAAATTTATTGAGGGGTGAATACTCTTTTCATATTGTTTGATAAACTCGATAATTTTTACTCCCTGAAGGTTCAATATAATGAGAATACAAATAAATGCTTAACTTATATTAAATAGAAAACAATTTGGAACAGTTTCTAAGATTTTCAGTTTAGAAAAGGAAGTTTAGGAAGATATTTTAACCAACACGATAGCCTACATCAGCCATTTCTTATATGACTTGAATGACTCTTTTAGAAACATCATGAAGCATCAATATGTGTTTTAAAATACGGTAACTTCTTCACAGGACTCTAAGTGTGATCTCATCAATGTTGTGTATGACGAGATCATTAACTTATACTGAGATCGTTTTACATTGCTTTTCTCATTAACCAGGTTTCGTAGACCTTTTTCAGAACAACCATATTTTATAATTGGTATTTTAGAAAATGGAAATAAAACTTTACAATCATCCCTGTTAAATATCACACATATATTAAAAACTTTGTTGTTATCTGCATTCCACATATTAACTATCCTATTCATTTTGATGGTTTCTGGATATTTGCTTCTTTTTCATCTGTCTAAGCCATTCATAAAAAAGTATCACCAAAGTCAAATCATCAGAGTTCCTTCAATGTAGCTACTGCTTATTGATCATAATTAATTTATGCATTTTTATAAACAACTGGATATTTATCTAACAGGATTGGTACTTGGCAGTTGATCTGGTACCACTGCATCTCTTGAAAGATCCTGTACAACTGTTTTTTATATTAAATGTTAAATGTCCATTTATGTGTGTATTACTACTTTTCAGAGAATTTGAACATAACTAAATACAATTATTATTAAAATCCCTCTTGGTTATTTTTCTTGCTTATTCAAAATGTATTTTAGAAGTTAAGTCACCTGAATATACATGTTATTATAACACAGTACTAAAATACGATTGAGATTTTTAAAAATTCCTAATTATATTCTAGGTAAATGGGACATTACTGACTTTTTGTTTGTTTGCCAATTAGAAAATAATGTTATAACTTCAACTTTAAATTTTTTATGTGTCTGGGCATTCATGTATTTCATATATTTAACCTATATTCCCAGTTAAATCTTATTAGAAGAGAAAAATAACATTCACTTAAATACACTGTCAATGAATTAACAAAATTAAAGTTTATAGGAATATAATTATATACTAAAATACATATTCACTGCACAAATACTATAGCAATTCCATGAAAAATTGTTAATTTACAAATAATCAAAACCTCACCATCAGTTGCATCTTAAATTTAAGCTATAAAGTTAGTTGAAGTTTTTAAGGACAATTAAACTGCCATAGTCATTCATTTTAATTCAGCAAAATTTCTTTCTGTAGATTTTAAAATTTTGATAAATGTAATACAGAGCTGTGGTCCCAAACCCCCCAGAGCCATGGACCATACTGTCTGTGACCTGTTAGAAACAGGGCCACACAGCAGGAGGTGAGCAGCGGGCTAGGGAGTGAAGCTTCATCTGTATTTACAGCTGCTCCCCATCCTGGCATCACCACATAAGATTTGCCTCCCATCAGATCAGCAGAGGCATTAGATGCTCATAGGAGCACGAATCCTACTGTAAACTGCGCATGCAAGGGATCTAGATTGTGTGCTCCTTCTGAGAATCTAATGCCTGGTGATCTGAAGTGTAGCTGAGACACTGATGCTAGTGCTAGGGAGTGGCTGCAAATATAGATCATCATTAGCAGAGAAGTGTGGCTATACAGAAGATGTAATGCACTTTAATCATCCCAAAATCATCCTCCCAGTCTCCCCCACCCCCATCTGTGTAAAAATTATCTCCATGAAGCCAGTCCCTGGTGCCAAAAATGTCGGGGACCACTGATATAGGACATATCTATAGATCTAAACATATAAAAACTAAAACAATTTTAGAAACTCTAAGAAAGCAAGAATCAAAGAAATACATCAGTGAGTTTCACTTCTGTATGAAATGTGTAAGTCATAATTACTTTTTAACTAAAATGTGCAGTTCTTAGTTCTACATAATATAATGGTTTAACCATTAGTATTGGGAAGGTAGTTGAGAATTCCAGAATAATTAAATACTTTGCAATCCCTCAAAAACAACACAGACCTCTAATTAATATAACACAGGAGCAATGAAGATTTTTCAGGTTCTAAGAATCCTTTGCTTTTGGATAAATCACTTTTGAAGTTAGGTACTAAATGCCAGCTGAAAATTCGCTTATTATATTAAAGAAATAGAAAGGGTATTTTTCCTTGCCTATTTTTCATACTTAACCAGTAACTATTTTCCAGATGAACTCATAATATACTTTTGAAATTTGTCTCCATTTACTATGAATCAGAATTCAGAACAAGACAAATCAATCCTCAACCCCACCCAAAGTTGTATCAGTGAGCCTCCAAAAGAATTTGCTTACAAGGAAATCCCTTGATGCAGTGATAACATGAGGTGACAATGTATTCATAGTATTCTTGCCAAGTTTGTTATTCTGAGCACTTAGGGCTATAAATACCTTAATAATTTGCCAAGTTAACTGTCTCTGATGATGTTAATGATGGACTCAGCACAGTTTAATATGTATGGGATGAATATTACTGCACATATTTTGATTTTTCTTCTAGGTAAGGGAGCGACTGAGGGTTTCTTTAGAAAGAGTCTCTGCACTGGAAGAAGAACTAGCTGCTGCTAATCAGGAGGTAACATACCACACTTTCTCCTCTTTCGAGGTGCAACATTGCTAACATTCTGTCCCTCGTGTTTCACATCACTTTTCTTAAAACTGTCACAAAAAATAAATCACATTCTGTATATGCCACTGAACAAGGCCTGTTGAAACTAGTTGTCAGAGTCCTGTTTTCTGATTTTTGGTTATTCATATCTGATACTAGGTGACCAAAGGAAAATAGTCAAGAGCTAGTGACAGGTGAGCTAGTGTGATGGGGATTTAGAAAGACTGCAGTCAGAATGCCAGTCCTTTAGAGAATGAAAACTCAACTCCAAAAATTGGAAAACATGTCAAATATCTGTTAAACTTAGAAAATGTTACAAATAAAAGGTAGCACTTTGGAGATATATATGTGCATATTTCCCCTCAGGTTCTGCCTGTTCTTATCGCCTAAAAACATTGTGCCCATGATTAATGGCATCATTGGATCCACTTCTTTTGCTGTCATTCATGACACTAAGAAAGTACTTTAAATCACCTCTTTAAGATTTAAAAAGTTATTTTCTCTTTAGAAGATTTTACTTCTCTTAGTTTTTAGTGCACAAATGAACTTGGATAGTTAGACCTGATACACACACAAACACACACACACACACACACACACACACAAAAGAAATTAAATCTGTGTTAGCCACTAAAATAACCCTAGCCCCATCTTCTCTCTCTCTGACACTTATAGGGCTATTTTTCCCAGAAGTTTATTCCAGTACTGTAATATTGGTATTATTATTAATAATACTGCATATACTAAAATAATTCAGAAAAATCTTCCTACTTTTAAGTAATCAAGAGAGGCAAAAGAGGGGATGATGAGAGGTTGATTAATGGCCATAAATACACAGGTAGATAGAAGAAATAAGACCGAATGTTCAATAGATCAGTAGAGTGGCTATAGTTAACATTAATCTATTGTACATGTCAAAATAGCTACAAGTGAATAATTTTAATGTTCTTGGCATAAATTAAAGATAAATATTTAAGGTGATGGCTATCCCAATTACCCTGATTTGATCTTTATATATCATATGAATGTATAAATTATCACATATACCCCAAAACTATGTATATTATGCATCAATAAAAATAAATAAATAAATAAAAATAATTTTTAAAAGATGTGGGAGGCTAATGTCAATAATGATAAGTCTTATAAAGGGATTTCTAACAAGATAATATTTACACACACATTATACATACAAATACACATCTTTAAACCACTCAAAAAGTCTTGTCAGTACAAACTCCTTTGTCTTTAAAATAAGCTAAGTTAATTAAATGAGTTTATATATGCTTTTATTTGATCCAGCCTTAACAATTTAAACTTAGAAATAATGGATTTTCAATACCTGGATGGCTAAGTTCCATGTGAATTAAAAGCTAGCAGTGTTAAAAGCATAAATGGTGACATAGCCATTTCAAAAAAAGAAAGAAAGCTTTTTGGTGACTACATATAGTGTAGCAAACTGGATTTTTTTTTTTTTGTTTATTTGTTGTTTTTTGAGACAGAGTCTAGCTCTGTTGCCAGGCTAGAGTGCTGTGGCATCAGCCTAGCTCACAGCAACCTCAAACTCCTGGGCTCATGAGATCCTCCTGCCTCAGCCTCCAGAGTAGCTGAGACTACAGATGAGCACCACCATGCCCAAGCTAATTTTTTCTATTTTTAGTCACCTGGATAGCTTTTTCTATTTTTTTTTAGTAGAGATGGGGTCTCATGCTTGCTCGGGCTGGGCTCAAACTCCTGACCTCAAGCAGTCCTCCCACCTCAGCTTCCCAGAGTGCTAGGATTACAGGCATCAGCCACAGCGGCTGGACACAAATGGATGCTTTGAAAAAAAATAAGAAAAAAAGAAGAGATACCTCTGAGATACCTCTCAGTCATCACAGAAGAAAAGAACCTTTGGGATAATGGGTAATGAGAAGAAGAAGTAGATCAATTATCTACAGCCTGAGGTTTACTCATTCCTGGAACGATCAGAAAGAAAATGTTAAATGAGTATTCATTTCGTATTTTATCATTGTTAATTTTGATTTTAGTGTATGTTAAAATATACATTTATTTTGGATACATCCTTCAAAATATTTTATTGATAAGGGTAAACACATAAAACGGTTGATGACTACTAATATAAAAGCATTGTTTAATATGGTAGTGATAGATTTCTATTTGTCATCAAAAAAAGGTGTGATGAGATCACTTTGCTAAAATATTTATGCTGAAATAAAAATGTCCAATAAATTCAAATGAGGCTCCAAAAATTTTCTCCAGAAATAGCAACTAAATGGTTCAATTATACATAATACAAGACAACACTGAAGAATAAAAGTAGAGGAAAGATTTATGACAGCTTTCTGTTATATGATTTTAGCCCTCAAATAATATTGTAGTTTCTTATATGCAGTATGGTGAATTTGATTGCTTTTACATAAAGAAAATAAATTTTAAATTATTAACTTTCCTCTATATCTACTGCAGGCTTTTTGAATGTTTTGAGTTTTGTTTAAATTATTTGTATAAGCAAAAATCATTTGTATAAGTAATTGTTGTGCTCATTATTAACTTTAATATATTTTATTTTTGTGGTTGATTATAATTTATGTCCATACAGCTTAACTAGAATTCCTATTTAGAAATTCACAAGCCCAGCAAAAAAAGTTACCTTCATATTCTAATAATAAATTGTTTGTAAATAATTAGTGATCCTTTTAAGAGAGTAAGTAGAAAAAAGGTCAACTTTTTCTTTACCTTTATAACAAAATTGGTACTTCAAAGTAAAAGGTAAAAAAAAATCAGAAGAAACAGTTTGAGTTCTTGATTCTCTGTTGTAATAGCAATCGGTACAAGAAATCTCTATAAGTAAAGCATCACATATTGATAACAAGATATATCTAGAAACCTCACAAAAAAGTTTAGAAAAATTCATACTGTCAGCAGATTTAGAAAGAAGAGCTAGCTGAAGTTTGAATATTAAAGTAAATAATTGAAGGAAGTATTTTATAAAAGAAAAAGCAAACTTTCAGAAGTTTAGATTGTGAGTGATAGCTTGATATATTCATACATATACATGCATATGTAGAGTCTGAAAAGATGATAGAGTTTATTCTGTCATCATTATATCATTTTAATAGAGTTTATTCTATCATTTCTATATCATTATTTTCTTTCTGTATCTCTGTTTCTCTCTTCCCTAGTCCCATTCTCACTGATGTGTTTGGAGTTATCACTCTTTAATCTTTTCTTTATATAATCTCTTCCATGGAGCTCTCATTCATTCCTTATCTAATCTTAGTCATCCAGGACTTCAACCGTGACACCTGTGGAAAAGAAACCAAAATCTATAGCTTGAAGTTTATACTCTCTTTTGAGCTCCACAAAAGATTTCAAATATCCCTTAATGACTGTATAGATTATTCTTTACCACAAGTGTCCAGCAGGGGGCAAAGTGGCAGGAGAGGATGTGTGTACGGAAATTGAAATTTTCATCTCAGGGTTTGTTAATCTAGATAAACACCAGCGGGTTATAACCACCTATAAGGGAGAACGTTTTCTTATTTACACAAAAGCACCATATGCTGTGGTGGGCCTGAATCTCCACCTAGTTTTCCTTATGTCCCCTTAGATTTTATATGGCATATTAATATAATAAATTAAGTAGCCTCATTGAAAAGAGCATGAAATTACTGTAACACATCTTCTTTTCTAGAAAAATCTCCAAAATATCCTTCTATATAAAAAGGGTGAAGTTGCATAGAATTATCTCCATTTTTTACAAATATAAATAATAATAATACATTATTGCAGGAATGGAAAAAAGGTTTTACATAAAAGTACTGAAGTTGTTATTGTCTCTGCTGTTCGCCAGTCTATACACTATATATTTCTGTAATGTTTGAATTTTTTACAACTTTTCATTATTCTTACAAACTAAAATATTAAAGATATTTTAGAATCAAATATCATTTCCCATATGATATTAGTACTAGATCATTTTATTGGCCACTTAATAACAGTTAATATTTACTGAGTGCTTTAAATCTCTAGACACTGTGTTAAATGTGTATATGTCAGCACAATAATACTGGAAATTAGGTACTACTATTACTTTACAGATGAAACCAGACAGATTATTTTTCCTAACATACCACTATTCTCTCCTGCTTGAATAGGTGCCCATCTTTCAATTTGTCTTAACACTTTGCTTTCGGGCGGTTTCAGCTCATACATTTAACTGCGTCTACAATGTTCCCCACATCCGTTTGCTCTCATCTTTTCCCATATGTATTAAAATTGCAGTAGTTCAGATCTTCATTAATTATCACCTAGAATATTACAATAGGCTTTTATCTGTTTTTATCTCCTATCTCTTTCTGGTCTATAATCCTGCAAGATTAAACTTGCTAAGCAAAGCCTCAATTATATTGATTATTTTTGTAATATTTTATATTTAGGTCATTAAATATGAATTGTCCGATTTCGAATCAAAACTGTAGTTTATTATATCTCAAACAAGAAGCAGAGCATGTAATCAAAAAGTATACACCTCAACTATCAACACAGTTTTGCCATCTTAACAGTAGCTTATTTATGCCAGCAGTAAAGAAGCCTGGAGAGTGAGTGCCAATGTAACACAAAAGGCGTTATCCACAGCTTGTAGAGAATTGAATATTTTTCCTTGCGAGACGTAGTCCAAAGCCTAGAAGAAGTGGTAGTCAGTTGGTGCAAGGTCTGGTGAATATGGTAAATGACAGAGAGTTTCCATGTCCAGCTGCTGTAGTTTGAGCAACGTTGTTTGTGTGACATATGGTCGAGCATTGTCTTTCAGAAGGATTGGCCTGTCTCTATTGACCAATCTTGGCTGCCTCATCACAAGCATCCTCATCATTTCATCCAGTTGGTTGCAGTGCACATCTGCTGTAATTGATTGACCAGGTTTCATGAAGCTGTGGTGGATAATACCAATGCTGCACCACCAAACAGACGCCATTAGCTTTTTTTGATAAATATTCACTTTTGGACTGTCTTTTGGCCCTTTGTCTTTATGCAACCATTGTGCCCTACACTTGCAATTGTCAAAAGAATCCATTTTTGATCACACATAACAATATGGTATAGAAATGGTTTGCTTTTCTGTCGTCACAGCAAAGGCAAGCTTTGAGATGATTTCTCCTCTGATGCTTGTTTAATTTATGCAGAACCCATCTATCCAGCTTCTTTACCGTGCTGATTTGTTTCAAATGGTCCAATATTGCTGGAATAGTAACTTCAAACCTTGCTGCTAATTCACGCGTAGGTTGAGATGGATTCACTTCCACTACAGCTTTCAGCTCATCATTCTCCACCTTGGTCTCGAGTCGCCCACGTGGCTCATTTTCAAGATTAAATCACCAGAACAGAACTTCTCAAACCATTCACGTACTGTGCATTCATTAGTCACATCCTTCCCAAACACTTCGTTGGTATTTCGAGATGTATGTGCTGCATTGGTTGCACAACGGAACTCATATTCAAAAATAACACAAATTTTTGACTTACCCATGGTTTCACAAAAATTGCTCTAAAAAGTATTTGAAAGATAATCACAAGCCAAAATGTGTGTTGGAAAGGCTGAGGATGTACATTCACAATAAACCTAAAACAACAGATGTCAAAGTGAAATGTCAGAGATATCAACTGTCAATACTTAAGGAAACCGGACATTTCATACTTAACCTAATCGTCTACTCTTAAATATATACTTATATGTAATATATATCATATTCATATATAAATAGCATAATGTAATATTTCCTATTAATGTGTGTTAATAATATAATCACATATATCACACAAACCTGTAACATACCATCAAAAACTTCTTCAAGGGTCCTAACCTACAAATTCAACTTTAACTCCCAATACCCCTACATCCCTGACTGAGTCTTATTATAATAATATTATAGCATGCATTGTTTTTTAAAGCAGCTAAAGTTTTTCCTGACTCTAAATCTTATGATAAAAATTCTCCTGTGATGTCCCCGCAACACCAACCCACCCATTGAAATCATACTTCCCCATTTTTAAACTCAAGCTCAGACGTCACCTCTTTAATGAAATTATTTATGATTCTTTGCCAGTAGTCACTGCTCCCTAGTTTAAATTGCTAAAGCTCTTTGCTTCGACATGTGAGGGCTATTCAACAAGTATTAGGATTAATTATATACTTGTCTAAGCCTAGGTCATTAGTTAGACCTGAGAAAATAGACTATATCTTTCTCATTTGTGTATATTTCACTCAGTACAATGATATGAACCTTATGATCAATATATATTTGTCAAACTGCATTATATACAGTTCATTCTGACCAGTGTTTTCACATCATTCCTTGACTCTTCCCTTAATGGATAGTTTGTACAATCTTAAGAATGCTCAGTAAACAGCAATATGTTGATCATATGTATTAAATGAACAAGGTGTTTGTCCTTTTGATGTGTAACTATTGAGCACCTTCCATGTGCAGGAAATTTTGAAAGTCTCTAAAAGGGAAAAAATGGAAAGAAAAAAAATAAATGAGGCATTATGTACATTTTCATGGAAACTTTTTCCTAGTGGAGACAGACATGTAAACATATAACTAAGATATAATTTAGTACAAAACTAAACAAATGCAAATTAGAAGCACAAAGTGCAGAATGGAAGAGAGAAGAAAGATGTTTATTCTGAACCAAAGGATCAGAAAAGGCTTCACCTTAAAAAGAGACAGCCTTTGAGCATACCCTTGAAAAAAGACTATGATTTTCCAAAAAATATAAGTCAGTGGAAAAAAAGAAAAAAGAGAAAAAAAAAGACGATGATTGGACTTCAGAACTGTGGGAAAACATTTCAGGCTGAACAGAGAGTATGATAAAGAAGACCTGGAACTGCTTGTTTCAAGAATAATGAATGAGGTTGTGTTGGTAAGAGTCAGGATGTGAAAAGATAAAGAAGATAAAAGTGAAGAGGTTGATAGGACTCAGACGCTGGAGGGCCCTGAATGCCATGCTAAAATTTTGGATTTTATAATTGTGAGATGAGAAAGCACTAAAAGTAATATTTTGTTTTTGTGCGTATTTTTTTTTATTTTTGTTTTTTGGTAAAGTGAAAACCACTGAAAGTATGCTTTTAGTATTTTTGTTCTGTTTTGTTTTGTTTTGTTTTCAGTAAAGTGTGGGGTTGAGGTGGCATAGAGCTAGAAAGTTGACATAATTTGATTTGGCTAACATACTGATTTGATATGTGATTTTGGTCATCATACTTCTTCAACAAACGTTTATTGGGCATCTTCTGTTTGCCAGGCATTGCATTAAGTACTGGGTATAAATATATTCATAAAACTCATATAATAAAGATATAGTTCGTTCTCAATCTGGTATGGGAGATAGACGTGTTAAAAAGTAATAAAAAGGTGAGCACACTGGTGTGCCCCTGAAGTCCCAGCTACTTGGGAGGCTAAGGTGGGAGGGATCACTTGAACTCAAAAGTTTAAGAACAGCTTGGGCAACATGTCAACCCCATCTCTGAAAAAGTCTGGGAAGATGAATAAAGTCCTAGAGATGGATGGGAGTAATAGTTACATAATAATGTGAATGTATTTAATGCCACTTAATGGTGCTTGAATAGTACACTTAAAAATGCTTAAAATGATAAATTTTATGTTATGTATGTTTTACTACAATAGGTGCATTTTCACATTAGTCACATTGTATTATATTGTTATATATATTATATTTACAATTACGGTGGGTACAAGATTTAGTAGTATTACAAAAGGGTGTAATTAATTGTTTGGGTATGAACTAGAACGAACAAATGGTGTTACAAAAGCCTCCCTAGAGAAAACAAAAACCTAGAATTTGAAGGGTGACTATAAAGAGCTTACGAAATAGATCTGGAGCAAGAAAAGGGAGGAACCACAGTTAGGGATAGGGACCAGGCTACAGAGAGAGGCAGATCTGAGTGAGGGGTGGCTAGTCATCTTATAGACACTGTGAGCCCACAAAGAGGTTTTAGGGAGGAAAGATATGAAGAAACTTTAATTTTGAGGACAAATTGTACCTATAAAGTTAAAGGTAAAAAATGTATAGTTTGGGCTGGAAATGGTGGCTCATCCCTGTAACCCCGGCTTCTCAGGAGGCTGAGGCAGGAAGCTTGATTGAGAACAGGAGTTTGAGGTTGCAGTGAGCTATGATGACAGTACTGCATTCTAACCCAGGCAACAGAGTCTGACCCTGTCTCAATAAAGAAAAAAAGTGTATATTATGATAAAGGTAATGTGTTTAAAGCTTAGATTTAAAAGAATCACTATGATTCCTTGAAAGAATCAAGGGACCAGTGTTAGAAAAAAATATAACTGTGTAGAACACAGGTTATTACTCAGTCTGTCATTTCTTATGTTCTTGTAGTAGTGGCAAATACAAATAAACATGTAAGAATCAAACAAAATATTGTAAATATATACATAATGAACATTTATTGAAATTTTAGGCCTCTTTGAATGGCCCCACATAGGCAGATTGTATTGTTAACACTGAATACATTTTCCAAGCCATTGTCCTAAAAAAGTGAGGCCAGATTATTTAGACACAGAAAACACAATAAAGTCTTTATTTGTTGCAGGGTATTTTTGTTAGTGCTTAAAATTGGAAAACCACAAAAAAATGTACATTAAAGTAAAGTACAAAGAGGAATAAATAGATTACGTCCTAACAATGTGTTCTCCTTTGGCCCGTATACTTTTAAAATTATTTAATTAAAGCAGACAAAATGGATTATTCAGAAGCTCCTGTAAAAATTCAATTGACAGACTAATTTGCAGTGAATATACAGGCGTGCTTATTTTAAAAGCTTTTCTACATGATTGCATTATACATAAAAAGAACTGGCAAGTTTAGTTGTAGGCTGAACTATAACTTTTATATTGCTTTTACTCTACGTACGCTTATTCCAACCACTGAATTTACCAACGTTCAGTTAGAATTTTCTTAAGGAAATAAACATTTCATTTCACCTCATCTACCTTATCTCTGAAGAATATTTTTCTAGGGAAAAATCAAGTACCATTCACATTCCAAAGAATATTGGATTAAGATGATAAGCAGAGCTGGTGACAGAACTCACATCTTAGGAGTTTATAGACCCATGGATCATGGACATTGCTTCCCCTACATTATTCCGTGTAATTATCACAACACTCCTTTGAGTTGGGTGAAGAACCAATACTATGTTGAATGCATGGGAATGAAAGGAAAAGTGCAAAAATTGAATAGATACAGGCAAAGGTAGAAGCTACCTTAAAAAAAGCAAAGAAGAGGCTGGGTAGAAGGAAGAAGAGATGTGAGACCCTGAGATTTAAGCAAGTCAGAGTTGATGAACCAAAAGAGAGCTAGAGATATCAACATAGCAAGAGAACAAAAAGGAGAGAGGAAGAAGGGCAGGGCAGGGGGAGAGAGAGAGAGTGAGTATGTTTTAAGCACAGAGGTTGAAGTTGGTCAACAGTGTCAAATGTTTTATGCAGGCATGGAGGATTATGAGATGATTATTATGAGATGATTAAATTTACAATTAATAAAAGGTCACTGGAAATGTTTGCAAAGACAGTTTCAATAAACTATAATGGAAAGAGACTAACTGTGATGAATAGAATGTATGAGTCAATTATATATTTAAAAATGGGAGAAAGTGAGTAATACTTTTCTGAGAGGCTTAGTGACAAAGGAGAGGGGAGGCTATAAGCTGAATAAGTCAGAGCAATTTTAAGAAATAACCTTTTTAGAATTGGGGAGAATTGAAAATGCTTATAGCCAATGGAAAGAAAGAAAGAAGCAAAGGAAAAAAGAGTATTGATGGCAGCAGAGTGGAGGATAAGCATGGTTTCGAGATCAGTTGCAAGTAGTAGTATTCCTTCCTCTGAGAAACAAAAGAAGGAAAATACAACATACAGTGATGAATGAAGATTTTGATTTGGAGAGGAAGGAGGACTTGGAATTTTATCAGTGATTCTACCCAAAGAAACAGGGTTATCTGCAAGAGAAGTGAGAACAGAGTTACTTTCTACGAGCTAAGGAGACTGCAAACAAGATGATATGGAATATAGCAAGAAGCCAATAAGACTAAGCAAAAAAAATTTTAGTAGGGAATGGTAGACTCAACCAAGGTTCTCATTAAGTTGTCCCAGCAAATTAAATACAAACCAGTTTTCCACAGCTCTTACCTACTGAAACAACATGTATTCTCCCATGATATTTTCTTTTCTAAATCTATGAAGTTATTTTATTTATCATAATTCAAAAGGAAGAGATACAATTATGAAACTAAACTTGTCTCTGATGATTTTGGCCACTTAGAATAAAATCAGAGGCAAAATGTTTCCCTAAAACTTGACAGGGGTAAAGATCAGGAAACTTCTGAAATCCGTGAGAAACTCAGCTATATTTGAATAGTTTAAAGGAAACTTAAATAGTTGAAAATGATCCAGAAAAACATGGAGAAAAGTGGGAGATTTGTTGAGCAATACTTACTAAGAAATTTATCTTAGGACAAATAATAGAAATACTTATCTGAATTTATAGGATCATTTACTTGCAAAATTAAAGAAATGACTAAGTCAGTTTTCTCTTCAAATTAAAACTTCCATATTTATGAGTAGAAAACTCCAGAGGTAGAAAAAGAGACCACTGTAAAAGTTCTTAAGTTAAATTATTTCAGACTCCTAAAACTGAGAATCCTTTCTCTTGATAGACCCTTTGCAAATTATTTGCTTTTGTGTCTTTTAATTCTATCTCTTTCCCATTTCTGTGAGATAAAAAGCAGATTTAATTATGTATGTCTATCACTGCTTTATAAAAATAAGTCTCATAATGACTTTCCAATTTCCTGCATGTTCATGCGTACCACATATCCTAATTCAACTGATTAGCTTATTTTCACTATCAGTAGTCATATTAGTAAGTTCCATGACCAACTCTGAATTAACATTCTAACAGACAGTCAGATAAAAAGGTTTTGTTTCATGAACAAATGAAGCAAGTCATCGTGGCTAAACTTGCCAGAAAATAGTATTTGTTTAATGACAACAGTGTTTGCATAGGGCAATGACATTTTTGCAGGTCTGAACTTAAATCCCTTGAAGATGAAGTAAAACTCTGATATTATGTTTTTAGCTTGCCTGTGCATTGTTACGAGTTTCCAATAGACCCACTTATGGGGAACCTATTCTTTCTATTAAAATCGGCCATTTTGGCTTAAAAAACTGTATAGTTCTTCATTGATTTTATTTCATAGAAAAGTTGAATGATGGTTGAACAATGTCCTTCTTAAATTTATATAGTTAAATTCAAAGTTTCAGCATTATCAAACCAATAGTTATTTACAAAGACCTATGATTTCTTATTATGCTTCTACATTATCCCTAATGATGATATTGTATTGTAAAGGTAAGTGTAGAAACTCCCCTAAATTACCCAACTTATTATCATCAATAGAAAACGTCTCCCTTGGCGTTGATAATTGTGTTGTTACAGTACAGAGAATCTTTCCCAAATAAAAGGAAGTCAAGGTGTCTTATGACAACATATATTAAACCCCAACAAGGAAAAGAGAGAGAACAAAATTTCTTTTTGCTACTTCCATTATTTTTACTATTCCCAAGACATGTGTGAAGCAATTATCTAAAATAGAAGTTAAAAGTGTCGCCTGTTAGATATGAGACATTTGAATTCTGTTTGCAAATCTTTTCAGACTCTCTCCTGTTTTGATTAAAATCTTTTCTTTGATGAAAGCGTAAGATTTGTTTTCCTTGTGGTAGCAGACATGGTTGTTTCGTCTTTGCACAGGGAGGTTTTGAACTGCGTATTTTTTCTGTCACTACTAATAGCAATGTCATGTTTGATATTAATTCTTTGATCATAAGCATCCTAAGTTGACCCATTTTATTTTACCTGTCTGTATTCTTGGTAATTTTATAGGTAATAATTTGAGAAAGATTTCTGATTTTTTAAAGGAATTTAAATGAAATATTGAAATTTAGTGAGAGACAAGGTACAAAGTGAAGGAAAACAAACAAACAAACAAACAAAAAACCTCAAGTCAGAAGATTCGAGTTTGAGTCCTGGATCTATCATTTACTAATTCTGTAACACCTGGCAATTTATTTAACTTTCCTGTGCCTCAGTTTTCTCATCTGTGAAACAGAGTATATATTGATAAATTTTGGACCTGCTTATCTTTCCAAGAAGTCATGATATTTGAATGAGATAAGCACTTTCTAAACTTGACTAAAGTCGGATTGCTATTACAATTAAGGCAGATTAATAAGAGAGAGAGGTTTATTTACCCTGTTCATGGAAAGAATCACAGAGTGATTACTCAATATCCCAGTGGGATCCAGATATTTTTATATCTGTCTTTTAGATGGGTCAGGGAGATGAGGAGTATAGCTAATTCTATTTGGGGACAATAAATGGTTGCTAGGGAGGATGAATAGATACTGGAGACAATGAATGGATGGGGGAAATGGATTGGCTTGTAGATTAACCTGAGAGACAGGTATTATATTTAAAATTATTTGGGCCAGGCCTGCTTGCATTCTTGATTTTCTTTCCTGCAATATAGTGAGATAACAGGGAGGGGAAAGGAAGTCATTTGTTCTTTTGATAGGTCCATCTGGTTATTTGCAGATAGAGGGAAAGCCTCTTCCAAAAATCTGTTAATCTCTAAGGGCCTTTAATTCAAAATACCAAGGAGTCATACTTTGAGGTGAAATTTTCCTGAGCTCCTTCACTAGCTTTGTAACTATAGGCAATTTCTTAATCCTCTTAGCCTCAATTAGGTCACCCATGATAATAATATCTCATAAGGTTGTTGTGAGGTTTAAATGAGTTAATATATGCAAAGAACTTAAAACTGTGCCTGACATAAATAATTTTTCAGTAAATATTATTGTTGATATTGATAATGTCAATGCTATTTTGTTAGACATGACATAGTCCAATTCCTTTCAAAGAAAGTGAACTGAGATCCAGAGAGGTAGAGTGTTTTGCCCACAATGGGGTTGACTAGGTAGCAATTTGTCAGGGATAGGAAGAGATTTATGACAATCTCTGTAAACTTCATTTTCTTTACCCATAAAAATAAAAGTATAGACCACAGAAGTTTTGCTCTCTTCTCATACTGACATATTTTGATATGTATACATTTAAAAATCACATAAAAATAAAATTGAAACACATGCAGATGAATATAACACATGATAATTACCATTAGAACTCAAGTAAATGGATTATTTTAAAGGAAATTATTCAGAATAATAGGTTTAGTATGCTGCTGTTATTTCTAAGGAAGAAACTAAATGGATAAATTCTTTGTATTGCCCTGGCTTGCTTTTTTATGTGCAAGAATGACTAATGGATATTGTTTCTGCCTTCTACATTTTCTCAAGTACTTATCAAGCACTTTGAAATGCTTTTCTTTTCCTTAAGGCTCTCTCCCTTACCATAATAGAACTAAAAGAATAGTTCCAGGACACAGCCTATAATTTTGTCACTTCTGCCCTGATAGGGAAAATAAAACCCAGAAAAGAAAAAACACATGTATACTTAACAGGGATAACGCTGCCTGGCTGAGGAGGTCAAATTTCATGATGTTAGAAGAGGAATATAGAAATCAATAAATCCATCTTAGAGAGATTAATTTTAATGTGACATTTTAAAAGATTCAAATACTTGTTGATGGAATTATAGTGTGTTTAGATTAAAGCAGAATATTCATTCTAAGCTATTCAAATATTCCTGACAGCAAATGGAGCACACTTGAATAAACAGAAAACAAAGACACAATTTAAGTTTGTGTATATCTATCTTTTTAAATTTAATATTGTAACCAGTATTTGCTCAAAGTATTTCAATATTTCTTAGCATACATAAAGTAAATAAAATAGAAACTTTTATTCATATCTTAACAAATTTCATTTATTAATAAAAATGAATTTACTGAGACTTTTAAAGACAGCAGACTTCCTGCTTTGTAAAGTGATCATACATGGACCCATTGCATTATTTAGTTTGCTTTGACTCTCTTCTCAGCATAACTCTGTCTCTTCGTTTTTGGTTTCCTTTTTGACTGGAGTAGGGGAGAGTTCATTATTGCAGTTGGTAGTCCTTTCTGCCTTTTGCTGAGAGCCAAGCCAAATTAGCCTATTTTGATACCCTTGACTTTGGAAGGCAGGGCACCTAGTGGGATAGATTATGGGGAGTAAGCATGATTATGAGTAAGATACAGAAATCATCCATTCTGGACCAAGAAGTACTTTATAATAATCAATAATTTCAATAAATTCTATTTGCTGTTTTCATTGTAAGTTACCTATTTCCTTTTTAAAATAGGATTCTGCTGTCTTCTTCAGGGAGATGAGAAGTTCTTAGCAATGGCATCTTCCTGGGTTACGGAGAGTATAGCATATCTTATTCATGAAATTTAAAACTTTCAACGAATTTACTGCCAACATTCTGAGCACTCAACACTGAATTAAATTGCAGTTGTTTTACACTTGATGTTGCACTTCTCAGTGTCATCTGTTTACCTTAATGGATACTCTTCACCCTTCCTCATTGATTTGCTTGTATATATTTTAAATTGAGAGTTGCTTTCCTGCAGTGATAAATATAAGTTGTTAAGAATGTGTTTTCCTACCACTGACACTTTTGAAAACTGCTTAGGACTTTGTTTTGCCTTTATTATTTGAATTAATTCTAGTACTTTACCACATTAACAGCTTCCTTGGTCATTTTTATTCTTACTGTTCCATCTTATGGCACTCTCAGCTGGTAACCTACTACGATAGTAGTCTTGCACCTTAAAAATGTCCACTAAGTCTTCTGACCACTTTAAATTGTTTTATATTTCTGTAGCATTTTACATGACTTTAAAGAAAATGCCAGCATTTTATATTATAATCCTTTTAAATATTGGGGAGCTGTTAGTTCCAGAGCCGAGAGAGAGAGAGAGAGAGAGAGAGAGAGAGAGATATCCGTGAAGACTCATTTGTAGCAAAATGCTGTTTATTTTGAGCATCTGGGTGCAGAGATGGGTGGAGGCCAAAAAAGGTGTCCACAAGAGAAAAGGGGAGAGCCTTTGATTTTATAAAGAGTTTTTCTGGGAGGAGTAAATAAGTTCTTTTCAAACAACCAGGAGGGATAAGGAAAGTAAGTTCCCCTTTTGCATTTCATTCTTTTATCTCCCCAGGGGTCAAGCAAAGGCTATGTGCCTAATACACCCCTAGGAAGGGGAGTGTGGCGGGTTTTATAGGAGGTTTAGATGGAAGTTTGGGGGTGAATTCTTTGAGCCTAACAGGAAGTATATGAATGGTGAAAATGAATGTATATAAAGAGTAATGAAGTATCAGAAAAAGTAATGACTAAAATACTGATTAGTAGAACATGATAGAGATGGATTAGTACAAAGTTATAATTTTTATTAGAATTACATATCAATAACAGTGTTAAACATATAGCTATTGTTGAAATTACTATATACTACTATATAATTAGAAAATTATAGTTCTAAGTTAAAATGGGTATCATAAGCATCCCCTGCACAAAAATAAGTCTACCTAAGAATACATTGGAAATGTTATTGCTATTGGAACCATTTTGTCTTAAACATAAAACTAAAAATAACAGTTTTGCATTTCAGTTCTTGTTTTAGGAATTTTTTTAAATCTTTAATATTATTTTTAATAGTTTTTTTTTTTTTTTTACCATTAGAAACTTAGCTTGAATTCCATGATTATACAAAGTAGCCTTGTGTATTTAGATATAAGCAAAATCAGTCCAGATATAAAATTTGGAAATAGCCAAATTCATGTGCTTTTCGTATAATGTATTTCCCATTAAAGGGTCACCAGAAACTTACTGGTGATTTTCATTTAAATGTTAGCACTTAGGCAATTCATTCACATAGAAATTGAGAGGACTAGTACATCAAAATTGGAGTGGGGAATTTAAAAATAAAGGAATGTAGAATGTTCTCATTCATTCAGTAAATATTTATTGACTAAGTTGAAGTAGTATAAGTGGTAAAAATTTTTTTCTTCTTTTTTTATAACATAAAATAGTTGGAAAAAGTGACAAACATTCTAAACAATCACCAAATGAAACTGTTCTTCTTACCTCAAAGCTATTTGTTCATTCATTAGGATAAGTGAATTTATTCATTAAATTGTTAACTAAATAACTATTTTTTAATCTGTCTCCAGGTAAATTCTCACAATGCAAACCTCTGATTCTCATGTCAAAGCGATTTGATCATTCACTGGAACAGTTCAGTTTCACAAGTTTTCAAAATCTGTCGGTGCTCAATGAAAAACGTTTGAAATAAATGTTACATGCAAGCTGATCAAACTACACGAACTACAGGGAGTTGCATTACATTAGTTTTAATGTCTTTCAGTGATGCTTATAAATCTTACTTCCAAAGGCAGAGGTAGAAAGTGAGATAGTTACTGGCTTAAAGTCCTTAACTGAGTTTGACTAAGGTGTCTCAATCTTATGGTTTCCCAATTAATAAAGAACAACACAAATTCAAACTGTTGTGGCTAGAGAGTTGCTTAAATGTAAATTATAAATCCCTACTGTTCTATTCAGTTACTTTGTTGTTGTTGCTGTTGTTTGTGTGTGTGTTGCAACCTCAGTAGAATTTAAACATAGAATTCAACTAGAATTAGAATAAGCATCTGTGTAGAAGCAAATTACACGTTGGTGTAGTGAGACTTCTGTAAGTCTCATTCTTGGAATTGCTAATTGAATCTGAGATAAAAATAGATGAAAAGAACCTTTGTTAATTAGATGTGGGCACTGTCTGGGAGTTGTTGTTAAACAGGTAAAGGCAAATATTAATTTTAAAACATAAGAATAAAATGAGGATCCCAGTAGAATTAGCATGAGAGATTTTATGTGAATATAATTTGTTTTAAAAAGTAGTCAGGAAATTTTCAGGGTAAGTTTAAATGCCTATGCCACATAAAAGTTATAAATAAAAATAATAAACAATGTAAACAGCATGATTTTTATTCCTGGGAATAATTGAAGATATCTTCTAACTGTTTTTGAAGACATTTTGTAAACTGTTTGCCAAGATGGGGCAGGTAAATTCCCTTGCTATCAGACCACAGACTTATAGTCCTGACTTAGATAAATGTTTGGATCATGTATGCAGTGAATCATTTCATTGATTACCAAAAGACATTATAGTATAATACTTAAAAAACATAAATTTTAAAGGAATCAGACCTGGATTGGAAACATGTCTGTGTCATATTACTTATTCCCT
The DNA here is from genome assembly GCF_041146395.1 of Eulemur rufifrons. Taxonomy (NCBI): domain Eukaryota; kingdom Metazoa; phylum Chordata; class Mammalia; order Primates; family Lemuridae; genus Eulemur; species Eulemur rufifrons. The sequence continues at coordinate 63,070,869 of NC_090998.1, read as the reverse complement.
TTATGCTAGCTTTCTCATTTATTAAATAGAAATAGTAATACCCAATTTAAAAGGTTACTGGAAAGATTCAATGAGATAATACATGTAAATTCCTTTATACCATATGGGACATATAATACATGTTCAACACACAACAGCTATGATTATTGCTAGTAGATCTTCATTAGGAATTTAATTTCTAAACTCCTATTTCTAATTTGTCTTTGTTATATAACTTCATGAAAATGTCTTATATATTAATATTTTTAAAAAGATGAAAAAGAGGAAAATCAAGTGAAAATTAAATTAATTTATATTGCTTTTCTTTTTCTACCTTAAGAATTCTATTGGCAGAAATTAATTCTTAGATACTCTTAGAATTCCATTTTTCCATCTAACACCAATTCATTCTAAGTCTAAAGCATATAAACACAGTGTGTTTCAATGCATAAGAAACATATTGCCTAAGCTGCAATATACTTGCAAATATTTGTCTTAATACATTTTTAAGACACGATGAAATTTCCCATAACTTTATATTTATATAACATCTCTTAATGACTTTTATTAAACTGCCTTTCCATGATTCTGCTGCTAGTCTCCTTTATTGTTGCCTATGTCTTCTACTCTATGTGCCTCCTTACTTCAGGGCTGTGACTATCCTACAAAGCTATGTCAGTATTTCCTATTCTTTATTTCCCCAGTGACCTCCTCCAGGGTTCCTTTTTAACCTTGAAGCATGTAATATGAGCATCTGAAAAGCCTTCACATTCATATAGTCTTCTACGTGGATAACTAATTTTCTTCTCTATGTTAAAATTCTGTATACTTTTCCATCCAATATTTGCAACACCATGTAGGTTTTTCCACTCACACGGTCTTCCATCATTTGGCATTTCACAAATATTTCTGGAGTGCCTCCTGTTTGTCAGCTAGAGTTCTAAGATCTGGGAATAAATAATGAATTACATATCATTTCTGGTCTCAAGGTACTCAGTATCAAAATGGGCAGTCAGAAAACTAACAAACAATTGTGATAGAAATTGTATGGAGTGAGTTATTGCAGAATGCTAAGGAATTACATAACTTAACTCCCTGGGAGGATATGATCCCTTGAATTCATCCCAAAGACCTAAAAGATGACTAAGAGACAGTCAAAGAGAAAGAAAGGCAACCCAGGTGATTATAAAAACTTACAGCCAAATGGCACTTTGTGTGTAATGCAAGCCCTTCAGTAAACTAGAGCACAAAATATAAACAAGAAGATAAAACTGAAGAGGTGAGTGGAGGTCAATTCATTGGTCATTGTCATTACATAATGAGTATTTAATGCAACTCATATTTAAGTAAATATTTTACAGAACAAGTACACTATAGGGTAGGTATTACTATCTTCCCATTTAATAGAAGAGGAACATGAACTTGAGATTAAATAGCATGTACAAAACCATATAACCAGCAACAAATCCAGGACTCATCCTCAGCCTTTCAGGCATATTTAAGGAATGCTATGCTTCCAGGAATCACCTCCTAAATAAACTACTTGTACAGAATTACTTGTCTCTATAATATAGATGAACAATTGATGAAAACAAGTACATTTATATAATGTGCTTAGCACAGTTTCTGGCATGTTGTAAGAGCTCAATGTATTACTGTTATTTATTATTGTTATTTTGTTGTAGTCTTCTGCTTTCTTTCTTTTTTCTTTTTTTTTTTTTTGGTCTATTACTAGAATGTAATCTCCATAAGAGAAGGAACTTGCCTGCATTTTCCCCAGCAGTGTCTGATATTTAGTAACAGTGATCAATGAATATTGAATAAATGAAATAATACATCTTAAACCCTTGATAAATCCTAAAATTTGGGAATATAAAGATATTAAAAAATCTTTGTTTTTTTCTCCCAATAACACTTTTTCTCAATGATCACATGCTTTTCTTAAGTTTCCAGGGCATCAACTTGAACTGATTTTTTAGCTCTCTTTTAGGGAGGACATTTTCTGTCATTTGAAGAACTCACTGGAATGTTTTCATTCATCTCAAATATTTGTCTTTAATAATTATTTACATTTTCTGCACCCTCGACCTGGAAGGTTCTCCCAGATATTGTTGTCACCCAACCAGATTCATTTGCCCGCTGCCCAAGACGCCAATGTGCTTAGTCAACAGGTTTTATGGCAGAGAAAGAGTTTCTTCTGCGTAGCGCTGGACAGGGAGAGGAGAGAAATTTCTCAAATCTGCCTCCCCGAGAATTTGGAAGACAGGGTTTTTAAGAATAGTTTGGTAGGCAAGGGATTAGGCAATTAGGTTTGTTAACTGGGGTAAAATTATAGGGATATAGAAATCATCTTCCTGTCCCTTCCTCCAGTCCCTGGGGTCACAATTCCGGTTGTGTCAGTTTCTTGGTATGGGCCACTGGTCTGGGTGGACCAATCAATCCACTAGAATGTGGAGCCTGGAAGATAGTTTAAAAACTACCTTTGAGTTTCAAAAAGGTGATGTTATATATGGAGAAAGTTAAAAATCTTTATGGACACCAGCTATAGGAAAAAAGTTAAGAATCTTTATGGACACCAGTTAATGTGGCTCTGGAGTGGCAATTACAGTAACGCAAACAGGGGGACAGCAACTAATTATTAGCATTATTTTTAGCTAGGCCTTTACCCTAGTTCTCGCCTCATACTCCGTTATTGAAGTGTGGTTTCAATATCCACATTGCTTGTCCCTTCTTGTCTTTAGGTCCGTACCCAGAAATCACCCAATTCATAATTAAATTTTACCTCACAGCATCCTTCCATTGCTTTATTTTTCTCATTGCAATTATCACCCTTTAAAATGTGCTCTATTTATTTTTTAATAATTTTTCCCCATGAGAATGAAATTTCCACTAGGGCAAAGATTTCTGCCTTTTCCCCTGATGCATTTCCCTAATGCCTGGTAAGTCATCAGTGCTCAACAAATATTTGTGAAAAGAATGAATCTCTCCACTACGTCAAAGGAAAACAGTGGTTGAAAGTAAAGGAGCTAGGAGAGGGTCTATTTCAAGCCATAGTAGCATTCCAGATAGAGTCCGGCAGAAAAAGGAATGAAGGCTAGGAATTCTGCAGACTGGAAGAAGGGTCACCAAGACCATGAGTAGTCCACAGTTTGGGGTCAGAACTTGTCAGACTTACGAGAGCCAAAAAACAACCTGACAGAGGCCAGGGCAAGAATGAAACATGGAAGAATGGATTGCAAATAGAGTGGGTTTGAGAGTGCCTAAAAGCAATGGGTCAGCTTCTCAGAAACTTGATGAGCAATCAGGAAACACAAATAAGAATCAAAGCAGGCCGGGCATGGTGGCTCACGCCTGTAATCCTAGCACTCTGGGAGGCCGAGGTGGGCGGATCGTTTGAGCTCCGGAGTTCGAGACCAGCCTGAGCAAGAGCGAGACCCCATCTCTACTAAAAATAGAAAGAAATTATATGGACAGCTAAAAATATATATAGAAAAAATTAGCCGGGCATGGTGGCTCATGCCTGTAGTCCCAGCTACTCGGGAGGCTGAGACAGGAGGATCGCTTGAGCTCAGGAGTTTGAGGTTGCTGTGAGCTAGGCTGACGCCACGGCACTCACTCTAGCCTGGGCAACAGAGTGAGACTCTGTCTCAAAAAAAAAAAAAAAAAAAAAAGAATCAAAGCAAAGCAATAAGTCAGAAAGAAGCACACAGATATCTGATTTTTAGTTGAAGAATTTTAGCTTTGCTAGTCCTATCATGTCTTCATTTTCTTCCAGATGCTCTTGGCCACAGGAATATTAAACAACCTATAGTACTAGGAACACAAAGTACTCAAAAACAAAATGCCTATGATCTTCTATCTACCTAAAAGGTCTTCTGTCATTGTCTCCCCGGTAAATTCTTGTCATTCTTCAAAATCGCACTTAGATATATGCATGCTTGGTGTTGCCTTCTGTGATCCTTGCTGCATTTGCAAGCACACTTTTAGTTGCAAGTGACAAAAAACCAACCTAAACTAGTTTGGGCACAAAAGAAAAATTTTAGACTTATATTACTAAAATGCCAGGGATATGAATGATTTAAGAATAACTAGAATCAGGACCAGAAGCAGTTCATCAGGGCTCCCTCTCTTCCACCTGCTTCTCCCATGAGTGGGAGCTAAAGGCAAACAGCATCACGATCATATCCTTCCAGGCTACCTTTCATAGTAGAAAGAGAATCTTTCCCCATAACTCAGCCAGAAACATCTCAAGGAATATTCTGACTGCCTTGGCTTGGATCATGAGCCCACCCATTTGTCATGGGAACCTTGGCTCCTTGATTGACAGTCCCTCGGGGATGAGAATAAGAAAGAAAACCTCCCCAGTGAAAATGTAAGTGTTATCAAAGAAAATGTGAAAGAATTCTGAATACCTAAAAACAAATGTCAGCAGACACTTGACAAATGATGGTTTATCACTTAAAATGGTTGTGAAAACTTTCTCTTGTCCACTGTTCCATGGGCCTTCAATTGGTTGATAACCCCCTGAAAATATATGCAAATTTTGTCTATATGCAAATTTGTCTAGGGAGGGGTCCAGCCTTAATGATGTACAAAGGATTCCAGAGATACAAGGATATCAGTACTTGGGGAAAAAAATGCTTCACTTTCTTTTTCAACTCTCTGTTTACTTCCCCTAATTTAATAGAGCTCAAATGTAAATGCAATGCCATGTGAGGCAATGTTACAGAGTAGAAAGTGTAAGGATATGGAATCAGCTTTTATTTGATTTCTACTTAGTTCTTGTCTTAGTCTGTTTATGCTATTACAAAATACTTGAGACTCTGAGACTAGGTAATTTACAAACAATAGAAAATTTATTTCTCATAGCTTTGAAAGCAAGGAAGTCCAAGATCAAACTGCCAGCCAATTTGGTGTCTGGTGAGGACTGCTCTCTACTTCCAAGATGGCACCCTGAACATTGTGTCTTCACATGGCAGAAGGGGAAAGGGCAAAAGGGTAGTTCCCTCAAGACCTTTTATGTGGGTACCAATTCCATTCATTAGGACAGAGTCCTCATAATTTAATCATCCCCAAAGACCCACCTCTCAATACCATCACATTGGATCTTAGGCTACAACATATAAGTTTTGGGGGAACACATATATTCCATATGCAGTTCTCCCCATTAATCTATCTTTATCTCAGTTTAATCATATGTTAAACATGAATCATATTTCTTTCACAGATAAAAATAGTTTAAAAATAGTTTAGCACAGTGCTTGTATGTAGTGGGTTTTTTAGTACAGTTATGTAAGAACAGCTTAAGCATCAGGGCTAGTATATAAGTGGTTCCTCCCACTTGTAATGATATCATATTTGGAGTAGTATCTTAGTCTGTTTTGTTTTGCCATAACAGAATATCACAGACTGGGTAATTTTTAAAGAAAAGAAATTTACTTCTTACAGTTTTGTAGACTGAGATATCTCAGAGCATGGTACTGGCATCTGGCATGGGCCTTCTTGCTGCCATATCCCATAGCAGAAGGGCAGAAGAGCACAAGAGCATGTGAGACAGAGAGAATGGGGCCGAACTTCTCTTTTATCAAGAACTGACTCCAGTGATAACTAGCCACTCCCATGATAATGGCATTAATCCATTCATGAGGGCCCCTAATCACCACTTAAAGATCCCTCCTCTTAATACCATCACAATGGCAATTATATATCAACATGAGTTTTGGAGGGGACATTCAAACCATAGTAAGAAAGCCATGTTGTTTAACAGTGAGGAATACAGGTCTACCTCAGTATTTTTCTAGAGAGGTTGCTTGGCCCCTCCCTCTGACAGCATTCCCTATCAGCAAGAGCCACGAAAATATTTTGAGATCATCAGCTGCATTTCTTTCTACTTGCTTTCTGAAGCTGGTTCTCCAGCCATCTCCTGTGTTCACTTCTCAAGCCAGCTGGGAGACTTTCCTAAAGAGGTCTGTGCTACCTTTAGCTCTAGTGATTTCTAGGTGACCCTCTCACTCCTTAGAACACATTGAACAAAGGGCTCGACCCCCAGTGGTGAATTTTTAAAAGAGAACCCCTCATTTTCCCACTTTCTCCCTGTTAAAAAAGAATCAGCTTATTAACTAACACCTACAATTAAATCAGGTGCTGAACCTTACTTGCATAACTACCCAGGATAATTGGGGAAAGATAGAACAAAATAAGAGCATATTAGAGAATATAAAGTATTGTACATCCATTTTTCTGTTTCTAAAGACTAATATTTTGAACTTCATTTATTTAAAAAAACCACATTAGTGGTTGAAAATTATGTCTTTCTTGGGACTAATTGTCATGTATATACTTTGTGACGAAGTTGGAGTTTATAATTTTTTTAACATTGTGTCACAATTGTGCATGGTGTTTTCTGAATGAATCTGATTTTTTCTTAATAAGGGCATTAATTTATCCTTTCATTGATTCTTCCAGTAAACTTTTATAGATGGCCTGCTTTATTTTAGGCTCTAGGACATGTTTGAAATGTATATAATTTACTAAACAAATAGAAGTTAGTCTGTAAGATGAGAGTTAAACTTGGTGTTTAAGTATTTTTTAAAAATGTCTCCCTTCACTTCTAAGTAGATCAAATAATAGAAGAAAATCCATAGAATTTTTTAATGTCTTGATGCCTTTGTCTTAGCATGTATGTTAAGTCATGGATGTTGTCTTAGCTGAATGTCAGCATATAATACTTGAATTTTTAAAAATTCATAATAAATTCATATAAAATCTCATAATGTATCAATTTTAATATAACATTATTTTATGCAAAAGAAAGCACGTTAAGGATATAATTTAAAAATTATATTTCTGGGAGCTATTTCATTCTTTTTGTCATTGCTTCGAGGTAATCCATTTCTGTGTTAACAAATGTGAATGGAATGTCTCTGAAGTTTCTCATGCACTCCAAATCCTTATCTTTTGTTATTTCTGAATTAATTAGGTTTACATTCTTTGTTTTTCCATATCCATTCATTATTTAATTCAACACATTTTTATTGAATACCTTGCACATAATAATTTGATGCACTGCTTCATAAGAAAATGTTGTTTTCAATAAAGCATTCCTTTAAAAATTATTTTCCCGTGAGATATTATTAGCACTTCTGTTAGCAAGCAAAGTGAGGAAGTAGAGGAATGAAATATTAGATTTTAATGAATGCCACACACACAAAAATAAACAGGGATATAGTGTAAGAAATGCTTGATGACAAGGTACGTTCTCTCTGAGGAATGGTATTTCAGCTGAGCCTTCAAAACTGAGATTGTGTCAACTGTGGTAGCTCGGAAGGAATGTTTCAGGCAAGATCATCATCAAATTCCTCAGTTCTGGGTAAGAAAGAGCCAGGTGTGTTTGAGGGATGCAAAGGAAATCAGTGTGGACAAAGCCAAAAGATTATGTAGGACATAATAGACCTTGTTAAGAAGTTCACATTTATGCTAAATAAGTCGGGAAAACAAAGGTTTTTAGAAAGCTGAGGGGTGACACAATATGATTTAAATTAAAAACATGAATCTGGCAGCTTTTTGAGTAATAGATTGTGTATGGACAAGAGTGGGAGTGAGGAAATTAATTATTTGGTGATTGCAGTTCCGTAAGAGAGAGAAGAACATTTACATAGTTATTCTTATGTGGTGATCTGCCCTTTCTAAACGATATGCCATATGTTCAAATGCCAGAGATTATATATGCAAGATCACCTGATCTCACGAACACATCGTGATAGATCTAGCATTGAAGTAGGGGCAGGCTGCAGGACAAATACCCAATCCCTTGATTTTTTTTTTAATTTAATGATTATTGGTCTGTGTGACACATTGGTCTCATGATTTCAACATGTAAGTTTTATATGATTCAAATCTTACTGTATATTAAGTACTATGGACATTGATTTCTCCTAGAACAAATACGGACTAATATTCAAGGTGATAATTTAATAAAATTTGCCATGAAATAAGATATGACATTAATATAATGTAAAATATTTTTAAATTTATATAGCAAATATATTTCAAAACACCATTTTAAAAAGTCTGGAATGCTATTTTCCACTCTACATATTACTTAGATCACTTTTACTATTATATAACTATCTGAGAACCTGTTTCTTAGATGAAATAATCATGTCTATAAAATTAAGCTGAAAATTTGTAAGAATTTATTGCTTTCTGAATATTTTTTTGCAGATTAACTAAATTCGGACTATAAATGTTAAATAATGGCCATAAAATTATGACAATGAGACAAATTTAAGTCTAAGTGCTCATGATAGCATTAAAAATTTATTTAACTCCAGCATAATAATCTGTTTTAAAATTGCAAATGTGCTATCACTATAGGCTAAATGATTGTGCTCATAATTATTCCTTAATCTTCAATCTTTTCAGTTACATTTCTTGTATACTTTAAAAATACAGACTAATAATAATTTTATTATATTTCACAAATTAATTTAAAAAGAATTTCTGAATTAAGAACATGTGGATTCATATATATGTGTGTATGTATATGTATATCTATGTCTCATTGATTTAGGTACATTTCCAACTGGATACATTTTCCAACTAGAAATATTTTTTTGGGTAAATTTCATAGTGCTTTAACCTCTTCTTAGGAGAAATATTATGAATTCTTATACATATTATACAAAATGCTGGCCTAAATTTTAAAAATATGTTTGAAATAATAATTGGGTAAAATTTAATGTTTATTTTCTGACCATTTGTTAATATTCATTAGTTCTTAACCACATCCAAGTAAAATCAATTTTTTTTTTTGCTTTATGCTCTATTTAGACTTTAAAAGCATAGTGCTTTTATTTTGCAGATTGTTGCCTTGCGTGAACAAAATGTTCATATACAAAGAAAAATGGCATCAAGTGAGGGATCCACAGAGTCAGAACATCTCGAAGGGATGGAACCGGGTCAGAAAGTACATGAAAAGGTATGACACACACACATGCTCTTACATGGAAATAGAAATGTTTGCTTGCTATATATCATTTGATAGGAAAAGGAAATATAAAAACCATGTAATGAACATTCTTTAATATTTATTGATTTATTGGTCAAAGGTTCCTGATGATTTTCCCTCTCATTTATTGCTCTTAATTTGATTCTCTTACAAATAATACATATATGTATGTGTTGTGTGTATTTATGTATATAAAAATACTTGAATTTTTTCATTATTTGCTCTTAGTTGAGTCTCTTAAAAATAATTTAGTTATATATAATTGAATTTGCATATATTTTGTATATATAAAGTATACAATTTAAAGGATATATAAAGTGAATGGAGTATATATATAAAGTGTTTATATATCCAGGACTATTATAAGTACAAAAACAATACTTTTGAATTACAAGTAATATTATATGCAATTGGTAACTAATTTGTTGTTTATCACCGCAAAAATTTTTTGGCAATCTCATATTTGACTTAGTATTTTTCTTGCTGTGTTCAAGAAGTCCTTAGCAGTACTCCTGTTAATGAGAGATTACAGAAACTATCTGAAGTCATGGGACGTTTACCATTTTTTAGAAGGCAATGATTCTCCTTTTGGGTGGGGTTTAAATCCAGGCAAAAAACAAAAAACAGTAGTCTGGCCACTAGCAAAAGACCTTTTTTGTGCTGAACCACTTCTTTCCAGCTCAGGAAGAAGAAGGTAAATTACCAGTAGGCTCAGAATCAGATGAAAATTACATAGGCATTCATACACCATGTGCTTGAAATTTCAGAGAATCTCCTGGGTTTTTATATATAGGAGTTATATCTTTGGATTGTAAGCTCCTTAATCATTAAGACCACAGGAATCAGGTAGCTAAACTGGTGTAACTGAGAAGGTCAAGAGTTTCTAAACCCTAGAGAAAAAGAAGACAACAAAACAAATAGCACTAGAATTCTCACCAGAAAATAAATTAAGCACTTCCTCACTTACGCAGTTGAAACAAATGAAGGAGCTTCAAGTGCAAAAGCAAAGGAAACCAAGGTGACCAGACTAATTTCCAGAGACAAACTTCAATTCTGGGGGCTGGGAAACAAACAGATCTTCCACTATTTTAGCTTTGATCCACATATTTTATAGAAATCCTAGAATAAATATTAAACATAAACTACATTTTGACAGATTTCATGAGCTGTATCTGAGATTAGAATAAAATTATTTATTTCTGTCAGCTAAATAAACTGATATTACTTCAATGGATATACCACCAAGCTCTTTAACAAGACATTTACACTCAGAATTCAGTTTAGGAAACCAAAATGTAATTTTCTATGGCTGTTTTATTTTAATTATGTCATCTGTAGTAGATTGCTGTACCTCTCCTCATAGAATTATAGAATCACACGGAATTGGGTATGAAAATGGACTTCATGGTCATCTAGTCTTTTTCATAGAAGTCTATATTTGTTTTCTATGATAATGCTGTGTTTATGCTAATCCAGTCAGTATTGAAGAAATACGCTTTTCTCAGACATAAAGAGCTTGAGATCTTGTCTATCCTCTAAAAAATTATTTCATTCTCAAAGCCTTCTTCTGGTGGGCAGGAAGGCTGCTCATACATATTTTTTTCAAATATTGTTTCTTCAAGATATAAACCCCAAATATCCTAATATCAAGAAATTACATAATATAAGACAGCTCATGCCAGATTATTTTTCAGAAACTGGTTACAGAATTAGGATGAGGGTTTATGCATAGTTGATATTTGTTTTCATTGGAGTTCACAGATATAAGTGTACATGTCAAAGATTTTGAGTCATTGGTAACCTAAAGCGTTTGTCTTTAACTGTCTTTGCCTTCTAAGTCTTGGTAAAAGCATTTCAGCCAGTGTGGAAGAAAAATTCTGTGCCATTACTAACTCACGCCTGGTGTGAGTATAACTAAAGATTTTTAAATATTGTGATTATTGGTATCCTTTTTTTTCAGCTTCCTAGAATTACAGGAAAAGTGATTTCCAAATGCTTGAAATAATGATAAATTACAATTAGTTAAAATATTATGCCCATCTCATTCAGTGTAAACCTACAATATATGTAAAATATGTCATATATATTTACTTTAATTTTAAAGATAAGTAAACTGTGTTTCAATTTATATTACTCCTGTGATTGATTTCTTGGGATAATTCAATAAACTGTTATAAAAGTTTTATTTATACCACATTTCATTACCTGACATTTCTTGATAAAATATAAAATAATTATCTGGATTTTTATTTTAATTATAATTTTATGACTACTCCTAAATTGCACACATATAGCATTGTAAAGCATCTTTTCTTTCCAAATTATCCTCTATAACATGATTATTTGAGATATATTAATACTATTGAATAATAAATTGTCATAGGACTATAATTTAAAGCCTAACAGTTAATTTTTTATTAAGAACTTTAAAGAAGTATATTCAAAGAAAAGAAAAGAAAATCTTATTTTTGGAAGTGTCTATGTAATAAAAGTTATCAGCTCAGGATAACCATAGTGTTAGTGTGTAATTGAAAAGTGGTCATTCAGGTTAAAAAACATAAAAATATTTTTAGATACTAATAGAACTGTCGGAAAGTGAGTTGTAAATCCTAGTCTCAAGGATTACTCTTTGTTTAGGGCAGTTAAGTTACTTAAATTACATAGTCAGAGTAGGCTATTAGCCAATATAAGATGTTTTGTATCAGTGGTTTGAGAACTCTGTTGACAAAATAGTTCACAAAAATAGTCTCATAAAAATACATTCTGAAACAGTCCTTATTACTCATGGAAAAGTCCTATAATTATTGTCAACATTTTTAAAAGAAAAAGAAAAAAAAGTTTTACGGAAACAAATTTAAATGTTTCCGTGTGACCTTCAATTTAATTGATTGTTTTAGAAGAACATAAATATTCACAGATAATAAAAATTTTCAGAACACACAATTTTACCTTATTCAGAACTAGGCTCAATAACTTTTTTCATGTTGCTTCCTAGATGGGAGTTAATTTGTGAATTTTTAAAAGTAAACATGCTGCTCTTATAAAGGAGATAATAATGCTCTTGGCTTGTATAATATATTCTGTACTTACAATTACTTTTTCCAGGTGCAAATATTTGCTAAGTGATATGGATCAGTAGAATGTTAGACAGTGGTGGAGCTTCAGAAGACATAGGCCTTGTAGTAAATTTGGTAAGAATCTATAGTGAAAAATAAACATACTCAAATTAATATAGCAAAACATGATCAATAACATAGTATCCAAAATAATATTAGGGTTTAAAGAAAAGGTAAATCAATCCTCGTTGAGGGGTGTCAGAGAGGCAGTGTGGAATCGTGATTTGTTTGAAGTTAATAGACATGGATTCAAATCTCATCTCTACCAATTACTAGCTATGTGGCCTTATCCTTTAATCCCCCTGGGTCTCAGTTCCACATATGCCATTATTTTAATGATATCTGCTGAGTTCTAACTAATAGGCATCAACCATATGCATGTCTCTGGGGTACTGACTGTATTTTGTCGATTTTTATAAGTGTTCCTCAGTACGTGTCAACTATTAAATACTACCAACAACTGTTCTGTCAAAGATTCAGTCTTGTTTACTGTAGCTGATTTTATGAATTATTACTTCCCTCTCTCAAAAATTATTTGGGTTTATTTACATCTGGATAGCACTAACAGAATATTTTATTTTATGCATTAATTCTATATATTGTACTCTAATTCAAAATAAAACATGATAACAGAATGTCTGTTTCTCTTTTACCCTCCAATTGAATTTTCAGGCAATAAAACCAAACAGGAGAATGGGGTTTATGAATTTGCCATCTTGGAAAAAGAAGGTCTAACTATAGCCCTGGATAGATTGACTAGACTGGCCCAAATTTCAATAATTGGCTAGGAAAAGGTTCAGAAGAGGAAAGGTTAGGCTGTTCCATAGTTTATTCATATGGTGATGAAGTTATCTTGTACAAATTTTCCAGAAGCTGAGTTGGAGAGGAAGGCCATGACCAAAAGTCAGGTGTCTTCTATATGCAATGGCAAAAGTAAAATATCATCTTCTAATGTTATGAGGAAAATCATTACATTCAAAACAAATCTCTCTGAGTGCAGTTACTAGGTTATTGTATGTTAACTATGACCTTATTAGATGGAAAGTGAAAGTGGAATTGACTCTTCTGTCTTTAATAATAGATTAAATATCATTTATTTTAGCCCAGATTTGAGGGATGCAAAGTAAATACATCTTTGGTGAAGTAGGATATTTTCAAAGACTTTAAAAGACTGACTGGTTTAGAAGAGTTTGAGAAAAAATTGTGCATCTATCTTTATTCTATTGGCATAATTTGAGGGTACATTTTGTGCCACAGAATCTGCCCTTTTCTGGGCATATAGAGAAGAAATTATTTTCCCTGTGTATCATTTTGTATGATCTATTAAGCCAGTCCAGGAAAATTTTTATGTTTGTCATTCAGAAGTTCCTCAAAAAACTTAATTTTATTTTTCACTTTGGTAGCATTTATCTGTCTCAACAGTTCTTATGAAACATGAGTTCCCCAAGAATTTAATGTTTCATAGAACCTATTTCCCCAAAAAAGAGAATTCCCAGGACAAGGGAATTAGGCAATATTGTTTTATACCATTTTAAACTGGTATAATTACTATAATAGTTCTATTTTAATTTTTAATATCATCAAGTTCTAAGAAAGAAACACAGTATGCAGTGTTTCTAGTTGTTTCTAGGGATGCTCTTTATCCACAGGGAAATAGCACCTGCCAGGATGAGTATTTTTCAGGATATGCCTTAATGTGGAATTAAGGAATGCTGTCTCTCACCCTTTAAAGATAGGCAAATCATTCCTCAAACTTGTCTTGAAACCTCATTAACAAAGGGACTACAAGTCAATAAGAGCAAGATAAACAACTAGTATAAAGTCCTTTACAGTTCCTCCAAAAGTGCTTTTGCATAAGTTGCTTTATTGACCCCTATAACAACCCTGTGAGGTTTGTAGAGCAAGAATTACTGGCTCAAATTTATATAGCTTGTGATCAGGAGAAGCAGCTGAGATAAATACCTAACAAGTGTACAAAGATTAAAAGTGAACCGTGGTTGAAGAAAGGCATCATAAGAACTACCTGATATAATGGATTTCAAAATTTGAGTATTTAAGCACAGTCTTAAACTTGACCATGTGTCTAAGAGGATGAAAGAGTTTATTCACCTGAGCATGAGACTGAAAAAAAATACAATAAAATAAACCTAGACAAAGAGAAATTTGTTATACCTGTGCGGATGCCTTCAGTAATCCATTGGTCAAGTATTTCTCTAGCAATTTGTATGGCTCTCTACTTGCTCATCAATTTTTTCTTTATCTACTCTATTCCTATAACATACAAAGTTTTTCCAATTTAAAAACACTATCTGTTGGCCCCACATCCACCAACAGCTATTACTCTTCTTTCTGCTTCTTTTTGGAGCAAAACTCTTTCAAAAAGTTTGTCTACTCACTATCCCCGTTTTCTTTTTATCCATTCGTTTATAAACCCATTCCAATAAAGTTTTTGCCCCACCACTCCAAAGAAACCACTCCTGTTACAGTCATCACTAAACTTGTATTGATAAATACAATTAATTCTCAGCCCCTGTGTAGCTGATGTCTCAGCAGCATTTGACATCGTTGATCACTCTTTCCCCCTTCATACATTTTCTTTGCTTGCACTACAGGAAACCACATTATGTTGTTCTCTTACATTGTGGTTGGCTCTGTCTCAGTCTCTTTTCTTGGATCATATACTCTTCCCTTGGACTTCCTAATGTTGAAGTGCCCCAGGGCCCAGTCCTTCCCCATTCATACTCTTTCAGTGATTTCAGTCAATCTCATACCTTTAAATACTATCCACATGCTAATGACTTATGAATCTTCACCTCTAGTTCAGACCCTACAACCGAATGCATATATCCAAGTCCTCGTGAACATCTCCACTAGCATATGTAAAAGACATTGCACACTGAAGATGTCAAGAACTTAGCTCTTGCTATCCGCCACAAACCTTTCTTCATCTTCTCCATCTCACATGATGGAAACTTTGCCTTTCCAGATTCTCAAGCTAAAGAATGTGGAGTTACTTTTACCTCTTCCCTCTCTCACATCCCACGGCAAACTATAAAGAAATTCTATATTTGCTTTACCTTCAAAATATTTAATATGCCCAGAATCGGGCCACTTCTCAGCACTTCCACTGGCAACTCTAGTCTGAACCACTATCATCTGTCACCTGGATTGTTATTATCACCTCCTACCAGGTCTCTCTGCTTCTCTCCCGGCCCTCTACAGTCTATTTTCAACACAGCATGAATCAGAGTGATTTTGCTCTGCTTTGTTTTTTTTTAAGTTTTATGGATACATAATAACTGTACATATTTATGGGATATATGTGATATTTTGATACAAGAGTGATATTTTAAAACATATAACAGAACATGTCAATCGTCTGCTCAAAACTTTGCAAATGCTTTCCGCTTACACAAGGCTTTATATAATCTGGCTTGTCTTATCTTCTGAATTCATCAGCAAATCCTCCACAGCCACATCGGCCTCCTGGTGACTTTTGACTTGGTCTTCCCTCTGCCTGAAAGGCCCTTCTTCCAGATATCTCCATGCCTGACTCCCTCACTTCCATCAAGCCTTTGGTGAAATATCATAATGTATTTTAACACAGTAATGTAATGTAGTATGTAATTTATTTATAATGGCTGTAACTTATTGTCTGCCACCTCAGCTAAACAATAAGCTCTATGAAGGTTAGGATCTTCATTTCATTCCTGATGAGGCTCAGGTACCCAGAATAGTTCCTAGAATATGATAAGCACTTAATAAATACATGCTCAATGAATAAATAAATGCATATCACACCATTTTAATGTTGTAACTTTATAAATCTTGATTCTTAGAACTTAATTATATCAGCTTTTCAAATTCCATTTTTAAACTCTCTTAAGATTGTAGAGGCCAAAAGAAAGCTTTCCTTCCACCCCCTAAAGAGTAACTGAAAATGAACTGACAAAAGGCAGATCATAGGTGAAAAAGGCATAAAAATATTTATTTTAACAGCAAATGAACATGGGAGTCATATGCAATGTATGAGACTGGAAGAGAGGCCAGTTGGTTGAGGACAAGTGCTCTCTTCATAGGGGAGAAGTATGTGGGCTCAGGAGGCAGGCATTATTTTGTAATTCATTCTTTTTGGAAGCTGGGTGGTGCTAACAAGTTAACGGAAAGTAAGCGGCAAACCTACATGGGAATAAAGGTTGTGTTATTATGCAAATAGTCTCCCAGAAAATCTCTCAGAGCTACTCACAGAAGAATAGATGAAAAATCTATCTGGGCTGGTGACTTCCAGTCTCTTCTTTTCTCTGGCAATTAATCTTTCCTAGTTATTTAATGAGATTTCTAAAAAGGGGGGCCCTTAAGACAATTGCATTTCTTTTGGAAAGAAGTTTTCTTAGTCAGATAAGGAAATTCCAGACAGAATTTCTCCTGGTTTTTCAGGAAAGAGTTATCAGAAAGAAAGGGAAGAGGAAGGTCAGAACCTGGGTTCTGAGGCTTCTTTCTAAGGACTTTCAATTTTCAAAGCACTAGATGCACCAAAGCGTGACATTTTGGGGAATCATTTTCTGTGCTCTCAACAAAATTTTCATTGGAATTACTTAAATTAATTTGGGGAGAACAGTTACCTCTATTGGTAGACAGTTTTATTATATATATATGGCTTCTGTCTCCATTTGTTTGTATATTATGTTCTTTAATAATATTGTTTAATTTTTGCCATAGAAGTTTTACAGATTATTAGATATATTTCTAGGCATTTTACAGTTGCATTGCTATTCTGATTGATATCTTCTTTTCATATTTTTCCTAATAAATTAATCCCAGCATATGAAGATGCTATTGAATTTTTAAATATTGATACAGCATCCAGCAAATTTGCTATAACCTATCCGTTCTAAGAGTTTATTGTGCTCTTGGACTTTTCTAAGTAATTAAGCAAATTTGGAGGGTTTTATTCTCTCTTTTTTTCCTTCCCAATTTCCATTTCTTTACTTCCTATATATTGGCTAACACTTTAACACAATGTTAAATAGTATGGGTCAGAATGGCATTCTGGCATTCAGCTTTATAAGTCTGGCTTTATAAACCTTCTTCTAAAAATCTAGATTTTAGTAATAATGCTAGTCAAGTTTTGCCATTAATTGTGATGCTTATCATAGTAACTGGTAGATACTTTTTATCAGAAGTAGAATTTTCCTTCTTTTACAAGTTTGCTAAGAGTCATTATCAGAATAAGATATACTCATCTCTTAAAAATAGTGAATTTTAATGGTAACTATTTTTCTTTTCCTAGAAATAAACAATTTGATTCTTGCCTTTGAACCATATGTATGATTCTCTGATAGAAATGAAATTTTATAAATTTATATCAGAAAAGAGATAAAGCTTTCTGTTGCTAGATTCATATTTATTACTATTTCTATGTTTACCACTAATCCTTTACATATATAGTTGTTATGTGATTGGGATACAGATAAGTTGAGCTCTTTTTTAACTATTTAAAATAAAAAAGTAAACGTCTATCAGTTTGATATTTTAATTAAACAGCAATACCAGGAATTTGCTGCATCATACTGACTGCCAATCTCAATGTTGAATAATAAAATTATTAATGGAGAAGTAACCATAAAAAATCATCTGGTAGAAAAATTTTCTAAGCAGGTCAATCTTTGGTGCGTACTCTATTATAGAGGTTTATTTTTTGTCATCTTTTAGAAATGAGATAAAATCACACCTTTCCATTTAAAACATTTTAAAATGATTGATAGTAGGATAAAAAATACTAATTCCTTGGGTCTATTATAATATGTTATATTTTTTAATTCATTTTTTGTGATGTAAGGTTTTGTTTTCATTTTTTAATTTATTTTTTATTTCATATATTAAATGGGTACAAATGTTTTTGTTACATAGATACCTTGTACAATGGTAAGTCAGGGTTTTTTGTGTGTTCATCACCAGAATAGTGTTCCTTACACATAATAGGTAAGTTTTTATACCACCTCTCCCCTACCACCCTTCCTCCTTCTTGGTTTCCAATGCCCTTTATATCTCTGTGCCTGTATGTACCCATTGTTTAGCTCCCATTTATTAATGAGAACATATGGTGTTTGCTTTTCCATTCCTGAGATACTTCACTTAGGATAATGATCTCCAATTCCATTCAACTTGCTGCAAACAACATTATTTCATTTCTTTTTATGGCTGTAGTACTTCATGGTATATGTATACCACATTTTCTCATGAATTGATGGGTACTTATGTTGGGTCCACATCTTTGCAATTGTGAATTGTGCTGTAATAGACATTTGGGTGTAGGTATGTTTTTTATAGAATGACTTCTTTTCCTTTGGGTAGATATCCAGCAATGGGATGGCTGGATCGAATGGTAGGTCTACATTTATTTCTTTGAGGAATCTCCACACTGTTTTCCATAGAGGTTGTACTAATTAACAGTCCCATCAACAGCCTATAAATGTTTCTATCTCTGTATTGCATCCATGTCAGTATCTATCATTTTTTGACTTTTAATAATGGCCATTCTGATAGGGGTAAGGTGGTATCTCATTGTAGTTTTAACTGGCATTTTGTTGGTGATTAATGATGTTGAGCATTGTTTCATATATTAATAATATGAAATATGTCAGTATCTATTTCATTAATAATATGAAATAATATGAACGTCAGTATCTATTTCATATGTTTCTTGGACATTTCTCTCTCTTCTTTTAAAAAACTTCTGTTCATGTCTTTGCTGACTTTTGATGGTGTTGTTTGTTTTTTTCTGATTTGTTTGAGTTCGTTGTAGATTCTGGATATCAGTGCTTTGTTGGATGTAGAGTTTACGAATATTTTCTCCCATTCTATAAGTTGAAACATTTGAAATACTTAAACATAGTTGATAGTAGGATAAAAAATGCTATTTTCTTGGGTTGATTTTATATTTTTATTACATTAATTTTACCAATAATTTATTATTTTATTACTTTAAACTCTTTCCCTTTTGATACCAGTTTTTCAGATTTGATGACTAAATTAGATGTAGTAATCATTAAAGTACCTGCATAATATAGATCTTTGGTTCTTAACTCCAACTGAATTAAAAACAATTACATGCCTGGACCCCACCCTTGATATGATCAGGAATGTGATCCATTCAATATTTTTCATTCAACTTTCCCAAGGATTCTAATGGCAGTCATGGTTGAATATATTACTTCTGCTTTGTCTAGGCTCTAGATTTACAGGAATTGTAAATAGATGGTTTATGTGATATAAAACAGATTTAAAGAGTCAATGTAGAATTAAAAATAACAGCTATGAATTCTATGCCGGGAAATTTTGAATCAAAGACAAAATGTGGTTATTTGTAGGACAAGATTTGAAATTGAAAGTCAGGTCTGATTTTTTTTTTTAATTTTATTTCAGAACATCATGGGTGTACAAAAGTTTTGGTTACATAAATTGCTTTTGCACCACTTGAATCAAAGTTATAAGTGTGCCCATCCCCCAGATAGTGTGCATTGTACCGTTTGGTGTGAATTTATCCATTTTCTCCTCCCCCTCCCGCCTGCCTGAATCACCAGGATTATGATGAGGGATAAACTCCTAAGAATCTATCTAAGAGAAATGAAGACATTTGTTCGCACAAAGACTTACATGCAGATGTTGATGATAGTGTTACTTATAGTAGTCAAAAGGTAGAAACAATCTTAATGTCTATCAACTGGAGAATACATAAGTAACATGTACTATATCCACAAGATGGAATACTATTTAGCAAAATAGAAATGAAGTATTGATAATATGCTACAACATGTATGAAACTCAACATTATGCTCAGTGAATAAAACCTTTAAGAGCACATATTTTGTGATTCCATTTATGTGAAAGGTGCAGAATAGGAAATAGATATGACAAAAAGTAGTTAGTGGTTGTCTAGGACTAGGGATGGGGATCAGCTATGAGTGACTATTAGTAAGCATGAGGATTCTATTCGGGGTAATAAAAATGTTGTCAGATTCAATCATGTTAATAGTTGTACCACTCTATAAGTATACTAAACACTATTGAAGTTTACACTTTAAAAGGGTGAATTTTACAGTATATAAATTATATATCAGTAAAACTGCTTAAAATAAGCATTGACTTTTTTAAAATTCAGCCATTTACCATTTAAGCGCCACAGTTTATTTTAAAGGTAAGTCAGGATAACAATGATTTGAAACAAAATCAAGATATTGTGTTTTCTTACATATAAATCACATTATTAATAGGACTTTTCTGCTCTGAAATTATGAAAACAAAATAAGCTCATCATAAAATACATTTAAGATGATTTGAATAGATAAAAGATTATATATTTTCATATACATAAAACGATTCTTAAATACTTGAGAGAAAAATTGAGAGTTTGAAAATATTCCCATGGATAGTCCCAAAAAGTAGCATAAAGACAATGCAGGGCACATCTGCTGCTTAAACAAATTAAAGAAGTTAACATTTTAAAAGTGTTTTATTTTACTTGCCTGATTACTATTTATATTTAGATACTTACCTCGAGCCCATTTAAACTTATGTAATTTTTAAACAAGATTTTAATGGACCTCAGGTGCACAGAATTAGAATAATCATTTTCTCATTACAAAATAAATATCATTTAGTTGCACCAAAAATATTTTTCAAATAAATACACACACACATATATATTGTGTGTGCATTTAGTATGTATATTTATATACACACACATACCCCTCATATATATGTGTGTATACATACATGCGTACACACACACACACACACACACACACATATGAGTGGCTTATATAATTACCTGTCCATACCATGCAGCATGTATAATTTTCTGCTGTTGCTTTATAGGTTCTGATTAGAAGCATTATGGTAAAGGATACATGAACTGAACTCTGAATTAAAAATTCTGCATTTTAATTCACATCACTTCTATATGATTACCTGAGTCTCAATTTCTCCAACATTCATTAGGGCACTAGAATCCTAAATGTAATTTTTCAAGTATCTAAAACACTTTTCAAAACAAAAATTTATTTTTGTGTTTTTTTGTAGGGTTTTTTTTTTCCAAAGCCAATTTATTAATGTATAGTTTGCATATAATTTAAGTGCATAATTCCATGATTTTGATAAATATGTATGTATCGATGTAAACACTACCACAATCAAGATAGAGAACATTCTCAACACTCTTAAAAGTGCCCCTGTGCCACTTTGCAGACAATACCACTCCCCACTGCTCATGCCCAGAAAACAGCCAGTCTGCTTTTCTGACACTATAGATTATAATGGTCTTTTCTAGAATTTAATTAAAATGGAATCACATAGTAAGCATTATTTTTATAGCTTCTTTTTTTCAGCATGTTTCTGAGATTCATTCTTGTTATTGGAGATCCCAGTAGCTTGTTCTTTTTCATTGTTTGAATATATCAAGTTACATTTGTTTACCTCAGGAACAAAGATATTTTCTCCTATTTTTAAGAAGTGTTTTTTAATTTAATCATTTAGTACAATTGTATTACAGTTTTAGTAACGGTTTCCAAATTTTATTCACAAGAAGTCCCTGCTGGTTACTGGTTTAACTCTTAAGATAAAATTTGGATCCACAGACCTAATGCTTTGAAAATATCACTCATTATTTGATCACAGAACTCCTGTAATATGAATACAGAACTCTATCCAATAAAAGGGGTGAGCAATGTTACAAATGCATAGGAATGTTGGAGCGCATGCTGCAGTCCGTTGGCAACATCCTCCTTAGATGAGAGTCTCTGTTCTCCTTGCTGCTAAGAGGGCTGCTTGCTGAAAAATCAGAGCTGAGCAAGTCTTTATGAATTGTTCTCAAAGGAAGAAAACTGTGAACTTTAATATTGCACAACTATCTGCACACTGACGTCAGAAAAGCCATTTTATATAATCGTTAGGCAGCAATTGAGAACTGGATTAGGAAAGAAGGCTAAAATCAATTGCAACTCAGTTATGTCCAAATTTGACATAACTGAGGAGTGATTTGGAGAGTTTTTGATGTAATTTCAAATATTTTCAAACTTTATACACAATCTACAAGTAACTGGTCAAGTTTAAGATTTAATAGAATTTCTACCTCCTCATGATGAGAAATTACTCCAGTCAACTGAAAAAAAGGCAATTGACTCTGTCTCCATCTTTCCCTGCCTTTTTAACTTAGATTTGCCCATGTTTTTCCATGCTCTCACATTGTATTAGGTTATTGGACTTAGCAATAATTTTAGCCTTTGTCTGCTTTCCCTTTCACTGTGTTTTATCTTTCTCACTGCGTTATGATGCTCTCTGTTCTTTCCCAGTTCTCCTACAGTCAATTCTGCTCTATGCGACATTTGCATTTCTGAAAATCATGAGAATGCAAAATTGTGCAATAAAAAACACAGAGCTTGGGGGGTAAATGGGTTTTGTGACATAACAGTAAAAAGTTTACTGATATTACATTAAAATAAAGGTAGAAAGCTAATAAAAATGGTAGCATAGTTTTACACATGTTAAAAGGTTAACAATTGCATAAATGCAATGATCAATAAGGCTCTTTCCCCTGAATATAACCTGAAGTTTGCTTGTGGATATGGGTGTTAGAAGGGTTAAAGGCTTTCATTTATTGTAAAGTCGTGGAAGGAGAGGTATCTGAAATCAGACAGAAAATTGTAATACAGGTGCAGGGAAAAATTTGTAACACACATGCAGAACTGAGGTCAGTATTAGATATTTGAGGAATGTGCATGTGTGCACATCGTGTATTCCTGTATGGCCTGGTTCAGCTAGGTGTGGTTTCCTACATTTAGCCAGTGCTTCTCAGGAACAAAATTGCACAAAAGAAAACAAAAAATTTACTTTATGTTCAAAATTGTTTTCTAATATATCTATCATCTTGGAATAAGCTCATGTTGTTAAATAAGCATTACAGCAGAACTGACTGTACTTTCTTTGCTTTTTTCCATACTTTTTCTTTCTACTTGGATGTGCTCTTTTTCTTAGTAGTTATTTCTCCCAAATTGCTGCACTGTTCTCACCACAAAGCTTCTCCACACAGCTAGGCTGTGGAACATAGTTTCTTTCCTTAATTTTTTATTGACAAATAATAATTGTATATATTTGTGGGGTACAATGTGATGTTTTGATATATGTATACATTGTGGAATGATTAAATCAAGCTAATTAATGTATCCGTAATCTAACCTCATTATTTTTTGTGATGGGAACATTTAAAATCTACTCTTTTAGCAATTTTGAAATATAGAATACATTATTACTGGGGTCACCATGCTGTGCAGTAGATCACTGAAACTTATTTTTTCTGTCCAATTGAAACTTTTTACTCTTTGATCAACATCTCCCTTTTCCTCATCACCACCACCGCCTTCCCTTAGCCTTAGTAACCACCATTCTATCTTCCACTTCTATGAGTTTGACTTTTTTAGATTCCACATAAAAGCAAGATCATGTAGTACTTGTCCATGTGAGCCTGGCTTATTTTACTTCACACAACATCCTCCAGATTCATCCATGTTGTTGCAAATGACAGTATTCCCTTTGCTTTTAAGGCCAAATAATATTCCACTGTGTATATATATCACATTTTCATTATGCATTTATCCATTGCTGGATATTTAGGTTGATTCCATATCTTAGCTGTTGTGAATAATGCCATATTGAACATGAGATTATAGATACCTCTTCAACATACTGGTTTCAATTCCTTTGGTTTTATATCGAGTATTGAAATTGTTGGATCATATGGTACTCCTATTTTTAATTTTTTGAGGAATTTCCATACTGTTTTCCATCATGGATGTACTAATTTACATTCCCACAAACAATGTACAAGGGTTCCCTTTTTTCCCACATTCTTGGCAACACTTGTTCTCTTTCAACTTTTAGTAATAACTATTCTAACAGGTATGAGGTGATATTTCATTGTAGTTTTAATTTGTATTTCCTTGATGATCTGTGATATTGAGCTTTTATTTTTTTTAATGTGTCTGCTGGACATTTGTTTTCTTTTGAGAAATGTCTGCTCAGGTCTGTTGCCCATTTCTAATCTAGTTATTTGTTTTCTTTCTATTACGTTGTTTGAGTTCCTTGTATATTTTGGATTTTAGCCTGTGAGGCATACTTCTGAAGATTTACTTCTAAAAACCCCTGGCTTCTAGGCATCTCTTT
This sequence comes from Eulemur rufifrons, assembly GCF_041146395.1. Lineage (NCBI taxonomy): Eukaryota > Metazoa > Chordata > Mammalia > Primates > Lemuridae > Eulemur > Eulemur rufifrons. Next base: position 63,046,548 of record NC_090998.1, on the reverse strand, counting down.
CATAAAGTGGAAAAATAAACCTCAAAATATTTAACTCCTTTCAACCTACTTCCTGTGGGTTGTGTGCACATGTGATTTTTATGTTGACAGCAATATAGAAATCAATACTTTTCTATGCTACGCCTTTGTTCCAGCTAGATCAGATTAACAGCGGAAATAATCTTCTTTAATCAAAAATATTGTGTAAGTTCTTTTTCTGAATGTTATTGAAAATAAAGCTTGCAAATTCAAAAAGTATCTTGAATAAAAAATTAAAAACATTACACAGTTTCTATGTTCTTACCTATTAATTAAAAATAGGTACCTAATTAAAAATAAAATACTGTGATAAATCAATATACTATTGTATATTTATAATAAATGCATCTGTTAACCTGTTTGAATATTACTGATCTACCTTCATATTTTAATGACAATATACAGTTTTATCAGTAACTTTGTTTTCCTGAAAAACTACTTCTTTTCAGAAGTTCTTATTTCTCAGTGTGAAAGCTATATCAGTTTCATTTCTTTAAGTTCATGAATTTTAAATTAAAGATGAAGAAAATCCTAAGTGCCTTTTCTTTTTCTATTCCTGCAGCGTTTGTCCAATGGTTCTATAGACTCAACTGATGAAACTAGTCAAATAGTCGAACTACAAGAATTACTTGAAAAGCAAAATTATGAAATGGCCCAAATGAAAGAACGTTTAGCAGCCCTTTCTTCCCGAGTGGGAGAGGTGGAACAGGAAGCAGAGACAGCAAGAAAGGACCTCATTAAAACAGAAGAAATGAACACCAAATATCAAAGGGACATTAGGGAGGTAAGTGATTCATACCACTTTCAGTCTTTGATTCCTGAATGCTGCTTCTTAGATGCTCGTTCCATAATTTCCCCTAATGGTCTATACTTTTTACTTCTTCCCAAAAGACCATAGTTTGAGATGCATTATATTGGTAATGAAACTTGTTCAGTAAGGCAAAATAGTTTACTTCATGAACTCTTTAAAAGTGTATGAAAAGAAATTTGTGGAATCAAGTGTCAGATATAACAAAGACATTCTGATGTTTTTCATAATTTTTAAAAAATTTAAGCATTTAATTGTAAATAACCCTGGATATAAGTATGAATCATGAATTGCTATACTGTTAGCATATGAGAATGCTCAAAACATTACTTTAAATTTTCCCATCTCTTATTTTGGTTTTGTATCAATAAATGTAAACATATATGTGTGAATATACATATATACACATATATAACATAACCTTTCTTTTTCTATATATTCAATTCTTGTTAGACCTAACATTGTTTCATCTACTTAAAAGAGAGAGTACTTTAAAGTTACTACAAGAGATACAAGCAGATATTTTATTTGTAACATTGCCAAATCATCTTACTTGCTAAGGTGCAAGTTTAGAATCTTTTTACTTTCTCGCTCCCAATTAAAAGGAAAATTATTTATATTTATAAAATTTTATTTTGTCACTTTTCAACTTTTCCATTTTTGCATAATTCTTTTAAATCATATATTTTTATCTTTTTTGTATCTTTTTTATTTTCTTCTCATTCTCTCTTGAGCCTGTTTTATCATACGTTTGCCCCCACTGACCCAATAAAACTGTTCTCATAAAAGTCATTATTAGCCTCCATGTTACTGAATCCAGGGGCCAATTCTCAGTCCTTAGAATCACTTGATCCACTTACCACTCTTCCCTTCCTGGAGCACTTACTTCTTCACTGGGCAAACAGCACACTACACTTCCCGGATTTTCCTCCAAATTTACTTGCTAACCTCGTCCCAGGCTCCTTTACTGGGTCTACTTTCCCTCCCCAACTGTGGCGTGTGTTCTCTCCTCAACTGACCATTACCTCCCTGGTAAGGTCGTGCAGTCTTATGGCTTCAAAAGCCCCCTATGGCCTTATGACTCCCAACTTATATCTCTAGCTTTTCTGTCTTTTTTGATTTCCAGGTGCTTACATCTAAATCACTAAGAGGTATCTCAAAATTAGCATCTACAAGACACTTTTTTTGATATTTCCTCAACAAGCCAGAATCTCCTGCAGTCTTCCATATCCATTATTATTAGCGCTCAGGCCAAAAAATGTGGAGCTGTCCTTGGTATCTCTCTGTCACTCACACACTGCATTTGATTCTGCAGTAAATCCTGTTATCTTACAAAAAAATATATCCATAATGGGACCTCTTCTCACAATCTTCATGGTTTTTCCTTGTTCTACACAACTACTATCTCTCACTGGATCATTATAATAGTGTCCTCACTGGTCTTCCTGCTTCTGCCTTCAGCTTGCCTTAGTTTATATTCAATACAGCAGCCTGAGTAGCCTGCCTGTAAGTCAGCTCATGTCACTTTTCTGCTTAAAATTTTTAATGGCTACCTATTCTACTTACAGTAATATCAAAGCCCTTGCAGTGGTCTATAAGCCACATACAATCTCTACTACCACCCTCCTGACCTTTCAGAGATCATCTCCTACTCTCCCATCCTAGCCCACTCTGTTCAATTTAGGTTGCCTTTTAAGCAAGCTGGACCTACTCTGTTGCATTTTCTTTTCCCACTGCCTTTTCCTCAAATGTCTTCTCAGTAAAGTGTTCCCTGACCTTGCTTTTAACACATATACACTCTCCTTCTTCATTTACTTATCCCACAGCACATATTGTCATCTGACACAGCATATATTTTACTGATTTACTTTTTTCTTATATGCTTCCATCCCTAACTATACACAAAGATTCATAAGGGCTGGGATTTTTTGTTGTTTTGTTTTATTCACTGCTCTCTTCTAATCACCTAAACAGCTATTAAGTGTAAAATAGGCACTCGAAACAATCTTTTTTGAAAGAATGTATATTTGTAAGTGTTTACAATAAGCACATATCAGAAGGCATTATTGTTATCAGAATATGTACTAAAACAAGGTCTACTATCTCAAAAAAAAAAAAAAAATAGATGATCCAGGAAGTGGTGGACTCTTCCACTTCAGCACAGATAATGAAACAATGGTTTATGAATTAATAGTTCATGGATACATCTTTCCTCTTCATTCCTCCTCACAGCCCAAACTCAGAGAATTTACAAAGTAGATGAAGTTTAACCCCTCTTGTATATCACTGTTAAGGAATCACTAGGATTTCTGGCTATCAAATCACTACATCCATTTCTTGATCTTTTGCTCATTCTGTATTTCATCATCCTTTTGGTTCTGGAGAGTCAGCAGTTAATTTTAGCACTCAGCTACTCTATGCATGCTTATCTAAACCATTGTTACTTAAAGACAGAGCCCGGTATCTCCAGCTCCCCCTTCCTTGTTGCCCATTTAAAAATGACTCCTTGATACTAACAGTGTCTGGATGTAGGTGACAAAAAGCTCAGTCAGATGGAAAATGTCAGTCCTCTGATGCCGGTGCTCTTTATTAGGAATCCATTCTAATGGGTAAGGCATTGTCCTTTCACAAAGAATTCTTTTAAAATACAGCTATTCTTATCAGCTCCATAATTTCTATGTAATTAAATTTTAGAAGAGTTTCATGAGAAAGGAATATGCTTTATCATCCACCTTTGAAGGGAAGTTGCAAGCACAAATGTTTTCAGAGCCAGGCAGGCAATATAAATGTGCGAAGTGCCAGGTGCAAGACAGTAGGAAGTGACAGAGATGATAAGACCTGTGAAAGAAGCCTATACTCAGACTACCTTTCTGGAAGCATCACATTTTTTTACACACACACACACACACACACAGAGAGAGACATGCACACACAACACTGGGAGGGTGAATAAAATATCACTGAAAGATTTACATCTCAAGCTACAGGTCTCTGGTTTGCTAAGGATTTTTAAAGGAACAATAACGTGAAAACTATTACAGTTGCATTATGTTAAATTTCTCTAATTCCTGCCCTAGAGGGAAAGTACTTATTATTATCTCTATTTTTCTCAAATGAGAACCCAAAGGCTTAATGAGGTACAGTGACGTGCCCAAGGCCTATGTACTGCCCTGTCCCCAAGCACCAACAAGAAACAAGATTGGCTTGCCGTAAAACTTGTGCTTCTTACACTATGAACTGCTTCACAAATCAGCACAATACAATAGCAACTATCATAAAAATTCAGCTACAATATAACTGCCCCCTAAATAATCAATCTTTTGTTTATTCTTTCCAATAAGCAAGAAGATGTGAAAAATCATCTTACAAAAGAAGAACTTATAAAAGAAATTACTCATACTCAAAGCCCTATATTTTGCTTTTATTTTCCTGAAAAATATATTACTGGGTTGTGGTCACACAAAGTCTACTTTAAAGTTTCTTAGTAGGAAAAAAAAGTTAATTTTTCTTGGTACTCCTATAGTATTGCTAGCACAGTATGATTTATATATTGGGCAGGTAATAAATGTTTGTTGAATCAATGAAGGAAAAATTAGGCAATAGGAAAAAACAAGTATATAATTAAAAAAAAACAAAATGTATTTGTCTTTGCGTGTGAGGATAATCTAATATATCTAAAATGATTTTTATAATTTTGTTCCATTAGTGGTTTCAGAATATATTCCTGTAATTTTTCTTTGTCAAAAAAGAAACCTATCCAAAATTTACTTTCATTTAAAGTTTTGTCTTGAAAAAAAAAATCCTTAAATTGATTTTGACCTGTTAGAGTAGGTAAGCTGGACTAAAGCTAGACAAAATACACATAAAAATAATCTCATAAAAGTGGCTTAGCACTCTACTTTTTTATTATATATATATATATATATATATTATTTCAGCATATTAGTGGGTACGAATGTTTAGGTTACATATATTGCCTTTGCCCCACCCGAGTCAGAGATTCAAGCATGTCCATACCCCAGTGTGCACCACACCCATTAGGTGTGAATATACCCATCCCCTCCGCCCTCCTCCCACCTGCCTGACACCCAATGAATGTTACTACCATATGTACACAGAAATGTTGATCAGTTAATACCAATTTGATGGTGAGTACATGTGGTGCTTATTTTTCCATTCTTGTGATACTTCACTTAGTAGAACGGGCTCCAGCTCTTCACTTTTTAATCTAAAAATTTATAAATTATGTATAGGTAATAATATCTGTTAAATACATGGCTGTGAAAAATACTAAAATTTTCACTAAGTATTTTAATTGTATTTTGTTTTGTGCATAAAACCAGCTTATCTTTCCAGCTTCCTAATAAAAGTTCTTCAAAAGTTCACTGTGTGATTAAATGAATTAATACTATTGATTTTGTCTCTTCTATTATCTGAAAGATGTAGTTATATTTTTCCCTCTCTTAGATCTAAGTTGCTATAGAGTTATATTTATCAGATATAATAAAACCCAATTTATGCATAAACTTTAGGTCAACAGATCATTATTTATTTTTTTCCATCATTTTTTTAGGTTGCAGTTTTTAGGGACTTGAAAATGTTCCTCTTTTAGAATTAAATAACACAGAGGGAAAAGCTATTTCTCTGACTTGTAAATTCAAAATTTATTTCTGGCAACACAGCCTGCAGTTAAAAACTGAATCTCCCACATACCCTAAATCAAAAATGCAGTAAAAATTGTATATAATGATTCCTGCATATAATGTATGCCATAGAATTAGATCTGCTAATTGTGGACATAATAGTGATTAATAATTTAAAAAAACATCTATTATTTATTGAGGGTATGTTCTACATGAGGCACCATACAAAGCACTTAAAATATTATGTTACCTATTTCTTAACAACAATGTTATATGGCAAATATTATTAATAGTATCCTAACCAAACAAAATATACGAAGAAGGTGAAGCATAGTAAAGGTAAACAACATTTACCCATGACAACAGTTAATAATTATTGCAAACTAGGATTTGGAGAAAGTATATACTATGTCAATACTCATGTTTTTGAAGAGTTTCACAGTAGATATATTACTTTTTAATTAATTTTAATTTTTTTATATATATAATTTTTCAAAGTCAAATAATGTCAAGGGAGTACACAAATAAACACAAGAACACGCACATTCCCTGCCTACTTCTCACCTCATGTTTTCACTTCATTTCCCTGAGATTGTTAATTTCAACCCTTTCATCCATTAGTTCTGGTATTTTTTCTCTTATTTAAACCTAGTATCTGTCTTGCTAGTATATTAGATGAAGACTACCTATTTTATTCCTACCCTTACTTTCTCTTTCACTCATCCATCCATTATAGTTATCTCAAAATCACATTCAGTGTTACCATTTTTATGACTGTGAATAATTTTCACAATTGATCCAAGTAGTAGTTTCCTATGGTAATATCTCTCTTGTGGTAAAAATTTCTGTTTTTCCAGGATCTTATGAATTACCTGAGATGTTAACTTGCTTATTTATTTTTTAAACTATGATAAATCTACCCATATTCTCTAACAGTTTGTTAAAATTTCTTTCAACTCAATTATGTTCAAAGGTCAGGCAAAAAGATAACTTACCATTGTCATTTTTATGTTTTTGGAATCCTTCTTTTTTTCTTCTGCTTTCACCCCTTTGATTTGTACCACTTTCTTTGTAAGCCAATTTCACTGTTTCAGCTGTTCTTATGGAATTTACCCCTATTATCACGTTAAAAATCCAGGAGAAAAAAGTGATTGAGATCCCTAAAGGAGAAAAAGCATAGAACCCAGAGGACAGATAATGACTAACCTCTAGGAAAAGGTGGAACATTTGTTCTATACTGAAAGCTAGAAGTTATGGATTCGTGTGCATGTGGTTAAAATTCCAGGTGGTGGTGAGAGAAGGACTGTCCATTAGGGCTTCTATTTATTTTGGATGATTGGAAGAAAGGTTATCTGCACTGTAACTGAAGCAGGACTGGCTCTGGACCCAGGAGGAGAGTGATAGAGACTGATTAGAAATAAATGATCAAATTAATCTGGTTAATATATGAAAACTACCACCATTCCCTTGATTCTAGGCTCCTTATATAAAGACACTACCAACATTCTCCAGAAACCATTCCAGACCCATGAGACACACTTCTACAGCTAATTTTCCCCCAAAATCTTGTCAATAAGGTAGATTATCAATCTACTAATTAATTTTCATGCAAACTGTTAGTAAGGTAAATTCATCTGTAAATTATTACCTATAAATTAAGTTGTTTAAAATATCAATGCCTTTGGGTCTTGTTCATATATTCTTTCCCTAGGCCAATATCTATAAGAGTTTTTCAACATTTTCTTTGAGAATTCTTATAGTTTCCTGCCTTAGGTTTAAGTCTGTTATCCACTGTGAGTTAATTTTTGTGAGAGGTGAGAGGTCGATCCTGTCTCAGTCTTCTATATGTGGCTATCCAATTTTCCCAGCACTATTTATTGAATAAGGATTCTTTTCCCTAATGTAGGTTTTTGTCTGCTTCATCAAAGATTAGATGGCTATATGAGGATGGTTTTATATCTGGGTTCTCAGTTCTTTTCCATTGGTCTATGTGTCTGTTCTTGTGCCAATACCATGCTGTTTTAGTTACTATAGCCTTATAGTATAGCTTGAAGTCTGGAAAATTGATGCCTCCCAATTTTTTCTTTTTGCTTAAGATTCCTTTTGCCATACGGGGTCTTCTCTGGTTTTATACAAAGCGTAGAATTATTTTTTTCTAGAGCTGTGAAAAATGACATTGGTATTTTAATAGGGATTGCATTGAATCTGTAGATCACTCTGGGTAGTATAGACATTTTAACAATATTGATTCTACTGACCCATGAGCATGGTATGACTTTTCGACCCAAAGGCAATCACAGCAACAACAAAAATAAATACATGGGGTCTGATCAAATTAAAAAGTTTCTGCACAGCCAAGGAAACTATCAACAGAGAGCAAACAGACCACCTACAGAATGGGAGAAAATATTCGCATGCTACACATCTGATAAAGGGCTGATAACTAGAACCTATATAAAACTCAGGAAAATCAGCAAGAAAAAATCAAACAACCCTATCAAAAAGTGGGCAAAGGACATGAACAGAAACTTTTCAAAAGACAGACTAATGGCTAACAAATGTATGAAAAATGCTCAACATCTCTAATCATTAGGGAAATGAAAATCAAAATAACAATGAGATATCACTCAACTCCAATGAGAATGGCTTTTATCAAAAAGTCCCAAAAAATAAATGTTGGCATGGATACGGAGAGATAGATTACCATTGTTTTCTGTGGAGAGATAGGAACACTCATACACTGCTGGTGGGACTGCAAACTAGTACAACCTCTGTGGAAAGTAATATGGAGATACCTCAAAGAGCTACAAGTAGAACTAACATTTGATCCAGCAATCCCATTACTGGGCATCTACCCAAAGGAAAAAAAGACATTCTATAAAAAAGCATCTGCACCAGAATGTTTATAGCACCACAATTCACATTGCAAAGATGTGAAAACAACCCAAGTGCCTATCAATACAAGAGTGGATTAATAAAATGTGGCATATGTATACTATGAAGTTCTACTCAGCCAGAAAAGACGATGGTGATCTAGCACCTCTTGTATTATCCTGGATAGCACTGGAGCCCATTCTACTAAGTGAAGTATCACAAGAATGGAAAAATAAGCACCATATATACTCACCATCAAATTGGTATTAACTGATCAACACTTACGTGCACATATAGTAGTAACATTCATCTCACTGGGTGTCAGGCAGGTGGGAGGGGGGAGGAGGGGATGGGTATATTCACACCTAATGGGTGTGGTGCGCACCATCTGGGGGATGGATATGCTTGAAGCTCTGACTCAGGTGGGGCAAAGGCAATATATGTAACCTAAACATTTGTACCTCTACAATATGCTGAAATAAAAAGAATAAAATAAAATAAAATATCAATGCCATGGTTTTCTCCATTTGCACTAATTGTTATTTTCCTGTAGTTACGTGTTCATTGACTTCTCTAAATTTATATTTAATCAAAATGTATACAGCAAGGGAAATTGTCAAGTTCCTAAGTCAATTGATTAAATTCATTGTGAATATGATTCAAATATATCATTTTTTTAGCTTACTCTTTTAACTGCTGAGTCACTCTTTCTTATGTTGAAGGTGAGAATAAGGATGGTATTTGTTATCCATTATTTGAAGATTGATTGGCAAGTTAGAACTGTAGCCACCATTTTAACAATAATGATTTGCAACTCTACCTGCAATTGTACTTGTTTCTACTGCTCGTTATGCACTTCTTTTCTAAAGATGTCAATTCTACAGTAGACAGTTTCAAAATGTACTCCATTGCATTTTCAGGGAGCAGCAAGTTTTGGGTTAACCCATGATGCAAGAAGAATTTAGACTGATCAGTCAGGAAAACTCACATGAAATCTTGCATTCCTTCCATGAAAAGGAAGGAATGAGTATTCGCTTAAAAAAAGCAATAGTTTTTATGTCTTACTATTTTACTTAAATAGCAAAACAATGCATTAAATTATCTGAGAATCTAATTTGACTTTTTATTTTAATTGTAGGCCATGGCACAGAAGGAAGATATGGAAGAAAGAATCACGACCCTTGAGAAACGTTACCTCAGTGCTCAGAGAGAATCTACCTCCATACATGACATGAATGATAAACTAGAAAATGAGCTGGCAAATAAAGAGGCCATCCTACGGCAGGTTTAGTATCACTGTCTTGCTTTTGTTCTGGTCCGTGCATGCGTTCCCACCATTCTCATAAAACATGGGGTAAATAGAGTCTTTCTTGGCTTATGAGTGGTTAAACATTCTCTCAAATTTAGAATTCTCTAAACAAATATGATTTTCAGTATGAAATTTGCTTTCTAGAAAATTAAAGAAATTATTTATCTTGATAGTAATAAAAATGGCTATTTATTTTGATCTAGACATAAATCAGAAATTGTACTAAACAGTTTACATGCATTACCTCACTTAGTTCTAACTACCATCTATGAAGTTGGTGCAGTTATTATACTCAGAACACTAAGGTTGAGACACATTAACACTTTCCCCAGGTCACACGTCTGGTAAATGACAGAGCCAATAATGAAAAGGTAAGTTTATTGGTCTCTATAGCAAGAGTGGGCAAACTATGGCCCATGGTTGGCTACCTGCTCTTGTAAATAAAGTCTTGTTGGAGCATAGCCATGCCCAGTCACTTCCTCATTGTCTATGGCTGCTTTTGTGCTACCACAATAGAGTTGAGTAATTTGGACAGAGGCCGTATGATACACAAGGCCTAAAATATTTACTATCGGTCCCTTACAGAAAAAGTTTTCCAAACTTATCTCCAGAGACTGGACTCTCAGTCATCATGTTACATTCCTTCTCTCACTCCTGTATAATACTATGATTTTCAATATTTTGCTATTATGGTACATCTGAAGTCTTAGTACTGAACTATATTCCATTTATTCAAGTTTATACTCAGGAGTAATTTCCTTTCTGTTTTGCTGCCAATGGGAAGAGCTTTTCTGATTTTTAATGTGCTGAATTTTATTAAGGAAAATGGATGAGTAATATATGAAAACATGACTACAGTCATTACTTTGCACATTTAGGTGTGGCAGTGGCTGCTTTTAAATCTAGATTAATGGCTGAATGCAAAGCCCCGAGTGGTCTTTACTATCCTAAATCTGACTTTTTAAGCGTCTCTACTATCATTCCTATTTCAGATGGAAGAGAAAAACAGACAGTTACAAGAACGTCTTGAGCTAGCTGAGCAAAAGTTGCAGCAGACTATGAGAAAGGCTGAAACCCTACCTGAAGTAGAGGCTGAACTGGCTCAGAGAATTGCTGCCCTAACAAAGGTACTGCACTATAACAACTGGTCTACCTAAATATGCTTGTAGAAACAGTGGCAATCAAAATGGAATCTATAAAGATTTTCTTTAAGCTTTGTGAAAATTAAGTTTATTTAATCTTTACTATTTGGTCTGTTATTTAATGAATTTTTCTTATTACACATATTTATGCTAACATGAATAATTGATATACAAATGTGATGATCCCTTCGCCTATTTAAACATTACCAAAACAACCAAAATTTCATGTCATTGTTATAGTTAGTTTTCCATGGTAATAGTTGCACATGATAATCATGGAGATAAACACACAATGATAATGTTATATGTACATATGGGACATAACAATTTAATAGACTTCAAACCAATTGTTTGCTATGAAAAGTGTAGGAAATATCATACCCTGTTGATTCCTTTCTTAGTATGATAAAACTTGTTAGAAGTTTGAAGTTAGAATTACAAAAGTCTGAAATCTAAAGCCATTAGTCAGAAAGTGGTTTTTATAGTTGTAATTTCTTCTGAAAAATTAAAATCAATAATCCTCTGAAGAATGTTCAAAATTTTCTGCTGCAGTATGACCTTTAGCTTCCACAACTATCTGCATATTTTAGAATATTGCAACCATTATAATGTTAAAAAGGATGATTCTGACTTCTTATAGTCAAATGGAAATGAGATTTATTCAAAGTGTATATACACATCAGTAGTATATATAAACGTCTATTTTGTCACTGAAAGCATTATTGACTTTTGATATCAATTCAAAAATAATCATATATTTTAGATATTACACAATCATTACTATTTGCTAAGTTTTCCAGGCCACTGCAATAAATGGGTATGATAGACATATGAACTTCAAGTTGAAAATTTTGGCCTTAAGGATTAGCCCAAACAATTGATGCAGCAATGGAGAAGTAGGCACATACAGATCCACTTTCCTAAAAAAATAAATAATTAAATATGAACAATAGACTTATCTGCTCATTGGTTAAAATAGGGGAGTTAATCAAGTAATGAAAAAACAACATTGGACAAAGTAGAGCAGGATTAGAAAGGATTGGAATAGTTGGTTGTCTATTAAACAGTGTTGGAGTAAATAGTTGAATAAAATTTTAGTCTGATTAGGGTAAGACTATAATTTGGGGCTAGGTACAGTGGCTCATCCCTGTAATCCCAGCACTTTTGAAGGCCGAGGAAGATCGCTTGAGGCCCAGAGTTTGAGACCAACCTGGGCAACATAGTGAGACCCCCATTTCAACAGAAACATTTTTTAAAATGTTAGCCATGTGTGGAGGCACACACCTGTAGTCCCAGCTGCTTGGGAGGCTGAGGTGGAAGGATCACATGAGCCTAGGAGTTCGAGGTTATAATGAGCTATGATCACACTCCAGCCCGGGCAACAGAGTAAGAGTCCATCTCCTAAAAAATAAAAATAAAAAAATAAAAAAGTAAAAGATTACAATTTAAATCCTTCTGTAGTCACAGACCATGCCAATAAACCCCTTTGACAATTTCAAAAATGTTTGTTTTCTAAAATAAAGATAAATTTATCATTTAATTTGAAAAATGTTCCCTAAACTATATAAAAGTATTTAAACATATCAGTATTAATTTTTTTTTTTGCAAACAGATTTTAAATGATTATAATAACATAAACTAAGCTATCTATGTTTAGGCTTTTCATATGGGGAATATAAAGAACTTTCATAAAGAGATATCTTACTGTGTTGCATTATTTTGAGGGGAATTAGATGAGTGACTAAATAAGAAAAATAATTTTCGTAAAATTTTAGCATAAAATAGTCATCAGTATTATCTGACTAAAATACCAGAAAGAAACACAATTTAAAGTTCAGTGAATCATTGCTCCAGATTAATCTTTGATAGACTGAGAATGATAATATAATATTTGACTTATAAGGCTTTAATATTCTTAAGAATTTTTAATTTAGAATATAAAAAAATCACTAGAATAGGTGTCTTATCTTTTTTGTCCTTCTTCTATTTATTGTCTTGAACTTTTTTTTTACTGTATTATCTTTGGCACACAAAATAATTTCCTCAGTGAACTCCTACCTAATATCTTGCCAAACTTCCACTGTTTCTGGACCTTTTTGATTTCCTCATTTTCAGAAAATTTTTATTCTTCTTATAGAATAAATGAGAAGAATAATCGTGTGGTTTTGGCATTGGGTGAATTTTCAATAGGTAAGAGAGGAAAAGGTAGAACTATTAAAGACCTTTAAAAACTTGTATTTGGGGGCCAGATGCAGTAGCTCATGCATGTAATCCTGCAGTGCCAGCTACTCGGGAGGCTGAGGCAGGAGGATCGCTTGAGCCCAGGAGTTTGAGGTTGCTGTGAGCGAGGCTGACACCACAGCACTCTAGCCTGGCAACAGGGTTAAGCTCTGTCTCAAAAAAAAAACAAAAAAACATAATAATAAATAAATAAATACTTGTGTTTTTGAAAAATTCATGTATTGACTATCTGGAATCAGTCACTTAAGTCTTCAAATGCTATAATTCACTCTTTCTTTTTACCATTTTCTCTTCTGACTGGTTCTATATCAACAATATATATCAGGTACACATAACATTTGAGGATTGCTTTCTCCCTTGTTCTCCCACAGTTTTTGTTTTCAACAATCTTGAACTTTTTTGTCTTTTGTTCTTAACAACTTTAGGGACTATTTTTATAACCTGCTTTTTTTTTATTTCAATTTGTTTTCAAGATTTCACTATTCTTGGTCATCATGGTATTTTTCTACTTCTTAACATTTTTGACTATTCACTAAAATAAAAAGATTTCTGCTTAGCTTAGGCCCCGCCTCCTATATTTTCAATGGTATTTTTAACACTTCAAACATTTTATTTGGCCTATATATACTTTTTTCTACTTTTACTATCTGCTGCTTTTATTTTTCTTCTTTTTATGCCCTCCTCTTTATAACTTTAATTTTTTTCTCCATTTCTGAGCAAATTCATGCTCTTCTCAAAACCACTTATGCTTATAGTTTATTCTAAAATTCTAGCTCATTTGAAATTTTCCTATATCATATCAAAGAGTAAAATCAAGATAAACTTAGTTTCTCATTCAGGAGTACAAAATACAGCAAACTGTTTCTGTGTGGTGTTTGTTTTTACACCATTGATGAAAATGTAGTCTTTACATAGATCATATAAACATGAATCAGTAGTGTTGGTTGAAAATTGGTTCCAGTATTTATTGTTTAGAAATTCTGTCTGAATTTACTCTTTGGTTGATAAGGCTATCTTTTCTTCTTTTTGTGTGTGTGTTGGGGGGGGGGGTTCAGGGGGGGTAGGTGAAGTTTATTTAAAGCTTTTAGAAAGTCAGAATTATTGATTATTGATTAATGGCTATGGATAAAACTAAAAATTTTGCTTTTGCAAGTTTATACACAATTAACTAATAAAGATTATTTTGGGCTCCTAATCTTTTGATTTAGTATGTCTACTTCTTTAATTAAAATGCATATTCCCTCATCAAGGACATAATTCATCTTGAATTCCATGAAGTATTTTATTCACTTTTAGTATCAATAAGATGTATCAGCAATAATATAGTAATTTAGACAAAACAGAATTCATATCTCATCTCTGAAGTGAATTGTCACAGTTTTGGCATGTTTTGTGTGTTTTTGGTGTTGGGTGTATTTTTAATCAGTAAGACAGAAACGAGTAGAAGTTTTAAAGACATTTGAAAACTTGTATTTTTGAAATATTCATGTCTTGACTATCTTGAATCAGTTGTGTCATTAATTTTGATATCACTAACTGCCTGTGAAAATGTACTTTGAAGGATTGCTGATACCTTTATGAATGTATATAATTTCAACAGCATTTTGACCTATTTACTGCATTCTTAATAGAACTCTAAATTTTAGATGATATTATAAAACCATTTTATGGCATTTGGGGACCATGTTCACTTTCTGTGATGTATGCTTTGGAAATTTGAGGAAGACATGGGGGAAAGAAATTGGTTATTTGTTATTTCGTTATTATTTTACACATTTATGAAATAAGACTGTCAGAAGGAAAATCTTGCAAAATGTACAAATATTGAGTATAATTTGCATAAGCACACAAGATTTGAAATATTAAATGTTTATTTCATAGAATAAATTGGAATTTATTGCATAAAATAGTACCATTGCTTCTGAATTGATACATGAATAGGTTACTTTCTTTTCAGTTACTGCATGACATATTTATATATAACTCTATATTGGCATAAAGTAAGTTTGACTGTTTTAGAATGAACTTATATAAAATGTGATAGAATATGCTCTGGAGTTAAAATTTGTAGTCTTCACATAGGGTTGTTTTGATGTTATAATTACTTAACTTGCAATTATAATTTAAATGTTGATGTAACTTTGTATGTAATCCTTGCATAACATACTAATACAATTCAGCTATCAGCAATGTCACATGTGTTGAACACTCTGCACCTGTGGTAAACTGACAGTCACCTCCAAGACATGTAACTAACCTTGGCACTGGGCAAACATAAGCTCACAAAGGCACTGTGCTGCCTGTTCACTTTAGGGCACTATTTTGTTTCCACAGCAACAAGTCAATGCAGAAACAGTTTTGGAGGGGTACCTAGTATCATTTAGGAGAGTTCACAAACAAGTTTTCTTGTCCTCACAGCATTATTGTCGCCTTGATAATCTGAGGACTTTTAATCATTTTCATTTAAAATTTCAGATTAAACCTATATCTGAGACTAGGCCATTTGGTCCTATTGGACCAGTGACCATACATAAATGGGCATTCAAAGACCAGATGTCATTTCGTAAGTTTTCCAGTGTTGCTGAGGAAACTCAATCTTGCTTAAATTGGGGAACACTCATAATAGTTAACCCTGTGGCTTAGTTTGTTCTCTGACTTCTATAGAGTAGGGCTTATAATAAATTTTGTTCCAAATTTATTACACCTGAGTCATTGCCTAGCACACTCCTCAACATTAAGATACATTGTTTCCATTATTTTAAGCAATACAAACAAACAAACCAAAATACAAACTTTTAACAATCTATCAGAGACATATTCTAGTGTTTGGTTTCCCATAATTCTAACTATCACATGACTCTTTCAGAATTGCTTTAATTCATTCTGTAGTAGTCTTTCATCGCCAACCATCACTAATCTTTCATACCTTAGGTTGATAGCTTTTTATTTTAGCATAATATTGTTTTTCATTTATAACCATCTACTGCATCATGTTCACCAGATATCAGTGTAGTTCTTTCCACATAAAATTCTGTCTATTAAAATATTATATTTGCTGTCACACTTTTCTTTTAAGCATTCTGTGCTATGTTCTGTTCAGTGTCGGTGTCTTTAGTTCTGATTTTTCAATTTGTCCCTCTCCTTTTCCTTGACTTGTTAGTCTGATCCAACCTCTTCTACCTCATCTGATGATTATCAATATGTTATGGAAGCTAAACTACAAGAAATGATCTCCATACGTAGGAAGGTAGTCCTACTGGACTTTACTTTCTATTGCTAAATAGAATCCATCTAAGTTTTTCTTTTCATTTATAAAAATTATGTTACTTTTATTTATTGATAATCGACCATCTGTGCAGTTCAGTGCTTCAGGAGCTTAAGATTGGACAATGGCAGGTTTGTGTTCAAACCATGCACAGTCTGCATGTTACATTTGGCTGAATTCATTGCTCATAAATAACTCCAATGTTTTGCTGATGCTTGGATGTAACAGGCCTTTGTAGCTGACACATTTCAAGCAATGCTGTTCAGCTGCCTGTTTAAAGAAAGTTTATTTTTTGAAAACTATGTTTGCAGTTGGTAGTAGCTTGCTTTACATTTTATTTCAATTTATTTAGAGGAAAAGAGTTAGCCAAATCTTACATGTCAGGTGCATTCTTCATATTTCTTAACAGGCTGAAGAGAGACATGGAAATATTGAAGAACGTATGAGACATCTAGAAGGTCAACTTGAAGAGAAGAATCAGGAACTTCAAAGAGTATGTATATGAAGAATCACTCCCCTCAGTCACCACTTGAATTTATGTTCTACGTATATGAAGAAAGTCTATTGATTAGGGGCTATATTTCAAATCTATGGGTATGGATTTTAAAGGAAAAAAAAAGTTTCTACTAATTTAATCAGAACATACATAAAATTAAATCATATTTATTAATAAAGCTAGAAAAACTATAAAAAATATCAGTTTTTAAATGGTTTTCCATACCAAATTTATTTTGTTTTCTTGAATGTAAGGCTAGGCAAAGAGAGAAAATGAATGAGGAGCATAATAAGAGGTTATCCGATACTGTTGATAGACTTCTGACTGAATCCAATGAACGCCTACAGCTACACTTAAAGGAAAGAATGGCTGCTCTAGAAGAGAAGGTAAAATGATACAAGGGTAAAATTGTATGAATGTTTAGCAATGCTCTTATGATCATGTTTCTTTTATATACTGCTACAGTCATTGTATTGGTCAGATGATCCATTTACTTAACTAAGTTTTTAAAAATGCTTTATGTATTTTTAAAAGAGAATGAATAATTTCTATAAAACATATGAGATCAATATTTAAATGAAAAAATACTGCATGATGTATAAATCTTTCATATTAGTATGTTCATATGAGGCAAACATATTAAAATGTGCTGTGCTTTTATGATGAAAATATTTTATTTATCCTTCACCTGGTATGCAAAAGAAAGGAGAGCTAAGATAAAAATAAATATTTGGGGGGGTGGTGGGAGCTTGATTTGAACTATTCCTATGTCTCAAGTGACTGAGACATAGGAATTACTGGTCTAAAACTCAAAATGTGAGTCAGTTTATAACATCAGTAGAATAAGTATCAATCCCAATAGGGGGGTTAGGAACCCAGTATTTTCAGCTGCATTATTTCAGAAATGGTTCTTCTGTACAGTCTTCAATTTGATTCACAATTACATATGTCTCATTGATAGTTGAAAACTACCAGACCAGCAAGAGTTATGTGAGCTGGTTGCCAATTCGTGAACATAAACAAAGGTAGGGGATAAAACTCAGGCGGACACATCTGAATTTTGGAAATTTAGATTGAATGCCAATCACTACTTTAGCTAGACATTTTTTACTGTTACATAAAATAAACCAAAATAGGGAAAATGTTTCAGTGAAATGTTAAAATAATTTATTAATTTACCTATTAAAAAGTCATAAGGCATGCCTTCTTCCCATACAAATCCAAATGCATGGCCAATAAGAAATTATTACACCCTTTGTTTAATTTTACTTTATAAATTTTAAAAGACCATGCTATTTTATATCATGCTTTGTAATACTGTAAGAAAAGTAAAAAAGTTTCAATAACAATACTTTTCTTTTTATTGTTTATGATGCAACTTATTTCTACATGCTTTTGTGACATGTAACAGTTTTTTGAATAGCTAGAATGCAATTTTTATTTTTCCAATAATTTAACTATGATTAGAAATTGTTAATTCTATATTTGAAATGGATGTACAAAAAGAAAACTTTTAAAAATATGATTTGATGATTTCGTCTTTATTTATGTAATAAAAATGAGTTCATCTGAATTATATATAATACCTCTGGCTAAGATTTAGTTTGTTACTCACTTTTTCTTATTTGAAGAATAATCTAATTTTTTTCTAATATAAAAAATAGTTGGAGAAGAGGCAACCAGAAATAGCTTGAAAGGTGATATTTATTTCATTTGTTCATCCAAGTACTACAAAACAACATTTCCTATTGAAATTACATATGTCTCTAAATGTTAAGGTGTCATGTTTAAAGATTCAATTAAAACTTGGTTTCTATGGAAACCAAGAAATAGAAGTACCACAAAAAGAATCAAAGAAGATTCTTGAGTGATAGAATATCAATGTGAATATTTAAATGTTTTCTGTTTAATTTATTAATTATTTCTTTTATTTTTTTTTCTGTAGAATGTTTTAATTCAAGAATCAGAAACTTTCAGAAAGAATCTTGAAGAATCTTTACATGATAAGGTATTATGGAAACTTACATTTTTGCCCATTTTTCTGTTTCACACTGATGAATGTTTTGTTGTAAAATAAATTTGCTAAAAATACTTTTAGTATGTTATCTTTTTAAAACAATTTTAACTTTTTTATTATACCTACAGAAAAATATACATATATATATGTATATTTTTGCAACCCAAACACACTAAAAATCAGCATTCTGGAAGCTCTTCCCACATGACTTTACAGTCACTACTCTACCTTTAAAGCACAATCACTATCTTGACTTACAATATTTTAAAAAAATGCTTTCTCTTTCTTTGTGTCTTATATAAATGGAATAAAAATGTATGCACTAAGTTTTGTCTAGTTTGAGATTATTTCAGCAGAAATATATTAAATACCTATTATATGTGAGAATTGTGCTAAGTTATATATTTGCAAACATGAGCTTAAGTTCTAAAGTAGCTAAGAAATCTGAGTAAAGAGAACACACCTTTGACAAATCAATAGGATGCAAATAGCAGATGCTGAATGCCAAATGAGTAAAGTAAACAATAAGAGCTATAAATAGGAAAGATCACCATTCATCATTGCTGTGAAGAAGGCTTCAGGGAGGTGGAACTTATAGTAAAGATTTAAGAAGTAAGACTCTTCTGTAAACCTTTCAAACACAGTGCATGCAGTATGATCATAGTGCTTGGTGGAGGGAGGGTGTGAGTGGTGAGTGTGATATCTTAATTAATAGGCACAATAGTTTGGCTGGAATCAATTATTCTTGTTGTAGGATTATGTGGTAGAAGAGGCAGCTAAGGACCAGACTGTGAAATCTTAAAGCTGTAATTGCTAATATGTATTTTACTTCTTCATTAGTCTGTAAAATTCTTGTTAGCAACTTTATCTTATTCCATTAAATAAGATAGCATTGCTAACTTAAGAAGTGATCTATAACTGTGTGTTGACAAAAGATAGAAGGCATGGAGAGAGAGAAGGGAAGGAGAGAGAGAGTAAAGGAAAGGAGAGAGAGAGGAGGACAGGGGGAGGAAGGAAGGGAGGAAAGATCTAGCAACAGTATGGCATACAGAAGTTACTGGAAACCAAAATTAAAGGAAAGAGAGAACAATTATACATTTGACCCTATTGGATGCTATATATTATGATGCCTTACATTATGATGTAGCATCCAATAGGGTCAAATGTATAATTTATATAGAGAGTAATTCACCCACAGTCAGGGTGTCCACATCTCCTGACAGGTCTATTAGAACAATATAATATGGCACCTAGAAGATAATAGCTGACTCTTTTCAAGGTAGTTCACAAAGCCTACACAGAGGAAATGACATTTTAGTAGGCTCATAAAGACAAATATGATCTTAACAAATAGAGAAGGGCAGGAAGTTCTAGGTAGAGAATGAATCCTATGCAACAGCACAGGGAAAGCAAAGATGGTTGACTTCATGAATCATCAGAAGTTTGCTGTAGTTGGTATGTATTTAAAGAACTAGGTTTTGAGCAGATTGTGAATTTTGGACTTGATCTTGTTACGCAGTGTTATGTTATCCAAAGCTCTGTGTGCTCCTGGCAAGATCCCCAGAACCCACTCCCCCACCACCTACCCAAACCTCGTAGCTTTCAACAATCTGCCTAAGCAACCAAGAGTTCTAATCATTTCATGCTTTGTATCCTTGTTTATGTCAATCTCTAGAGAAAGTAAATCCCAGGTCATACCTCATTTCTAAGCTATCATCCCTCATAGCTGAGCACATTGACTAATCTGACTACATCTTCTGTAACTCCTTAAATTTCTATTCAACTAATTATTCTTACAGTCCATTATCAGCAAAATTCTCTGTATGCTAAACCTCTTCTCTCATTATTTCTCCTTATTGCCTTTATCTCTAAAATTTTAAGTTTCTAGAGCTATCCTTGGATTTATTTGCTCTGTTCAGTCCTGGTGACTTCATCTGATTTCATGTAGTTAAACACCATCTATAAATTGAGTATTTCCATATTTAGATTACCTACTGATTCCTCTTCCCTCAGACAGTGCATATATTTCAGTGCCAACTCAGTATCTTCATTTGGACACCTAGGTATCTCATATTTAACATGTCAACCTCCCCCATCCCACAGTCACACACCAAACACCACCACCACCTAATCTAACCACCACTAGAAGTCTTCTCAGTAAATCACAATCACAATGTTTTTCAATTACTATGGTTAAAAAACTTGGAGTTATTCTCAACCCCTGTATTTATCTCATACTCCACGTCTGGTCTAGTAGCAAATCCTGTCAGTTCTACTACCAAAATCTCACCAAATCTAGCCGTTCTCTCCCTGACGTCATTCTTGTCCAAGTCATTACTCTTTTGCCTATAATTTTAAAAGGCCCCTAATAACTTTTTTTCTTTGCTGCCTCCCAAACCCAGTTGACAGTCCATTTCACAGCCATCAGAATGATCATTTCACTTCTCCACTCATAAATCCTCCAGTCACTTCCTCTCTCACCAAGAGTAAAAGTCAGGACATTTAAAATGGTTTACAGCACCTTTCAGGAATACCTTTACTGAGTTCTGCAATCATACTTTTTAAAATCTATCCTCTCCCTGTCTTTCTTATTAACCTCTCCAATCCAGCTACACCAAATATACCTCTACTAAGAGGCATTTGCACATGCTGTTTCTTCTATCTGCCATGCCTTTTCCTAAGATATTCCCACTTTTATTCACTCTCTTTATTTAGTTCTTTCCTTGAATATTACTTTTTTAGAGAGCCCTTTCATGATTATCCTATTTTATCCTTGCTAATAACATTCTGCACTCCTATACCCCTATTTGTTTATTGTTTATCTTTTCTACAAGATTCTAAATTACATAGGCGCAAAAAATTTGTCTGTTCATTATTGTTTCTTAGGTCCCTGCCACTCAAGAGGTACCTAATGCATATTTGTGGAAATAACGAACAAATGAATTAATAAATTCAATAAGAAACTATTTTTAAGCAAAGGATTTATTTGAATATATCTGTATATTTAAATTATATATTTAGCAGGGGAATGTGAGACTGAAGCTAGTAAAAATCATTCAGGAAAAAGGTAAAAGGGCTCAGAGTAGAATGATGGTAATGAAAAGGAAAAAAACAGATATGAGAAACATCACAAAGTCCACAGCGACAAAAAAGTGTGGTGAGAAAAAAAGTATGAATCAAGTAAAATATTAAGCCTTGGCCACTAAGAGGAAAACAGCAATAGACAATCTAGAAGGACACTTTCAGACATTTATAACAGTATAAAGTTACACTCCTCAAAACAAAATTAAATGCTTACATGAGCATTTAATTAAAGGCTATAAGACAACCCTATCTTCATAAATTTGCAAGGAAAAACTTATAATGCCAATCTGAGAAAATTATCAGAAGTACCAGTAATTGTGCCAATATCAAACTGATAATTGGGTTTTTAACTCTTCTTTCTAAGGTGATATTTTGCTGGTCCTTTTAATCCAATCTTCTTTCTCTTTCATCTATGTATCCTTCAACCCTCTTAGAATAATGGAAATTCTTTACTTGCTGCATAAATAAGACATTTTTCTTATTTTTAAAATAAGATACAATTTCTACTTTGCATTTTGAAGTGATGTGTACATAGCTAGTATGATTTTAATATTCTCATATATTTGAAAAGATTGAGGATTAATGAATACAAGGAATGCAGATTTTTATTGATTTCTGCTGTTCACATTTTCATTACAAGGGAAAAATTTAGGCATATTTTGTTAAATGTCTTATTATCTTTTGTAAAAATACATCCACCAATTTTTCTTTTTAAAAAATCCATTAAGCTTGATTTATCATAATTGTATCTTGGTATTATTGGCATATGCCTATCATCTGAGTAATACTTTTTTGATTTTTAGGAAAGATTAGCAGAAGAAATTGAAAAGCTGAGATCTGAACTTGACCAATTGAAAATGAGAACTGGTTCTATAATTGAACCCACAATATCAAGGTAACATTAAATTGAAACTTATCTATAGTTCACTAGAAATCAGTACGAATTGCCTTATGCTTTCATATGTCAACTAAAGTCAATCAGTATCTCTTGTTGCTCAGTAGTCATTACTGTATTTTCACTCTTTATTGACTTATAGTTCCTACATTCAAAAATAACTTCCTAATTTAGAAATAGTTTCTGAATATCTTCAATAAAAATTTAAATTACTACCTTTTTACCCTGCATTTAATTATATAGATAGAGGCATATAAGAAGACTATTAAATGAAGAAATTGAATTATATATAAGAAGATTGCATCTCATTCCAAAAGAGGCATCAGCCCTTTTCTATACCTGTGTTCAATGCAGAAATTGAACTCTACATAAAATTTTCTTTAAATGTGATCAATTCAGAAGCATGCAGAAATATGTCCAATGCTTAATGTGACTGTAAAACTATTGTTAATTATAGTCACTTAGCACCTACCCATTAAAGTAATTGCAAGTAAAAATGGAAAGAGAAATTACATATGTAAAATAAAATTCAAACAAATTTAGACATATTCACCTATTTTGGCTCACTACCTCCTCTTAAAAGAAAGAAGCCAGGGATGGCTGTTTACTTGGCAGATAGATAGATCTGTATGTTAATAATTCATGTAAATTTGTTTTGTGCTTAAGGGCTTTTATCTAAAGTTGTTTAGAAACTCTAGAATTCACTAATTTAATCACATATTCACTAGACAACACAGAATCATGGCAGCTGTTTGAAAATTTTGACTACCACAGGCTTTTAGAAGTCTATTGTTCTTGGTCTTTATGTTCATCTTAAAAATGTTAACTCCACAAGAGCAAGAATTTGTGTTCGTTTTGATAACTACTGTAACCTCAGCACCTAAAAACTACCTGGCATATAGTATGGTCTCAATAAATATTTTTAAATGAAAGAATGAATATATGATAAAACATTTTTCAGATGCTCATGTAAAAAGTCAAATAAAAAATTTGAAATATTTATACTCTTCAATATAAATATAAGTAAAAACAATATTCAATATTTTGAGTATTTTTATATTCAGTTAAGTGTGAGAAACAGTTCTGTAGACATGAAAACACTCAAATAATTTTTAAATATGTAAGTCATTAATTCAGAAAATCATGCTTATTTTTCAAATACTAAAAATTCTGATTTGTGTGTCTGAGCTGAAATTATTATTTCAGTGATATGTACTCACATGATGATGATAATGATGATGATGATGGAGAAGGACAAGATTTAATAAAATATCAGAGGAGTAAATACATAGAATAAGCATTATCTAAGAAACAAATTAAATATATCCTGATAGAACCAAATAGCCATTTTCTTGTCTTTTTGAGCTTAGGTATCAAAATAGAGTTATAGAAATGTTGTCTAAAAATCCATGACTTTAGTGAGTCATCATGGACAGCCTCTTAATGTGACATTTAATCACAGTGCAGGGTCTTTGGACCCATACATACAGAACAATTATTCTTTGACACAACCGTGGAAATAACTGGACCAAGAATAACACAACCCACATTCCTAAGTGTCAGAGACATAAATATTAGCTGTTTGATTTCAGAAAATCCATTTTTCATTAATAGGATTCTAATTTTATGTATACTTTATATGAATATATAAAAATAATATTTTTCTGATTATCTCATAAGCTTGCTTTGCAGATAAAATGAGGCAAGTAAACAAAGGGGATTTTGTAAACAGCAAATCATGTTACAAGTATAAAAAATTATATAAATATTAGATAATATAGAAATAATATAGAAAATATTATTAAGATAACTAAACTGATGGAATTTATAAGTTACAGGATCACTGAATGTCAATTAAATAGCAATTTTTTATTGAACATCCATGCTTCTGAGGGCACACAATTTTAAAAACAGGAAAACAGAAGGTGCATGAGAACTCAATCTACTAATTTTTGATCTAACAGGTGGGGAGGTGAGAAGAGATAAGCTAAGGTTAGTGAATACCAGTAACTAACATTCTCTCCTACTAATCTCATCTGAGAAGAAAATAAAATGAGTTCCAGAATGACTAGAGAAGGCTTTATTTGGCTCAACTCCGAAGAAAGGTAGGATTTGAGTAATTGGAAAGGACAACAAAGAACATTTTAGGAAGCAGAGGGATGTGCAATCAGGTTTTCTCTAAAAAAATTTATACCTGATTTATCTATGAAAGTTCTTTAATAACACTATATGCAAGAATCACAGGAGATTCAAGAGGAAAAACTACATGGTTCGTTGCTTAAAGTGACCAATGATTGCTTTTTTAACTTACTTAGATCTTCCAAAAGCCTCTCAAAAAATATATTGTGCACCTAAAATAATTTTCGGTTAGAGAACTAGCTCAGAGGGCTGAACAAAAAGGAAAGAGGTGATCAGTAACTTCTTTGGGTGAAGTTTAAGCGATGGGCTCTTTTAGGATTGGTATCGGCTCAGCCCATTTAAGCACTTTCTACTTGCCAGACATGGTTACATTGGAGATATACTGGTGACTAAGAGTATGTGTTCCACATGGAAAAATACAGAAATACTAGTTTGAGGACTGTTACAACAGAGGAAATACTTGGAGCTAGGATAGTAGATGGCAATAGCACTTTAAAGCTAAGACCTTAAAACTGTTACCCATGTAAATATATTAAGAGGCTGTTTTCAGCAGAAAGAAGAGCATATTCAAAGGCTCAAAAGTAACAGTAATTGTGAGTTATTGAAGAACTGAGAGTAAGTCAGTATAGTTGGATGGAAGGAAAGTCAGGCAGAAAGTAGCTAAAAGTAAAGCTGGAAAGTAGGAAAGGCTCAAATTATAGAGGGCCTTTTAAGCAGGGCACTGATATGGTCAGATCTGTGTTTTGTTTCATATTTTTATAAATGATCTGGAGTTGATAGATAAAACAACAAGAAAACAATACTCCTAGGATGATGAGTTATAATGTTAGAAACTCCACTCTGATGCCCAAAGGGATATCAATGTAAGCAGCCTCATGCAAAAGGAACCTAGGCTGTTCTGAGCTAGATAGTTTGGGACTGTTTTATAATTGATTTCATTCATTCACTATCTTACCAGATATTTATGAAGTGCTTACTATGTGCCTCGCACACTTCCTTGGGCATAAAATGGTGACTAAAATCTGATCTTTGTCTTCAGGAAACTTAGAACTTCTTCCCAATAGATAAAGACTGAGAGTTATGCCATTTATGAGTATGGCCTGGTTGGTTAATTTTTATACATGATTTATCCACAGTAAAACCAGTTTACTTGATTAAGTCTCAAGTTTATTTTCATAAAAGCAATAGCTGTCATCTAGTTGGGGGATGATTTCTTAGTTCATTTGTTCTAACGTTCCACTTGGCAAAACGAGGTCCTTCCTAAGTTAGGTCAGTGTCTTCCACTGTTGCAAACACTGTCACCTAACCGTTTCAATCTTGCTGAATATTTGGAAATGCTTGTCTTTATGTACAAAGAGAACTAAAGGAGGGAATATAGTCAATCAGCAGGAGCACCAAGTTCAAAAGAAAACACAGCTTCAAGTATATCTCCTACTGATGATGGATCTGTTATTTCATTTTATAGGACAGCATGGTGTCGCCGTTATTATCATCATCATTATTGTAGCAATAAAATGAATTTGCTGCCAATCCATATATAAATAATATGCTTGGAGAAACCTTTTCTGCACTTTGATTATAGTGTACTTTATTATCATGTTTATTGAAAACTTGTGTAATAATATTTTCCGATTGGAATTTTCTAACTGTTTTGTCTTTAAGCAGATTTCAGAATCAAACGTCCTTTTCAAAAGATTTTTCTTCATCCTTTTAGAGCAATGTCTTATCAATCTGATTTTAAGCATTTTGTTGATTCTCTAAATGGAAATATAGAATGTTAAAAATATATGATATGTGAATAAATTTCCCCCCAAATTTTAAAATTAGAAAGTTCTGGGACCCCAAAAGTTCACACAATTAGATTTATAAGAAATATGTAAAACAAATGCAGCAATAAATAGCAAATATTGAGATACCCACTAAAGAGTTCAGACTGAATAGAATTGTCAGGATTTAATCTAATGGATTTTGAATGTCAATCTTAACATATTTTATTATAAAAGTGCATTTGAAAGTGATTATGATGAACAGAAAGGTTGAAAGTACTGCATTTTCTAAAGGAGAAAATGCACTTGACTTTCGGGAATGGATCCAAGGCTGTAACTTATGACATAAATCTCTGAAGAGGCCTCAAAGAATCATGATGTTTCATCAGTTAGTTTTCTTCCTTGAGGTTTATTTCCTTGAGGATTTATGCTTTATTGCCAATTAAGCAGTAGATAGTGATTTGCTGGTAAGTTTAATTTTTGAGATTGGATACATTTCATATTTTTCCTTTTTTTCAGAACTCATCTAGACACCTCAGCTGAGTTGCGATATTCGGTGGGGTCCCTAGTGGACAGCCAGTCCGATTACAGAACAACTAAAGTAATAAGAAGACCAAGGAGAGGCCGCATGGGTGTGAGAAGAGATGAGCCAAAGGTTAATCTTCTAATTTCAACTTTTCTAGTTTTATTTAAATACATTATTCCATTTTGGATAGAATGCTAACACTGAGAGAATTCAAAATGCTAGCATTTTTATTAGTTTGAAGGATGGACTATGGCGTTTCAAAAATCGTAACTAATATAAAGCCACTACTATGTGCCAAAAGTTGAATAAGCATTTCCCATGTATTTATCCATATAACATTATGAAGTGGGTACTGTTTTTGTACTAATTTCAAACATAAAAACCTTGAGGCTCAGAAAGATTCAGTGTTCAACGTCACATAGCTAACAAAGTGATGGAGTCAAAACTTGGGCTTATATTTGTGTGGTTTCAAATACTATGCCTTAATCATTATCCTATATTGCCAAGCACATGGACTTTTGGGTTGCTTGGGCAGTTAAGCAATGCTATTCATATTGTTAATTCAAATTAATTAAATATTTTAATTAAATTTGCTATTTTAAAAACACTTTGAGCAAAATATACATTCCATCAATAACTTAAAATTTATAATCTACACTTGTTGACTAAGTAATGTATTAATAGTTGTATTTTATAGAGAAGTAATATAGTTCCTTTGTACCCTAAGTATAGTTTTTTTTTTCTCCCCAACTACTTTTATTTACCCAAAATACTATATAACCCATTTTTCCTTATTTGTACAAAGGCACTTGATGCCTTTTGGGTTTTAACTGCACTAGTATGTCACGTATACATTAATCCCTCAGAGTAGGCATTTAATATCTCTTGAATGCATGAATAAATAAATGAACAAATGAAGACCAAATTAAGTTCATCTCAGTTCTTTTCTCATTATTATGGAACAAATAATTTAGTGCTACTTGGTACTAAAACAAATTATAACACAGATGCTAATTCAGGTACTCAGTTCTTAAGTCAATGCTCAGAGATATATCATGGGATCCTCCATAAATCATTGTACATGATCACAAAAATGAAAAACAATTTCTTAAAAAGCAGAAAACTCTAGGACCTCTGTTTTATGCTCAACCCCTTCATTCCTCCAGATCACAGCATAAAAAACACTAGTCTGTTGGTTACTCAAAATTGTCATTCAAATGGAGGATTTCTTATATCAATTTAAAAAACACAGCCATGTAAATTAGCATACTGTGGGCTTAAAAAAAATCTTAAAAAATTGAATCAATGAACTATTCAATTTACCAGAGCAGTGGAGATGAAATTACAGGCATACCTCATTTTATTGTGCTTTGCTTTATTTTATAAATTGAATGTTAGTGACAACTCTGCACTGCACAGAGCAAGTCTATGGGTGTCATTTTTCAACAGTATGCGCTCATTTTGTGTCTCTGTGTCACATTTTAGCAATTTTCACAATGTTTCAAACTTTTTCTTCATTATTAAATCTGTTACGGTGACCTGTGATCAGTGAGTTTTGGTGTTCCTATTGTAATCATTTTGGGGCACAGTGAACTGCACTCATATATGATGGTGAACTTAATCCATAAATGTTGTGTATGTTGTTATTGCTTCACTGAGAGCCATTTCCCTTCTCTCTCTCTTTCCTTCAACCTCCCTATTGCCAGAGACACACTGTTGAAATTAAGTCAATTAATAACCCTACAATGGCCTCTAAGTGTTCAAGTGAAAGGAAAAGTTGTATGTCTCTTACTTTAAATCAAAAGCCAGAAATAATCAAGATTAGTAAAGGAAGGTATGTTGAAAGCTGAAAGAGGCCAAAAGCTAGGCCTCTGCCATCAGTTAGCCAAGTTGTGAATGCAATGGAAAAGTTCTAGAAGGAAATTAAAAATGCTACTCCAGTGAACACACAAATGGTAAGAAAGCAAAATAGCCTTCTTGCTGATATGGAGAATGTTTCAGTGGTCTGGATAGAAGATCAAACCAGCCACAACTTTCCCTTAAACCAAAGCTGAATCCAAAGGAAGGCCCTAACACTCTTCAATTCTATCAAAGGTTGAGAGGGGAGAGGAAGCTGCAGAAGAAAAGTTTGAAGCTGGCAGAGGTTGGTTCATGAGGTTTAACAAAAGAGGGTGTCTCCATAACATTAAAATGCAAGGTGAAACAGCAAATGCTTATGTAGAAGCTGCAACAAGTGATCCAGAAGACCTAGCTAATTGATGAAGGTGACTACACTAAATAACAGATTTTCAATGTAGACAAAACAGCCTTATATTGGAAGAAGATACCATATAGGACTTTTTACACCTAGAGAGAAGTCAATGCCTGGCCTCAAAGCTCCAAACGACAGTCTAACTCTCTTGTTAGGGGCTAATGCAGCTGGTGACTTTTAAGTTGAATCCAATACTCTTTACTATTCTGAAAATCCCACGGCCCTTAATAATTATGCTAAATTTACACTGCCTGTGCTCTATAAATGGAATAACGAAACTTAGATGAAAGCACATTTGTTTACAGCATGGCTTACTGAATATTTAAAACCCATTGTTGAGACTTAATGTTCAGAAAAAGATTCCTTTCAAAATACTACGGCTCATTGACAATGCACTTGATAACCCAAGAGCTCTGATGGAAATGGGAAATATACAAGGAGATTAATGTTGTTTACATGCCTGATAATACAGTATCCATTCTGTAGCCCATGGATCAAGGAGTAGTTTTGACTTTCAAGTCTTGTTATTTTGTCCATGCTATAATGACATAGATAGTGATTCCTTTAGTGGATCTGGAGAAAGTCAATTGAAAACTTTCTGGAAAGGATGAACAAAGTGGTTTCTTGAGATGTAATCTACTTCTGATGAAGATGCTGTGAACATTGTTGAAATGACAAAAAGGATTTAGAATACTATATAAACTTAGTTGATAAAGCAGTGGCAGGTTTTGAGAGGATTGGCTACAATTTTGAATGAATACTGTGAGTAAAATGCTATCAAATGGCATTGCATATTACAGACAAATCTTTCATGAAAGAAAGAGTCAATCAGTGCAGCAAACTTCACAGTTGTCTTATTTAAAGACATCCTCACAGTCACCACAACCTTCATCAACCACCACCCTTATCAGCTTGCATCCATCAACGTCAAGGCAAGATCCTCCACCAGCAAAAAGAACAAACTCACTGAAGACTCAAAGGGCCCTTGACACTATTTTTAGCAATAAAGTATATTTTAATTATGGTACGTTCATTATTTTAGACATAATGCTATTGCACACTTAGACTGCAGTATACTGTAAACATAGCCTTTATATGCATTGGGAAACCAATAAACTCATGTGACTCAGTTTATTGTGATATTCACTTTGTTGTGGTGGTCTAGAACCAAACCTGCAATATCTCTGAGTTATGCTTGTAAATCACTTTGCAATATTTTAAATAATATTTTGTTAGAATCTATGTAAACGAATGTTGGGAAGATAATTTTTATGTATTTTCATGTGTGATAATATTTGTGGTCTGAGTTTATAATAAGAAAAATATCAGTAAGACTGGCATAAGAAATGTGAATGCTTAAGTACAGGTAAAGAGAGTTTGTTATATTTGGAAAAAAGTGTTTCAGATGTAGATGTTTTAATGTAATTGTTACCTTGAAATGTGATCAAACTATAAATCACATGGAAGTTTATCATCCTTATGTCTATTAAAATCTTGATGTTTATGTTGACAATTAATACCTGACATTACTTAAGATGTCAAGGAACTATTTTATTGAACCAATAAATTAAAATGTTAATAACTGATTCTACTTTTGCAAGGTCATCTATGAAAGCATGCTGTTTTTGTTGTTGTCTTTAAGATAGGTGTTTTGAAAATGAGCAATATGATAAATTTCCACATTTTTCATTTACCATTCAGGTGAAATCACTTGGGGAT
This sequence comes from Eulemur rufifrons, assembly GCF_041146395.1. Lineage (NCBI taxonomy): Eukaryota > Metazoa > Chordata > Mammalia > Primates > Lemuridae > Eulemur > Eulemur rufifrons. The sequence goes on along the minus strand of NC_090998.1, from coordinate 63,015,355 downwards.
CATGAGTGGAATAGAACTCAACAAATTGGAGTACTAAGCAGCCACCCTTTTGAAAGTGACACTGAAATGTCTGATATTGATGACGATGACAGAGAAACAATTTTTAGCTCAATGGATCTTCTCTCTCCAAGTGGTCATTCTGATGCCCAGACTCTAGCCATGATGCTTCAGGAACAATTGGATGCCATCAACAAAGAAATCAGGTGACTTCAATGGTTTCAAGGGATTAGAAGACCTTGATATTGTACTAAAAATGTAATTATCAGATCAGAAGCATTAGTATTAACCTGGGAACTTGTTAGGCCTGCAGAATCTCAGACCTCACTACATACCCACTGAATCAAAATGTGCATTTTAATAAGATTCCTAGGATATCTGTATATCTCCTGTATAAAATTAGCACAGCCTTTGCAAGGAACATACATGAAGCATATACAGACTAGTAACATTAGGGAGAATAGAAAAGAATGAATAAAGACTAAATTTTTCTGCAATGAAGTTTAAAACACTTTTAAAATTAAAATTTAACATTTAAAGGGAAAGAAGGTAATAAAGTACATTCTTCAGATACATTTCATATGGCAGTGGAGGTGCCAAATAGCATGCAAAATAATGTGCATTCAGCTCCCTTAAAAGTATTTAAACACTGGAGTGAAATTAATTTCATGTTCTTTTTGTCCATTTTAAGGCCATTATATCAGAGACAGAGTATTTCATTGAACAACTATGGAGCATGTATTAGTCTCCTTGGGCTGCTATAACAAAATACCATAGACCAGTGGCTTAAACAAAAAATTGATTTCTCACAGTTTTGTAGGCTGGAAAGTTTAAGATCAAGGTTGCAGCAGGGTTGTTTCTGGTGAAGGCTCTCTTCCTGGCTCCAGGGAAAGGGAGGGATATTAATTCCAATTCTGTGAGATTAAGGCTCCACTCCTATCACCTCATTTAGCCTCAGTTATCTCCTAAAAGTCCTGCCTCCAAATACAGTCACACTGGGAGTTAACGCTTCAACATATGAATTGAAGAGAAGTGGCACAATTTAGTTCATAGCAGAGCATAATGTGAAAGCAAGATAGGGTGCTCTTCTCTACCAGTAATACTTAGATTAAAAAAAAAAAAGTAATGCCTTTAAATAATGGGATAAACTACTACTATTAATAACAAAAGTTAAATTTATATAGTAATATAGTAAATGGAAAATGCAGATTGCTAATCTTAACGCTTTTGGTTGGTTAACTATTCATTACCAGCCTCCGAGTGGAGGTATTTTCAGGCTCTTGGTACTCTTGGGAGAAAAGAATTTCAGGACCCAACACTAAAGCCAAAAAGAAGCAGCTATTATTGAAAGCAAAAGTGAAAGCTCTCTCAAGAGAGAGGGAGTGGGCAGGCTAATAAAGAGAGCTGTACCAAAAGGAAGTGGTTTTTGGTCTTAGGAAGTTTCACTAATTGAAGGGAGAAATATTCAAAACTAAGGGGTTGGTTTTTACTAAGAATTTGGGTAGTAATTACAAGAATTGGGTTCTCTGCCATTTTCATACTATATATTAATAGTTGTTTCAAAACTGACATGATGATTTCAAGGGTGGAAAATTTTAAAACCACAATGCAAATGATATTTTAATTAGCCAAAGTTCATGTAAGGTGACCTAGATAGCTGACAAGCTGGTTGAAGCTGGTTCTTGTCTGTGGCTATCAGCCCCCCTTAGTTAGACTTTAACACCTGCACCACCTTGCAAGCCCCTGCACCTGGCTCCTAGCCTAGTAGCCTAGTTAGCCTCTGCCTGAGGTTCCTTTATTTCAGTACCTGCATTCACTCTGCAAGCCCCTGCATCCACTCTCAGCCCCATCTCCTAGTCTCCCTACTGTAACTATTCACTGGTGCCTAAAACTTGCTTTTCAAGTTTGCCTGCTACAGTATTTTAAACTGAGACCCAATTCTTCTATAGATTTCTTTTCATGATTAATTAATATTCTTATATCAGTGAAGATAAACTTTTCACATATTAGTATTGAAGTTTATGGCAAATCAGACTGATCAATAAAAATCCTCTGCCATTTGGGCGAAATATGTGTGCAAATTTTCTAAGTAAGCAAAGAGGACCAAATTCATTTGCATTCTTTAAACATAAAAGGCTTAATACATCTGCAAAATATAATTTAATATTATAGCCTAACAAGTCTTTTTATTATATTTTCATTTCAAAGGCAATAAAACATGGGTGATGCGTTTGATGAATTATTTCATACTCGATATAAAAAAAATGTACTATCACCACATAGTATCCTGATAATGGATGGTTTCCATTATACAATTGAAATTGTACAAATTGACATTTCAAATAGTGAGAAATGTTGGCATTATGATTATTTCAATTTTAATTTAATATATAGTTTTTTGAATCTCAATGACAGCCAGTTTTTCTGTTATTACCTTGACTGACCCCAGTGGAAAACCCACTGTGTCAGGTGGATGTGGTTTTTTTCTAGCATCAGGGAACTATTCTTGTGTTTTCAACTGATGAACAGGACTTGACTATTTTGAACAATGCCTTTATCTGGCTTTATCTAAATCTGTTGGCCTCCTTCTAAAATGATTCAAATCTACCTAATTTCCTACTCTCATCACCCTACTGCACATTAAAATAGTTACTCATCTGGATGACAATAACAATTTCTGTCTGGTTTCTTTGTAGTATTTGAGCTCTCAACATGATCCAACCTAACACTGCACCCAGAGCAGACTTTTGTAAGGATAAATGTGCTTATGTATTCTCCCCTTTTCAAACCCTTCAGTTGCTCTTATGATAAAGATCAAAATTCTTAATATAGTCTATAATGTCCCACCTATCTCAATATTCTGTGACCATTCACCTCTCCTACACTTTTGACCCATTACACATGACTTCCAGGTCTTTGAACATTCCTTGCTCTTTCCTTTGTTGTTGCTTTTACTTTCTTCTGGAACATACTTCCCATTCCACACTCTTCCGACATTTCACCCATTTTACCCTTACTCACCAGGAACAGTTCCACCATCACTTCCCCCAGGAAAGTTGTACCATCCTTCTGTCCTTTACCATCACTAGATTGTAACTTATATAAAAGCAAGAAATGTATCTGGTTTTGCTCACTTTTATTTCTAGGTCTTAGCACTTGCTTGATATGTAAACAGTGCTCCATAGATATTTGATTACTATATATAGAAAAAATAAAGTAGAACATGAATTCTGACTGAATAACACATTTTGATGCTGTTCAGCTAGTGCTTGAATTCACTGAATAGGTTTGAAATCAAGTCTATATTCTTATGATATTTATTTTCACTAAAGATATGAACTCACCCTCCATAACAATCTGTTTCTCTTCAGAGACTCTTAGCTCTGTTACATTAGGGTAGTAATTCCCCAGTAACAATCTTAACCTAGATTAATTAAGAATGTAGATTAATATAGTAGCTGATTTGTGAAATTTTGAAATTAAATAAAATTTGATTCCATAGCAATATTCAAAAGAAATAGTCACCTTAAAAGCCATGGCAATCTGCTAACACCAACCAAAATTTATCTCTGGTTAAGATTTTTCTTCTTTCACAAACTAATTTAACCACTAAAAAGTGCATCTCTTCTGGCTTATTCACAGCTCTCTCCTTCCTTTAAACCAAGGAATCAAATTATCTCAGGCTCATTTACCACAACAATGTTCATTGAACTGTTCTTTTATAGTTAGCTACATTTTGCCTGCCTTACTTTTGTAGTCTTCATCCTTTCTTCCTTCTGTATGATTCCTGTGGGAGTCCTTGCTTGACACACTGGGAGATTCTAAACTGAATCAGTTTGGATTTTTTTTTCTCTTGCTCTCCATATTTATATTCTAAAGACCAAAGGATTTTCATTTATTCTTCCAAATAAACCTAACTTCTAGGTAGCATTTAATTTCCTGTCAGATTAAACTTCAATCTACCTCTTACCTAACTTGTTCTTCTATGTTTGGCTCTCTTTTACAATTAGTACAGTACCTATAGTTAATAACTAAAATATTTGTGTACAACAGAACTATTTTTTCTCTTACCAGAAGATTTTTCTGGAGGAGTCATTTTTTTTCCACCAAGTATTTTAAAAGTAAAAATAAAAAAATGCCTTTTTTTTTTTTAGGGGAAGATAGTTTTTCCTTTCAAATGTGTTTTAAGCATTAATGATGTTGTGCTATGTTATTGATTGAGCCTTCCTTTGGGATTCTGACTTTGGGGTAAAGTTAAAATGCATCTGTGAAAATAAAGAATCCTTATTCTTCATGTAAATGAAAGATTATAATTAAATGTGAATGTGCCACATAATGTTTTAACCAAAATGAATCTTTGTGAACACATATTGGATTAGATTTAAAGTGCATATTTTGTATTTTTTTTAATTAGAAACACAACTATCATTTATTCCAAGGACCTGTAAGGAGACTAGCTAAATACTTTTTATCTGGCCAGTGAATACATGCTACTTAAAAACTGAGAGTTACAGAGTAAAGACAGAAAAGACACAGTAGTGAGTTAATCATCAAAAAGCTGGTGAACATATAGGTGAGAAAATGTGGCTCAACTTCCGACAGCAAACAAAGACCAACAACTATCTCCTATTGCATAAATGTAGCAAATAAATGATATTCTATATAGTAAATACAGAAAAAAAAAAAACTTTGAAGTGACCACAAACTTCAAATACCATAGATCACAATAAATCTACTTAAAAACAAAATAGCCAAGCTATATCGATACACAGTTTCATTATAACAACATACAAAATGTATACAAGATTCAACTTAAATATGATCTTTATGCAACCTAGTTAAAGCTCTTTATTCTTTGTGCCTTTGTAATAATAGTTATAAATAATCACGAAGCTACTTTCTTATTTAAGGGAAAAGGATAACAGCTAGCTTTTGCCTTCTCAAAAACATCTATATCAACAGTTTTGTTTTAAAATTTTTGTTTCATTGTCTGTCATTTCTCTAGGTAGCTATACCTCCACGTTATTAAGTTGCCTGATACTCCTTAAAGGAGGCTTAGCTAAGTATATATTAATGTTAAATAAGACTCAGGGTTTTGTTTGGCTATATGAAAAGTGTGAATGACCATTTATTGAGGATCCTATCATTTAAACATTTTCATTAGGTGAGAGGGAAGATTCAATGATTTCATTGAGGTCTGGGTTTCTGAATGTCTCTTTTATTGGTACCTGAGTTCAAATGTAAGATTAGCATTAGTAGCAGAAATTAACTAGACTGCAAGGTTTTAAAAGAGTTTTAGCAAATGGCAGTCTAAGAAGAAGGTCAGGCTAAAAGTGGGCAAGGAATTATATATCATTTGAGAAAAATAATTTCCTAAATTACAACCAGAAAAATCCCTAGAATTTGCTGAAAATTATATTGCCTAGAGAAAAAAAAAAAAAAGATGAAGATATTGACATAAAATGTTCACAGCTTAGTTTTTATTGATTTATGTCAATTTTTTTTAATTACCATTACAACGGTATACAATGGATCCATATTAAATTAAATATAATGGATAAAAATTAAACTTTGTATTTCAGGCTGATTCAGGAAGAAAAAGAATCTACAGAGTTGCGTGCTGAAGAAATTGAGAATAGAGTGGCTAGCGTGAGCTTGGAAGGCCTGAATTTGGCGAGGGTCCACCCAGGTACCTCCATCACTGCCTCTGTTACAGCTTCATCATTGGCCAGTTCATCTCCCCCCAGTGGACACTCAACGCCAAAGCTCACCCCACGGAGCCCTGCCCGGGAAATGGATCGGATGGGAGTCATGACCCTGGTATGGTGATGTGTCCAGAGAATCTTCACCCCGTTAAAGTTAATGATACATTAGCTAAACTCGCTAGGTGTTTGTTCTAGTCTAAGTATTTTCTGTATATTGCACTCTCTCTTTCTTTCTTTCTTTCTTTCTTTCTTTCTTTCTTTCTTTCTTTCTTTCCTTTTTCACAACAATTCTATGGGGTAGATACAATTATGAATCCAGTTAGGAGATGAGGAAATGGTAGCCCATACAGGTGTTTTAACTTTCTCAAGGTCGCATAGGAAGTCAATGGATGAGCAGGGAACCTAACTATTACATACATTGATTCGAATATTGAGGAAATAAACTTGGACTCTGTGGGTTTTTTAACATAATAAATAACAAAATTATGTATTATCATTGCTTCAATACACCAAGACATAAATTTATAATTTTGCAATATTATATATAATTTTCATAAGAGCCATGAAAAGCAACAGCAACTAATTCCTAATTTCGTTTTAAACTTCATGCTAACATTTTCACATTTAGTCTTTAATTCTTTATTTCATTTATCTTTATATTTGAGATTAAAAGTTGGAAGCCTAAATTAGGAAGTCCCCTGAATACAACTGAGAGAAAATCAGTGCCTCATGCAAAAAATAATATAATAAAACCTCTGGAAAATATGGTTGTGATAACTACTGAATGCCACAATGTTTATTCATTTAATTCTCATGACAAAACTGAAGGTAGGAGGGCATTATCTCAATAGAGAATGGAGGTTTTGAGAGTTTGAATAGAGTGCCCATGTTCAACACAGCTAATAAGTGGAGCTGGATTTTTGCTCAAATTTGCCTAACTCAAAAGCATGCACTGTCTTTTTTTTTCTGTCATTACCTGGAAATATGTTGAAATGACAGCAGTGATGAAGATTAAAGTATTCTAAACCGTTTATGGAGGTAAAATTCTATGTTTTTGTAATGAATACACATTGTATATGTACAATTATGGGACTTCCAAGCAATTAAGCTTATATAAAGAAAAATGGTGAAATTGTTTAAAAAGGAAATAGTCTAAGGCATTGAGTCCACTGTTTTATGCTCGTTTCCAACACTTCACATTAAAAATATTTTTAAAACAGACAGAACAATGTCCAATTAGAACAATGACCAGCTAATCAGAAGTGACCCCACCTGGATACAACACAAACTTTTACCCAACGTATTAACGTATATTAATCAAATATACTGAGCTACATTGTGATCTGCGTATTTTAGAAATGTAGGAACAATCCGTCTGATTTTATCAAATAAAAATGTTATTGTTTCTGGCTCAGTTTCTGAGTATATAATATATGCTATATAATATTCATGACCAACTTACTTCCAAAGCTATAGTAAGAACTTTGGACCACAGAAAATAATTTAGTCAACATTCAAAGCAGATACTTTATTTCTATACTGCGTTTATTTCTTATATTTTTACAATATAGTATTTTGCCCTTTTAAGTATTTTTATAGACATTAGCATCATAACCTTTGATAGTACTGTTATTTTTATAATAATAAAATAATATACTTATAATTATTTAGATGTGATTTTGTGTGTGTGAAAAAGATGCCAGTGTCATGCATTTTCTTGAGCAGAAATAAATCAATGGTAAATGAACATTAATATTATTATACCATATTAGAGTAATGAAAAATATTTAGAGAATTTTTGAAAGGTAAAGAAATATTTAAATTGTTCAATATCTAAATCAGAAAAGCAAGAAATGAAATCCAGGATGTCTTTACTACCTAATATAACTCTGTCACCAAATTCATTATTTTTATAGTGCAATGGGTAGATTTTCTTTTACCTATAGAAAATACTGAAGGAAAAATAATTTTGTTGGATATAATTTATATTTGATATTCAGAGGAAGATTACAATTTTTAAGAACAGAAAATTAGAGATCAAAAAGACATTGTATTAGTTGAATTGTTTAACAATTCACAAACATTGTTTTTTTGTCCTGATAATAAAGCCTACTTGTATTTACTTTTGCCTCACAGCAAATCCATAAGCATAAGTAACATGCTATGAATAGCAATATCTAATTATTAATAGAATATTGAATGGGGTAACATCAACACTATCCCCATTAACAAAAATATAAAGCATAATGGAATAGCTTAACAACATTGTTTTACTTACATAAGAAAAATGAACAAAGATATTAAGTGAACTAGACTCATCTGGAATCATAAAAAAAATTGACTATTTTGAAAACTTCTGTAAAATAGCATTGACGAGAAAGCAGCAGCCCCAGAAACACGCTATGCTAAGGCAAGAGCTTTCGGCATTTGTGGGAGTCAGGAAGGATGTTAGGATGCCAGGAAGTTTGAGATCTCTCATGAACAGCATACTTGCCCAAAGAGGGCTGTATGGATGGGGCAAAAGGGAGAGTTTATAACTCTGCATATGTGTATTGGATCTTCATTCCCATCTATATTTTCTTGGGAGGATATAGTCCCATATTTATTTCTGTCTAACTCTGGCTTCTGGCTATGCTCACTCACTCCGTCCGTGCTTTCTATTGCCCAGGCTCCATGCCTCATAGCCAATGTGTATACTCATGGTCCATCAAGGAGACATACCCCTGAGAGGTTCTCTCTAAAGTAACTACCAGCAGGAGTGCTTCTATTATGATTAAAAGACATTTGTTTAGAAAAGGATGGAATGAGGGAAAATATTGATGGCCAAGTTGTAGATACTATTTAAACTTGTAACATGGTCCAATGGTAATCATTAATTAGTTCTGTTTTATGTTGTTTTTGTTACTGCCAATCACAGCCAAGTGATCTAAGGAAACATCGGAGAAAGGTACTGTAAATAACTTTTACATTATTACTAATTGAATATTGTTTTATTTTATGAATCCTTTGAAATAATGTTCCCTCTAGTTGAAGTATTTTATTAACATAAAAAAGAAATATTGAGATTATGTTAATGTTACTAAATTGTTTAAATACTATCAAAAGAACAAATACTTAAAAAATAAAATTATTTATGCTTTCTAGGGCAATGATTTGATTATGAGAACTAAGTATCCTGATTTTCCACTGAATATTTAAGCCACAGATGGTAGAAGTAGATATTTTAATATAAATACTTATATTTATTAATACAAAATACAAATATTATAGTATTTAATATAACTCTAAAATAAATAGAACAATGCTGATTGTTTTTAAATGTTTGCATTATTATTATTATTTAGATATGGTGAGGCCAACAAATCAGGAAAGAACCATCAAAGAAAAGACACTTTCTTCCTCACAGTTCCCTAGAGGACAGGGCACTCCAGGCCTCAGGAAAGCGCCAGGGTCAGTCAGGAGCAGAAAGAATAAGGGGAAAGCCTGGGCAGAAGCCTTGTGAAGTCTCTTGAGGAAGGGCAAGGCAAGGCAGGGTAATTACTAATAGGTTTAGGATTGATTGAATACTTTCAGCTGACTCTGGAGTATAAGGACTGTCTCTAGTTGTTTCAGCCTGGCCCTGAGGTGATTAGGGCAGGAGGATATTGCCTTCCGAAGTACAAGAGCCAGTTGGAGAAGGTGATTCAGAGTATGGGCTCTTAAGTGGTTGGTCTACATATGAAAAGTGTGTTTACAAGGGAGAGTTTGCTATCTCCAGGAATTAATTATCGCTAGAACAAGCCTCTCCAGATGCCAGAGCATCAAGAATATGGAATGAAATCTAGAGAATAGGATATAGGAAACAAAATGGACTCCCATTCTGATTCACAAAATGACATTTTATTAGATAATTGAGAACAGCAGAGCTTGCACTCATGGGATCTCAGATGGGAAAGATTTCAAAGATTTGACCTACTATACAGTGCATAAATCTATTCTTCAGCATCTTCGAGATATGGTAGTCAGCCTATATGTACATGGCTTAGATTGATGGGATTTTCTTCCTTTCCTGAGCTATTATCTATCTTCCTTAAGGTATCTTCTCCTTAACATTACCAGTTGGTTCTCAACTATCAAATCTACCAAGTATAGTGTCCTGATTTTCTTTGACTTCCTCCACTACCAGGACTATACTGGGAATCTAGAATGTAATCTGCGTAGGTGTTGTAAAAGAAGTTTGGTGGGTGTAAGAAATAAAAGGGCAAAGCAGGGCACAGTGGCTCACTCCTGTAATCCCAGCTACTCCGGAGGCTGAGGTGTGAGGATTGCTAGAGTCCTGGAGTTCAAGGGTAGCCTGGGCAACAAAGCAAGACTCCTCTCATCTCTAAAAAAAATAAAATAAAGAAATAAAAAGGTCCTATACAGAAGTGTAGCTTTAAAGACTTCAGAGACTGAAGAGGTAACTTGTAAGAAAGGTCATGGAAAGAACCACAAACTAAAAGTAGTCATGTATCAGGGTAAGGACTTACATACATGACTTTCATTTACACTTCAAAAGAACACATTAAAATAAGTATTACACTTCTATTTTATTGATGAGTGTGTTAGTTCATTTTGCATTGCTGTAGAGGAATACCTGAGACTGGGTAATTTATAAAGAAAAGAGGTTTATTTGGCTCACTGTTCTGCAGACTGTACGAGCATGGCCTCAGCATCTCTTCTGGTGAGGGCTTCAGGGGAACTTGCGATCAAGGCAGAAGGCAAAGGGGAAGCAGTCATGTCACATGGCGAGAGAGAAAGAGCGAGAGACAGGAGTAGGGACCATTCTCTTTTAAACAACCAGCTGTCCAGTGAATAGGGAGAACTCACTTATTACAGCCTGGAGGTTGGAGACGGGATAACAAATCCATTCATCAGGGATCTGCCCCCGTGATCCAAACACCTCCAACCAGGCCCCACATCCAATACAGGGGATCAAATTTCAACATGAGATTCGGAGGGGCCAAACATCCAAACCATATCAGTGAGGAAATTTAATATTAGAGCAGGTAGGTAACTAGCCTATTCATGCAATACTCCAGAGAAACCAGGATTCAAATCCACTTCCTTTCTTCCTCTTGTTTTCTTGGGGTTTTTTTTTTTTTTTTTTTTTTTTTTTTTTGTGGGAGAGATTGTTTATTTGTTTTTGTTTTGAGACAGGATCTCCTCTATTGCCTACCACCATAGCTCACTGCAACTTCAAACTCCTGGGCTCAAGTGATCCTCCTGCTTCAGCCTCTAGAGTATCTAGGACTACAGGCTCCTGTCACTATGCCTGGCTAATTTTTTATTTTTATTTCTGCAGCGATGAGGTCTTGCTTTTGCCCAGGCTTTCCATTTTGTTTATATAGTGTGTCATTCAGAGAAAACGTTTGTACATGCTGTTTTTAAGAGCTGTTATTGGCAAACAGTATAGGTTGGCTGCAGGGAGAACAGAAGGAGGTATTTTATAAGACGGTGTTTCAGGAGCAAAGTTCTGGAAGCAAAAATGGCCATGTTTATCATGGTCAGGCTTAGATCACAGAACTGTGAAAACACCAACATATATTAGAAGAGTTCAGAAAATGCTTAAGAATTTAGATGGAATGTAGGTTTAGGAAGGGTTTTCCATAGAATTGGAATAAATATGAAAGCAGTTCTTAAAAATCATTCTCCTGGTGGCTATGCTAGTTAATGGACAAAAGGAATCATATTAAAATGCCTACCTAAACTGTTAACAGTAATCTAGGCTTAGGTAACAAAAAGCCCTGACAAGCAATTTCGTTAACTTTCCTCCAATGCATAAGATCTTTTTATAGATAAACACCTTTATGCATGATAGCTTTACATACAAACATTTCCCCAGAATACAACTTTAAAATTTTTGTTGCTTTAGCCATACTAAGCACTTTCTTAATCAGAACTTTCCAAACCATGTCTTTTAGCTGTATTTTCCATGATCTTGATCTCTCTCTATATTATAATACACAATTGACATTAAAATTATGTAGCACTATTGTAAAGATTTTTCTTTTCTTACAACTCTATGTCTCTTTCTATCTCTGACAAAATTTATGGTATCCTGAGTTTTTCAGGATTCTGAACTAAATTATTCTTTAAAGAAATCACTCCCATTCCATCTTCTTCTGCTTTTCTGTGTATCTTTGCCAATTTTCCCATCAGAGTAGTGAAATGAAACAATTTGCAAAGATTCTGTTCTTACCTTTTATTATTCTCACTTTAAAAAGAAAGTTTTTTTCTTATAAAATGCAACTCATTTTTAAACACCATATAATACATTTCATTAGGCTGCTGTTTTACAACACTTTATCTAGAAAAATTATATTTTGTCAACTTCTCTTCTTATTTCCAAAATCCTGACTTAGAAGATGTCTTTGTCCTATAACCTGACTAGCTATAATGCTTTATTTTTTAGTGAGTTTGCTGAAATATGTGTTCAACATCTTTTTGTAAAGAATTTACATTCTAATATAATGAAATATATACCAGACTAGCTTTCTCATAGTTACTGAATATTGATCTTTGGTGCTTATTACTCAAACAATATTTTTGTGTAGTTGGTCCTTGATTTTTTAATTGTAGTGTCTTCACTTTTAAATGGCTGTGACAAGCACACTCCTTAGTAATGAGGATTTATATATGTAAGACTTATATGCTTCAAGTTTTGTTGCTTTTGTTCTATTTTGTACTAAAATTACTCAAATAGCCTTGCTTTAATGATGCTTCATTTATATCGATTTTAGCTGAAATTCTGAAGCAGTTCATTTGAATGTATTGTTTTTGCTTCTAGATTGCAGTGGTGGAAGAAGATGGTCGGGAGGATAAAGCAACAATTAAATGTGAAACTTCTCCTCCTCCTACCCCTAGAGCCGTCAGAATGACTCACACCCTCCCTTCTTCCTACCACAATGATGCCAGAAGGTGAGACTCTCCAGGCACACTGCACATTGAATGCTCTCTTTCCAAAAATTTTCCACTTCCTTTAATGTCGTCAAATAGACTACTTAAAAATGTATATGAAAAATTTGATTTGCACCATAACCCTCCATCAGGTATTGTCCTGCTTCCTTTCCCCTCATATCACTTGTGAAAGCACCCAATTTCCATTTGAGATCAAATTTTTATTTATTTTTTTTAAATTTGAGACAGAGTCTTGCTCTGTAACCCCAGGTAGAGTGCAGTGGCGTCACTATAGCTTACTGCACCCTCAAACTCCTGGGCTCAAGCAATCCTCCTGCCTCAGCCTCCCTAGTAGCTGGGACTACAGGCACAGACCACCACTCCCTGCTAATTTTTCTATTTTTAGTAGAGACAGGGTCTCACTGTTGCTCAGGCTGGTCCCGAAGTCCTGACCTCAAGGATCCTCCCACCTTGGCGTCCCTGAGTACTAGGATTATAGGTGTGAGCCACCACCCCTGGCCCAAATTTTTTATTTTAAAATTAACCATCTTTGTGGTCTTGTTATTAGTCAATATATATAAGGATAACTCTTCTACTTTTAGTAGATATTTCCCTCTTATACAGGGTCAGGCTAACAGAAAGACATTAGGCATAGTAACTAAAACCTACAGGGATTCTAGGGCAAGATTACAAATTTGGATTGTAGTGTAAGAGTAATTAAGGTCTGCAAAGTTCATAATTGTGCCTCATTTATCTTTAGCAGCCAGGTATGTGCACCCTATGGGTGCTGCTGCTGCCAGCAATAACTCTTCAGGCAGACAGTTCTTAGAAATGGAAAAAAAAAAAAATAGCACATTGGCCAAAACATTAAAGGAAAAGATAAATCCATATGGGGAAATATGTCATTTGTCCTAGCAACTGTTTTATCCACATCCCTAAAAGAACTGTAAATAGATTTCTATATTAATTAATGATATAAATAAATCTCATCATACAGCTTACATCATAAACTTATGTTCTCCTACTGTATTATCAATTGCAGCATTTCTAGACACATAATTGATATAACCAAATGTAATGACTTAAGGATTAATACTGTGTTTAAGAAAGAATATTTCATCTAAATAGTATGTTTTACAATAAATGCTTTTGAAAATAGAGCTTTCTTTGTTGGCAGGCATTTTTTTCTTTTTGATTATTTTTAATTATCAGTGTGGAAAAAAGGTCACTCCAACTTTAGAATATGCTCTTTCACTCTCCAAAAAAAGAGTGAATTATATAAACATACTTTATATAAATTGTGAATTATATAAACATACTTTAACATACAAAACATATAAAACACTACTGCTTTGAAGTTTAGGGTATGTGAGGTATTTAATTAGGATAAGTAAAGTGAAGTAATTCATCATAGTATTATCAATTTAATAACTGTAAAAACTGTTAGCAATATCTATTGAACTTCTCCTATTAATACAGGGTCAAATATATTGACCAGAAATTGAAGCTACACCAACTGCTTAGAAATTATTTTAGCTTATCATATATCTAAAAGAATACTTGAGAACTATAATTAAGAAATAATATATAGTGATCATTAAGGTGTATGATTTTTTTTGCTTCTAGATCCCACTCAGATGGGATCTACAATTTAATTTATATTAAATTAATTAGGCTTCAAAATTAAGAGAAGTAAAGAGGGCTAGAAGAAAATGAAGTACAACTGTAGGTTAGAATAGCAGCTTTAATTCATAGTTATATTTAATTTTTTTTACCATAGGTCATTATGTTTAAGATTAGAGTGGAATTGGAATGTTCCTAACATAAAGAAATGATAAATGCCTGAGGTAATGGATGCCCCAGTTACCCTGATTTGATTAATTCATATTGTATGTCTGCATCAAAACATCACATATACCTTATAAAGATATACAGTATATGTACCCATAATAATTAAAAAGAAAAAGAAAAAAGATTAGAAAAACAAACTCTGATAAAAAAATAGATAATGGGTCAAGTGCTAAATAACAGAAGATCATTTAACATGCAGTTAATAAACCAGTCTCTATTCATTGATTAGTCTGAGATTTTACTGAAAATAAAGGGAAAAATACCTTTTGGAACAAAAATAAATTTTTCTAGTCAAAATTTGGAGGTTCAGGCCACTGAGGCTGAAGAAACTACACTTCAATATCTTAAGAGGCAAAGTGGGAAGAAAAGAAAAAAATAACATTCAAAGTCTATTTGTTCCTCCTTTAGTACATTTATAAAGGAAAAAGTCTTGTGTACCTTGTGGATGGTGCATCAGAATGAACAGTCTGCCCTCTTTTGTGTTTTGCAGTAGTTTATCTTCCTCTCTTGAGCCAGAAAGCCTTGGGCTTGGCAGTACCAATAGTAGCCAAGACTCTCTTCACAAAGCTCCCAAGAAGAAAGGAATCAAGTCTTCAATAGGACGTTTGTTTGGTAAAAAAGAAAAAGCTCGACTTGGGCAGCTCCGTAAGTATACGTGTGTCAGACTTTCCCCTGCTACTCATTTTAGTCAATTTGAAGTGTCCATCTATCCTTCATTTCACTCCATTTCTCTTTTATTTTTTTCCTCTTACTACCTAAGAAACTTTCTATCTTAATCAGATTTGTAAGTCCAATTTAGCTGAATAATGCTTAATAAAAGTTACAGTGAAAGAATATTATACAAATTTCAGTCCTTTTATTTCTCTGTTAATAAAAATAGGTAGAATTTACTTAATGCTAACTCTTGTGATAGGCACAATTGCCCTATGAGGCAAATGTTCTTACTGTCCTTCTTATTTTATTGATGAGTAAACAATGTCTTAGTAATGTCACAGAACTAGGATATTCATCCTGGTGCCAATATTTCAAAATCAGCTTAAAACCATTGAGTACGCTACCACTTGGAGAGTGGATGTATATAAAAGCTAAGCTATGTAACTTTAAAAGCTTTTCTGTTGAAAAAATGGAAGCCTACAAAAAAACCTCAAAGGATTTTTTCAAGTTAGAATATTAATAAAACCTTTTAATATGTATGGCATAAAATGTAAAGGACGGGTTTTCTTTGTTTAAAGCTATTACAGCTTCCGCTAATAAACTCTATGGCATGTAGGTGAGGTGGGGGGAGAATAGAACAATAGGCATTGTGCTAGAATTAGTTATTGTTAGTGACTAATTGAATAAAAACGTAGAACAGCACGTTTGAAATGATCTATAACATGTTAATATTAATATTTATAAATAGATGGAGAATAGGTACATACATACTTATATAATTGAAACAAAAAGAATATATGATATTCCTGGAATGATATATACACTTGGCTTTTAGGGAGTGTCTTTCTGTTAATATATATTTATTTTTAGAGTTAAATTATTAGGAAAGGACTAAACGCTTACCTCCAATAGTTAAGTGCTGAACAGAGTGATACAAACTTCTTAGTACTTTCTTTAGTTTCTCAAATAAAGGAATAATTATTTGCAAGGAAAGCTTAACTCCAAGACTCAGTTTCCTGCCCTACCACCAAAAAAATTTCCGAGTATGATATTCATGTTTGCAAATTTATTACCACAGTATTAAAAAATGCCTTTCCTGCCTAGGCTGCCGTACAGTGGCTCCATCATACCTCGCTGCAGCCTCAAACTCCTGGGCTCAAACGATCCTCCCACCTCAGCCTCACAAAGTGTTGGGATTACAGGCGTGAGCCACTATGCCTGGCCATGCAATTCATTTTCTTTATGGTCATCTGCCAGATGGTGTTATAATTGTCTGAACTCATGACCTGCTATAATAAGCGTAATAAAAAACTAATTCCATAGTGACAAAATCAGCATCAACATTGCACCAGAATTATTTAGCAAGTACAGTTATGTATTGTTGAATGATGAGGATATGTTCTGAAAAATGCATCCTTTAGGCAATTTTGTTGTTGAGTGAACATCATAGGGCATATCTATGCAAACCTACATTGTATAGCCTACTACACACCTAGGCTATATAGTATAGCTTATTGGTCCTAGGCTACAAACCTGTATAGCATGTCACTGTACTGAATACTGTAGGCAATTATAAAACAATGGTAAGTATTTGTGTATCTAAACATAGAAAAAGTACAGTAAAAATACAGTATTATAATTTCATGGGACCACTGTCATATATGCAGTTCATCATTGATTGAAACATTGTTATGCAGCACATGACCGTTCATTTCTACTTATACAATTTGGGTGACTTTGCTGGCCTTTACCCCAAATTCTAGATTATTCCTTAATGCTCTGGAACCAATAGATACAATATAAATTCCACAAAGTATCAATTAGAAATGACTCATCTTCTGCATGGTGAAAGGATCTTGCTTTGAGTAAAGCAGTAGTTAACTTCAATTAGGAATATAATTATTACATACCATTTATGAGCCAGGCACCATGCCTAGATGCATCTTCCAGATAAGTAACAAACTAACAGACATGGAACAATTTAGTCACAATTTATGAATTCAAGTGTGTTTAAATACAAACGAAGTGGTATTGATTCATGCTGAAGGTCGAATGAAAGAAAGATGAAGCTACCGATTAAGTAGCAGATTGTAATCTTAATTTCGCTAGTTAAAACTCTCTTTTTCATACAATGACAGAGACCTCTGCTGGACAAACGGAGTAATAGAGGCCTTGCCATGTGGGTTTTGGCAAGAAATTCCTACAAACTTGTATCTCAAAGGCCAGTATAAAACAAATTATTTTGAATGAAATGTAAGACCTGGGCTAAGTGGAGATATTTGCCTTTTCAACCTAAATAACAGAGAGAGGCTATCTAAAAGAAAATATGTTTATTTGAGAACAGGACATTTTTATTAGAATACGCGTAAACTATGTGCATATTCAGGGAGGTAAAGGAAGGTTTTTAAAGGAAAAAAATGAGAACTATATAATTGTTTTGAAATAACTATCCTTGGCTATAAGATCAGTAACAAGGGTGACATGAGCCTGAGGCTGCACAGACAGTTATCAGGCAGATGTCCCTGCAGAAATATTTTTTGCGTAAATTTGTGATGGCCCTAATGCCAGGTCATGGCTTTTGTGGAGTTTTTTTTGTTTGTTTGTTATCAGGCATACAAGTATGAGACCCCTCTCTTCATGACCTTTGCCGACTCTATTTGCCAGGGTTTTCATAATATTAGCGACTCTATTTTGATTCTGACAACTTTCACACCTTCACAATCCAAATGAATAGATACCTCCAACTAGTACCATCCATAAATCTGGGCATGTGAGAATCTTTTCTTGAGTCCTGCAGCCCTGGGCCTTAGGAGGCCCCACACTTTGCAGCACCTTCCTTAAAAAATTCTAAGACCCCCCCCTCTGTTGTCTGGGAAAGCCTGGGGCTTGCTGTGCCATCTGCACAAGTCACCCCTAGCCAAGACCTGGACCCGGGGTCCAATCGCTATAAGCATTGAAATTTTCTTTGTTCTGGTTCAGACACTGGGACCAGCCCAGGAGGCAGTGCTATCTGAGCAGGTGCCTGATTCAACCAAACCACACCATGTAGGCCTGGGTCCTTGTTTCTCCCCTTCCAGGTTTTGCCTGACACTCAACCCCATGCATGCACTTGACCAGATGCCCCAGGGAATCTGGCAACTTCCATCTGTGGGGTCATTCTGGGCCAGTGGCCTGACCCTGGTTCCAAGAGGGCTGTTTGGCAAGCGGATCACTCACTCTCACTGGCTGGAATGGTCTTGTATGAAATTGGATCACTAGATTGTTGTCCCATTAATTTGGGGTGAATTGAATGTTTATACAAAAAGGGAGCTGGCAAAAAATACTTGACTGGGCCCCTCATGCCTAGGAGCTACCCTACCTCCACTCTTCCAAATCCTCAAAGACATCATAGAAGTGAGTATTCCTGAGTGATAGCCCAGAAAACTCCATGAAGGGCAAGGATGCTGGCTTGCACATGCGTTAACTACTGACAAGGTGATCACTTATTATGAAAGCAGTCTACTGAATCCTGGAACTCAAGCTCTGCAAGCCTGAGCACCTCAGGGCACCAGAAGGGTGGAGTTAATTTTGCTCTTTCTACATGGTTCCTTAATGGACCTCCTGAAGAATGAGTTACCTCTGGCTTCCAGTGTTTCTCATGTGAGGCACTCTTGCCATTTTGAGAAACACAAGCTACAGAATTCTCTACTTATTGGAGGACATTGTGAATCCTTGTCCCTGTCCAATATATACTAGTTGTACTTTGCAGTCATTATAATATCCAAAAACATGCACTCTCCCTAACACATACAAGTATTTACATTCCCCCTAGGGATTGATTGGTACCATCTCCAGTTAAAACCACTGGTGTATAGCACTGTCCAACATTAATATAATGCAGGCCACAAATATTAGCCACATATGTAGATTTTCTAGTAGCTTAGAAAAGTAAGAAAAGTAAAAAGGGACAGGCGGGATTAATTTTAATAATATATTTTATTCAACTGACTATATGAATAATATTGTCTTTTCAACAGACAATATATTAGTAAACATTATTGACATTACATAATTATTATATAATTAATAATAATGTATTACAGATCTTACTTTTTGTACTAAATTTTCAAAATCTGCTGTGTATTTCACACTTACCGCACATAAATCAGACAAGCCACATTTCAAATGGTTAATAGTCACATGTGGCTGGTGAATAAAACATCAGTATAGGGAAGCAGATATTCCTGAAGTCCACACAGCCATATTAGCCCACTAACACCTGAATAAGAACGAGAAGGACTCTCACCAGATTTATATAATCATCCATAGAGTAAAAGGTAGAGTCCATAAGCTGGTTTGGCTGAGGTCACCCTTGCCAGTTAGTTGGTCAGGTATGCGGGAAAATCAATCTGAGATAAGTGAGGCAACTGGGTCAATTCTGTGAAAAAAATGTCCTCTCAGAAATGTTTTAATGGGGCTGAAAACTGTACTTGCTGGGACTTTTGTTCCTGTTTAAGGGTTCTGTCCTGCATGTGGTGCTTAAAAATAATTTTACCTACTACGGCCTTAAATGCCATTTTCTATTTGGCATTTTCAAACAGGATGTGTTTCTAATTATCCATTAAATCCTTTGAGAATAAAAGATTAGCTTTTTAAAGCACTCAAAATATTTCTAAGCTCTTCATGCTTTTTAATTTTATTTATGAGAAAAAATTCAAATTTCTAGTTTTATTTAACTCAAAAAATACTCCTAGAGTTTTCTTTATTTTTATTCCAAGCTTTCATTACTTAAAGATGTTCTTTTTCTACTAAAATGTTGTGGTCTTGAAAAAATTTAAATCATAATTTAAATGCTCTTCTTTTATTGCTCAGAAGAATAAAAAGCCTGATTCATCCAACCACCTGGTGGTTGAAAATGTTTCATTGTTTATTGAGTAGGTCTGCCTCATCAATCTCTATGTCCCCATATGGACTGTTCAAAGAATTTTATGACTTTTAAGTGAATCATTCATTTCCATTTTCATTTCAAGAGAACATTTCTATTGTTAATTGCAGATCCTGAATAATTATTTATGAATGTGCAGTAATGCAAATATACAGATGAGAGAAATAAAATGAAAATATTCACTCACTGTACATAATGGAAAAATTCCACATTTAAAAATGTTTCCCAAGAGTACTTAAGTTGGACAGTGGATGGCTTTCCTAATATAAACAATGAAAATATTTCATAACAAAAATTACCTAAGTACCTATATTAATAAACATGTACATAATGAATAAAATAAATTTTTATCCTCAAACTCCACACCCCTGAATTAGACCTAGACAGCAATCAATGTGTTTCAATTAAAAGAGTCTTTCTTATAATTATGCAGTTTAGTAAAAGGATTTTCAGCTATGAGATTAACTTATTTGTATCAATGTTCCAGAGTTAGTAGTGTCCAGTGGTATAAATTATTTGTTAAAATAAATTATGAAAAATAGTAACACCAAAATTTGTCTCCAGTGCTTTGGTAAGATAATTTTTTCTGCTAAAGAGAAACCAACCATACCTTGGTCACATCCTGCAGATGTTAAGTAAGAAAATGTCTGTTATAATGGGAAAAGAGTAAAAGTTGTCTTCAATAGTCTTATTTATTGATAAACTGGTGAATTTTTTTGTATGTAGTCTTTGTAAAAGTTTGTATTAGCTTAAATATTCTATCTAATCTTGAACTTAGAGTTTAAATTCCTTTCATTTTATATATATATAGATAGATAGATAGATTGACTTTATATTTTTTACATATAGTAAATACCAAAGAAAAAGCAGAACACAGGGTTAAGTCCTCATTTTGCAATTACAATAGATAATTTATGAGTTAATTATGTGTTTAGGAATCCTGAATGAAATAATTGCATTGTGAAATGTGTTTGATCTACATCATATTTTTCCAAGTTTATATAAGGTATACATATTCTATATTCCAAAACCAATTAATACTGACAGTAAAGCAAGTAATTTGTGATTTGTTGGGTAAAAACTATTTTAATGAGTGTTTTTGAAAGAAAGATATAGGAGGTTTTTCAGGAATTATTATAAAGTTTAAAAAACAAAACAAGAACCTTCCCAGAACACACATCAAGGTCTGGAAGTGAGGTTTATAGTGAAGAACACAGGAGTCAGCCAGTTGAGCAGAACAAGGTTCCAGGAGCAGGATGTGAAGAGGTCTTAGAAGTCAGCAAATGCTCTCTATTTCTATGGAATAGAAAACATACACCTAGGTTTCTACTCAATGGGCTATAATTTATCCCATTATACATGAGATATTACAAATTGTTCAAGTGTTGAGCATATAAATCTCACATATCACATAGATATTCACTCTTATTTTCCATGAGAAAAGTAGGAAAATGGAGTTGAGGCTTGGGCACTGTATTTTCAAGTGTTCTCCAGTGTACAGGCTGCATTTATTATGTTGCCACTAGATACAACTGAATGGTATCCCAACAGGTACTTTTCCCTTTTTGTTTTCTCAGTTTATACTCATGCAATTTTAGGCATGTTGGGTTAGAAATATAAGGACAGTAAAAGCAAATTTGATATTAAATGGTCACTCAAAATTTTAAGAAGCTACTTTCAGAATTGTCATATGCAACATAATCTGAATAGTGACTTCTTCACAGGAGGCTTTATGGAGACTGAAGCTGCAGCTCAGGAGTCCCTGGGGTTGGGCAAACTGGGAACTCAAGCTGAGAAGGACAGAAGACTGAAGAAAAAGTAGGTTTGGAGATTTTTTTTTCCCCTTCTTTTCTAACTTGTATTTATTATTTATCACTGTTTGTAGGGAATTAAAAAGAGCACAGTTGGAAGCAAAACAATTATACTGAGGCCAGTATTTTCCTGGCATTACCTAAAACAACGTAGTTAGTGCTCATGTTTCCTGGTTAATAATGAGTTTGAAAGTGTATAAAAAATCTTCAGCCTGTAGTAGAAACAAAAAGTTTGTTCTAAGTAATCTAAGCATTTACTTAAAAACTCAAGTATATTTAAAATACTTAAATGTAGCCTCAAAAAAATGTAATCCCTTATTTGATGTTAAAATCAGTACTGAATTGGAATGATAAAAAAATGAGAGAGTATACCATCTAACCTTGTATTTCTTCTCATGACAATTATAAGTATCTACTCTTTAAAATGGAGTAAAGGAGAAACATTTCCCTGACTGATTGAATATAAGTTTATTTTAGACTCTCAACAGATTGTTTTGCATCTGTCAGGAAACTGATAGTGTATCCTTTCATTCACATATAATACGGGACATTTAAATGACTTGCAAAATTGGCAAATTTTGAGTCTAAGCAGCTGTTGGAAAGCAAGTAGGTACATAAATAACATATTTTAAAAATACATAGTAACATTTTCATTGACAAAATAGCACCCTTAGAACATGTTCTTTAAAAGCAAAATACTTCTCTTTATTTGAGAATCTATTGGTTGGTTATTCTTTTTCTTCCCTCTCAAATAGGTATTACATTGTGTTCATGATATTCACGTTTTCCTTCTTTCCTATGAAAGAATATTCATTGCTCTAGTCATCATTTTGTAACAGATATGCTCTTATGGTTATAGTACACAGGCTAATCAATTTACTTCGTTTTTGCCTTCTCACTTGCTTTGCAGATGTTTACTAAAAATGAAATAAGTACATTTTGTTGCAGAACAGCTCACCGATCTAATTGTTCATTAGTTTGTTAGTTATTAAAATTACATATATATCCAAATTCAGTAGAAATACTGTCCAGAAAAATGACCTTGAGAATATTATCTCTTGAATACAATTAGATGCTCAGTCATATTCAATAATAAATATTTTTTCTTTAGTTACTCATCACTCAAAAATATATTTAAATATTATCATAATCTGTTTGAAATATCTTGATTTTGTTTGTCTCTATCAAGGTATTCTGTGTTCAATTTTGTGACTATTTATTGAAAAAACATTCTTCTAAAAATATTCTCCTTTGATAAATTATTTAAAAATTTGTTTTGTCTATTTCAACTCTAAAGAAATATGAATAATCAAAACCCAACCTGGCTAATGGATATGGTTTGTTTCCCTTAAAACTTAATTCTCATTTCTTCTACAAAGAAATATTTACAAAGAATGGCAATCTGATCGGCTTTTGCAATTGTATATAAGGCTGGTAATTGAGGCAGAACACCACATAGTTCATTAGTTGTTTCTGGGACAAAGTTAAATATACTTTTTAACAGCTACTAAATTTAAACATTCCAATTACACAATGATTTAAAATAATATTTTTAAAGATAAGCTATTATTATCTTTATACAGTTGGATTGATTTGATATTAATTTTAAAGAATTATTTCTCAACTTCTAAGTACCCTCACAGTGAAAAACAGATTTTAGTTCTGTACTTAGTTTGACATCTGACCATGCTTGACTTTATGTTTTATTTTGCAATATTTTGGCAAGATATACTTGTAAAATGTATTAAATGGAATCTTTTATTTAATATTAGGAAGAATATTAAGAATACCTTATAGGATAATAATGACTAACATTTTCCAGTACAATTATTTCCTAGAGAATAATAGTATTTGAGTTCAAATGGATCCAACAAAACAAGTCAGAGTTCATTAATGAAAGTACAAAAGTGTTTCTCATATTATTAGTTATCCCATAGCAAGAACCCTTTGAGCATAAATATGCAACCAGGGTTCATGACACTTTTATGAATAATTGCTAACATTTTTTCAGGATTTGCATGACACTCTCATCAGAGTGTCTTCATGCAATGAATTTTATTAGATAGACAAGATAAATTACTTTTAAATTGCATGGTTTCACAATTTATTTATATCAAATTTTATGTTGCTGGTAATTATCTTTAAACATTGTCAGCTTGTTCTTGAATTTTCTCAAGTGTTTTAAAATTTCTTTTAAACAATACCAATTTTCTTTTTTTAAGAGATACCATATACTCTTTAGTGCACTTCAATGAATTACACTCTTCTGTGTTCAAATTTCATGTTTACCAGTCTTCTTTCAATATTAAAAAGTTTTAAGTACATTTTATTTAAAAAAACAAAAACCAAAAATGGAGCAGCCTCTTTCAAAATATTGAATACTATACGTTGTACATGCAAAGTTGTAATTACTGTGGTTTCCTATCAGTTGTTTCTACATTCTATCCACTGACTCAGCAAAATGATATTTCTAGGACATAGTGTTTAACTTAGACTTATGTTTACTATCCCAAAGTGCACAGCAGAGATTTATTAGTCTCTGTGGGAATAAGCACAGCTAGAGAAAATCTTATTTTCAATTTTGCTAGTATAGCAGCAATTTAGAATTGACAGTCTATGACTTTAAATTTAATTGGGAGAAATCTCTAGAGAAGTTAATTATGGTACATTTTTAAAAAGCCATATGGGGGAGATACTTTCAGAGAGCTTCATTTGAGAAATTCCAAATTCTTGCAAAGTTCAGAAATTTGTAATGTTGGCAGTCCCAAACAAAGGTCTAAATTGAGATATATTTATCATCCAACAAACTTAACATACATAGGTTGGAACAGCTTATAGGATCTGTGCCCCTACCTTAATTCTATGTTTTCTTTGCTTCCTGGGGTAGTCATTTGTTTTGCTTATATTTCTAACTATTGTCTCATGAGGATAAATAGGAAATCAACAATACTGGATCTGCAAAGCACTCACTAGTCAAGAAAATCCTGCCCATCTTTACCTTGGGGGACATTAACACACAGGAGCTGTTCTTTCGTCAGAACCACATCTAACAAAGGCCTAATGTCAATCTGTTATTGTTCTACCTGATTTGCCTTCACTATGCTGCATCTTTGCTTTAGTTTCCTTTAAAGCATCAATTCCATGTTTCTCCAGTAAGTTTATATAGAGTACAGTCAATACCTACAGCAACTGTATCAAACTAAAACTCATCTAGTAATTCTCTGAATACTTCACATTGATTTCTTTGCTCTTCCCCTTAAACTTTAACCAGTTTTTCTATACCCTCCTGGTATAGCTCTCCTAATCTTTAAAAGTTGAATCACTTATTCTCAACGAAAGTTTCCATGTTATTATTGTATTTCTTCATAGTTTTCTCAATCTGGGCTCCCTCTGGGGGTGCCATGATTTTCTGAGATTTTATTCATCATCTTCTGTTTGATTTCACTGGACTCCAGGCACCTTTTCTTATTTAACAAAAATAAACATCTTCCCCTTTTCTGATACTCATGTTAAGAGCAACTAGATCTGAGAATTTCACCTCTTTTCTTTCATACCTGCCATACTTATCTTTAAGAACATTATTTCCCATTCTTGGCCCTCCAGCCTATGTTTTAAGCTAAGACCTAAAAGCTACTTGCCCAGGATGGCCAATTAAAGCTAACCACAGAAATAAACAATTTAAAAAGCCCTGCATGGAATAATAGAAGTTACTGAAAGACCAAAATCCTACATGGGCTGGACCAACAAAAACTTCATTTTCAAATGAGGTTCAACTCCCCAAATTTTACTTAGAGTCTATATTTGAGTATTTGAGTCCCAATAAATAGAACCTCTCTGCTCTCTTCCTTGCCTAAGTTTAGAATTTATTTGTTTACAAAGGAGTCAGGCAATTAGAAATCTAAATGTCAGCCTTAATGCCAAGAAAGCTAGTTAAACATGGCTTAGGTATTTGGGAAAAAAAAAACCCTGAACCTGCAAATAAATTTGCCAGAGGCAGGAAGAGTTAGGTAGTCACAGATTTTCAAGATGTGCAGGTATAAGCCCCACATCTCTTGAAAAATAGCATTTACACTGTTATAATTTGATATAATATGTTACTATAGAATTAAGAGCTATAAACTCATAAGAAAAGAAATAAAATTTTATATCATTACAATTCTTGCCTGAAGAAGAATTTTTGACACATCAGTGTTAATAGTATTTTTATTAATATCTCATTAGATTTCTTACTTTTTTCCCTCTGGAATATATTTACCTTCCAGTTTTTCCTATCTCTAGAAATGTGATGATAGGGTAAGTGGCAAACTCACTGAGTCATTAGCGACCAGAAAACATATTTTAAACCTAAAATTAGTTGATAAATGCCCAAAGCATGGAACTATTGGTTTAAAATAATTTTCCCTCAGCACTTTGAAATTATTTCTCTTCTTGTTTCTATTTACATCTAATATACAGTGATTGTTATTCCTTTGTATATAACATGTAGTAACATGTAGGATTTCTTTTTCCTCTCTATTTCGGAAAGTTTTAAGATTTTTTTTTTTATCTTTGGGGTTCAGAAATGCCATAATGAGTCCATTCAAAATTTTTTTGTGTTTCATTTTTTTTTACCGTATACTTTCAGTCTGAAGACTTGTTAGAATGAACTAACATGTGTTACCCTAAAGGATTCACATTTCTAGACTCAACTTTGATTCCAAGAAGCCTATTTTTACAGAGATTTCTAGGATTAAAGATGAGGCTGTCTGTTTCAACAGCAATTCATCTGTATAGCTCTCAAGACAGTCCTGAATACACAATGAACATATCAAAATTGATAAAATATTCATTGAATGGTTATTTACCTCCAGAAATATAAATGATGAAATCTTTAGCTTAATTGTTTATCTGGTAATGTTTTTCTCCTGTCTTTTTAACACTCTATAATTTTTTAGTAAAACATATATACATGCTGAAATCTTCTGTATCTTGTAACTTAAATTGAAAGATATCATACAAATATTAATACACTGACAAATTTATCATTTTCAACTGTTACAGTATAGATAATATATTACTATATAGTAGAATTTTCTTTTCTTTTTTTTTTTTTTTTTTTTTTGAGACAGAGTGTCGCTTTGTTGCCCAGGCTAGAGTGAGTGCCGTGGCGTCAGCCTAGCTCACAGCAACCTCAAACGCCTGGGCTTAAGCAATCCTACTGCCTCAGCCTCCCGAGTAGCTGGGACTACAGGCATGCGCCACCATGCCCGGCTAATTTTTTTTTTTTCTATATATATTTTAGTTGGCCAGATAATTTCTTTCTATTTTTAGTAGAGACGAGGTCTCGCTTATTGCTCAGGCTGGTCTTGAACTCCTGACCTCGAGCGATCCACCCGCCTCGGCCTCCCAGAGTGCTAGGATTACAGGCGTGAGCCACCACGCCCGGCCTATAGTAGAATTTTCTATGTGTCCTGAATAGATAACACTGCTAAATGAACATGGATTTCATATTTGAATTAATTTTTCAATATCATTAAAATGAAATTAACATCCCAACTCAGCTATCAGCAGCATCCTCTTCAGAGAAGCAATTTTATCCTTGGAGCATGGCAGTCACAGTTAATCACTACCAATAAATCTTTATGTTAGAACTTCAAAGACATAAAAGTGAAACTCTATAGATTTAGTTAATTTATTTCTGTCACAATCCTAAGGGTCTCCTTCAGTGCATAATCTTTAATGTGTTTTGAGACTCTGCACTTTTAATCTTTGGCATTTGGAAGGTTCAGGGTATGTATATCTCTAAGAGAGATAAATGTCATGAAAAATATTCACATTTAAAAGTATCACAAACATTCTTTCACTTAATACATATTTATTAAGTGCATATATGCCAAGTTAAACTTATAAATGAGTTGTATTTCAAAAGTTAATTTGCAAGACGTGTTAGAAGCTCTGAATACATTTTCCCATCTAAGTATTCTGTACACATTGAAAGTAAACATCTGTGCTTCCCTGCGAAAATCTATTTTGTAGGCATACTGTAGGAACTGTCTCTGGGTAGATAAAGCAAAAAGAAGGATTCACTTGTAGGATATTAGATCATCTCATAGATTCCAGAAATAATTTTAACAATAAAAGGTCATGAAACATTTCTCCAGAGTGTCATCAAGAACACATATATTCTCCTTCATCCCATTCCAAAATTGAAGTTCTTAGGTGAAATCATCTGATTGGCCTAGTGTGAAACAGATATTTGTATTGGATCAATTTTTTCTAGTTAAAAATTCATTTAGTATAGATACAGCTACTGGGGAACACCCCTGGGCAACTAACACAAGGAATATAATAAAGTAGAATATTTTAGAACCTAACCCCAGTGCTCTCAATATTTCTTTGGGAAAATGTTTTTACTTGGAACCCCAGAAGCATGCCTTCTCTACTTGTGATAAAACGGAGTTATTTTTGCTTTGCCAACTGATCATGCATAGTCCTGCCTAGCTTCAACCAAGGACAATTGTAAGAATTCCCTGAACCTAAATAATAATAATATACAAAGGCAAAAGGCCAAAATGCGCTGTAATTCCTTAGGAAAAATAAAGCTAAAAAATCCAAAAATGATCTTTTTAAATTTATATTTATATTTATTTGATCTATTTGGAGGAAGAAAAAGAACATGGAAAGAATAGGGTTGCTATTTAGTTAATTGCACTGTTTTAGCCAACAGTGCAATGTTAATACATTACGGTGTAAGTAGAGGAGAAATCCTATGCTGTCTCCATAATTTATACCCAGGAGAAATATTTTTGACCTGAAAAGATTAAAATAAGAATTAGTAAATGGAAATTAAACTCAAGGTAGTTACATATACTAGGAGAATAACCTCCTTTTTAAAATAAATCCATTTCATTTATCTTGATTGAAGTAAATCCTGAATTAATGAAACATGAAAATGATAATTTTTCACCCATTTGCTTAGTATCTGTTATGTCCCAAGAATTGATTTTAAACTACTGATATTTGAATTGTAGTTCTATTCTTCAAAGAGCTTGTAGAGAGACAGACAAGAAAACAAATGATTGCACTTAAGTATTTCATACTTCACGATCACTTCTTTAATTTCTTGGTCTTTGAAGAGAATGAGACAAGGGCCACAAGCATAAATGCAACCTAATGTTCTTATTTAAAGATATTCTCCAAGCTAAAGACAAATAACCACAGGGGTTTAACAAATGAATTGATGATGACTGAGCAAAACAGAAGGTGGCATACCCAGCCTCTTCACAAATGATTTAAACAGGACATCTGATTTTGTCAAAGTATGAAGCTAGAAAGCATAGTTGAGCTTTTAAATAAAGAATTTTGTTTAAGGAAGTCCTTTACAAAGACATGCAAATCTAACAAGGTGAAATTTAATAGGAGCATTTATATAATCCTGCAGCCAATTTCAGTACTATACTTATTAATTGTGTACATGGGTGAATATATATGTATATACACACAATATATATATGTGTATATTATGTATACATCTGTAAAACACATATGAAATTTAACTGAAGCTCCTAAGAAATAAGTTTCTGCAAGGTAGTAAAATGACCAATGCCTGACAAAGAATGTAATGTTTTTAATATCCATAAAAGTGTTAATAAGGTGAGATTTTATATACTGACCAGATCGTAGCTGGCTATTTTATTCAGTTCTGGGAAATATACTTGAAATGGATGGATTAAAACCAGCACACATTTAGAGGAACATGACCAGAATAGTGAGATGACACAAAGCTATATCTTCAAGGACTGTTAGAAATAATTAGAAATATGTGCAGTGTGGAGAACAAAGAGACAGAATAATATGATATTAGAAATATTAGAAATATGTGGAATGTGACTGCCAAGAGAAAGAACAATCAAACATATTGTTTGTGGCCTCCTGATAAAACATTGGGCAAAACGTCAGAACTTATTACAGATAAATTTAAGCTAATCCTAAGTGAGAACTATTAGCAATCACAGATGTGGGAAGAGAGATCTGACCACCTGGAAAGGAAGTTGTTCCTCATGTTCATGTCCAATGTAGACCTGCCAAGGATATATACATGACAGGACTACTATCTGGGGAATTCAACTTCCAGCTGAGAGATTGTACTTCACGCTCTTTAAATTGTCTCTGCCCTGAGATTCTAGGATTCTCTGTCTAATTCAGAAGAGAATTGGACTCAGGAGAATCTTTGAATTTTGACACACTGACCCTGGCATGTTGTAAGTATTCAAAATACATTTTTTGAATAATTGAATGCATGAATAGAAGCTGGGTATGGAAAGAACTGGAATGAAGAAACCCTGAAAAAAATGGAATAGGAATTAGGGCAGTGATTTTTACCCCAGTGATCGAACCTGAAACCTGGGCTTCCTCTTTGCCCTGTTTCTCCTTCTCCTAATTCTTCCTCTATACACAGCCATATACTATCACCAAGTCCAGTCAGTTACATGTTTTTTTAAAATCTCTCAAATATGTTGATTTTCTTCTTTCCAGCTCAAGCCATTATACTACAGCAGTCTCTACTTCTAGTCTTGCCTTCCTGTAATTTATTCTTCATGCTTTAGCTAAAGAGAGCTATCTAAATCTTATTTCTGAACCTGCCTAAAACCCCTCAATCATTTTCCAGCAGCCCTAGGATAAATTTCAAGTGCCTTTCTATCGCCCATAAATCCCTTTATTATCTGGTTCCCATTTATCTCATCAGCTTTATCTCTCTCTACTTTCCATCTTGCACTTCATGGTCTTAATATACCTAGTATCGATTTCATGTTTATGATTACTTGTATCTCCTTACGTTCCATTTTCCTCATCTTTTGTGTAGCAATGATAATGGTATCAATTTTATGTGTAATACGTGTATAATAATCATATTGATCAGTGGCAATGTGCTAGACAAGGCACAGTTCTATGCATTATATATACATTATCTGTTTTATTTTTCACAAATCCTTTGCAGTAGAAATTGCTATTTCCTTCGATACATGAGGAAGCATAGATTTCCAGGCACTGTGGTATACAAAATGTATACAAAAATGTAGACCTCCAGAGCACAGTTTTCCAGTGAATTATTTAGGATCTCAGAGTAGGGCCCATGATTTAGAGTATGTAGTCCATTCTCAACTAGACCTTGAATACCGTGTGTAATTTTCAATGATCTGTATAGGGAGTAAATAAAGAATCCCTCGCTCTCTTTATAGAGTAGCATATTTTTTCCCCTATAGAGTAATTAGTTTCTTATCTACTCGTACCCTATCCTTCAAAATGAGCACAAGTATATTTAAGTCAAACATCTTTTTAAAGAGTGGGTCAGGGTGGAAGTGGATAGGTAATTTCAAAACATAAGATACAGCTGTGTTATAAAATTGCCTTTTCCTGATATAATTAGTTATACATAATATTCCAAGTTCTGACACAACAGTAGTAATGTTCATTAATAAATAAGCCATATAAGAAATTTAAATAGGTGTTTGAATCAATCTAAATTATTAATTTCAGTAAAACTTACAAGTTTTACTAATAGCAAGAATAGTTAAGTTTCTTCTTAAAAGAAAAAAATCACTAATTAAGATGTATTTAAATATAATGCTGGCATCTTAATCTAGAAGAATTCTACACATTTGTTCTCAAGAATATAGAATCTTATATAAGCTCTGTGTAGTATTTTCCATAAGGTCTTTGAAGATACAGTTTCTTCCCATAATTACTTCAAATTAGCCTTTTGTGAAGCCAATTTCTTCTCCTTGTTTCCACATTTCTAAGAAGGG
The DNA here is from genome assembly GCF_041146395.1 of Eulemur rufifrons. Lineage (NCBI taxonomy): Eukaryota > Metazoa > Chordata > Mammalia > Primates > Lemuridae > Eulemur > Eulemur rufifrons. The sequence goes on along the minus strand of NC_090998.1, from coordinate 62,983,710 downwards.
CAGTAATTATCTATATCACCTTACTAGGATTTTACAGAAAAAAAAAGAAAAAGTCTGATACAAAGACTTTTTAATTTAAAGAAGTATATATGTATGTGTGTGTGTAGTATGTATATTTTGTGCACACAGACACACAAACATAAAATTAAATGTCTTTAGTTCAAATTCTATGTAATCAAATTTTTAATTTGGGGCTTGACTGTGTTAGGTTTGCTAGGCAAATGAATAACCAAATTCTTAGAGGAATAAAGATTTCTTAACCACTTTTAAGGAGTCTCAAGTACTTTAGTTATTAGAAATCAATATTAATTTAAAGAAAATTATTTGTAGTGTGATGATGAACCACACTTAAAACTTGGAACCATTTTCTTTCATTTATAAGGATCACTAAAAATGTGCTTGGCTATTTATTTCTATATATATATATATATATATATATGTATATATATATATATATATCCCATCATCTGTCTTTAAGCAGAAATTTTCAGCAATTCCTGTCATCACCCTATTATACCCGCATAGATCACTCATTCACAAACTAACCTTTTAGTTTTATGGCTTCATCACTTCCAATGTCATCCTTTACCCCAAGTCAGACACTCCCATAGTCATATTCTAAATCGTGTCATCACTCTAAATCATTCTTCTTCCAAATTTACTAACCAAAACATCTCATACCTTTCTAACCACAGTCTTCTCTTCCTTTAGCATGCATTATTGACTTTTCCCGTTATCATCTTTGTTTTAACCACTATCCTTTCTGCCCTCTCTTCCTTATTTAGCTTAGATTCTATGTCGGTAATTTCAACACATTCAAAAACTCCTAAATTTCTTTACTCCACTTTTATTAGGTCACATCTACATGTTATAACCACAGTCACCAGTGAATTTTCTTTCTCCATGTGTACACTTGGGCATATCTGCATTGATGGCAAAAATTACAGCAGGTAAATTTAAACTGATTTCATTCAGAAATTCAGCACTGCCCAGTAATCCTAATATATTTCTCTCACCAGTGTTATTTCTACTCTCTACAACTCTTGTTAGAGCCCTCCACTGCCCTCAAACCTGTATCTTCTGCTGATGAGCTTATATTCATCTTTGGATGGAGAAGAAAGAAACCATCCAAGTGCCCTGAATTATTTGATGCCCAAAACACTCTAACACTTGTCCATCCTGTCTTATTACAAAAAACTAAACTACTCTGTTTTTACTCAAGATCATGCCTTCTCATTTCCTTAGTCATTTTGTGCTGATATCTCCTTGCTCTTATATTTTTCAACTTCTGCTCTCATCGTATTTTTTCCCCAACAGAATTCTCAAGTTTCACCTATTAAAAGAAATCCTTTCTTTATTTCACCTTTTTATTCAGTTACCACCCACTCAGCACTCAACATGGTGTTAATATTTGATTTAAAAATATTTTTTAGTCACCAACTTGAACCTTAAAAAGCAGGAGGCAATTATATTCTACATAGGAAGCTCATTTAGTGAATTGTTTCTCATTTGAAGTTTTAAATCCAAAATTGACTACTTTATAAACAGGAGAAGGTCTGTTCATTTGGCAGGAGATCTGGCAGAATAAAGGGAAACAACTGAAAAGCTTAAGGCCTTCATTTTAAGCTATAAGACGGATACTACCTGGTAATTTCTTCTTTTCATGTCTGGATGTATGCTGATGTTCCCAAGGAAAACATTATGCCAATAGTTGGATTTGATTTTATTCATTACATGGTAACAAAACCTGTTCTTTTCCATGTCGATTAAAACTTGTTTGATTCTTATTTACAGTGGTCTTTAACTGAAGAGCATTTATTCCTGACAGAATCTATTATCATAGCCTTGACACTTTGGAATGGAGAGAAAAAGAATAATGAGGTTATGTTACTATAAATTAATATCTGTAGAAAAGAATGTATTTGTTTCTAAAGAAGAAAAATTAAATACTTTGTCCAGGAAAAAAAAAAAACGTTCTCTACAAACATAGATATTACTTCCTATATGAAGTTTATAGTATATTACCACAAAATCTGAGTCATTTGTGACTATAGATTTTTGTCCTTTGAAGAACATATTTGTTTGAAAGTCATGAGCTGACATTCTTAATATTCTAAAGTGAAATAGCTGCTCAATATTGCTCTTACATTTGTTGACCATGGTAGATAAGAAAGTTCATAAAAACTACAAGAAAACAGACAACTTATACAAACTGATAATACAAAAGTTATTAGAACGTTGAGATATGCTTTTTGAGCAATATCTTTTAAATTTGTTCTTCCTGTTTATTTTTATAATTTCTCTTACATTTTATATTTTATGGCATTTTTGTTGGTTTAAGTATTTATTTTAAAAAACTTAGACTGAAAATCTGAGGAATGCTAATATTTTGCTGTGTGCAAATTTAATCAAATTGTTTTATAGAAAAATGATTCCCAAACAGCTGGTAGGTTAAGAAAGATTATTTTGCCTATGGTAATAACTGGTCCCAAAAGCTTTTGGCAATTTTCCTGGAAACCTCAGAAATTGCCCTTTTATTCAGAGCTCATCATAGAGTTCACAGGTATGTTGATAAGAAAATCATTTTAAAAAGCTAAAAATGATCTATTTTGCTTTTAATTTTATTTCTGTTGCATGTATAATGTGAAAAATATGCCTTAAATTTCTTAGAACATTGTGATGCCAATTTTTATGAACATTTATGTTGTTGTTTATATGAAAATTTAAAGAGCTTGTCACAGCTGTTCTGGAGTTAAGGCCAAAAAATCTGCATCTTTCCAGAGTGCCAATTTAATAAAAAATAACACAGTTTCTCTGAATGAATGCCTTTAGAGGAGGCACGTGCAGGGTGTTCCATTACATCTCAATCTTTTCTTTATAATAATTGTGCAATAAAAAAATACACTCTAACTTGCCTAATTTCTGAAATAGGAATTTCTGCTTCATATTTTGTTACATTGAATATGTTTTATTAGTTGTTTTAATAACAGTTTTGTTTTTCTAATAATTATTATGCTTGTATAGAAATTTAAAAACAATATTCCCATAAAATTTTTGTCGAATTATTTAACTTCCATGTTTTTTCAATGCCTCTACTACATCCAGGAAGCAAGTGGGTACTTATAAAGCTACATCTGATTCCATGTTTTTGTGATGACATCTGTAATATTGGTGAAACAATGTGGTTTTTTTCTTAAAATCAACATTTATAAACGCCTGTTCAAATTAATGTTTCCATCAATAAAAATACAATTTGCACAAACTTAACATTTATTTTGCCAGTTCAAATAGAGGAGGAAGTAATGTGGCAAGGGGAGAAGAGTAATAGAATTCTTTTACACTTTCTCATGTTCTGATTACTGGCACATTCATATTTATGAAAATTATTATTAATATTGTAGTGTGTGTTAGAATAATAAATTATGAACCTAGAACAGACTTTACAAATTTCTTCTTGCCAGGGATTATGTTGAAGAAATTGAAGATCAGAACCTGCTAGTAATTTTGACCAAATAGTTTATGAGAACTAGAATCCAGGTTTTCTGACCCTCAAACTAGTACTTTCTCCACTTCAAGTTGCTGCCTCTGCAGGGCTCTGCTGTTCCTTTTACGGAGCCCTAGCAGGAGGGTTATAAGGCTATAAGAAAATCTGAGTGCCATTTAATAAGTATTGTTTCTATTTGTAAAATAACACGGAAGTGGCCTAAGGTAAAGAACGTTCTTTACCAAGGTGCCTTAATTTCTTCCTGGAATGTACTAGAGGCTGGGAAAATGTGGCCATGCATGTTTCAGAGTGGCTCAAACTCAAGACACAGACTTATTGGTCAACTATTAGAACTGCCCTCAGCCTGACTATGCTTTTGGACGCAGTGAGTATGTGTGCCATGGTGAAATTTTTTTAAAAAGGCACCATGTCTTTCTCCTATCTGAGCTTTCTCACATCTGAAATAATGCTTTTGTTTTATTCCATGGCTTTCTTTGGATTGAAATGTATCCATTAACATTTGTGTGCTTTTCTTTTCCATCCGTCCTTCTCCATCTCATGAAAAGCACATCTGGGTAAGTTGAATCACAATGGCTGCTGAACGTGTTTATTTTCAGCACCATCCTCTTTTTTCTTTCTTTCTTTTTTTTTTTTTTGATCTTTAGTATTTCTCTTTTCAGTTATAACACAAGCTGCACTGCCTCTGACCTGAAGTGAAAATCATGAAGTGTATTCATTTCCACACAGTAAATGGAATCATTGGTTCAGAGAAATGTTCACATTCAAATTAATTATGTTGGCCTTTCAGGCACTTCAGTTTCGTTGGTTCTATTAGACACTTGTCAAAAGAGATTCTGGACTTCATTTCCCCTTGTTTTCACGTCATTCCTTAGGGGTTGACGTGGCACTCAGTGAGACTCAGCTAATACTTTCAGGCCACTTGGGTACTACTGATTGTGCTGCATGTCTGAATCTGCCTGTCCGTTCCCTAGTGCTTGTGATTTTCCACAAGCACTTTATTCAAGAGAAAAACTTTTTTGTCGACTGCTAGAACTGCACTTATCTGGCAAGGGTTAAGTGCTGGGTCTTCTCATCAGAACTTATTCACTTATCCCATCAGAGAGTCCAAAGTAATCCTTAGTTTTGATTGAATGTGTGGTGTTTCCATTGTTTCCTGTACTACTTTTGATTTTTAAAGCTTTACAAATCAGTATTACTCAGATAACAATTTTAAATGCTAAATTATGCTCTTTGAGCTAAAATTAGAGTATTTATTCCTAAAACAAATTGGGCTTCAAAGTAAAAAAGTAAAACAAAATATGCACAATATCTACAAAATATTTACATTGATAAAATGGCTAGCTCATTAAAACACTTTGGGTTGAGGGGGAGGTATTGCTTTGAAATTTATAGCAACTTTTCTTTTTCATAAATAAAATGACTCCAGTGAGATGCAATTATCCAGGAAGCAATGGAATGTGTTATTAGTTGGCTATATAAATATTTTATATACCAGTATAAGGTTGTATATTTTATGATATTAAATTGCTTATTAGTATGTTTATATTATTTTTACTATTCCAATTTTAAGGTATAGTTTCCATTGCCAAGATTATTTAACAATACTTCACTGAGGATAATTTATTATATTAAGGAACTATCTAGTAAGATGTTTTTAAAAATACAAGGCAAGCTGTGGTTAAAGTATTGTGTCAACAGTGTTGACCAAATGAATGTAGTTAACTCTTACTATTTTAAAATACTAAATATTCTGGACATTGGATTATAAAGCATAGTTTTTATTTCATCATTTAAATTTAGTCTTCTGTTTTCTAATGATTTTTAAGTTTTACAAGGAAAATAATTCTAAGGAATAAAACTTAATTTACCCTTATGTTATTGAATGAAATATTGAAAAACAATGAATAAATTCTGCATTCTCATTAATGGACTTTAAGAAACTGATAAATTTCATTCATTCTAAAACTCAATTTCTTATCTTATACATGCTCCAGGAATTTAAATGTTTTAGGACCTCAAAATCATTTCCCTAGTACAATTACTAAAAGAGAGCTTAGGAGGCTATAATGTCAGGGGAAGATAATCCAAACATAGTGAAGATGACTTGGAAAGATTTGGGGAGCAAAGAACACAGAATTAGAAATCAGAAGACAGAGGTTAAGTCCCATCTTCTTCACTTGTTTGCTACATACCTGTGGATGACTGACATAGTCTCCAAATTCACTAATATTATTAATACTATCAACCTCCTGCCCCCACAAGAGTATAAGAAAATATGTATAATCTCAGAAGCATGAAAATTATGAGCTTTCAAACTAAATAAAAGAGGACTGAATATTAGATAAAGAACTAAAGCAATCCAGTCTAAATGGTATCCACATAACCTGAAAAATCACCATTGTTCTCCAGTAAGTCCCCAATTACTATCAGGAATTGACTGGAGAGTATAGATTACAGTGTCTTGCAAAAGTGAAATTGTTTAACAGAAAGTAATACAAGCCCCTCCAGTTTTCAGTAACAACGTGAGTAATTGAATTGCTCAATCACATTTGTATGTATGTGTTTGTGTGTGTGTGTGTTTATACCTTTTTAATGGTTTTGAAAACTATTAAATTCAAAATAAAGTAAGAAAGGAAATTATGTTAATCCTAGCTCAAATTCACATATAAATTAAATTTCCTTCCTGAGACTATGCCCTATATTTCAGAGCAGCTTAAAAAAAACAAGGTTTAAATATGAATGAATTTTTGTTTTAATGCAATCAAATTGTTTTAAATATAAACAACCTAGCATGTGTTACTGGAATCTAAATAAAACACTACTTAGATGTGTCATGGATTTTTATGCATTTTCACTGCATGTGAAAATATGCAGTAATAGGATACACATAGACACACACTTGCATTTGCACAGTCACTGAATCACAGTATGCTGTGCTTTCAAATCAAGACAACCTTAATGTTGAATTTGAAAGTCTTAATTTTATGAAGCTAAATACATATATTTAGCTAATCAATGTTCTGAAGCAGCTGATTGGGATTTGTGACATATTTCTCTTTAGAATAATTATGTTAACTAAGAAATAAATTTTCAGCTTGCAGATGTTAACAAAAAAACTGGGTGGCACCACACTTTGTTCACATTTGCTGACCAGAATTTTGACTAGTCTTTCAAATATGTAATTTTGATTTTCACAGAATTTATCAACAAGTACGAGTTCCTGAATGGTGGAGTTATAATGAGCACATTGCTTAGTTTAAATTTGAGGAGATTGCATCCAATTTACCCTCTTGAATGTTGAATTTTAATGGAACAAGATACATTTTACAATTAATAATAGCATGAATATTTCTATGTACATTTCCTGCTAGTATTGTGTAAGGAAGATTTATTCTCTTTGCTATAATGTTAAGAAGTATATTAAATTGTCACATTATTTGACTTATATTTTATTCCTCATTCTTATCAAGCCACATATTTATTTCTTCTCGTTTTATCAATAACTAAGTACTTGTCACGTGCCATAGTAAATCAGTCATCCCTAAAGATAAATTTTTCAACCAGAGAATTACTTTGTATGGCAATTGCACAAAATCAATTGAACTGAAACAAAATGCAACAAATTCAACTTTTCCATCTCAATTATATAAACTAGGCTAACCTTCCTCTGGCCAAGATGTAGAACCTGATATTAGTAGAGAGTAACAAGAAAAGAAAAGCCATGCCTCCTTTGTTCTCTCAATGCTGAGGATTGAAATGTGTGACAGTAAGAGGGTTAAGACCTTATGTATTAACCAGCAAGTCAAATAAATGTACGTCACTTCTAAAAGCAAATGAATTATAGGAAAAGAAAGAAAGATGGGAGACTATCATTTTATTTTATACTCACAATGAGGAAATTATCCTCCTTTTTCAGTTATGAAAAATTTCCGAGAGGTTAGTTAGCTAAAATGTAGTCTGAGAGTTAAGAGAGCTGACTCTGTGGCCCAGTTTTGGGAGTTCAAATTCTGGCTCTGCCACTCTATGGCTCTATGACTCCAAGTGACCTCTATTCTTCAGTGTCATCACCTGCTAATATGTATCAATATGTATCTTACTGGATTATTGTGAAGATTAAATGAGTTAAGGCGTATAAAGAACTTAGGATAGTGCTTCACACACAGTAAGTGATAAATACACATTAGCTATTATTTTGTGGAATCTAAGGCCTAATTTTGCTACATCTGGAAACTTTACTCTTTCAAACCTCTATATTATTTGTCATAAGAATATGAAGTGGTTCAGATGAACAAAAGAGCATATGAGATAAATCTCCATTATAGCACTTACTGTATTAAATTGTAATACAATTCATTTAATTATATTTAAATGAAATTTTAAATTTTAAATGAATAACCAGGGTATATATGATTGTAGTGTTTGCACAGAAGAGAAAATTAATTCTGCCGGGGAGATGTCTTGGAAGCTTTATCGGAAGAATAAAGCATGAATTATGTCTGAAGGATAAGTTTGAGTTGTTATGATTATAATGCCAAAAAAAATTGTTCCTGGCAGAAGAAAAAGGCGTATAGAAAGTAATGGAGGGAGAAAATAGAATGAGATATTTGAGGAATGGCAAATATTTCAGTGTTGATTGACCAGAAGATTCCGGGAGACAGATGGGAGCCTGATCACTAAGGATATTTTTAGGAGATATTTGACCTTTATTTTGAAGATAATGGGGAGGCTTTTAAGCAGGGAAATCTTGCAAAAAGATTTGTGAGGAAAGTCTCACTGGAGGTTGGGTAGAAGATGGGAAATGAGAAGGTGTCAAACAAGAGACAGAGTGACTGTGACAGCTCATCGCCATTAACTACAAATGATGAGAGTTTGGACAAAAGCTTTGGCAATACTCAATCAGTTTGCAAAATATATTTCTGCATGTTAGAAATGGCATTTTATCTCTGGTAGATAACCTGGGTAACTGATATGCAGAATTCTTATTCCTTTTTAAGACGCAATAGGCAATTGGAGGTTAACAAAAACAGAATCCTTAATAACCACTCTATAATCAAGGGTCCTAGGTGGTTGTCAACATTGTGAGACTTTGGATTACAGTAAGCAATAATTCGAAAGATATTCTTGGCTAGAACACTCAAAGAAAAATTGCATGGTATGGTAGAAGAGCAAACTCTGGGTAAAATCTCTAGGACTTTACTGTCTTGGGTAGAAGATGAGGCCTCAGTTACATGGTGCTAACTACTGATTTCTATGAGTGATGCTGACAGTATAGGCTTCCAGATTTTAAAGGAGAAAAGAATCATTGAGGACTAGGATGATCACAAAATATTTCCTATAAAAGGGTAGTCAGAATTAAAGCAAACAGTAAGATTTTGATAGTTGAAAAATAAGGAATAAAACTTACCAGCTTTGGAAAATGGTATTTGCAAAGGTGAAATTTGTATTAAATAATACACAAACTATTTATGGAAGTATATTTTCAATTCCAGTTAGAAGTAAGGGAAGATAATTAGATAGGTAAATCAATGCCATACTGAAAAATCTTTGTAATGCAGGTTGAGGATGATTCTTAAGACATTTGAGGAACCCTTGAAAGGGTTTTAGAGGACAGTGCTATGATTATTGATAGTAAAAGTTCACATTTATTAACTGTCTCCTTTGTGCGGGGCACAGTTATAATCACATTGCCCATATTTTCTTATAAAACCCCACAAGGAGAATACTGTTACCAGCTTCATTTTACACACGAGGAACCTGAAGCACAGCAAGATAAAGTGATTGTCTATGGATACACAGCTAAAAAGGAGACGCAAAGGAATCACGACCAAGCAATTTGACTTTAGGAGCCACTCTCTCACCTGCTCTGCCATGAATTCTATCTTCCCAACAGATTTTTTTTTTTTTTTTTTGGTTGGCAGTGTAAGAAACCTGGAGAGATGGACCAATTAAAGGTTGAGAAAAAAGTTTAGTGGCAGTGAAAATAGAAAGTAAAGGAAGATGCATTAGGAAAGTATGAAGGGGAAAATTGACAGGTGTTGAATGGAAGGTGAGTGAAATGGCCATTCTGAGTGACAGAGGGAACAGCGCTATATGGTATTTAGACAGACATATCACAAATTGGCAGTCCCAAAACAGCATCCTAGGCTAATTGGTCTGAGAATGAAGTCTCTTTTCACTAACAGCAATGAACCACCCACACTGGTAAGAATGTGGGGAGGAGACATACTGCTCCCCATTGTGACTTTTTTGAGTAACTAATGGATTTCATTTCTCAGAGTTGCAAATACAACAAATACTAACAAATTTAAGTTTTGCTGCTCTAATATAGTTGCCAAAAGGATAGCTATTTCTGGGAAGGATTATATAATCAATAATTTAATATACTCTTAAAATCATGATAGTGTTGAGTCTTTTATCTGTTGGGTAACCAAAGTAAGTGAAGAATGATAGAATCAATCAAATATTTTCTCAAAAAAAAAAAAAGATTATGGCATAACAAAGGGAAGTAATTGTAGAAGAAGATTCCTTTTTCCCCCCCTTAGGAGGGAGTATTCAAGCTGCTCTACTGTGCAAATTTCCCATAAAATTCGGGGAGAAAGAGCACCTCAAAATGCAAATAAACTCATGCCAACTAAATACTTTCTGTAAGACATTGCTCAGTACGTTGTTAGATTGTTGCTGATTTTGTCTTTCATTTATTCAAAATTTTAGATAAAGTTACTCACTATATACTTAGCACGATGGGAAATACAAAATCCAGTGAGACATCACTCATGCCGTCAGGAGATTATAATGTAAAGGAAATAAGGCTTGTTTACATACAGTGAACTGCCTAACAGAGTCTTATACATAATATGGGTGGTAACATTCAAGGGATAGAGAAGGTTTGGATGCTAAGAATTGAGGAAGGCCATTCCCAATGGAAAGGAAGGTGGTAGACCAGAGGAAATGAAGTGTAAATAAAGAATGAGTATCCAATTCAGCTAGAGAGAAGACAGCTAATAGGGAAATCTGGAAATATAATTTAGGAATCAGGAATGTTCTTCAAGGCCATTCTTTCAATAGTTAATAAAAAGTAGATGAGGTAGTGAGCCATGTGGAGATAGAGGAAAAGAGCATTTCAGGTAGAGGAAACATGAGGTGCAAAGGTCCTGAGGCAGAGAAGAGGCCTCACTGTTTTCAAGGAAGAGCAGGAGGCTAGTGTTGCTGGGGAAGATGGGAATTGAATCATAGAGATGCGGAGGGTAGGGTGGATCCTAACAGCTGCTTTGGTTTTTATTCTCAGCAAGACAGGACGTGATTGGAGAGTTATGAGCAGAGTAGTTACATGATCACACTTAGGTTTTAACAGGATCACGCTGGCTTTTCTGGTGCAATTTTTATTAAGGAACTAATCAGAAGTTTCAAAGTTAAAGTATTCTAATGTTTAAAAATGGCTTTTGTACAACTCATATAATTCACTTGTGAAAATGCTATGTGTTTCTTAGGTTCTTAGTGCATATTTACTTGCTTTTTCACTAAATGAAGCAAAATCCAATTATAAATGTATATTTGTTTCTTCCCATTAATGCCACTCAGTTATTACATAACTGGAAGTGTCCCTTTCCCTATTGGATTTAATATTTCAACTCTTACCATCGCCTTTGGCTCTGTGAAGGCCTGCTCTAAATTTCCTTCTACATATTCCATGGCGTTAAGTCCTAGCTCTATACCTCCTCCATTACTGCCTATCCTGCTTGGATCACCATCCCCATCTCTTTCCTACCTGCCCTTCAAAGCCAGCTTGGTGGCCACAAAGGGTTCAGCAATTGTTTTTATTTCTACTAACCACTTTTTCCAAAATCTCACACTCAGGATGTGCATCCCCCAGTTTTAGCAGCTGTTTGTGTATTGTATTGTATTGTATTTTTGGAAGTTTCATGTGTTTTGTCTATCTAACAAGGGATCTCCTGAGAACCTGGATCTGTGTCTATTTTCCACACCAAGCCCAAGTCCCAGCTCACAATAGATGTCTAATAAGTACCTGATAATTTATTTTTTCATCATTCAATACATTTCTATAAATATATCTGTCACAGTGAGACTAAGCTATTCGAAACTTGTTTCCAGTGAAGAAATATCACTGGGAAGCCTTAGGGAATGGGTGACAGTAGAGAAAGCCAGGTGAGGAAGCGCCTCTACTTCTCACTTTGGATTTAAGGCACCTTGTCGCTGTCCCCATTCCCAGGTGCTGAATAACTTACATGCGGAACTCACTGATGCTATCCCTCAAATGAAACAGCAGTTGATTTATGTGTTTCTTCAGCCACCATAACTTCAATTTTTATTTTGCCCCCTTGCTTCCTGTTTTTGATGCATTTTTGGTAGCATCTTGCAAACACAGAAAACTGTGTTGAAAGTCATTTCTGATTATATATCTCAATGTATTAATGTAGTCTACCACAATGAATAACTAATTAATTAATAGTATGAAATAATCACATGCTTCATTTGGAGTTCATATATAATGTTCAAGATATATTCCTAAGCATGAAATATACACATTCAAAATAAAGCAATTATTATACCATGTTTTTATCATTTGTATGTAAGATCAAGGTACAGAAAATATATTTTTCAATATAGTCCTGACCAAGTATATAGCAGTTTGAGTTTCAATGAAAACACATATCTGCTATCCCAGTAATGAATGATCTCAAATTGGTTTTATAAGTGGATAGCAGTTCTAAAGACTCAGTATTAGGAACAATAAAATTATATTTTCATTTGTCAGGGCTCTTTATATCTTTTGTTATCCAAAACAACCATTTATTGCTACTGAAGTAATTTGCTTTCATTAAAACAGTCATGATTATAAATGAAAATAATTGTATTGTTGAATTTCACACCCTACATTGCTTTCTAGTGTTAAAAATCATTCTATCTTGGAGTTATCTTCAAATGAGAAGTGGTTTTATAGTCTAAACAATGAACTAACTTCTAAGATAGACTCCTGGACCTATAGGACATACTAAAATCCATCACCTCACTAGAAAGGGGCTAAAATGACCAAATTTATCTTCTGCTTCTATATACAAGCATTTTCACCACCACTGAGATAGTAAGAGGAAAAGAGCAGGGCAGATAGGAGAAGTCACTTTTATATCCCATTACATATGCTTGAATATGAAAATGCAGGCCATTCTCTTGTTAAAGGGATAAAATATTTGCTGATAATATAATTCAGTTTTCTTAGTCCATTAGCACTTAATGTTCTAATTTCAGTGAGTAAATGTTGGGGAAAATTATTTTTAGATGTTAATGTTTCACTCCTAATAAAATCAATGGATGATTTGTACACATTACTCAAAGGAAGAAGGAATTCTGTTCTATATTTTCTCATATTAAGTATGTAAAGGATAATTGATTATTTTTAAAAGATTGTCATCAAAAATAATCATAGCCCTATTTTCCATATTACCTCACTAATAATCTTTGCTATATACTTCAGGCATGAACTTCTTGAAGAAGCTCGGAGAAAGGGATTACCTTTTGCCCAGTGGGATGGGCCCACTGTGGTCGCATGGCTAGAGGTAAGAGAATTAAACCAGAAGGCACTTAAGTCAGTCACTACTAATTTGATAGTTGTTGGAGGCAGGCAAAGACAGGTTTATGAAATTATAGCTTCCCAGCAGCCTAGAATTGCTTGTAAAGGTAATATTTGCTTTACTGGAGTCCTGTGAGCATTGTGATTTTACTCTGACATTTTTTGTGACTGTATCAGAGGAAAGCATGTGGTAGTGTAAAAGGAAGTGTCTCTAAATTCCACCCTCTTTATGTCTAGAGCAGGAGAAGAAACAATTATCGAGCCACCTTTGGTTGTTGCAGGAAAACACCTGTTCCCATCTATTAGTTCAGGGTCCTTCCTCATCAAAAGATTACAGAGAAAAGCCATCTCCATATTCAACACTTCTGTTATCCAAGACATCAAGGTCTCTTAATTGTACAGACAGCCATTCATTTGCTTGTAATTTAATTCCTGAACCTAATTCTCTAAAGCCTAGGGACCAGCTAGGTTTAGATTCTTGGGATAAAGTAGAAGACTTATCCCCTCGTTCCCTTCTGTGTCCACACTGATTATGATGAAACAAGAACTACATTCAGTATTTCCTGAACAACATAGTGTTCTAGAAAAATAAGGCAATATCTGTATAGGGTGGCAGCAGCACAAACAGACTTTGACAGTGAGAGAAATACATATTTGTCCACAAAGGTCTCTTTATTATGTGTCACTTGTCAATAGTACTCATTGCCACTTCTGTTCTGTTCTCCTATGTGGGCTGCTTAGTAGCTGCTAGGATATGTCCATGTCAGGGCAAAGAAGAATGTAGGCTTTTCTTGGCTGAGAGAGGTAATTATACACGTTGTTTTAAATTGTCTGGGGTTATAAAATCACCTACCTTCATTATCATATCATATCCAGAGCTAAGTAATCAATAAAAAAATTAAAGCAAAGCCCATTTTAGTTTAAAAGTAGACATACATAAATAGATATAAAAACATGCTTTTCATTTTTCTTGGACTGACTGAAGAAAACCTGTGTCTTGCTTTTATTTTATTCTTTCACATCAATCAGGGGAATTTAAGCATATCAGAGATCAGAGCTGTTTCTTCCAACCATGTCTTTAAAATTACTATATTTTAAAAATCAATCACAAGACAAAATGCTTAAGAAATTACACCTCAGAAATCGTAGCAGTTCTTTGTTCAGTTTTCACTCCAGTAAAATGAGCTGCAGCTTGACAGAGAGTTAGCTGCTATTTTGGCAAATGATGAACAAATCCTTCAGATAAAAATACAGATTTACTGACATTAAGGTGCGAGGAAATGACAGGCAGTGAAGTCTGTGCTAATTAAACCTATCCTGAGCACACAGAAATTGCTCATAATGTGATTCCAATGTGACTCAAGTTATAAAATGGAAGAAACAAAATGAATGAGGCTGGTGATACAGTAAGTGAGAGCTTTCACTTCACCTTCTTTAGTACCTCCTTGAACGTACAGCCTATTAAGAATGTTGTGTAGGAGGGAGTCTGATGCTTCACACACCATTTATCCACATCAAAAACTCTTTAAAGTGTAATCATGGATGACACATAACAATGTGTTGGCAGGCATTTGGGTAATGTTAACCCATGTGGAAATCCAAATATGTTAGAAGACAGAGATGGAAAATCATTAGGGTCCAGTGAAGATATATTTAGATGTTTAGTTTTTTGAACAGTTTGAGTTTATAAACTAAAAAGTCATGGCCCATCTTTGGTCATATCTAATGTGCCTGTCGAGGTAGGGTCAATTCTTGGTGTCCAACCTGCTGGAAGAAAGCACGAACCGTGCAGTCACGCACTGTACTTGGATCTCCTCTCTGCTTCCTCCTATCTCAGTCGCAGCCCAGGCCACAATGACTCAAAGATGTGGTTTTTTGTTTGTTTGCATGTTTCTTCTATAAAAGACAAGTAGTCATTTAGTATTGCGGAATTTAAACTAAAAGCATGTCTGTATTAGTTATCTATTGTTGTGTAACAAATTACCTCAGCACTTGGCATTTATTATATCCTAGCTTCTATGGTTCAGGAATCTGGGCATGGGCTATCTTAGCAATGGCTTCTGTTCAAAGTCTCTCACCGGGCTATAATCAAGGTGTTGGCAAGGGAAACAGTCATCTCAAGGCTTGACTTGGGGAGAATCTACCTCTGTGCTCATTTCTGTGGTCACAGTCATGATTCAGGTTTTTTGCTGTTGTTTTTTTTTTTTTTTTTTTTTTTTTTTTTGCTACTGTTGGCCAGAAACATTAATTCCTTGTCATATGGGGCTCACCATGGAACTACTCACAATATGGTAGCTGGTTTCCCTCAGAGCAAGAGCTCAGAGAGGAGAGAGTGGGAGAGGACTGGCAAGAATGAAGCCACAGTCTTTTTTGTAGCCTACTCTGGAAAGTGACATCCAATCACTTTTAACATCAGCTATTCATTAGAAATAAGTCACAGGGTCCAGTCTACCCTCAAAGAAAGGAGATTATGCAAGGGCATGGCTGTCAGGAGATGAAGATCATTGGGAGCTATCTGAGTAGCAGTCTAACATGATGCTTTAGAAATAATAAAGCTTGATCCTTCCACTTTATAAATGAGGAAAATAAAGCTGAGGTTTAGATGAGAAACATGATTCACCAATGACAGGGAAGAAATTAGAGCCCACACCATCTGATTCATGGTCCAAAGCTAGTGGCTTTATATTTTGCTGATTTATAGTTTTTCATCTTTATCTCACTTACTTTTTCTCATTCTCACACATTGTCTCCTTTGCTCAATCTCTCTCTCTCTTTTTTTTTTTTTTTTTTTTTGAGACAGAGTCTCACTTTGTTGCCCAGGCTACAGTGGGTGCCGTGGCATCAGCCTAGCTCACAGCAACCTCAAACTCCTGGACTTAAGCCATCCTACTGCCTCAGCCTCCCGGGTAGCTGGGACTACAGGCATGCGCCACCATGCCCAGCTAATTTTTCTATATATATTTTAGTTTGCCAGATAATTTCTTTCTATTTTTAGTAGAGATGGGGTCTCGCTGTTGCTCAGGCTGGTCTCGAACTCCTGACCTTGAGCAATCCACCCGCCTCGGCCTCCCAGAGTGCTAGGATTACAGGCGTGAGCCACTGCCCAGCCCTGCTCAATCTCTTTATTTTAGCAAATAATATAGCAAAAAAAAAAAAAAATCAATATTTTGAATATTTAAAAACAAAGATTTAAATTGCTAATTTTTACGTTTCCTGCTTCTTACTCATAGCTAATGATGGGGGGAAATGGGGAGAATATTCCTGTTTTAGGTATATGTAATTTAGATGCTACAATACAAGACATGTGAGTTGGCATTTACTCTGGGCTTAAGATGTGCACCAGACACCATGCCATGTGCATGGCACTGCTGATTCAATTGTCTTCCAAGAGTCTAACAGCAGGGCCGGGTGCAGTGGCTCACGCCTATAATCCTAGCACTCTGGGAGGCCCAGGCGGGAGGATCACTCGAGGTCATGAGTTTGAGACCAGCCTGAGCAAGAGCGAGACCCTGTCTCTACTAAAAATAGAAATAAATTAGCCAGACTACTAAAAATCTATATAGAAAAAATTAGCCAGGCATGGTGGCACATGCCTGTAGTCCCAGCTACTGGGGAGGCTGAGGCAGAAGGATTGCTTGAGCCCAGGAGTTTGAGGTTGCTGTGAGCTGGGCTGACACCAGGGCACTCTAGCCTGGGCAACAGAGCAAGACTCTGTCTAAAAAAAAAAAAAAAAAAGAGTCTAACAGCAAAGTTGAAATATCAGAATCTCTAATTCATGGTGCATTATTAATTTCCCTTTAGCTACAGTTTTCTAGATGATTCTAACTTTAGCCTCTTTCATTATTACATCATTCATTTTCCAAAAAGTATTTTCATACATAGCATCTAATTAAGTTCACACAAGAAAGTAGGTGGAAATGAGGCTTAGCTACACAGTATGCTTTGATCAAAATCACATGGTTGGAGATGGTATAGCTGTCTCTTTCTGTGACAGAATTTCTCTGCACTCAGAATTCCAAAGGAGAATTATAAATTGAAAGCATTCAATAAACAAATATTGATTGAGCCTCTTAACAAATAGGGCTTGTAGCTGTTCTTGTCCTTATATACAAGGGGGACCTTGGTGCTGTGCCGCTATTACTTTTATCCCTTATTAATATAAATTAGTGCTAAAATGGTGTCTCTGGAGCCAGAATGTTTCCATTTCAAATCTTGATTCCATCACTGCCTAGCTCGTGTTTTTGAACATATTACTTAACATATTACTTAATGTCTCTGTGCATCTCCCGCCTCTGGGGAAAATAATGACAGCATATATCTTATGGGGCTGTGAGCAATAAATGAGTTCATGTATATAAGGTACTTACAATAATTCACAGCCTGTGAGACACTAAAATGTTAACTCTTATTATAATCCACGAACGTATTATTTTCCCATCCAACAGCTCTGGTTGGGAATGCCTGCTTGGTACGTGGCAGCCTGCCGGGCCAACGTGAAGAGTGGCGCCATCATGTCTGCTTTATCTGACACCGAGATCCAGAGAGAGATTGGAATCAGCAATCCACTGCATCGCTTAAAACTCCGATTAGCAATCCAGGAGATGGTTTCCCTGACAAGTCCTTCAGCTCCTCCGACATCCCGAACTGTGAGTCAATTTGTGCTCTTTCCCTTCCCCAAAACTGGGCAAGTAGCAGCATGTCTAAGTCCGCAGAGCAACATTGTGGCAGTACACATTTCAGTGTCAGCATGAATTATTCTGAAGAGATTTAGATTGCTCTTCATTAACCTTGCTGCTACTTTTAATCTGTTTTCAGCTGAGGAGCTGTGATTCCCATCAACTTTAAGGCTGGCATAGCAGACTTTTGAGCTAGCATCTAGACTAGAAGTTAGATTTTTCTCCCAAGCAGAAAGAACCCAAGTTTATTCTTTTCTAGCATACTCTTTTCTTTTTTCTTTTTAAAATGCAGTCCAGTTATTTCTCAGGAGATGAGCTGTAAGCATTTAAATTACAGAATACTGAGGGTAAGAGTACACTCAGTTGTTTAAAGAACAGGCATAAGTAAAGAGAACTCATTGGACACTTCATGATATAGCCTCAGTTCACCTCAGAGGCTTTATCTCCCCAGGTCAGGATCCAAACAATATAGAACTACTTTTAATTTTCTAAACTTCTTTGTCCTTGGTTGATTATGAACTTTTGTAATTGCTCTTCCTTTTGCCTGGCATATTCTTTCCTCTCTAGGTTCACCATGTATTTCCAATTCAACCTTCATTTACTGATTCCTCCATCTCTTTCCTCTGAAAAGCTCTTGTGAAGCCCCCAAAGTCTGAGTCTGTTTCGCTTCTTGAGTTACCACTCCATGTACTTGCAAAAAAACATTTTATAATTCTCTCTTTTCTTGACTTATCTCACACTAGACCAGACAAGAATAGTATCAGGATTCCACAGGCCCCAGGCCTTAACTCAGTGCCTGGCAATTTGTAGATATTCTGTGAACATTCACCCTAAAAATAATCATTGCAGAAGTGATTCTACCCACCATTGCACAGGATATGAAATTTGTATGGCCTTAAGTTTAGATAGAGAAATTACACTAAGGAAAATAAGGCGTGTTGACCAGTAGGTTTAGTACCAGATGATATAATTTAACTCCTAAATGTGAAATAGAATCAAAAGGCTATGGAGTTTTAAGAAAAAAGAAACTAGCTAACTGAAAAAAAAAAAAAGGTCCATATACCCTGTCTTTTTCTCCTGAAGACATGAGTCATTGATCAAGATACACCTGGCTGAGGAACCCAAACTGAAAACTTAATGTATAAAAAAGGTTTGTATGATCAGAACAAATTGCAGTGTTCTATGAAGCATAGCATTTCTTGAAAAAAAAAAAAAAGCATAAAAATTTGTCTCTGTATTTTAAGTATGAATCCTAATGTATAATATTGGGCTATGACTAACATATGGTTGGATAAGTCATCAAAAAGAAATTAACATCTGAAGGACAGAAAATACATTGTTTGTAGCATTTAAGTTTTCTATTTGTTTACTAAATTAATATATGATCCTGTATAACATTTTTTAAGTAGAGAAAAATACAAATACAACAATAAAAAAAATTTAAAACAATAAAAATGATTCACAGAAATAATCAACGTTAATTTTTTTCACTATTAACCTTTTGATAGAGACCTTTCCAGTCTTTTTTCTTTACCTTTTTATAAACATAGATTATTTAGTATAATATATTATTGTGTACATCTTTTGAAACTTATTAATATAGCATGAGCATTTTTCTCATTTTATTAAATATGTGATTACAACATCACTTTTAATTGCTGCACATCTCATTTTTGGAAGTGTCATAATTTATTTAACCAAATCCCTACTATTAGACATATTGCTTATTTAACAATTTTTATTGTGTGTTAAATATGTGTATGTAGTTATATTGTTGCATAAACTGGTTATTTCCATTGTAATATTTGTATAGAGGGCATTCACATTCTTAATACTTTTAAACCTTAATTGCCAAATTGCATTGTGTTGCTCCTCTCTGTCAACAGTGGTTATCTCATTGGTTAAATGTACATTTTTAAAATTACTAGTAATGTTAAAAATTTTTATAGTCTTATTGATCCAGTATTTATATTAATTACCTATTCATAACCTTTTCAGTTTTTCTGTAGGATTATGGAAATATTTATCTTTTTACCGATGTGTAAAAGCTCTTTATTTGCAGAGGATATATACCTTTTGCAAAATACTGATGCAAGTTACGTAAGAGAGAAGTTAAGTTGTATCTCTATTTCTTTAAAAATGATCTGCTAAAGGCCAGGCGTGGTGGCTCACGCCTGTAATCCTAGCACTCTGGGAGGCCGAGGCGGGTGGATCGCTCGAGGTCAGGAGTTCGAGACCAGCCTGAGCAAGAGCGAGACCCCGTCTCTACTAAAAATAGAAAGAAATCATCTGGCCAACTAAAATATATATATAGAAAAAGTTAGCCGGGCATGGTGGCGCATGCCTGTAGTCCCAGCTACTCAGGAAGCTGAGGCAGTAGGATCGTTTAAGCTCAGGAGTTTGAGGTTGCTGTGAGCTAGGCTGACGCCACGGCACTCACTCTAGCCCGGACAACAAAGCAAGACTCTGTCTCAAAAAAAAAAAAAAAATGATCTGCTAAATGTTCCTTTTTCCTTTTACTTCATCTACATGGAAACATTTAATCATTTCTAATATATTTCTAATATGGATTTGCTTTATAAAACAAATATTTCATAAAAATTTATATTAATGAATCCATTGCATAAAGTGAAGATCTTAAATTCATAACTTAACATTATATATTAGGGTTATTTTGGAAGAGAGGGTCTCCCTCTGTCACCTGGAGTAGAGCACAGTGGTGTCATCATAGCTCACTGCAACCTCAAACTCCTGGTGCTCAAGCGATCCTCCTACCTCAGCCTCCTGAGTAGCTGGAACTATAGGCATACACCACCATGCCTGGCTATTGTTTCTATTTTTTTATAGAGAGAGGGTGGAAACTCACTCTTGCTCAGGCTTGTCTTGAACTCCTGACCACAAGCAATCCTCCTACCTTGGCCTCCCAAAGTGCTAGGATTATAGGAATGAGCCACCACACATGGCCCAAAGCAAATTTTTTATGCTTCTTTTAAAAGAAATGTTATGTCTCCTAGAACACTGCACTTTGTTCAGATCATACAAATTTTTTGTACATTAAGGTTTGAGTTTGGGTTCCTCAGCCAGGTATATTTTTTCATTGACTCAAGTACTCAGGAGAAAAACACAGGGTACCTGGGCTGTTTTTTGTTTGTTTGTTTGTTTGTTTGTTTGTTTCTTTGTTTAAACTTACTAGAACTTCTGTCTGATTCTACCTCCTTTCCTGTGTAAATAAAATGTACTAGACCAGCAAAAGGAAAATCTAAAGGTCACATTTATTGTTTCCTTAGGCCAGCCCTAATCTTCCAGCTTTCTGTTTCTTTTTCCCAAACTGCTATTACTATAGAAAGCCTCTTGTGCAGTAGGATAGAAATGGAGATGTCCATTAATTGATATTTGGTTGAAGAAGGATGTCATTAAGTACATTCTTAAAATATTTTATCTTAAGTAAAAATGTGTAAATATTCAGGCATTTGCAAAATTTAAATGAAGCACCTAGAGCTTTGCTTTGAGTATGTTTCCAACGTATGGAGTTCCACATTATTTTTCTTTGATAACATCATCCATAAAACATCTTTAATTTTTCTAGTTTGGATTCTTTTTAAAGTGATGACTTCAAGATCTCTTAAAAAGCTATGTAAGTGAAGATTATTTCTGGACATTTACAATTTCTTCTCCAGACTGACAAAATTATGTTTCATTGACAGCATGTTTTATGATTTGCTTTTATCTGGTTTTTCCAGATAATTCAACTTAGTGTTCATATATGAGCCAAATTTCTTTTATTTTTTGCTTTGTGTAATATTTATTTAAATTGCCTCATCAAATTTTAACAAAGCTAAACAATGGAAATAAGTAGGTTTGAAACAAAATCTTGGGTAGCCATATAATTCAACAAGTTTGAGCAGAAATGTGAGATATACGATAGGCATCAGTCAGCACAGTGTACAGGGGAAATCAAGAGTGTTTATTAAATTAAAGATGTTCTTGAGTGGAGGTGACTTAACAGAATGTCTAATAAAATCACAGTAGTAGCTAACATTGGCGGATGCTTACTGTCAGGCACTGTTCTAGGTGCTTTGCATGTGATAAATCACTTAAGCCTCACAACCATGCCATTAAGTATTTTTATTCTATCTGGTTCACAGATGGAGAAAACCAGAGTAGAGAAGTAAAGTGATACATCTAAGGTCACATCCCATGTAGTTTGACCAGAGTCTCTGCTCCCAACAAGAACATTCTCCTGCTTCTGCTTCCTGCACTCTATCAGTTTCCCTTCTTTTTTTCTAGCATTATTTTAGTCTGTTTTGGTTCCTCTTTTCATTGTTACTTACCTCATAAGCCTCAACTTTTAGTGCAAATAAGGTGAGGTATAATTGTATTAATGCCAGTCTTACTATAATGAGAATTATTTCTCTTATAATAAGAAACAAAAATTCAGGTAGGGGAGAAATATAGATCCAGACCATTTGAATGTGAAAGTAAATTTCAAGTTGCTATTTTGTATTAATACTTTAATTATAAAGAAAAAAATACTTCACAATGATCTAGGTAGCAGCAAAAGTTACTTTGATCTAGGTAAAATTTAGGATTATTCTGGCTGCTTTAGGTATCCCTGTCTCTCTGACAGCAAGAGAACTAATTATTTTCCCCTGATTAATTTTCATGTTATTTATTATGTTCATTTTAATATTTATTTTTCTGTCATAACTCTTTCCAAAGTGATTTAATTAGGTAAGTGCTTTAATTATTAACATCCTTTAGAAATTTTCTTCTCAGTTCTCAGCTGATTATATTTTTTAAATATTGTATTCCACCTGAATCAAGAGGAGGCTAACAAGGCATCACAAGCACAAAGTTTAAGGAGGAGCGTATTGCCAGGTATTGAGCCTGTACTGGAAGGACCCTGAAAGCCAGTGCTTCCTTAAATGCAGCCTTCTGGGACTACGCTTGCCTCGTCCTGGTCCCAGCCATGCCTTAGAACATGTTATATCATGATATAAACTTTTCAGTATTTTTTTCTAATATGAAGCATGTACTCTTATTCCCACTTAAGAGGTGTAGAATCTGAAATTTAAGAGAGGTTTAAGAAATGTCCTAGGGTATTTACTGGAAAGTGGCACTGCTATAATTCAAGCCTCCTGATTATAATTTGGTAATTATTATCTGTCACCTGTTACCTGTTAGACTCAGACAATATTAGCCACAAAAATAGCTACCGGTTTGTATTTTCCAGCTCAGACATTTTGGGGAGGTTGCAATACAGACTGCCAAGGGCAGTAAGGAGATTTTAAGGGGCTCTTACAGTACCACAGCCAGGTTATGTGATGTTTGTCCTTCATGCTTTTCCAACCTACTTTTTGCACTCTCTTCATCCTTGGTCCCAAGGCACCAGTGTCCTTATGTCCTTTGATTGATTGCTCAGAGCCTCCCAGCTCTAGTGATTCTCTTAGGGTTGCCCTTCTCCGAAATGCTCATGCTTTCATTTCTTCCTTCATGGCTTACCCAGATGAAGTTCCATCCCCTAAACTGGTAGTGGAAAGAAAGCAATCTGACTGAATAATTGACTTACTACACATGGGCTTGCTTATAAAATAAACTTGTTAAAATCTCAACCAACGTCTACTTGATTGGGTTGTGTGGAAGCTATTTTGTGGGTTACTTTACTAGTTTATAGGGCCAGCAATTGCTCTTCCCAAGTAAAACTGCACATCAAAGATAAGAGACCAACATACAACTTCTGAAAGTTTGCCAACCATAGTATGGAAAATTGTCCTGGATATATGCTTATTTTGCAAGTAAAGATACAGATAAAACCGTAGCTTGCAGCATCTTCCCCATCCCAGAACCTGCTGACAGACCGGCAAACAGATTCAAAAATAACCTGCGAAAGATATTATGCGTGTATCTATTCCCACATGAGATAATACTGGTGGTTTCTTATGGATGGAGTTAGATATTCATTATTTGGATTCAGAATCAAAGTAAAAGCTACAGAAATTATTGTAAAGTTGATTTTATACTGTTCTGCAAACTTGTCATTTAATACTGTCTTAGATGAATTTCCTCTCAGGTAATCATCATAGCAACTCATTTTGAGCAAATAGTATAGCTGCCTAGGCAAAGCACTGTGATACTGGATGTAAAGTAAATGGGACAGATGAGCTGAGCGTAAGGTGCTTTTTAGCATAGCACATTCCTCACAAAGTCAATAAAAACAATTTCCTCCAAGTGATTTAATGTTTTATGTATTCATTTGCAACTTTCTGTTTATAATAGCTCCATTCTTAGAAGCTGGGAGTAGAGGAGAGGGGCTTTCAATGACATAGATGGCTTTTGTATTCTATATTAATTTAAGGGCGTGCACAGATTTATCATATAGGAAAAAATTTGGCTATACTCTGAGTTCCAAAATGGTAGAAATATTAGAATTGTATACAAATACTTGATGCCTAACCTTTGGAACTTTCATGTCTATGTAATTTATTTATAATTATTAATCTTTACTACCCAACTCCCTTTGTTACTCAAATATATATATAGTCATGTGTTGCTTAACAAGGGGGATATGTCCTGAGAAATGAGTTGTGGAATGATGTGTTGTGAGAATATTGTAGAGTGCACTTCCACAAACCTACATGCTATATCCTACTACACAGTTAGGCTATATAGTAGAGCCTATTGCTCCTAGACTACAAACCTATACAGCATGTTTCTGTACCAAATACTATAGAAAATTGTAACCTAATGGCATTTGTATATCTAAACATAGAAAAGGTACAGTAAAAAATATAGTATAAAAATAAAAATGGTACCCCTGTATGAATGGAGCTTGCAGGACTGGAAGTTGCTCTGGGTGAATCAGTAAGTGAATGGTAAGTGAATGTGAAGGCCTAGGACGTTACCATATATCACGGTAGATTTTATAGACACTATACATTTAGGCTACACTAAATTTATAAAAAATATTTTTTCTTCAAAAATAAATTAGCCTTAGCTTACTGTAACTATTTTACTATATAAACTTTTAATTTTTTAAATTTTGACTCTTTTGTAATAACACTTAGCTTAAAACACAAACCCATTATACAGCTGCACAAAAATATTTTCTTTATTTATATCCTTATTCTATAAGCTTTTTTTCCTGTTTTTTTTTTTTTTAATTTTTCAACTTTTTTGTTAACAACTAAGATACAAACACATTCATTGTGGGGCTAGGCCTACACAGGGACAGGGTCATTGATATCACTGTCTTCTACTTCCACACCTTGTCCCACTGAAAGGTCTTCAGGGGAAATAACACACATGGAGCTGTCGTCTCCAATGATAACAATGCCTTCTTCTGTGATACCTCCTGAAGGACTTGCCTGAGGCTATTTTACAGTTAACATTTTTTTTATAGGTAGAAGGAGTACACTATAAAATAATGAGAAAAAGTATAGTATAGTATAGTAAATATATAAACCAGTAGCAGAGTCATTTACTATCATTATCAAGTATTATGGGCTGTACATAATTGTATGTACTATACTTTTATATAACTTGTAGTGCAGTAGGTTTGTTTACACCAACATCACCAGAAACAAGTGAGTAATACATTGCACTACAGTGGTACTATGGCTAACTACATCACTAGGTGATAGGAAGTTTTCAGCTCCATTATGATCTTATGGGACCATTGTTGTATATGCAGCCTATCACTGACCAAAAACAACATAATGTGGTGTGTGACTGTGTATACACACACACACACACACACACACACATATATATACACACAATTTCATTTATATAAATCATCAATTTAGTTTATATGTACTTATATTTTAAATTATGTTGACTTACATTACCTATAATACAGAGAAAGTCAATCATGATATTAAGTGAATGGTGGACAAAGGTCAAAGTGAATTATGGTGATGTTTTATGATGTTTGGGTAACAATTTCACTACTTTCAATTCTTTAAAACTAAACCCTTCCCCAAACAAGTAACAAGTAATACTTTGTAAATTACATTGATGTGCTTGGACAACCTTATAATATATAAGTTTTGTAATTTGACAGTATTTAATGAGGATGAAAAACGCTTTTGATAAATAAAAATTAGCATTTCACTTCTTTTTGGTTTGTAAGAATATAGGAGCACAACATAGTTACTGAATTGCGAAAGGAAGAAATTATGTGGGAAAAGCTGATGCTGGTTTCCAGACAGGTTATGATAGTGCTTACAGCTTTGTATTGATAACCAATTTTCTCCATCCAAGGACATTGAAGAATCAAAATTATGTGAAGGAAATTTTGGTAATAATGCAAAAAAATACATGTGTCATCCTTTTCTGAAGAAAATAATAAAATTACATTCTTCTACCCATCAACTAGAATCAATTCTCCATTTTTACAAAAATGGATCTGATAGCCATATACCTTTCGAAATGCAAATTTTGATCATGACCTTTTTCTGACTAATAATCACAGAAGTATCATTTTGAATCTACCCCCCCACGAGCTTCACAGAATGCCTCTTTCTGTTTAATCTTTTTGAGTAGAAGGGAAAAAAGAAACTCTGAGCAAACCAGCCATGCTGTCTGTCTCATGCACGCTGTAGAGGTAGGGCAGTGTGGTGTTGCCGTGATGCTGTTAACTAACTTACAGAGGTGCTGCCTTTCTTCTTTGCCACTGCTTACCTCCCATGGATCCCACTGCTTCCCTCTGGGCCTCCTCACTAGCCTTCAGGCAACGTTTGGGTGACCCACGAAGAAATGGAAAATCTTGCAGCTCCAGCAAAAACGGTTAGTCTTTATGGCTTTGTTGAACTTGAAGAAAAGTTACTTTGCTGGTACTTGGATGAAACAATTAATTGGTTTATTACAGACCGGAGTAATAAGGTGTGTTTATATAGTTACATGCAAAAATAACTAACTTTTTATTCAGTTTTAATTTAGTGAACTCACTTGACATTTTTAAATGAAACAGTGCTAGATTATCATAATGTGGTTAATATCATAAGAGTTTATAATATGCAGATATTAAGCAAGAATTCAATGAAACTTATCCATTTTGCAACATTGGAAATCTTTTGTAACATTTATTACTTGGTGTTGGGCATAAGCAACACTGGTTTCTAAGCCAAATTAAATCTGTATTAGAAAAGCTTAGATTGAATACTCATTTTTAATATAATCATGTAATTTCTTGTGCTTTACCCTCTGAAATACAGAGCTTAACAGAAAAAAAAAAAAGAAATGCTATGTTTCTTTGGTATTCTAAAGCACTGTGCTCAAGAACTTCTTGGGGACTCCAATTGTCAGCTTTTAAAAATATAGTGTTATATCTAGCCATTTTTCCTGTAAAGTGAAAAAGTTGAGAATATCATGTATTTTATCTTTAGCAACTTCTTTTTAATTTAATGTCCTTTCAGTTTTATCCCTATTAGAAAATTGATTATCTACAAGTTTATGATGCATAAAAATGCCAATGCTGTGTGCTAATTTCTTTTTTAGTTTAGGTTTGTTGTACTTGGTTATTGTATTGTTTTGTTTTGTAGGCTGTTGTTGAAATCTATTTGATTACCACAAGCTTTCTTGGAGGGATTTCACTTAATTAATTTAATTTATATAAGATTTCCATAGCATATATATTTATGTATATATAATCAGAATTTTTTATTATAACACATTACATTTGGAAAATTACACACTTTTAAGAATTAAAAAAGTTTTGGAGTGACCAGATCAAATGTTCACAAAACCATGAATTTAAAATTTACAGTAGAATTAATTAAAAACTATGTAGTTATCCCATAGTTGCCCTCGAGCTGCAAAATTGATCACTGTGGATCTGAGTAAGAATCTGTGTATTTATCTGCCTATATCATAACAATTAACATTTTGTATAATAATTTTGCTTCTGCTAGAAAAATTTTACTCTAATCATTTGAAATTAATTTGTATTTACCCGCTTTATTAATCATTTCTTGCTGCTAACACAGAAAGAATCTGAGGAAGGAAGCTGGGCTCAGGTAGGAAATCCAATTCTTTAAGATGATATCATTTAGTAGGCTAGGAGGATATAAATTAAGAAGCTATTATAAATCATAATATAAATCTTCACTTAGCTCAATATTAGCCTGATATGTATATGTAAATCTACATTATATTTAATACTGTATGTCTTTTTAATTGCTATATTTTGTAAATAAGATGATTATCATTTCATACTTGGCTTCTTTTAAAATGATAATTTTCTTTCTTCTCACAAAAGAATGATCTGTAAGTTAAATTTATCTGAATATATTGAATCAGGAATCATTCAAGTTGGATCTAAGGGGGAATAAAAAGAAAGAAAAGACTTATTTGGAGTTCCATGTGCTTTAAGGTATAATGAAAAGTGGAAGAGGAGGGGGTTGAAACACCAGTGTCAGTGTTGCAAGACACCAGTTAGATTGTTCCCATTTATTAAGATGACCATATAAGACAAGCATCTGTACTTTGAAGAAATAAATGTTTTCTAGAAAGCTGTTTATTTTTTCGACATTTCCACATGTTGGATAACTTAAAAATAAACGCATGGTATATTCAATGTGCTTCAAACTTTCAATGTAAGAATAATTTTGGTAGTTATATTAGGACCTGTTTTTAAACTTGCAGTAATATGGGATTGCATTAGGTTTTGATTTTGGTAAAAATTTCATCATTCTTAAGAATACACACAAAAAAGGGGAACACCTAGATTTTAACTAGAAATGCATGTTATAATTAGAATTTTCAATTTAGGGCATGATAAGGAACTAAATAGGAAACTAAGATTAAGAGAGAGTAATAATGTTTTTAAAAAATGATTTCCTGGTGATGGTTGATTTTGACCTTCATTTTAGCTGTTTTGAACAGTATGTAGTAAGATCAGTTCATATTGTTATGTTAAATAATTAGATTATCTGTTAGTTTTTGATCATGCCCTGCTTCTTTAAGGACAGAGTCTATATTGATTGATTTCTAGAAAAGATTTTGATTCTTTCCAACGTTCTTTATGGAATGCTGACTGCATGCTTCTCTAGATAACAACAATGTCCATATAGATGTTCAGTATTCTGTCTCTTGAACTTAATTGCTTTTTTCTTTATTTGTTTACTGAGGTTTCTATTTCGCATCAAGTCTTGCCATTAAACTGTAGCAATGGCAATAGTGGCATTGATAAGATTAAAATGGAGGATTAGCTGATAGATATAAATAAAATAAACCTATCAATATAAAAAATCTTAAAGCTCAGAATTTTTATTATAACTCTGAATTCTAATTTCTTTATTAACAAAATACATATTTGGACAAAATATAATTCCTTTGGGGAATACAAAGTGAACAATCATTTTCAGTAGGCAAGTACTTTGATAAGTGTATATAAAGTTCCATTTTGTACCAAAGAAAATTAAATACAGGCTAAATATTATTTCTGCTTTATTTCCATACATCATAGTAATGAAATATTAGTTTATATTTATATAATATATATAACTAAATACATACTATGTTTATATATATTTAGTTTAGATAATAATAGATTATATTCTCCAATTACCATCTCATTTTATTGGTTAAAAAACTTGACTGCTATAAAACAATTCTAGTGTCCGGTTTTTCTACAGACCCTGGCTTATGGAGATATGAACCACGAGTGGATCGGAAATGAATGGCTTCCCAGCCTGGGGTTACCTCAATACAGAAGTTACTTTATGGAATGCTTGGTAGATGCAAGAATGTTAGATCACCTAACAAAAAAAGATCTCCGTGTCCATTTAAAAATGGTGGATAGTTTCCATCGGTAGGTTTTTTTTTTGCCAAAGAATAATTAAAATAAAACAATGTGTAACATATATTTTATTAAAACAAAAATTGATGTTTATGTGATAGAAAATGTGTGCTATTTCAAAAATCTGTGTACATCTACTTGGAAAAATATTTTCATGCAGCAAATTGCAAGGACTATCTAATGTAGAGCTGTGTGCAATGCATATTATGTGCCCAAAGTCTATGAAGATATATGTGCACAACAAATTGCAATAAAATGCAATCTCCTTTTTCAAGTTTTTTACCATCTAGTACTTAAAAAAGGGCCTGCTTTAATATTATATCATAAATGCTATGCTTATATTAGCTAAAAAAATGTCAGCTGGATTTTGATTATTTGTTTCATATAGTTGATTCTGGTGATAAATTAAATAATAATAAATCTAAATCTAGATAATTTTGGCTTAGGAGACTGTTTGGTGCTATACAGTCCAACATTTAATCAGTGATTAAAATGAAAGTGGTATAAAAATTAGATATGTTGGTTACATAAAATTAGGATAAATAGATAATAATTTTGGCTTTTCACTCCAATTTATGGAGATATTTTGAATTTTAATGTAGTTGTTGACACTGTTGGATTAAATTTAGTAGAGATAAATATAACAGTTTTAAAAAACTATTAAAATTGCTGGATGACAAATTCATGATTTAATATAATAGTAGCTTATGTGAAAAGGATATAGGATTTATAGTTGACACAAAAATCTCAGTATTGGTTAATACCTTGACAAGGCATAATTAGATTGTGTTTATTCATAGGTACAACAAAAGTGTCATGGTGTAAAATAACTATAAAGTTCTATTCATTTATCCACCCTAAATTATTATTGATAAAGTGGTAAAAATCTGGTGGAAACGTTAAGGAAATTAAAGAGTTTTTACTCAGATGAAGGAAAACTTAGATAAGTTTTCTTATGTTTTAAGATCATTACTATGTGGTAAAAAAATAACTTTTTTTTGTTGGGCATGTACTTTTCTAGTTCATATAGATAGAGAAACTAGGGTGAGTGATTTCTGTTCACTAGAGAGAACACCTTTGTACCAATCTCAATTGCCATATATTGTATACATTGGGAGGTAGTGAGTGAGTTTCCTATAACTGAAAGTTTAGGCCTTCAAATTTTATGTGGTTGCATTAGACTTGTATTTAGAGTTTTTGACAACACACTTGAGTCCATTTTTCTCATTCTTCACTAGATTGATTGCTTTATTATTTTAGTAAAAATGACTTTTATAATCACATTTAAAAAAATAAAAATGACTCAAATATCAAGGGTGCTTGCTTGTTCTGGGAAGTATGCAAGCTTCATGTTTATGTTATGCTAATGTCTGACTTGAAACAGGTAATACGTGACTGCACATGACATCCCATTTTCAGCCCAGTTTTCCATCTGAAAGATATTGTCACAATATTATCCTCTTTTTGTACGATTTTGTATTACATATAACAACTTGGAAGAAACTAGCCAAGAACCGTTAGTTTAATCTCAAGTTGCCTAATATCTATGATGGTTGTTATACAAGTATTATTTAGTATTTCGTCAAATTAGTTTGCTAGGAATGCCATAACAAAATGCCACGGACTGGGTGGCTTAAATAATAGAAATTTATTTTCTTGTAGTTCTGGAGGCTGGGTGTTAGAGACCAAGGCATTGACAGGTCTGGTTTCTTCTGAGGCCTCTCTCCTTGGCTTGCCCAAGACCTCCCTCTCTCCGTGTCCTCAAATGATCTTTCTTCTGTGAGTGCACATTCCTGATGTCTCAGGGTGCCCAAATTTGCTCTTGTAAGGACACCAGTCAGTTTACATCAGGGCCTAGTCTAATGGCCTCATTTAACTTAATTACCTCTCTAAAGGCCCTGTCTCCAAAACAGTCACATTTTGAGGTACTGAGGGTTAGAGCTTCAACATATGAATTTTAGAGAAACAGAATTCAGCCCACAACACCTACCTAATGCAGTTTTGTTTCCATTTTTCTCTGATTCTGAAAAATTTGACTCAACATTGTTTTTATTAAAATGTAGGGCTTAGAAATGCATCCATCACCTAAGTGTAGTCTGGTTAATGTAAATAAATTTGCATATATTCCTAAAGACTTGAGATATCACATAGTATCTACACCCTAAGTGATATCAGTGATGATATCAGCAACTATCATCACTGATAATCATTGATCTTTATTCTTGAAACCTAGAGATCATTAATATTTTTTCCTATCATACTCTTCCACATCCTTTATGTCTAATATCACTACATCTTTTCATTTCTTCTCTTTGAACATCTCTGTTCTCTGGATTTTCTTTTCGTGCTCATGGCTGTTGTCCTTATTTTGGCAGCACTGACCCCTTAAGTGGTTTCTCTGTCTCCTGGGATTACTTATTTTCCATCTCTTATTTTGCTACCAGATTATTCTTCCTTAAACAAAAAAAAAAAACTTTTATTGTCATGTCTTCCCCCTCTGAAAATTGTCCAGTAATTCTCTATCACCTGGATGTATTTCACATTTACACAAAATACAAGGCTTTCCTTAATATACCTCTACTTTCCAAATGTAGTTGTATTCCTCCTTCCTTCTTATCATGGCTTTTCAACGTTGGACAGTGTGTCTCACTGTCACCACACCTTTAAAATTTCATCTGCAATCCTGTTCATGATGCTCCATTTTCTTTCATAGTCCTTTCTCTGCTACCTGATTGCTTTGGGAGCAATTTTCTGCTCTTCCACAATATCCTTTTCCTGCACAATTGCAGTGTCTGCTGACTTGTTCTTTTTAGATACTTCTGTATCATTTAGGGTTGTGGGCTATTCATTTTAATATTCAGTTCTCTATTTTATTACTTAACTAATTCATTATTTATGTTATTTTTCTCAATGGCTTAAGAAGAGAGTATCCATTTCTTATAATTTCCTTGCTGTCTCCATAATGGGGATTTTAAATTCTTTTCAAATGAATAAAATATTAATTTGTCTGCACATAATATAGGAATAGCTACATGAAAGACATATATAGAGAAACAACAACATAAAGGATTATTTTCAAAACTGTTTTCCTTATTTTGAAAATATTTTTTTTTTTATTTTTTTGGAAACATTGTGTGCTTAACATAATTATAAATTTGTTTCCTTTCAATCCTGAAGGATATAATTGTAAATGTAATTTTTTAGCCTGTTGTCCTATAAAGCAGTGCCTAGTGTTGGCTCTGCCTAATCAAAGAACTTTCTTTACCTCCTGAGTAAATTCTGTGTATTTTCCTTTTTTTAAAAAAATAATAGAACAAGTTTGCAGTATGGAATTATGTGCTTAAAGAGGTTGAATTATGACAGAAAAGAACTAGAAAGAAGACGGGAAGCAAGCCAACATGAAATAAAAGGTAATGTGCCTTTCTTTTACATGAAATGCCTTTTCTCTAGCGTTTTTAGCTTCCACTTTTATGAACTTGAAATGCTATATGTGTTACAATGGTCATTAAGTAGCATCAGAATTTAGCTTATCATGATTTTTTTCATTACTTTTCTAATTAAAATACAGAAAATTGAAACATAACATTCTAGGGTAAATATCCCATTTGAGGCATATTTTTGATTTTTTGAATACAGATTTATCCTTCAGAACCTATTAATTATGCATTCTGCTTACACTAAAGATGTCTCCATGTAGATATTTTTGTCAAACTTTTAATGGAACATTCTCATTATAATTCAGAGAAACATGGTATATCATTTTTATGGCAGTTCATTTTTCAGTTTATATCATTTGAATTTTATTTCAGTGCCCAGATATTTTATTTTTGTGATACTGTAAAATTAAAGAAATTATATAGGAATTTTATACAGAAATTATGTAAGGACTTACTGCTATAAACTAGTCTAGTCTTTTAATAATTTTAGCTGGGAATTAGTTTAGGAGCATTAATTGCTGCAACTTCTATATCCACAAAAATGTTTGATTGGACTAACAAGAAAAGACACTATATTGCAGGTTTAATGGAAAAGTACTGTATTTAGTAATTAACCATCTAAATGTTGAGGTGTACCTTAATATACAGGGGAAAAATAGTTTCAAAGAGGAATACAGGTGCTATACTTAGGTGCTATACTTGCTAAAGACCATTGTATTTTTTTTTATTGCTGTTGCTGAAGAAAAAAATAAATTTTTGGATATAAGAAAGATATAAGTATCTGTAGGCCTTTTTGATAAAAATAATCAATCCACTTTTGTTGCTTAAAGAAAAAAAAAAGACCTATTAAGAAAAATATAACCAAAAATTTTAAGGAAAAATTTGGATATTGAACTACTTACCAGTTATATTTCCAGTTCCTGTTACCCATGGAATGGGTATGTGCAAACACTTTGTCACAATTCAGTGGATATATTACATTGATTGTTCAAAGTTAGGCATGAGTCTCTGTTTTCATCTTCATTTCTTTTAGGCCTTACTTTATATAAGAAAAGAGTACATATTACATGTTACCTCCCTCTTCCTCAATATTAAAATTTAGCACTGTTTTATTCTTTATTTAAGGTTATCTATCTTAGGCTTTTATAATTTTCATTTGTGGTAATGTCAGAAATTACTCTTACTTTTGGCAGTTCTTGGACAGTACATTAGTTCTAATAGAATGGGCTTGAATGCATTTGAAATTGATTGGTTAAAATGTTTTTCTATATACGGTTCACTGGAAAGTAGACAGACACACAATGGATTTCTTGTAACACTTCATTTGACTCATTCCTTAGGAGCAAGAAAGTGTTTTTCCGTTATCAAAATCAAGTTGTTTGATTTCACTTTATTTTGGGGCTCCAGGAAATTGCAGGTTGTTTTCAGTTCATTGCTATTCAGTTGAATTGAAATTTGGGAACTAATGGATCCAAGATAGACCCCAGAAGGAAGTTTGCATTTGACCAAAGAAAGGATGTTTTAGTACACAAATAGATTTTACCCACGGGATACCACTTTCTAGTTTTCTTTCTCAAGTACTTTTTCCAATTACATTTTATTATGCTGAGGCTCACCACATGAAAACTTTCACACACTGATAGATCTAAAGGGGATAAATTACCCATTCAGCCCTATCCCAAATGCTATATTAGTATTTGGCAATTGCTGGTTAGAGTGTAGCCCTGAGAAAAAATTGCTGTGATTCACTATGATTATACACAAACAACTCCATATGATAAGTAGCTGTGAGTGAGATCATAAACAGACCGTTTCCTATAACTGATCTGATGACATTTACAGGAATAGCTATCAACTATGACTAGGGGTCTCTGTTATTATCTGAAGTGTTAATTAACCTTGACCTTAATAAACAGTTTTCTGAGGTGAGAAGACCATGTGAATATCAAGAATATGCTAATATTTAATTTGTTGCTAGGAAACAGTCTTCACTGATTTCTAGGCCTTTATTGCTAGGTCAAGAGGATTCCTACAAAGCTTTAAAGTCAGGGCATCCATTTTGCTTGCAAACAGATTTACAGAAAGGGATATAATTTACAAAATTTAAAAAAGGGTATGGTGTTCTAAGGAGGAAAAGTTTGGATTTGTGTTTCACTTTCCTTCACCCCATAAATGGATTGCTTTATGTATTTGATCACTCTTAACTACAGGTGTAACAATGGAATTTTTGATGGACATATATTTGCAGAAATATGATGACTATATAATATGCCTTAGACTATGAAAATATAAGCCCAGCTCTAGAAAAAACAAACACTTCCTATTCAGAAATCCATCTAGTGCAAAGAAAACTGGACAATTTTGTTGTTGTTTTTTTTTTTTTTTTGATGTGCCATTGATTTAAAAAATGTTTTTAGTAAAATCAAATGGAGAACCGTTGCTGTCACCCATACATACCTCCCCAGCTTTTGAAGTTCAAGTATAGGGTAACTAGTGGTTATAAAGAATCAGTTACTATCCACAGCATCTGATAATATAGCCAAAAGATAATACCAAGTAACTCACATCTCATTTTCTGAGGTCAAAAACCTCAATGGGTCTGTGTGTTTGTCTATGTAGGCTCTGATGATAGCTTGGACTTTAGTTTACATCACATAAACACACACATGTGTATTTAAATGTACAGTGCATATTATGTGTAATGTCTGAATCTTTCAATGAGCATTCATTATTACTGCAATTCCTAGAGCAAATACATGTTTCAGTTAGCATCAGTGATTAAAAAAAAAAAAAAAAACAACACCTCATTGGAATAAGCTAATGAAAATGCAGAGGAAAATCTATCTATACTTCAATACTGACCCAGAGTGACAGTGAATATGTCTAATATAAAATTTCCCTATATAGCAAAGATCATTAAGTAAGTCCTTTGTTCTGCAGAAGACATGGGGAAAGAAAGAGGCAAAAACCTGAGGGGATAATAAATGTCCTACTTCCTGCAGAAATTCACCCTGCTTTGGATAGAGCAGGTAATGGTAGTAAGACTGTAGGAAGTGGATATTACTCACATGTTCCTCATTACCTAAATCCAAAGAAAGACATAGGACCTTTCTTTTGAAATGAGATTGTTCAAGCCACAGCGGGAGTTAAGTAGTGAAATGTGAGGCAAATATACCTATAGCTTCCAGATTCATATACAAATGCTTTATTAGCCCTGTAGATTGGAAGAATCAGAAAGAGCAAAAACTAATTTGAAGAGCTTCTACTTCTGACTATAATGGAATACATTGAATCAGACCAATCTTCAACTGAGAGCAGATACAAAGGCTGGATAAATCAATAAGTAGCCCTTTGAAGATAATAGAAGCCAACTAAGACAGCCAAAGCTTGAGAGGCTATGATCTTGAAAAAGAGAGAAATGCATCGAGGTCAATGGTAAACCTGTCATTCTCTACTGCTTTTCCCTGTCTCACAGAGCAGTAGGGAATGGGGTGTGGGGGGAATGGAATTTAGAGGCACCAAAGCTGCCATGGCTTGAGGAGCCGAGATCCTGGAGAAAAGGAAAACAAGTAAGCCTGACGTTTTATACCACTTTCCTCTTGAGAGGTTTGTGGACTCCTAAGAAGGATGGACATAGAAGCTAAAAATTGAACAGAAGGCAGAAACCAAAGGTTAAGACATCTAGAAAGAGAGCTTTTGGCAATCTCATGATGATAGAGTCAAATATCGCAGTCAAAACCACCAAATATACTTTAATTTGAGGTCTCTAAAGAAATACACCATAGGACTAAGGACAAACTTAAATAGACCAGGCTTTATTTTTACTTACTTATTTATTTTTTTAAATAGATATTATTGTGTTAATATCTGAGATTTACAACTAGATGTTATAAGATACATATAGTTAGTAAAATGATTACTATGGTGAAGGAGATTACCAGGCTTTATTTTGAAAGGTTAAAATGGAAATCCAGCACAGACTTATCTAAATCCTTAATAAGATCAAGTTGACCTGCCCTTATTGTAGCTGTCTAACAACATAAAAGTAAAATTCCCTCAAGAAGAAGCAAACATCATCCAGAGCCTCTACAACTTTTTAATCATATTGTCTGAAATTCATTTAAAAAATCAGATATGAAGACAATGTGCAAAATGAAGAAAACCAAGACAATAAAATCAGAAAATAGAAACATAGTCACAGTTGACTCTGACACTGATTTTTTTTGTGGGTATTATGAAAATAAGTGACAAAATGGAAAATTTAATATAGCTGGAATCAATACGTTAAGAAAATAATTAAATGGAAATTTGAAAATGTGGAAAGTATAAAAAATTAAGAACTCAATAGGTGGTTTAATCATAGAAGAGAAGTTTTATGAAATAAAAGATAGATCACTTGGAAATATCTGGCCTGAAATATGAAAATAAACACAAGGATGAAGGATATTAAACAGATCATTAGGGACATATTGAACTTGATAAGGTAAGCAAAAATGAAAAAGAACCAATATTTGAAAAGATACTGGTGGAGACTTAATAATTTAAAAAAAACTAAAGGAAATAATAAGCCACAGATTCAAGATACTCAATGAACCCCAGATGAGATTAAAAAGGGAAAAACAAAACAAATCAGACACAGTGTAGTAAAACTGCTGAAAGATATGGCCTACACTCCCTAAAAATCTAAGAATCTGCCAGACTAAATTCCACAATAGTTTTAAAAGAGCAATATAAGATACCTGATGTCGTTCAACTAAAATAATGTTATAAGAAAATGGAACGATATCCTTAAAATTTTAAATCAAACTAACTTCTAAATTAGAAGTATGTCCATCGATATTAAAGACACAATTAATACACTTTCAAAATCTGAGAGAATGCTTCCCCAGAAAAGCTAAATAGAAAGGAAATAATAGGATGAGTTATTTAGGCAAAAGGTAAATGATCATAAAGACAATAAAAAATGCAGACAGGATGGAGGAGGAACTGAAAAAATGTGTGAGTAAATTTCATAATAATAAAAATGATAATAATGTCTGCAGGCCTTATATTTTATGTAGAATTAAAATACATAAAAACTATAATGCAAAAGGCAGGAAGGGAGTTAATGAAACTAAATTGAAGGTCTTTGCATTATCTAGGAAATTATAAAAAGACTAATTTATAGTAGACTCTAATAGTTAAGGATACATATTATAAGCTTTAAGTTGACTACTAAAATAAGAATGTAAAGTAAAAATAAAAAGCTAATAGAGTGGTAGAATAAAATAAGAAAACACATAATAAAAAGGCAAGAAAGAGAAAAGGAACAAAGGACAGGTAGGACAAATATAAAGATGGTAGATTTAAACTCAAATATAGGAGTAATAATATTAAGTGGGAGTGGACTAATACAATTAAAAGATATGAGAAAAATAAAAACAATGATATAGTGAATACAACGGACACACTTTAAATATAAGAACATAGAAAAGGTAAAAGTAAAGGAGATACACATGCAAATACTAAACAAAGCTGCTGTGATTCTTCTAATAGCATATAGACTTTAAGGCAAGAAACATACTAGAAGTAAGCTGGGGATTTTATAATAATAAAAGGGGAGATATAGCAAATTTGTATGCATCTAATACATAGACTTAAAATATGAAAAGCAAAACTGACAGCAATCCCATTACTAGGCATCCACCCAAAGGAAAAAAAGACATTCTATAAAAAAGACATCCGCACTAGAATGTTTACAGAAGCACAATTCACAATTGCAAAGATGTAAAAACAACCCAAATGCCCACCACTACATGAGTGGATTAAGAAAATGTGGTATATGTATACCATGGAGTACTACTCAGCCACAAAACATAATGGTGATCTAGCACCTCTTGTATTATCCTGGGTAGAGCTGGAGCCCATTTCTAGTAAGTGCAGTATCACAAGAATGGAAAAACAAGTACCACATGTTCTTACTATCAAATTGGTATTAATTGATCAACATTTATGTACACATATAGTAGTAGTATTCATCGGGTGTTGGGCAGGTGGGAGGGGAGAGGAGGGGATGGGTATGTTCACACCTAATGGATGTGATGCTCACCATCTGGGGGATGGACACACTTGTAGCTCTGACTCGGGTGGGGCAAAGGCAATATATGTAAGGTAAACATTTGTACCCTCATGATATGCTGAAATAAAAAAAAAAAAAACCTGACCGATCTAAAAGTAGTAGATATTTTCATAATCATAATGGGAGTTACTGATCAAACTACAATGGAATACCAATTGTATTAGTTTGGGCTGCTGTAACAAAGTACCACAAACTGTGTGGCTTAACAACGACAAATCACTGTCTCACAGTTGTAGAGGCTAGAAGTTTGAGGTCAAGGTGTTAGCAGGGTTGGTTCCTTCTGAGAGCTGTGAGGAAGAATCTGTTTCTTGCCTCTCCCCTAGCTTCTGGTGGTTGGCTGGCAATCTTTGGTGTTTTTTGGCTTATAAGGACATCACCCTGATCACTGCCTTCATCTTCACATAGTGTTTTCCATGTGTACATGTCTGTTTCCAAATTTCTCCTTTTAAGAAGGATACCAGTTATATTGAATTAGGGCCCACCCTAATAATATCATTTAAATTGATCATTGCTATAAAAACCCTATATCCAAACAAGGTTACATTCTGAGGTTCTGGAAATTAGGGCTTCATCATGAATTTAGGGGGAACACAATTTAACCTATAACATCACACATTTACCATAATGGCTAAAAAAACCAAAAAACAAAACTCAAAATGAAAAATACTAAGTATTGGTGAAGGTATGGATTTTCATCCATTACTAGTATAGAGTTAAATTGTGAGAGTGGAATTTGTTTAGCAATATCTGCTAACATTGATTATATGTATACTACATAACGATTCTATTCTTTGTTATTTACTCAACTGCAGTAGGTAAATATGTAACAAAATACATGTATAACAATATTCAAAGCAGCACTATCCTTAAAAAGCCAAAGTGGAATCCACCTGAATATCCATCATTGTGGCATATTCTTATAATGGAATACTAAATAAATAGCAATGAAAATATATAAGCCACTGCTATTTGCCAAATCACAGATGAATTCCATATTGAGCGAAATACAGACACAATAGTGCATATTATATGATTTCATTTATAAGCAGCTAAAAAAAGTCAGGCAAAACTAATCTGTAATGAAAGTAGTCAGAATATTGGTTACTGCTGGGGTGAGGGCAATGACTAAGGAGATACATGAGAGGACTTCTGTGGGACTGTATGACTTTATTGCTTTACTGTTCTGTACAAGAAAACCTAAGTTGCTTATAAATGAATACATCAGGACAAATTAATTGTGCTTTTGAAAAACTTAAACAATATAAAAATACATTGCTTCCCAACCCCCAAATACTTCTCTGATTTTGCAGATAATTTAAATAAGAGAAAATAAACCTTTGAAGTCGAAGAATATTTCACAAAATACTTTTTATGCTTTTTCTGAATAAAGGTATAATTTTCATTCAGAAAGAAAAAAATTAACAGGAAAACTTACTTTTACCTTAGTGATTATATTTTTCTTTCTCTTTCTATAGGTAGGAAAAAAATTTTTCCTATGTCCCTTTAAGTTCCTTAATATTATTTCTTTTCTATGGAATATTTTGGTCCTTCTGATTATTTTACTGCTTTTTATATAGCATTCTGCCAGTCCATAATGGGAAGAAATGGAAGAAAATAAATGATAAAATATATTTTGATACGTTTTTGTCTAAAAAAGGGACAGGAAAAAGCCTTTATCTAATGGTTTTATTTTTAGAAAATAAAAATCAAAGTGTTTTGTACCTCAATAAAAAACTACTTTCAACAAAGCAAAAACAACTTGTGACTTTTGACTGAGTGCCTGAATTGTGTGTTAGTATGTGATTGGAAAATAATGAATTGACAATAGTAAGGTATCAATTTATTGGGTCTCTTTATTATCTTACTGTTCTGTTTTTATATATTAATTCAAGTGAAAAAAGTATCTTCTAGTCTATATGCAATATTTAAGTAGAGGTTAATAAACACTTCTGATGAAGGACAATGTTAGTATTTTATTAGAATCTTATTTTACTGTTTATCAGTGTGTTACTAAGACACCAACAAGAAATGTCTCCATCTGGTGGTAAAAACATTAAACTTCAGATGACCTATAGGGCTCAAGTATGAAAACAAGAAACACATTGAGACATTGTGTTCCATGTGATGGAAGTGCTGTCATTTTAATTATAACAAACACTCTGAGCATGTCAAACTTTTTTCTAGACTTAGAATAGAAAAGATTAGTAGTTATTAGAGCAGTAATCACATGCAACAGAATGGAGCCAGGTCATTAGAGAGTGGATCAATCACCGTAAATGCAGCCTGGCCAAATACCTATGGTTCATTTCAGCCAGTGGTTCTATTATGGAAAATACTGCAGCCTAAAATGACACAACTCTTTTTCTAGATGTGTTGGTGTGGAGCAATGATCGAGTTATTCGCTGGATACAAGCAATTGGACTTCGAGAATATGCAAATAATATTCTTGAGAGTGGTGTGCATGGCTCACTGATAGCCCTGGATGAGAACTTTGACTACAGCAGCTTAGCTTTATTATTACAGATTCCAACACAGAACACCCAGGCAAGTTTCTTTGTTTTGCTGTAGTCTCATTGTGTCCTGGTTTATATAATGGCAAACTAAACTTTCAGAAAAAAAAAAAAAAGGCTGTGTATTCATGATTATTAATGAAATTAGTTCAACCTTTGAAATATGTCACTGGAGTTTTAATTTCAAGCTACTGGATTTCTAGCCAAAACGAAATCATAAAATTAAACAGAAAAAAATTTAGAGGTTATGTGGCCCAACCTCCCAAAACAAATTATGCCAGATTCCCTGAAACAAAATCCCTGACAGATGGCCTTCAGTCTCTGCCTCGCTGAGGGGC
This sequence comes from Eulemur rufifrons, assembly GCF_041146395.1. Classification (NCBI taxonomy): domain Eukaryota; kingdom Metazoa; phylum Chordata; class Mammalia; order Primates; family Lemuridae; genus Eulemur; species Eulemur rufifrons. Next base: position 62,941,740 of record NC_090998.1, on the reverse strand, counting down.
AGTCATTTCAATTTATTTGTCTGAATTATGCAGGCACTTGCATTTGCGTGCCAATAATTCCTAAATCCGGATAATTATTTGAATCAATACAGTTCCTTACAAGTTAAAAATAAAACTTTCAACTTACATCATAGTCCTAAGAAATCAGACATCAAGAGTCAGGGCACAGAAATCCTTATCTGAAGTTTCCCCAAATGATGATCATTGTCAGGTTTGAGAGCCACCTGCATACACTAGATAAAAATTTGGCAGTCCAACTTCACTTTTTATTTTGTTTTCACATATTTCAAAGTTTTCAAAGCCTCTTGGCCTCAGACATTTATGCAAGGCTATCCCTCCACTGTCCACAGACAAAAGAAAATTGCCCTACGTAGTCTTTGTAGCTAAAATTTACAATGACTTGTATAGAGGACTAAAAATCTTAACGCATCATTACAACATACTTTTTAATGCATTCTCAGATAAATATAATCTGCATGATTTTTTAAAATAAAATGTGATTTCAGTGAGGGTAACTGTAATTTGATGTCAACAGGCAAGGCAGATTCTTGAAAGGGAATACAATAACCTCTTGGCCCTGGGAACTGAACGGCGACTAGACGAAGTAAGTCCCTACCTGTCATTCAAAAGGGATCTAACAGAGTATAAGAAAAATGTGGTAACCTTCTTGTTTTTAAGAAATAGTGCTTGGAAATTAATCACATGCTTGCTCTATGCATTGAATCTAGAATTTTTCTCAGGATGGTTCTTAAATATCAAATTACATTACTAACAACTTTGGAAAGAACTTTATGAGTTCATAAATATTATTTCAGCAGGTAGAAATACTAAAAGTAATTCAAAAAGAAACTTTTTTATGATCTGCGACTGAAAAATATTAAGCAACATATTTTTAAAAATTATAAGCAATTAATACACAAATATTGATAAATTCAGCATTTTAATAAGGAATCTGCTTAGCTCTTAAATTTCAGTATATCTTCCTAGGAAATTTTAGTATATTAAAATGAAAAGACAACTTACTTTCAATAAATGGAAAGCTTTTCATTATTTTAGATATTAATACTAAGCTTTCCTTGAAAACAGATGTATAACATTTTAATAGTCATAGGATTTGAAAGTTATATTGAGCATAAGAATCCCTAGACATAATATATGCATGTTTAAATTATTTGAAAAATAATAAATATATAAGTAGCCTCCTGAGATGAATGAATATAAGGGATATCTGCAAACCTTGTGGACTGATAGACAATTTAATAGGCCTTCCGAGTTTCTTACAAGGTCTTTCTGGAAGAAGTGGGAAGGAAGTGTGAAGTGGAAAATACAACAATGTATAATTCTGTTTTGCAAAGTACAGTTGTTTCTTCACTATAAAGACAAGCTGGTAAAATAATTTCGTGAATGAATTTAGCAAATCCTAAAATGAGGCAATCATTCCATATTCCAATGGGCAGAGCAGAAAATCTTGGTATTATAAAAATCCATGTTGTCCTTTATGGAGGAGATTATAGAGAAATAAGCTTTACAGTCTTGACCTTAGCTAACTTCTAATAAATTCATACTCTTGTCCGATCAGGATAATGATTAACATTTTAAAAATCCTAGTTAATACTTAACTGATATTAGTCTTACAAGTTGTTTGACAATATCTTAAATTCTTATTCTGAGTTGTTGATTCAAAAAGATAGTCTTATAAACTCATACATGGTAAAATACAATTATTATTAAAAGTTAAAATTTTAATAAAAATTAAAGATCTGTCATATTGTTACACTCTAAAATGTGGATTGAACTTAAGGAGCTGTCCAGGTAAAGACACTAGCCTATGGGGGTTATAGTGTTGCTTCCCGATAGTAATGAATAAGCAGAAAGGTCTATTGAACCAATTAAATGGGATGTGGCTATCTACCTTCAAAATATGCTCTTTTTTTATTTTTAAAAGCACAACACACAATTTTATTATTCAACCTTCTATTCTCTTTCATTCTTTTTTTTTTTTTTTTCAGTATGAGCAAAAACAGCCAAACAACTTTCCTAGGCCTGTAGTGAACTTATTTCTGGGGCTTTACTGATCACATTCCATTAAGATAATGTGAGAAGGTTGATGTGCTTCCTTTTACTCCAACTAATAGGATATCTTTTAACCCTGTCTCATGAAAAATTTTCCCCCATGATGATGTTGCTTATAGTTTCTGTTAAGTTTCTGCAGTAACAATATGTAGAAAGAGTAGAAGTAAGGAATCATAATTCAAATTCTTGACTTCTTGGCTTGTTTTTAAGCCCTTAGCTCATATATTATAGCAGTGGTAAAGCTCCATTAATGTAATGCAGTGTTTGTAATGTAGAACTGAAAAATATTTATGCTTAATGCAATCACTTTCCCAAGAATCAAGACGTCAGATAGGCCACAGCTGTGAAATTCTGTTTCTTTTCCACCTTTACAAACATTTGGAGGTCTAGGGTAATGTACAACACAGCAGTTGAGAAGAATAGTAACAGACATTTCTTAACCTATAAAATGGGCACCAAATCTAAGCAAAATTTAGATATTGATGATAGGGATTCCAGCAGTGGCTGTATGTAATTATATATGTGATTTTTTTTTTCCCTGATTGACTTTAAATGTCACTTAATGAATTTTAGCAGTCTACAGATAAGGACACCATCTAGTGTTATTCATTTACAGCAATGATAATTTGAGCTGAATATAGACCTATTATTCTCTATGCCAAATGAAGTCAAATGAAGTAGTAGAGTAAATACCACATACTTGGCATTAACTTCAGAGAGTAGTCCTTCCCTACGTGGGAAATATAGTGACATAAGAAGACAAGATCTATTTGGAATGATTAATATTTTCCCTACAATTAGTCACAAAGAATAATATTAGTTAACTGCTAAATTACATATTACTGCTTACCAATTTAGAGGAAAATAATGTGTCTATACAAGTCCTTTGTGTATATACAGACAAGGAAAAGATTATTTTGTTAAGATATAACAGCATCAGCAACCAGAATTATATTATTAAAATGTAATTAGAGTTACATTATGCTTTTAGAGGCACCCAAAGAGCACGTGTATTTATTAAAAGGATGGTGTCCAGGCCACACAGGTTTTTCAACAAATTACAAGTTAATGCTGCATCACTTGAAATCTCACAAACCACAAATTTAGAGTTTCTTATACAGATTATAGGCTATAGTATCAAATGTTAACCAGGCCTTCTCAAATATAGGTTTCCCCACAACATATATCTCTTGTGTACATAACAGTGATATCATTGAAGTGTCTGAGTCAAATGTAGTCTACTCAACAACTGATTCAATGAAGTATATCATCTCATACTATAAATCCAGTCAGCAGAAAGCATAACAAAGCATATCCGATATTTCTTTTGGAAAGACTTTGGGGTTTTATTTTAGGTTTCCAAAGATGTTTACTGTAAAGATATCAAATCTTAGATCTGAAATAATTTGAAAAATTTTATAAAAACACTTCTGCATCAAATCTATTACATTCTCATTTTGGAATCACAGAACTCTCAAGATAAAGTGTAAGATTCCATATGTATACTTGACAGATTGAATGTAAATCATCTGTGATGTACGTTTCTAAGCTTACAGCTTTAAACACCTGGACTAGTTTACTTGTTTTCATTATGTCAAATTATAACTCTGTACTGGCAGAGTGATGATAAGAATTTCCGACGTGGATCGACTTGGAGAAGGCAGTTTCCTCCTCGTGAAGTACATGGAATCAGCATGATGCCCGGGTCTTCAGAAACATTACCAGCTGGATTTAGGTTAACCACAACGTCTGGGCAATCAAGGAAAATGACATCGGATGGTACAGTAGTTTTGCATTGCTGCTTATAAAGTAAAAAGCTTATTTAGCAAAAGCTAGTATAATTCTCTGACCTTGCCTAACTTTCTGGAATTATTTTCTTGAGTTGGTTTGCTCTGCTTGAAATTTACTTTGCTTTCATCAAAAATCAAACTTTTTTGTTTAAACTGCTAATGCATGTACTCATGGCATTTTACTCATTTTTTCAAAATAATTTATTACGTTCTAAAAAGAACAATTTTGGCTAATGTCCACATTGAGGAAGAACAGTAAACATTTGCATGATTTGTGTTTCTTTAGTCTTCTATTCTCAAGGTAAATAAATTGTTTAAGTTAGAGGTTGGCTTTGGACTAAAGGTCCATAGTAAATGGAAATTATATCCACTGTCATTCTACATGCTTAAATACTGCAAGTTTTAAATCTCATCTTAGAAATTCAAACTCATAGCTATCTTTACCTCTGACCAAGACAGAAGGCCTTAAATAAACAAGCACAACCATGAAAAGAGAAACAAACACAAAAAACCTACAATAATTTCCCAATTAGTATTTCCTTCTGTGGACATTAGACTTGTGTTATATACTTTGTAAAAGAAAGCAGTCATTCTGGAGGAGAGACAGCTTTGGAATAGTAGTCACAAAATTATTTCTGTTCGTGGGGCAGTAAAGAAAAATAGTCCCACTCTCTTTATTAAGATAACCACCTAGAGTCATGATTTCTTTTCAAAGTCCTAGCTATTATGGCTCTTAAAATTAGTTCCAACGTAAACTGTGATCTTTGATCTACATTTCTTATAACTTGTTAATATTGTGGAATATGTAAGCATAATTCATGGGGAATTTAACATAATTAAAATTAGTGTAGAAGTTCTTCAATACTTGGAGGAAAAAAAAGTCCACCATAATGAGTTCTGTAAGAGCTATCTTTGAAAAAACAAAAGCACCCTGGGGAGCTGCTCCTGTTACAGACTTCATCTGAGGAGGAATACATAACAACCCTAAAGCTCAGCTGAATTCCATTGGGATGAATTTTCATTAGTAACTTGATCTAGAGAAGAGGATTGTGAGTGGCTTACATCTGAGAGAAAGAAGGTCTACTAATATGTTCAGGACCCCTTTATATAGGGAAAATAAATCTTTCTCATCTGAAATCTTGTACTCATCATCCAAGTCCCTCTAAAGCCCTTTTCTCCATTTGCAGTTGCTTCATCAAGATTGCAGAGGTTAGACAACTCCACTGTTCGTACATACTCATGTTGACAAGCCACTCAAAGGAGGCAGCACTGACCTGCTGTGAGTAGTTTTCCTTTGGCTGACAAAAAACAAGAACACACACACATATTAAAAAACAAAACAAAACAAAACAACGGAACCTGCATAGGCTAGTAAATATACACTATACTTGTTGGTATGGCCTAGCAGTACAGAGGTGAGAAAACCTTTTTGAATGGCTACGGGGGGAAAGGAATCTTTATATTGTAACTCTTAATCCAGTGTTTACTATCACCACCTGTCTGCTGTCTGCTGGAAACCTATTGCTCTATGAGCACGCATCATTGGGTTGCTACCACGCTGTTTTCTACTTTTAGTGGCATTTCACGTTGATTCTCATAGCATTTTATTGATAAGAACTTGGCACTTAAAATCATCTATTTTTAAGTGAATATTTTATGTAAGGAAGCTGAAGTCAGCAGGCAGTGATTTAAGCAAGTTCACAGAGTCAACTAGTGGCAGAAATAGGAAAATGATTTGGAGGTGGTTTCATATTAAAAACAAAGTAGAAACTGAAAGTTTTGAACTTTTAGTGTATTGTTTTTCAGCAACGTGATTTGTTAAAAACAAACATGGATTTTAATTATCTGGAGCTTATTACATAGGAACAAAGTAAAATTACTTACAAGAATGGAAGAAAGGACCAGCACAAAACCTTATGCAACCATTTGTATTTAGAGAAATATTAATTAATGAAAGTTACTTCCAAATCCATATAAAAATGGGGTTATTGAAAGATAGTCTTATTAGTAAAATTGTGGTTTCCTAGATTTATAAATATCAAATGTTCTTATTTTTTTTAACATAAAACTGTTCTTTACCAAAATATCCTACCATTTTAAATGAATTAATATTTTGGAAAAATACTTTAAGGAGTGATACTTAGAACCAAATATGTGCATAGGGATGGGAAGAGGAAGTAGTTATAGACAGAGAAACAGCTCACCTTGTGCTGTTTATTCATTGCCTTGAACTAAAAGCTCCATACAGTTTATTGTTAGTCTTTTGGGCCTAATACAGGAGCTGATATGCTGCCTTATTTGGGTCACTATTTAAAGGTGATAAAGCAAAAAGTAGCCAGATAAGAGATATAATTTCAGAGTGTACAACTGTAACATTAAAAATTTTAACTATGGTATACAAGTTGCCAACTAATTAGGCATCATTTAAAATATATAATAATTTGGCAATATAAGAGGCTTTCCAAAATACTGTTTATGATAGATCATACATATAATATGATAATTTCCCCAGGAACTGAACACTTCACTAATTTACAAATGACTACTTAATATGTTCAGTAGTGCTTGCTTCTTAGCTCTGGATTGATGGGTAGGGTTACTTTAACTATTTGCAATCTGTTTTTTGTGCATGGCATTCTAGTTTATACTTCCTAGTTTTTATCATTAAATGAGATAATATTTATTTACAACAAATAAATCTAGGATAACCAATTTTTATTTTGATGAGACATCAGCACTTTTGTCATTGAAATAATTTGGAGCATACTATTTACTCTTTCTTTGTGTCAGCAATAGTAATTGTGAGCTTTTCCTAATTATGGCTTCAAAGAATCATTGATAACATACCACTGACATAGATCCTTTAAAATATATGATTTACTATTATGTTTTTATCATAATTAAACAAAGGTATCTTTTTAAGAGCTCTAGAATATATGAATTGGAATATAAATCTAGTCCATGAAATAGGTCAACTCAACCCAAGTTATTGATTAGCAAATTGTAAATTTTTCAGAAGGCATGCCAACATTAAGTGTGACTACCTTTGTTTATATTACTGCCATACTTTCCACAAAGTTGAGCAAATCCTATTATTTTTAAGCTCCCCTGCACAAAATTGGAGAAGAGCAAATGTTAATGACATCCAGCTATTGGTTAGATCCTAAGTGATATCCTTTTCATTATTATTTAGGACAAGAGTAGGCAGGCAGGATGGAGATACACCACAGAATAGTGGAAAGGGATTTACCAGTCTGGGACCTTTCAGTGAAATAATCCTGTCCATTATATATTTTAGATGTCGTCTTTTCAGTCTACTCTACCTAAAGTGCACTACCATCTAAGAAGAGCAGTGAAAATCTTTGTGAAGACTGAATCCTAAGGAAGTAACAACCAAGTGACGATTTATTAAAAGCTGAAAAATGTGATTTTGGGGGAGTCAGATATTAAGTTTGATTAGTTTACTACAATTGTAATAAAATGCTTAAGTCATTTGAATAATAAACATTACCCACATCATAAATTCTGTACAACAGATGCTTTTATGAAATGAAGCCACTTGTTTTTTCATGTTTTATTGTAATATACTAGACATTTATGTATTACTGTGTATTTCTTTTTAAATGTGTCTTATGTAAATGGATATAAATATGATTTTTTAAAAAATAAAATATATGGTTCATGGAGTCTCAAGTGCAAACATTTGACAATTCCAAGTACTGTTTGTATTTTACCATTCCACCATTTTTACAGTTTTTGAATTGTAACAGTCAAATCAATATGTTTCCTTGGAGCATGTTTCATGCTTCAACATGTTTCTCCTTCAATCTGTCAATACTTAAAGCTGAACACCTGCCTCTGATCATGTAAAAAAGAATGATTTAACCTGGAACTGGAGCCAAAAATAGACCTTTAAAGGCAATCAGGGATGTCCTATATCTTTAGAAATAGCACTGTGATGGCTCGATCTCCTTTTCAATACAAAACAAAGCCAAACTGTTTACAAGAGTCAAAAGCAATTATTTAAAAATTTATATAAAAAAACCATTATCTTCTCTTGTTACCTGTGGACCAAGGGGGGAAAACACTTCTTTACTAAGAACCATGTGTTCATTCAAATACCTTGAACCGCCAGCCAGCACTGGACAGTGAATGTCAACCACTTCAGAGTCTGAGGCTTATTTCCAATGGAAAACACAAAACCCCAGAAACCCTTTCCTTTTGTCAATATAACAGGGCATTAGCCAGACTCATGTCTAATGTTATAAGCTTTTAGCCGAGATGGCCTTGTTGCGACTTCCCTGAAGTCAGTTTTATCAGAGGAAATAAATGAAAGACAGAATGATTAACATATATAGTGTATAAAAGTATAGAAGAGTAATCTCTTCCCTGTGACTTTATTTGGTGGTGTTACTGTTGTTTATTCTTTGTTTATATGGGAGATTTCAAAGTAAAACCTATTTAATAATACCATTTATCTAACCGCTGATTTTCTGCTGCTTGATCTTACTAAGCGCAAGAACTGTCATTAGTAATTTCTCTTTTGTATTTTAATTTGCTATGTTTGCACGTACATTACATTTGTTTTGATGTCTATTTTTGTTTAACAGATTCAGTCAAAAGTTAATGGTAACATAAACCCTCTCCATTGTCAATAAAAAAAATACTTCCAGTTCTCTGTTGAAGCTCTGTTTTCTAGTCACATAAGGTTTGGCAATTTACATGAACCACAAGGAAAAGCATTTCTTTAGTGACCCTCATTCTAATAGTTAGCGTCAAAATTGAGTCTGCCACAAGAGGGAGTACTAAACTTGCTTATGGGAGTGATTCTAAAGTTTCTAAAAATGTGTCCTGAGGAGAAACAATGGAAAAGAGCTTTCTACACTTACCTGAATATGGGGATCTTTATTCACAGAAATTAAATATAATATAGGAACTATGATATTATAATGCCATAACTAAAGTTGTATCTACTCTTATATACCACTCAATCACTAAAGACAATGTCTTCCTTTTAAAGATCAAGTAAGAAATAAATATTAATCATCTATAATAAACCTCAACATATATTGATACAAAAGATCCAGCTACTTCCTTCAAAAAAGCATAAAATATGCACTAATTTATAAGGTAATTATTACGAGATTCTAAAATTCACTTAAGAGATTAAGAATCTCAATGTTCTTCCTTTTGACCATCAACATTATGAATCCTCACATTTTTAAAGAGCAGGGCCTTTCAAATACAATTTTATATATAGTAAACTGCTTTTTCATTGACAGGCAGATCTCATTTGAATACATTTAACATATTTTAATGAGAAAAATAATAGGAAAACACTTATCTATAAATTTTGAAAGTATATTTTCATTTTCCCAATGTCTTACAGTAAAAATTCCATAAAAATACCAAAAAAAGATAACACATAATTTATTTTAGCAAATTTAAGTATATTGCATTTTCTAGTAGCATTATATTTTTGTTTTTAAAGACATATTTAATTCAGAATATTTTAGGTACTATATAGGGAAAGTGATTCATAGTTAGTATTAAAATAGAAAATTCCTTTTTTTCCCTAAATTTTAAGCAGTCTGATGACTCAACTGTATCCTTTTTGCCTCATTTTTAGTTACATGAAAATAACAGTACTTTTCTGACAGTACAAATGGGATAAATTTTCTCAATGAGACACAAGAAACAGTCAGTTCCCTAGTTGCATGCACTGTTCTCCAGGCCTGTTCAATTCGAAAATAACCTACTTGCTGAAGTGCTTCTTTGGATTTGATCACCAGGAAAAATGTACAACAGGACCAAAGATGTAACTTTTACACAATTCTTGGATCTACCTGAGTTTATACTTTGTGAATGAACAATGATACACATTCAGCTGAAGAACACGCCATTTCAAATTAACTGAATCTTTTGTGGAAAAAATAAGGAAATACATTTTTACTGCTAAGACATTAAAAATGGATTATTAATAAAGACTACAGTTGTGACAATGCATAAAATGTACACAATAGGAGACACAGTTCAAGGAACTCAACAGCTTCAAATTGTAGGGTGTCTATCTAGTTGGCTTAATTCAGGCTACTAAAATAAAGGGAATAAGTAGATGAATATATTTTTCAGGTATAACAATAAAAAAGGCAACTTAAGCAAATAGGAATTTACTTTGAGAAAGCCATTTATTTTGTACCCTTCAGTTCAAAAAATGTTCACATTTTCAGAACATTTTTATACAGGTTGTAAGTTATTTTATGAAACAAACAAGTAAACAAACTCTTATCTATTATCTCTCACATATATTTTTACGTACCCAGACTATTATGTCAAGACAACCTGCTCTTGAAAATAATGTTCCTGATGGACTAAAAGACTTAGAAATACTTGGAGAATCATCTAAGCTTCAATGAGCATGATATACTTTTGTGTTAAAAATGCATTATTGGATAACTGACGACATGTAGAACACTCAGTAAACGAAATAGTTAATTACTTACATCTATCTGCTCTAGTTAACTGGCACATTACCATAAGCTTATTAACAAAGATTCACTTTTCAATTATTTTTTAAAAATACTTGAATTTTATAGAAGTGAAACAGAAAGACACGTTTGGACATTACAATATTTTTAAATGAGTTATTATTTAAACATTAGAGATTTTACATAAAAATCTGGATTTTTGGTTTCTCTAAAAAACCAGAGGCTCTTGCAGCAGGGGACCTGTCTCCCTCCTGGGCCGTATTCTGCTGGGACTGAGTAGAGGCTGCCCCCTTAGGTGGAGCAGACATTCTCCAGTGTTCACTATTCCCGAGTGTCCTTTTGATACTCAAACCAAGGGGCTCATGCTTACTTGAAAAGCTTCTTGACATTAAACTACCTGCCTGCAAGGCCCCGTGGTCTTTAGTGTAAAAACCTTCACATTTTTTCTTTAAGACTTTTCCTACCACCCTACCTCATTTGTGCATCATTGTTTGTTTGTTTATTTGTTTCCACAGGAAGCTGGAATCATTAGGAAGTACAATCAGCTAAGAGCCTGAGACAAGTGGAGGGGCTCCCAAGAGTCCTCATGTCTACGAAGAGATTGGACTAAATGACCTCCAGGTTCTCAGCCAGGCATGTGATTTCCCTTGCCGAAGTAACAAATGATCTGAAGGCAGAGCTTTAACCCTGGTGTCCCGCCTCCCTCCAAAAACAAATGGCTAGACAGGCCCTCCTACCTAGATAACAATTTCATCTGTTTAGATCATTACCTAAACTTCCCATTTCATCTATTTTATTCAGAATAGTGTGAGCAGCTAGAGAATATTAGAATATATTTAAAATTTCTACAAGAAAAATTTTAATTATTATCTGACTTGGACTTTGAGTGTTAGATTTTGGATCAAAAGCTGTAGATTTTTAATTTCAGGAAGTGGCTCTATATTAGTGTCATTTTAAATTAAAATGTTTTTGCAGGAGTACAAATTTTAAAATTCACACACTAGATACATTTTTCTTAAGTTAAAGCAGTAGACAACATATAATGAACCATGTTACAGGCAACTGACAACAATGCTAACAGCGTCAAGTGAAACAGAAGGCACAAGGTCTTCCACTAGTTTTCATTAGATTTGCTTAGACCAAGTTTTGTAATTCACATTTCTGTTTGCAAGTAATTTCTATTTAAATATTTATTTCTGGGAAATAAATAACTTAATTTCAGTTTAGAAATTAACCCAAATTGACTCAAAATAGGAAAAAAAAGTCACGGGGCCTGCTTCAGTACTTCTTCTATGTGGCCAAAAATGCTGGGGTCTTCAATCGTCGAAGTTATCTGGAAAGAAATTTAGTGTCCAATGAATGCTCTTCCTTAAACCTCTTCTACTCTCCCTATACTTAAACAATTACATGCAATGCTGTTTTCCCCATTATCTTATAATATTCATATGGAAATTTTCAAAAATAGGGAATTTTGAACCTAATATTTTAAAATTCATCTATAGTCAGTCTTCCAGAGTAATAAAATAAATGATTCATTAGCATTGGTCCTGGAGGATACGTTCTCTAGAGTTCCTCTAAAGGGGAACTATTTGTTTCTATAGAAAGAAAATTGGGGGGGTGGGATTTGCTTATACAACTACTCCTTACTGTTGCATTGCCTTTCATTAGATCTCAATGATAAAAATATGTACATCTATGCACACATAATGTGCACACAAATTAAAAGAATACATATGCTTGATTCAGCCTAACGTTTCCTAAAATAATTACAAAAATAATTAAACAGAACAGGATAAGTAATTAGCATGTATCAATTAAAATATTTCAAACATCCACTGCTAGTCTCAATTGTTTTACTTTCTCATTCACTAATAGCCATTAATGACTGTAATGAAGGAAAATGTACCTTTAATTCAATTGGATTGAGTTTCCACAAATAAGTTTAAATTTAACTGACAATTACTAATAGTAAAAATATTTTCCCACCCTGGTTCTCATAATCAAAATATGTGGTCTTAACTAATCTGAATTTCTTTCTAAAACCCTCATTCCTACAGAGAGAATGGCTATGAAATTTCCCCCTTAACATTAAAAAGTAGTACATTATATGTTTTCTAGGGATGCAATTCTTGTTTGAGAATCAATTTTAAGAACTTTGCTAATGTCAAAAAAGTAGATAAAAGCAATTCAGAACCCAGCGTTAAACATCCTTGATAATTTACCTTGTACGGCTTGCCATTGACAAGGGCAGAGAGAGCTGATCGGGGAATTTTGCCAGATCTGGTTTTAGGTAACTGTTTGACAAACACAGCGTTTCGAAAAGCAGCCACGGGGCCAATGCTCTGTCTAACGTGTTTCACAATTTCCTCCAAAACTTTTTCCTCTGTTACCTTTATATCTAGGAAGAAAGTTCAGATGGTAAGCACTATAATAACCTTAGTTAATCATTCAGGCCCCAAACAATTGGAGGATACAAAGATCTCTCACCTTTTTTCAACACACAGAGTGCTAAGGGAATGTGACCTTTCAAAGGATCTTCCTTGCCAACAACAGCACAGTCTGCCACGGTACCATGGGAAAGGACTGACTGGAATAAGAAAAGGCATCCATTTAGAATATATATACATATGTATATAATTTCAGCTGGGAAAAAATACATGTCAGAGAACCCAAAAATCCATAGCTGCCTGCCCGAAAATTTACCAGTAATTCACATCATTACTACGGAGGTGAATGGTTAGAATCTCCACGATAGTCGCTGAAGGTGGACAGTAATTAAGATAAATTGCTCAGCTTATCTAGAAAGTAAGGAGGTTATTTCTTTATCTCAATTGTTTATTAATGAAGTCAGAGGAACTGGGTAGTGGATACCATATGTAAACAAAGTGCAACAGGTCTCTGCAAACAGGTAGCTTCAAGATGATTTACCCTTCATACTAGCTACCATAAGCACACCTTCCAGAGGAATCCAAGGCTAAGCCGTGATTTTATTGTTGAGTCTGTTAGTAAACAATGAACAGACCATTCCATTCCTTTAGTGGCCACCCATCCAGAGGTGACTTTCCAGGACTTGAAAGAAGCAGCTGCGCATAGAGAGAAGCCCCAACATCAGATAATCACCACTGTTGAGGAGCCATTTCCAATTGCTCACCCTAAATGCCTTAAAGAGCAAAGTGGATAGCTACTAGAATCACAAGAACCCACAAAGTTGAGTAACTCCATGAAATACAGATACTTTGAGTTAAAAAAAAATTCTGCTTTGATGGAACTTTTAAAAATGCCTGCTCAAAAAGTCCTTTTTTGAGAGATGAATATTAATTTCAGTGACTCCAAACTTCAATGGCTGGAGAAAACAAGAGCAAACTTGTGACAATATCACATTTGGTAGTGTTTCTTCCTTCTTTTATTCATTGATTCGCTCAACAAATATTTACTAAATGCCTCCTGTGTTGCAAGCACTGCTTTAGGTTCAGTGGTAATCAAAAATAGAGTATTGTCTCAAGATACTTACAATCTAGTAAGGCAGACAAATATTAACAAACAACCATGAATATTCAATTATTATAAATGTCTAAATACAAGAGTGGTAAGGAAGAAAATAACTCGGGCTATTTATATGAGAGATATAGCCAAAGCAACCAACTTGACAGAAGGATATGATTCTCAGAGAAATATTTCCTTAAAAAATGACAATGAGCAGATTTGAAGAATAAGTAGACACTGATCACGCAAGGAAGAGGGGGTGAGGTAAAAGCTCTGTGGAAGAACTGCAGAGGTGGCATTCATCCCTGAAAGAAACAAGTATAGCTGGAAAATTGAGAGTAGAAAAGAGTTAGAATGGTACAAGAGGGAATGGAGCTACAGAGGTAGATGGGGGCTGTGCTAGGAAGTTCCAACCATTATTTTAGCATCATTGGGAAAGCAATAAAGCATTTGCAGGAGTTGAGGAGGAGATGCACGATCAGAGTGGATTTTTTAAACAGACTTTTTTTTAAAAGTAGTTCTAGATGCACAGTAAAATTGAGCAGAAAATAGAGTTTCCACATACCCCCTGCCTTCACAGACACACAGCCTCCCCCATTATCAAAATCTTGCACCAGAGTGGTATATTTGCTATAATTGATGAACCAACATTAACACATTATTACCACCCTAGTCTATTGTTTACATGACAGTTCACACATTTTGTACATTCTATGGGGTTTGACAAATGTGTAAGACATGTATCCACCGTTACAGTATCACACAGAATAGTTTCACTGCCCTAAATACCCACTGTGCTCAGCTCATTCATCCCTCCCGTTCTCCTAATCCACGGCAACCACTGATCTTTATACTGTTTTCAAAGTCCTTTTCCAGAATGTCATATAAGTGGAATCATTCTGCATGTAGCCTTTTCAAATTGGCTTCTTTCATTTCAGAGCGGACTCTGAAAATCACAACCTTACTTTAGTTTCATCGTGGAGAATAATTAAAGGATTGTTGAGGGTGGGTGTCACTTTATGCAGGGAAACCACCTGAAAGGCTACTATTATAATAGACTAAGGTCATATTAGTGGGTATAAAGATTTAGAGTTTCTTTAGAGTTAAAACAGACAAAATTTGATGATAAATGGGATATAGGGCATGAATAAGGCAGAGGGGTTAAGGATAATTCTGGGGGTTTTGGCTCAAGCAGCTCGTTGGTGGCGGTGCCATTTTCTAACCTAGAAAATGCTAATGAGGACCAGGCTTAGGAGGAAAGATCACGTACTAAGTCATTGAGGTGCCTTTGAGACAACTGAGTAGAGGCAGTTGGATCTGAGGAGTGACTTAATCTGCAAATGCACATTTGGATATCATTAATGTATAGATAGTAATGGAAGCTATAGACTTTGATGAGGTTATTTAGGGAGAAAACAGGGAGAAGGAAAGAGTGAAGGCCTAAAGGAACTCCAACATCTAATGACCAAATGAAAAAGGAGAAGCTGGCAAGCTAGAATAAAAAGGCATAGCCAGAGAGGTAGGAAACACACACAGACACACACTCAACATAATCTGGGGCCGGGCGCGGTGGCTCACGCCTGTAATCCTAGCACTCTGGGAGGCCGAGGTGGGTGGATCGTTTGGGCTCAGGAGTTCGAGACCAGCCTGAGCAAGAGCCAGACCCCGTCTCTACTAAGAATAGAAGGAAATTATATGGACAGCTAAAAATATATATAGAAAAAATTAGCCGGGCATGGTGGTGCATGCCTGTAGTCCCAGCTACTCGGGAGGCTGAGACAGGAGGATCGCTTGAGCTCAGGAGTTTGAGGTTGCTGTGAGCTAGGCTGACGCCACGGCACTCACTCTAGCCTGGGCAACAGAGTGAGACTCTGTCTCAAAAAAAAAACAAAAAAAACAAAACAAAAAAAAAAAAACATAATCTGGTACATGCCACTCTCAAGTCTCAAACTTTCCATGAAGATTTTTTTTTTTAATTAAGCCTAGTTGACAACGATCTTTCTCTTCTCTGAATTCCTGAAAGACTCAATGGACTTCTAGAATGTTTGGTACAAATGCAGTATAATACCTCACACTGCCCCTAATTAAACATACAAACCAACATTTCTCCTAATGATAAGCATCCACGGGCCAGGCGCGGTGGCTCACGCCTGTAATCCTAGCACTCTGGGAGGCCGAGGTGGGCGGATCGTTTGAGCTCAGGAGTTCGAGACCAGCCTGAGCAAGAGCGAGACCCCATCTCTACTAAAAATAGAAAGAAATTAGCTGGACAATAAAAAATATATATAGAAAAAATTAGCTGGGCATGGTGGCGCATGCCTGTAGTCCCAGCTACTCAGGAGGCTGAGGCAGGAGGATTGCTTGAGCCCAGGAGTTTGAGGTTGAGGTTGCTGTGAGCTCAGCTAACACCATGGCACTCTAGCCTGGGCAACAGAGTGAGATTCTGTCTCAAAAAAAAAAAAAAAAAAAAAAAAAAGAATCCAATTTGAAGTATTGGGTTGTCAAGGTTAAAATCCGGCCGGGCGCGGTGGCTCACGCCTGTAATCCTAGCACTCTGGGAGGCCGAGGCGGGTGGATTGCTCAAGGTCGGGAGTTCGAGACCAGCCTGAGCGAGACCCCGTCTCTACTAAAAATAGAACGACATTATATGGACAACTAAAAATCTATATAGAAAAAATTAGCCGGGCATAGTGGCGCATGCCTGTAGTCCCAGCTACTCGGGAGGCTGAGGCAGTAGGATCGCTTAAGCCGAGGAGTCTGAGGTTGCTGTGAGCTAAGCTGACGCCACGGCACTCACTCTAGCCTGGGCAACAAAGTGAGACTCTGTCTCAACAAAAAAAAAAAAAAAAACAAGGTTAAAATCCATATAGTTTTTGACTCCTGCATTGCTGAAGGTAGTATATGTTGAAGAAATGATTTTTGTATTACACGTTTTATCAAATTATTTGCTGAGGTAAAGATGTTCACTTCCTTTTTTCCATTAGTTGAGTCTAACTAAAAAGCTTCTGCTAGATACATACTGTACATACTATACAACACCCTAGTCTCCCACTGCTTCTATTTGAACTCTCAAAATGTTCCCAACAGCTTTCTCATTTTTGACAGTCTTGTTTACTTTTAAGGCCCATATGTCGAGAGTAGAGAGACAAATTTTATTGCCATATATTTGTTTTGGCAGTTACTGTAGTCAGTCAGCAGTCACAGAAAAGAATACTTTGTCTGTAGAAGAGGAGATAGGATACAGACTTGGAAGGCTAGAACCTATAATTCTGACTTGGCATTTCCTTAATTAATAAAGAGCAACTCTTCTACCTGGCTAACCAGAGTTTTAATTATTAAAAAAATATTAAACTATTCATTTATGTCATGAGTTTCTATACCTGCGTTTCTACAATACCAAGTTATCTGTTCAAACCACTGTAAAAAAAGATCAATCATCCATACCTTTGGTCATCAAATCAGTATGACCATAATTTTAACTAAATTTAATGTCAAAACTTCTAGTTTTTCCAATCTTTCATTTTGTTATTTTAATTTTACCATGTTTCTACCCTTAGTTTTAGTGCTTTTAGAAGTAAATGGGCACTTTGGCTTTTTGGGCAAAAGGTATGATCCTCACTTTGAGAGCCAGAAGTGGATGGGAAAATATTGATTCTTTTTCTATAAGGACAGGGAGTATCTTAAAATCAGAAGTAATATATAACCCAATTCCCTGTAATATAATATCAAAGTTTCCCATTTTTTTCCTACCGCAGATATATTTTTAAAAATCTGTGAGAAACTAAAATCATTTTCAAGAACTCTGTGTCATCTCTAAATGAGGTTCATTATGATAGTGGATTAAATATATTAATCTATCAGTTAAAAAGATGCCATAGAGGAAGGGAGGCAGCTTTGTATGTTGGTCCCACAAATAATATTTGCATGCCAAATGATGATTTCAACAACTGAATCATTAAACGGAAAGCATCAAAATATATCTTGCAACATTTAAGGGACAGAAGCCAACCAAATGTCCTGTGGGGGAAAAAATATCAAAAGCCACATTCATGCATTCTCTCCAAATAAAATCTATGAAGCATCTGTGATTAACTGGCATTTAGGTACCTAAAAAAGTCATACAACTTAAAAGGCAATTGTCTCACCACAAGAGAGCATATATTAATAAATGTTATGATAATATGCCTGGTAACTGCCTGACATTTGTTGTTTCTAGGGTAGTGCCATTTTTGTATAGATTTTAATGAATTCAAAAGTTTTCAAGGCTTCAGTGGGCTAACCTACACGGATTTCTCAATTATGTTTTTAAGAATTTTAATTTAAGAAAAATTAGTTTAAATCAAACACCCTCACAAGACAGGAGGAGCCAGTCTGCCGTGGGAGATTGTCTCTTCAGTGGGAGAAGAGGGACGTTTTTCATTTCCTCTGACACTGGAGTAGTCTAGGAAACTGTCAGAGAGAGTCCACATCCTCATCAATATTCATATCAGTACTCAGGAAATATTCAGCAACTTTGCAATTATTTAAATTCATTTAATGCTGGGTAAAACTGAAATTGTAAGGCGTGTTAGTTGGGTACACAGTCACCTCATAGAAATACATTCAATCTTGAAGAAATCATTCCTAAAATAGCAAACAAAACAGCTAGCTTGAAAACAAACAGTGACATTTTGGTCAGAAAAACCTTTAACAGGGCAAATTATAAGAATAACACTGCCCTAGTCTTTAAATGCAATAGTTTAACTTTAGATTTCCAAGTTCCCAAGGATATTATTAGCAGGATTATTTAACAAACTGAAACTTCAGTTGCAAGTGAAATAATGAAATCAAGGAGCCCAACTTGTTTCCTGCAAACATCTTTGCATGAAAAGCCCTTTTTTGTTCTCATCATAAGAAAATGGATCCCTACAGTAGCTTTTATAAATTTAAGAGGACATTATCCTTGCAGATCCCAAAACAAATGAGGGCCTTCTGTAATTATTAAGTCTATTTTAACTGTTGATTAATCTTTGAAAGCCTAACATCCAGCTAGAAATTTAGGAAATTTTGGTGGAAGTTCATAAGAAAATTGTATCTGAAATCTGCTACTTTAAGACTTCTGAGTCAAAATTAAAAGGCACTGATGTGGTTCTTGCTCAGTGTCAAATATTGGAACTTATTCTTTCTATCTAACAGTATGTTTTTACCCATTGCCCAAACTCTTCATCTCCCCCAACCCCAATCCTTTCCAGCCTCTGGTCACTGTCATTCTACTCCATGGGATCAAACTTTTTAGCTCCCACTTATTAGTAAGAATGTGAGATATTTGTCTTTCTCTGCCTGGCTTATTTCACGTAATATAATGACCTCCCTTTCAATTCATATTGCTGCAAATGATAGAATTTCATTGTCACGTGGTATTCCATTGTGTATATATGCCACATTTTCTTTATCGATTCTTCTTTATCCATGAACACTTAGGTTAATTCCATACCTTTGCTATTGTGGATAGTGTTGCAATAAACGTGGAGATGCAGATATCCCTTTGAGGTATTGACCTCCTTTCCTTTGGATAAATACCCGGGAGTGCGACTGCTAGATCTTCTGTAGTTCTATTTTCAGTTTTTTGAGAAATTTCCATACTGTCTTCTACAATGGCTATACTAATTTACATTCCCAACAACAGTGCGTATGAGTTTTCTATTCTCTGCATTCTTGCCAGCAACCATTATTTTTTGTTCTTTCATAGCCACTCATAAAATTTTTACTTGAGGAAACTAGAAGAATATAGGTATTTTCATTCCATATAAAAACAACATTCAGTCTATTTTTTTTCTGCAAATGAAACTTTCAATAGACTAAGACCTCAATTCTTATTTAAAAAGTCACAATGGAATTTACAAAACTTACAAAAGTATTCACCATTGAGAACTCTGGAAAAGCATTTAAGTGGTAAGTTTGGGCACTTCAATAAAAGCTGGTTATGTTATCAGTATGGAAATTTCAAGCACATATTAAATATCTGTTTGCTAAGCAATTTTTCTAGAAGCTAGTAAAAGCCAGCAAAGGATGTCAATTCACAGCTCTCAAAAAGATTCCAAATACAGAGAAGACAAACCTGATATTGAGATTTTTCTTATTAAAAATAAATATTCAATAAAAATTAATCATTTAATTCATATAAAGGGAGACGTTAACTTACAGAGTTAAGGCCTGAGAAGTGTCCTATTATACACCATAAATATTTCAAGATGTAGTGACAAATTTCTGTTAGATGCCAATAATTCTAAAATATTTTTCTATTTTTCCATTTTAATTGCCTATCTTCTGTCAATATATAAAAACAATAATTAATTGCAACCAAGTAAGGTTTATTTCAGGAATGCAACATTGGTTCAACAGTTGAATTAATTAATGTAATTTACATAAAGGCTTAAAAAACCACATGATCCTATCAATAGAGACAGAAAAAACACTTGATAAATTAAACATTTATTCCTAACTAAAAAAAAAAAAAACCTCAGCAAATTAGTAACAGAAGGAAGCTTCCTCAGTTTGATAAAGGATATCTACAGAAACTCTCGCAGTTAACATCATTTTAATCATAAGATACTGAATGCTTTTACCCTAAGATCAGGAACAAGACAAGGGTATCTACTCTCACCAGTCTGATTCAATATCCTACCCAAAGTTCTAGCCTGTTCAAAAGGCAAGAAAAAGACATAAAGGACATTCAGATTAAAAAGGAAGCAATAAAACTGTCACTATTCACAGACAACATGATTGTTTACACAGAAAAATCTCAAAAATCTACCAAAAAACTGCTAGAACTAAAAAGCAAGTTTAACAAGATCACAGATTACATATCAGTATACAACAGTCAATAGTATCTCTATCCACTAGCAATGAATAGTTGGAAACCCAAACTTCAAAAAATGCTATTTACAATAGCTAAAAATTAAATACTTAGGTGTAAATCTAACAAAAGTTATTCAAAATCTGTACGCTAAAGCACAAAAAATTGATGAAATATATCAAAGAAGACTTACATAAATGAAGAAATACACAAAATTCATTAATTGGAAGACTCAATGTGGTTGACATATCAATTTTTCCTAATCAATCTCTAGGTATAACACAATCTCAATCAAAATTTATGTATGGATTTATTATAGCCATAGGCAAGCTTATTCTAAAATATATATGGAACTCATAAAGGAAACTATAGCCAAAACAATACTGAAAAAGAAAAGCAGATGTGGAGGACTCCCACTATTTGACTTTAAAGCTATGGTATCAAAACAGTATAGTATTGGCGAAAAGATGATCATATAGATCAATGAAACAGACAGCATACTCTAAAAACAGACCCACTTCAATATTATCAGCTGATTTTTGACAAAGATGAAAGCCAATTCAATGGAAGAAGGGCAATCTTTTTGACAAATGATGCTGGAACAATCGGAAACCATTTTTTAAAAATAATTCCTTAACCTACATCTTGCACTATATTAAAAAAATTAATCCAAATGTAAATTTAAAATTACATAAAATGCAAAACAATAAAACTAAATGTAAACATAAAACTATAAAACTCTTAGATGAAAATAAAAGAGAAAGTCTTTGTGACCTTGGGTTAGGAAAGAGTTCTTAGATATAGGCCCGGCGCGGTGGCTCAAGCCTGTAATACTAGCACTCTGGGAGGCCGAGGCGAGTGGATCGTTTGAGCTCAGGAGTTCGAGACCAGCCTGAGCAAGAGCAAGACCCCGTCTCTACTAAAAAAATAGAAAGAAATTATCTGGCCAACTAAAAATATATAGAAAAAATTAGCTGGGCATGGTGGCGCATGCCTGTAGTCCCAGCTACTCGGGAGGCTGAGGCAGGAGGATTGCTTGAGCCCAGGAGTTTGAGGTTGCTGTGAGCTAGGCTGACGCCATGGCACTTTAGCCCAGGCAACAGAGTGAGACTCTATCTCAAGAAAAAAAAAAAAAAAAGGAGTTGTTAGATACAACACCAAAATCATGATCTGTAAAAGAAAAAAACATGGTGAATTAGAATTCAACAAAATGAAAAACTTTTTTGCTCTGTTAAGGGCAATTTTAACCAAATAAAAAGACCAGCCACAGTCTAGAAGAAAATATTTGCAAATTGCACATCAAATAAAGGACTTGTATCCAGAAAATATAAAGAACTCTTAAAACTGAACAATAAAAAAAAAAACCAATTTTTAAAAAATAGACAAAAAATTTTAACAGAT
The DNA here is from genome assembly GCF_041146395.1 of Eulemur rufifrons. Taxonomy (NCBI): domain Eukaryota; kingdom Metazoa; phylum Chordata; class Mammalia; order Primates; family Lemuridae; genus Eulemur; species Eulemur rufifrons. The sequence goes on along the minus strand of NC_090998.1, from coordinate 62,919,670 downwards.
ATATCACCAAAGAAGATGTATGGATGGCAAATAAACATTTGAAAAGTTGCTTGACATCATCTATTATGGAAATCCAAATTAAAAGTACAATGAGATATAATTACACACCTATTAAAATGGCTTAAATAAAGAGTAAAGACAGTACCAAGTTCTGGAAAGGATGGGAAAAATAGGAACCCTCAATCATTATTGGTGGGTATATAAAATAGTATAGTCACACTGTAAAAAAGTTTGGTAGATTTTTATAACCTTAAACATACACTTGCCATATAACCCAGCAACTCCACTATAGGTATTTATCCTAGAGAAATGAAAACAATGTTTTACACAAAAACTTGTACTTGAATGTGTATAATATCAATTTTTATAATTGCCCAAAACTAGAAACAACACATAAGTCCTTCAATGGATGAATAGATACATAAGTTCGTTAGTATATCCGCACAATGGAATACTGCACAGCAATATAAAATAACAAACTATACACGCTATAATGTGGATGGATCTCAAATGCATTTTCCTAAATGAAGTAACTCAGTCTCAAAGGTTACATACTGCATAATGACAAAAACATGAGAACAAAGGAAAATCAGCAGTTACCAGGGTCAGAAGACAAAAGTGACATTATGAGAAAATTCTTTGACAGTGTGGAAATTGTTCTGTATCCTTTCTGTGGTGATGGTTACAATAATCTATACAAGCATAAAACTCATAATATTGTACAACAATAAAGTAGATTTTACTCTATGTAAGTTTTAAAATTTAAAACATTAAAAAAATTTCTGGGGACTTTATGTGATTTACATTGGAAGAAAATTCTCAGGATTTAAGAGTATAAAGCAATGTTTAATGCTCATACCACTTAAAGACCATACGCAAATCTGATTGCCAAGCAGGAGTAAATCAAGAAGCTAGAAGCAATCAAGTAGCAAGTAGGAAGCAGGAAATGTATACAGGCTCTTCTGTAAGAACAAATATATGTAAGTGGTTAAAACTCCTTACTACGACCTGAGCAGGAATGAGGGGAATGTGGAGAATATGAAAATCTACACAAGAGGAAGTGAGGTAAGAGAGCTATAAGAGCAACCTAACTTCTGCTAAACCTGGTAACTTTCCAGGTGGAATGACTTAACTTCAATATCGTCTTCAGTTTATCTCTGTTCCTAAACACTACTTGGAACAGAATGCCAATATTTATCAATACCTCTTCAATGGCACCTGCAGAAATCCTGTGACCTGCAACGTTTATTACATCATCAACTCGAGACATAACATATAAATAGCCTTCTTCATCCATGTAACCAGCATCCATGGTATCATAGTATCCCTGAAAACAAGAATAAATAATGGTTCATCAGCATTTTGGGTTATGTAATTATTTTTAAAATTGGTAAAGTATAAAATGTGATAGCAACAGATTTACTGTGTGCATTTGACATTTTTCATAATTAGACTATGAAATTAAATTAGTTTTTATTTTGAAAATTTACTAGAATCTCTTTGCTCCTCTAACAGCCAAGAATAAGTTAAAGTGTTTTTATATATGTTCAAGTTAAGTGTTTGAACTTAGAGTTGTAAAGTTTATGAACCCAATTCCTTTTTTTAAATGGAGAAGTAATAGCTCAATATTTTTAATACACTTTGGTATTGCAAAATAATTCTTTGATAGATTTCTTCTTTAATTGTATTAATTTTAAAGGCTTTAAAGCGCTCTGTGAATAATTTCCAAATAGAGCACTAGTTTAGTAACATGGATTAGCATTGGATTCAATCTTCAGTGAAATTTAGTAGTAAGTATGAAATTTAACTTTTACTCAACTCAAAGTAGCACATTCTTGCTGGTCCAGAAATCACAACAGAATGAAGAATCAAAAAGAATATGAAATAGAAGCAAAGAACTATTACTTTCTTTAGTGCTTCTGAGTTATCTTGATGCCAATGCTTAGTATAAATCCTGGAAAGTCACTCTTTGTATTTCTTAAACTTTCTGAGACCCATGATGCTCATCTGTTAAGTAGGATAATGAGCTCTGCCCCTTCTGTGAATTAGACATGAAACAGTGTATAAAGTCTAGAGGACAGAATCTGGCACATCATGAGCCCTCAATAATTGGCAGCTTTTACTACACTGACTACTGTTATTACTATTAGACAGGCAACCTAGAGTAATTAGTACTTAAGAGCATGAACTTCAGAGCCTTACTATTTCCATTCAAATCTAAGCTCCATCAGTTCTATGTGAATTCTGGGCAAATTACTCAGTTCTTCTGTTCTGTTAAACTCTCAGATGAGAGGTTTCAGATAAGGTCACAAGGCAGAATATAGAGTCACTTCATATAGTTTAACCATAAACTGGGGTTTTCAGGGAGCTTTCCATGATAAAGGTGATCATGTTAAAACCACGTGCAAATCACCTGCTATTGTAAGGTTATAATTAATTATATCAGTATCTATCCTCGAATGTTTTAACCATGGCCCATCAGGCAGATAGATTGGGCTACCTGGAGTCAACCACACTGACAAATCTCCCCTGCCACAGTTTATCAGAGGTATGTTTAATCTTGGCTACTGAGGTCATTCAACTCTGAGATCTCTTTCTAAAGAATGCTATTTTAATTCTTATCATTTGTCTAGTTGATTAGTTGTGTCCTTCACTCACAAATAATAAAGATGGAATGCTAAATACTTAGACAAACTTTTCCTATAAAATTCTGGTCATTCCTTTTTACTTAGTGCATAATGAGGAGCAGGTATCACTCTTGGGGAAAGAAGAAGCAGTGAAAGGACAATAGAAAGACGATGGTGGGACCCTGACATGTATCATCAAGGCGGTGCTATTACACGAACGCAACCTACATCACTCTGGCATGGAGCAACAAGCCAACGATGAAACATGAAACAGGAAGACTTTGTTATCGGGGCACTGGAGATTGGGCTTTGAAAGCACTGTTTCTATCCTGTATCTGTATTTTTAAAATGGAATTTTTTTTTTTTTTTTTTTTTGAGACAGAGTCTCACTCTGTTGCCCAGTGAGTGCCATGGGTCAGCCTAGCTCACAGCAACTTCAAACTCCTGGGCTCAAGCAATCCTCCTGCCTCAGCCTCCCGAGTAGCTGGGACTACAGGCATGCGCCACCATGCCCGGGTAATTTTTTCTATATATATTTTTAGCTGTCCAGATAATTTCTTTCTATTTTTAGTAGAGACGAGGTCTTGCTCTTGCTCAGGCTGGTCTCGAACTCCTGAGCCCAAACGATCCACCTGCCTCAGCCTCCCAGGGTGCTAGGATTACAAGCGTAAGCCACCGCACCCGGCCTAAAATGGAATTTTAAAGACAAAGTTCAGAGAATATTCAGGGAAAAAAATGTCAAAAATAGATAAAGAGATGGAAAAATACAACTTCTGGGCAGGCAGAATGAATTTTGCTCACATAACCAGGAAAAGAGGAGGTTAAGGGGTCTTCATGACATTGTATAATTCTGATCAGTTGCTGTCAGTTGGCACAGAGGAATCCAACGAAGTAAATAATATAGAAAATCCTCCCCAAAAATTTATTTAACAAAAAATGTCCTGGCACTGAGGACTGTTAAATTTTAGGAAAGCTGCTAAGAAAAACTAAGAAATTTCTATGTCCAGAGACTCATTATAAATATAAAAATGGTTTATCTAGATAATTGTGATGTAGGATTCTTATCCCTGAGAGCTGGGAACTGGTCCAGACAACTTTTAAAAGTTTCTTTTTCATCTATGATTCTAGAAACAAGTTTTTCAATTTAATAGGCAAGAGTTATAGAAAAATACATAAGAAGATGAAAAGGCATACTAAAGTTCTTACTGGAAATTTTTCAAAGTATAAATGCTTGAACGCTTCCTGATTCTTCCAGAGTCCTGAAAAAGCCCCAGGTGGTAACGGCAACCTTATGTAAAAACAGAGCAGTTAAAAGTGTCATGAGCGTGGAAATAAAAACAGATTGATTAGAACTATTATTGTTCCACTGTGATGGATAGTTACAATTCAAATCTCACATTGAAATGTAACCCCTAAATCTGACGGACAGATCATGTCTAATTGAGGACTAAATAGTTGACCATTGCACAGCAGAATTATTAAAGAATGACTGTAGTTTCTGGAAAGTACAGGCACACACATTTGATATTTAAATAGTTATTAGCAATAATCATTTCAATAAGAAGCAAAATATCTGCAAAAAGAGCAAAAATGCATCATTGAATTACTTTTTAAGAAAAATATCCTTTCACTATAGAAAAATAAATTCATTTTTTGAAATGCCAAGGTAACAGCCATCACCTTTGCCTGTCTCTTTGTGGAATGAAATGTTTTAATTAAACATACTGTGTACAATCTTATCGTCACAATCAATGACTGTTCCCTCTTCTATTCTTTCTGTTCATGACCATCCAGACATGATTTCTCACTCCTATGAACACTCAGAAATACTTGAGCATATAAAATATAAGGAATAATACATCTTCTCTTTTCAGCCAACTTCCTCTTATACTTTCCTCTTTCCTTCATAGTGTCAAGCAGGTGTCACATACATGGGAAGGGCTTAATCTTTATCACTCTGTCTACTACCATCCATCTATGTATGTTTACATTAATAAATGAAATTGTCATTTTGGTTCCTTATAGAAAGTGCCTACTAACAAAGATAACCACTCAAATTGTTTTTTGAGCACAGAAAACTTTTAGATACTTTATAGTTTGGAAATTTAGATAGTAAAACTTGAGGATGTTTAAAAACCTACCCTCTTGTACGTACTTAGTAACCTTCTCAGTTATATTTCTCATACTGGTTCTGTTTCTCTAGAGAACCCAGACTAGTACAATAGGCATGTGGTAATGGCTGAGTTATCAAGGTTGTTTTTTTTTTTTTAGAAGAAAGGATTTAATCATACCTTTGTTCTAGGAACAATGCAGAGGCTAGTGTGAACCAGGTAAATAGAAGCCACAGTAAGAGGATGGAATTTAAATGTGAGGGATGAAGAAGAGACAAAAATCGAAGCTAACTCTGAAGTTCTATTCCAGATCAATAGTGATGCCAACACAAAGAACAGAATGTCATAAAAGCAATATTTTCAGGACAAGTGGCATATTGGGGATTGTAGAAGTAAAGAGGAGACAGAAAATTTGGCTTAGATATTGAATTGTAGGAACCGGTGTTGTCATAGGTGGAGCTATCAAATAAGATGTCAATAAATACGTGCCTGAAAATCAGAAGGAAGATGAGGCTGGGTGGATATAGCGATATGCCCACCATGTGTAGCTAGGTAATTAGAGAAATCTTAGAAATTGGTGAGATGATTCAGGGAGAGAGTATAAAAGAGGAAGGAAAAATATAAAGCCAAACAGTGTTAAAGAAATATCAAAGGAAACAGATCATTGAACTAAAAGAAAAAGAAAGTCAAAACTGCATCAGAACCAGAAGAAAGCAGTATCTTGGGAGCCACTGGAGTACAGTTTTAATAATGACGGAGTGTTCAACAAGGTCAAATGAAATGCAAATTTTGTTTGAAAGTGGATTTGACACCGGTCCTGGAACTTAGTAATCAAGATGTTTTGAGTATTCTCAGGATTGTCATTTCAACGAGGTGGTGCAAGCAATAGTTGGAGTGATTAATGAATAAACAGAAAGTAAGTAAGTGGAGGTGGTAAGGTTAGACTACACTTTTTAAAATTTTGTGGGTGACTGAAAGGAGGGATATTTGTCAGTGGTTTAATGCAAAAATGTAGGCTGATTTAGGATGGAGAAGATTTGAGTGGAAGTAGCCAGTGAAGAAAGGATGTAGGTGTGAAAGAGAAGAAAACATCAGAATTATTTGATAGCTTTATTTATTCATTTATTTATGTATGTATTAACACATACATTAATTTTCTTCATTCAATCAATATTTGTTAGGTGCTTGGTAATCCTCAGTCACTGTGCTAGGTATTTATGGTACAAAGATATACACTATGGTCACAGACACATGGAGATCCTGGTACCTTTGTGATCTACATGACATTTAGTATTTTTAGAATACAGATAGGGAGGAAGACTTAGTGAATGATATCTACTCCATTAAATTAATGAAATAACATCAAGTGTAAGCATTCAAGATGCTCATTGGGCAAATTTTATAGCAGGTGGTTAAATTCTGCAGTGCTAAGAGCTCTTGGAAGAGAAGTTTTTTCACTACTCAAGGTTGTGGACCTGTTAGAAATGGCATGTGTGTTTATCCCAAGTTATTTTTGAGATGCTCTTAGAAAACTACTTCATTATTCACAGGTCTAACTGAAGAAAACAAGATATGAAATCGCAATCAGTAATTGACAGGATAAAACAAGGGAATACTTTTTGTTCTACATTAACAAGGTGTGGGATCTTTAAAACTTCAAATGCTGTAATTTGGATATTGAAAAGGGTCTTTAAAGAGGGACCCCTAGAAGAAGCCACATAAGGTTCCTACAGAAAAGCAAAAAAGAAAAAAGGATTTCAGAATTGGGAGCATTTATGGTTAGATACACACACACACACACACACACACACACACCCCACATGCAGAAGTTCCCCCTTGTTCATGGGGAATATGTTCCAAGGCCCCCAGTTCCAAGATGCCTGAAACTATGGATAGTACTGAACCCTACATATATTATGTGTTTCCTTATACATACATAGCTTTCTTAAAGTTTAATTTATAAATTAAGCACAGTAAGAGTTTAACAGTAGTAACTAATAACAAAAGAGAACAATTATAACAATATGCTAGAATTACTACTCTTGTGCTTTGAGGCTACTATTAAACAACATAAGGGTTACCTGAACAGAAGCACTATGATGCCACAACAGTCGATCTGATAACCAAGGCTACCAAGTGACTAAGGGATGGATAGTGTCTAGGTGTGGATATACTGGACAAAGGGAAGATTCATGTTCTGAGAGAAACAGTGCAAGATTTTCTCACACTACTCAGAATAGTGAGCAATTTAAAGCTTATGGATTATCTATTTCTGGAAATTTCTATGGAATAATTTTGGACTATGGTTGACCACAGGCAACTGAAACTATGAAAAGTAAAACTGCAGATAACAAGGGACTACTCGTGTGTGTGTGTGTGTGTGTGTTTCTGTGCGTGTGCGTGTGTGTGTGTGCGCGCGCGCGAGAAGAAAATGTGATCAATGTAGGAAAACGTTAAAAGAGAAGCAATAAGATAAAGACAGAAGTTAGGTGTATATGAACTAGAGCAGATTTTATTTTGCAGCATTCCAAATCAAAACCTTTCTCCTTATTGTTACCCTAAGGATCATTCCACATTAAGTGCAGGTCTTCCTTCTGGAATAGTGGGTGCACTGGGGCCCATTTTCTAAAGAATACTTTTTTCCTGTAGTTTCAATAATATAAAAATGTCTTGGACTGGCAGAAGGAGGGGAAAGGTACAAAAATACTAAGAAATGTACTGGTTAATGCCTATACTCATCCTTCATGTTTGAAATCAAATGCTACCACCCTGTGATACCTTCACCCACTCTTCCGAGCAGAGTAAAAATGGGGGTTTTGTTATAACTCCTCCAACGTGAGTCAGGAGTTCCCCCTAGCGAATATCCTTTCCAAAGAGACCATTCTGAAGTGGGAAGAGGATAACTGAGGCAGCAGTGATACCTATGTAGGAGGGAGGCATCAGAGTACTGAGAAATCCTTAAATAGCTAGGGCAGGAAGAGAATGCCCATCATCCTAGAAGGTAACACATTCCTGACCAATCTCAAATATAGAACTCTTAGATGCCTTCTATTCCTACTCTATCAGGAAATTCCACAACAACAGAAATAAACTAGGCCATAATTCCTGTTTCCTTTAGAATTCTGGAGTTAATTTCCAACCTTGCACCCCCTATGGGGTCCTTTTCTATGGGGTTCTTAGGCTTTACTTGAGATTTTCATATGAAGTTACTTTTTATCTCCCAGAAGATACCAGCCAGGCCATTATTTCTTTACTCTGGGGCAGACAAAAGACTGAGCAATAACATGAATTCTAGCTGTGTAACTAAGTACTAATGATGTTTAGTTTCTCTTGTCTAAAATAAGGATAATATCTGTCTCATGCCTACCTTACAGTGTTGTAATATGGCTAATAAGAGGTCATACTAAAATCTGTATATGAGATGTAGAAAGGAACAGGATTATATTATAATTATGTGATATCTTGGTTTTACTCAAAGCATACCCTGATGAAAATAAAGCTGCCCTGGTCCTTCCCAAAGATGATAGCACAGTGACTGAATCACTTCTGTGAAGCTATAAAGACGTGAACAAACATCATTAAGGGCCAAGAGTTCTACATCTGAAGAATGAGAAACTGGCAGGCACTAAAGAAGAAGCCACTGGGACAATTACACACAGCTCTCTCGTACCCCACCACGGCCTGCAGGGCACAGGTCAGGAAACAGCGCAGGGTAGACAAGCCACACTTGCAATAGCAACAAAGGATCTGGTCAGAGAAAAATGTATGCCCAGCAGAAGGAAAGAGCCAGAGAACTATGGCTTTAATAACAATGAGCACTGTGGTATGGAGGAAAGCAATTGCAGTTAAAATTTTCTTTCATGCCCTGCTCTCTGTTGCCTGGAAATTACTGACTCATAGTTTTATTTCTGCACTTTGGAGCTCTGGATGCAATTATAGGAACACTTTCTAAAATTCATGAGCATTTTGAATTCATAGCAATTCAGATACCATAACTTTCTCACTGAATTAACTGCTTTGGAGTAGGTTTCAAAATCAGAAGAATTTTCTAACATCCATATGAATGTGAAGCTATTTCTTCTACTGGAAAAGTAAATTCTATGAATACAAGTAATCTAGTAAAATACTAAAACTGCAGGACTCCTTTTTATTATATCTTAGGGACTATAGTAGTTTAGGAACTACTAAAATGTGTACCTTTTCGTAACAGGGTTCCCAGGAGAGTAAAGCAGTGATTTCCAGAATGCAGTAACAAACAAGGTAGAAAAATCAAAGTGGATAAAGAGGATGTTTTGGTTTTTGTTTGTTTGTTTCCATATATCACTATTTCTATATAGGAACCTACACAAACAAGTCTTGCTGATGGATGTTAAATATGAAAACATCCTACACATACTGCAGGCAGCAGTTGGGATGCATGAATGCTGTTCAGGCTGATGAGTTAGAGTGGAATGGCTGCTGGCAATGTGGGTTTCAAAATGCAATTCTTGCTCACATGGATAAAAATCAGTTCCGCCAAAAAGGTTGAGAAGAGAGAGAGATGACTTGGTGGTTACCTTTTTTCATTCTGATTATTTCTACCTCACGTTTCTATTAATAATACAATAACATATATAATATTTTCAAATATCTAGTTTCACCATTAACCTAAGAGAGGAATCAACTTCTACTGTTTGTCATAATATATTGCCTCCTCAAGTAATTTATAATGAAATCTCAGAATGCTGGAGATCTGTCCCGTAAAATTCCCTGCTTGGGAATACAGAGGGAAAAAAAATCATTCTGAGTTGATGACAATCTAAACCATAGAATGCTTAAGGCAATAGGTGTGTTACTGTCAACTAGTTGACATAACACTAATGGCTACAAGAAAAAATTATAGTTTATGTGGGGCACTGCTATATTTTATTATCTCTGAATGGATGTGGGGCAAAGCCACCTATAATTAGAGTGACAGGACCTACGAGAGGTTTAAAATTGGGCTGGCATCAAATGCCACCTCTGGGGTCTACACCAAGAATTGTTTTATGAAATGGATGACTCATATAGTTAGGAAATTATATGAAAATATATGCTGCTAGAGTGCTTTGAAAAGCTCTTGAAAACCATGTGATTCCCTAAGCAAGCTAAACATCCACCCACAATCATGTTCATACTATTAATTTCTTTAGCAAGCCCTCCCCCCTCCCCTACTGTTTTTACCCCAAACAGGTCAAATTTAAACCAGCTCTATGTTAATATGGATTATGATTCAGAGAAATATAAATGCAACTGGTATATTCAATATTTAATTTTCCTTTCTTGTTGGATATATTGTCTTAAAATGGAAACTTTAAAAAAATTAATACAGTACTTACATGTTTACTGATAACATAAGAACATGAGAAGAATTGTATCATGTGTATCTCTTCTATTAGCTTTTTGTAAAGTTAAAATATCTTTACCTGAAGAAATATGTTATTTTCTAACTACTGCTTTTCATGTAATTTTCATAGAATTTAAAGTATTTTATTAAGAGGAGGAAATCTTATACCAATCCGAGAATGCCAAGTAATATGCATTCTTTTGACTTCAAAGAGAAATAAATGAAAAAAAAATCTTTTAAAAAATCTGACATAAAATGTTTTTTATTCATAGTAGCTCATTTGGGCAAATCTACTACTTAAACCCTATCAGGAAAGATGCCAATATCATTCTAATCACAGGCACTAAATCAAGGTCTATCAGTTATTAAAATGTCACATATTTTTGTCTCCCAACTAAATCAACTTCCACTTCAGCTTCTACTAGCATAACAATTTTAAAGTATATGTACTGATTTAATCAAAGTAAATTTAAATATTTTCACTTCAAATTTTAGCACCTTAGCCTACAAAATGAACAATGATAAAAAATGTTAACAAGGAATGGTGGTATTTGGTGAGTCAGGAACTATCTAATATGCTACTGTTTGACCCAGTAATTATGGTTTTAGAAATATATTTAATATTGTAGTAGTTTTCAGAAAAGAGGAAAAGATAAAACCCAAATGATGTTCAATACAGTATTATTTATGATCATAAAAATTCAAAAAATACTAAGAAGCCTACAATGGGGGATAACATTTTTTAAGGGACAGAGGAAAAATTAAACATGCTTCTGAGACAGGGTTAAGGGAAATCTGCAATACAGAAAAGTAACTAAACTGATTTAACAATGTAAAATACTTGGTAAAAAAAGTAGAAAGAAGTCATATATATTACCATATTAACAGTGTATTGCTGAGGGGTGGGAGTACAGTAGCTTTATTTAGTTGTTTATATTTTTTGTGTACAATTTACTTTCACCATCTATGCATTACTTGTATCATCAGAAAAAAAGTTATTTAAAAAGATGCAAGCTTTACCTTTTAAAAAATTTTGTCTAAATTTTTTGTATTTCGTGAGACTTCCATGTTTAAATGACCATAGAGTTGACACAATTCTTAAATAACACACAAGCTCATTCTGTAGCCTCCTCACTAGTAATAACACTGCAATCACTGCATTTTTTTCTTAAAATTTTTTCTAATTTTTGCCCTTTTAAATAGTAGTATTGAATATTTTGCTTACTTTACCACAATATTTCCTAAGCACCGAGCCTTCAGTTTTTGCATGTTGTCATCCAAAATCATAACTATAGAGTAAAATACAAATAAATAAATAGTTGAATAAAAATGCATAGCCTTAAAGCTTAAACATTTTTTCATATTTTCTATATTGAACTCCAAAAACTCTAGCTTAAAAAGGTAATCTTTTATTTGCCGTGAGACCCTGAACCTATATAAATAAGTTAAAATATTTTACCAAAAAATATAAAGAGTACATGCATTTGATTCCTAACACGATCATAAGTTTTCCTTCAAAATCTCCCTTAAATGAAGACATTATATTTCAAACATGCTGGTAATATCATAATCTATGTTTATGTCCATTATATATATCCTTCTATTTTATTAGAAACATTGAAGAAGACAAAGTTTTAAAATATACCAAAAATATTGTAATCAACAAAAATAAAGCTTTTAAAACCATGAAAAACCCCTTATTCTGATTTAAAGCTTAATATTCACTTAGGAGCTTTAAATTAGGTCCATTTACTCTTCCCAAATGTTATCCCCAATAAGTTCTGTGCTATTCTGATAAAATCCTGAAAGAGTTTAGAAGATCAAAGCTTATATCCACATTCCATAACCCTTAGTGCAAACTGAATATGAAAATAAATCATCATCTTATGATCTTTAATAGATTCTTTATGTGGCTTCATTCAACCAGGTAATTCTAATTTAAGCAGCTAGGAGAAGAGAAGGACACTGCCCCCACCCCCCAAAAAAATTAATCATTCCCTGACTACATTGTGATTTTACTAAGAGTAGGGGCCATGCCTAATTTTTCTATGTTTCCCCAAATACTAGTACAGTGTCCAAATTACTACGTGCCCCTGGGCACATTCAATAACCTCTTCAGTTTTCCTATCTCTAAAATGGGAGATATTTCTTTCTCATAATATATCTATACAAAAATTACTTTAAAAAAGTAATATATAAAGTGATAAGCTTGCATAAGGCACTCAATGAATGTGAAAATAAGTGTTATACTGGATATTTTTTATACAAAGAGGATTTTTTTTTCTTTTCCCAAAAGGATCCTGATTTTTTCTTATAATATTAAATATCACATTATGCTTTTAATCTCTAAATAACCACAAAACATGAAAAACATCAGTCAAAAGTCACTGGTTTCCTGGTTATATATGTTTAACCTATGCGGTCTGCAAGCCAATGGCTTTTAGACAATGAGAAACTTCTGTACCGGAGTTCCATGAGACATCAAAACTTTACTCTTTCTTACAACTAGATATAAGAATGGTACTGAATAGTACTGAATGATACTGAAATACTAAAAGAGAAATGTGTTTCACATTTCCCACAATCAATAACCCCTAAAAATGTCTCAACACAGAAGCAATTTTTCTCATAAAAGGAACAGGGATAGCAGAACTTTTCAAATGGAGGATTTCACTAAATCTAGGTTCACCTTTCCATGGCTGGAGAAGTCATTGACTTCACAGAGTATCTATTTCTGCCCTGATTTAAAAAAAATCTAAAGTGTGTTTTATAAATATATCTGCTAGGTTAAACCAAATGATCCATATTTTCTTAACTAGTTGTTGTCATAAAAGGCAAACACAATATTTTTATGTTGGAGAAGCAAAAGACAAATCTCTAAACTTTGTGATTTATATGCAAATAGGAAACATATGTTAAGAATCATATTCTTTCCCCCAAAGCTAGGTTTGTTTTGTAAATCTATTAAGCCAAATTGTGTGACCTTATGCAAATTACATAACTTCTCTACCTCATTTTCCTTGTCTGTAAAATGAATGTGTGAGTCTAAATCAAGTCAGTCCCTCTGGCTTCTCTGAAATATTGGTAGCACTGCTAGCTAAAACTTAATTCAGTCTTTCTATTGGTAGGCACTGTTAGTACTTTGTTGTGTAACATCATAAAACAGCAGCCTTATAAAGTGTATAAAATTATTCCTATTTAGAAATAAGGAAATTTAGTGTTTGAAAATTTAGATGATTTTGTATAGGTTATACCATCAGGCAGTGGAGTCCAAAGAAAATTATTTGACCATTATGATCACTACCATAAATTTAACAACAATATTGAAAGGTTATTATATCTCTTTGTCACATAAGGCCAGCATTGAGGAGTTGTTTTCTTTTAGAACCTTTACTCTTTGTATTTATTTTTAGACAACAAGGTTCAAATGGCTTGTCTTCACTCCTAAATTAAAAAGTAGCATATGTAACAGAAGAAACTATAGCTTTTGTAATGAAAGTGAGCAAATAAAATAAAACATGATGGTTTGCATTGTCCTCAGGATCTAAGCAGTTGCATTACCTTAGGAAAATCATTAATATTTAGTCTCTCTGTTACCTTATCAGTTAACTTATCTCTAAAAGAGCAATACTATCTCTGAATCAAATATATTTCAGCATTAAATGAAGGGATGTACATAAAGCGCTGGGCACCTAGCACGGTGTTCCACATGTAGTAATTTTACACCCATATTCTTACTTATAACTGATATTATTTTCTTGGTTTTTACAGCCAATTAGAACATATTCCTGTAAATGTACAATTTTACTTTTGATTGCAAAAATTAACGGATTCATTTTTAATACAAGACATTTATTCCACCAAATACTAAACACCTAATACGTTTCATGCAATATAATGCACACTAGAAACAAGAAAATACCAAATTTATTAACATTAGATATTTCAAATTATCAGAGTCATTTCTTACCATTGTATCCTGGAACACTTTTTCCTGCTTGCCCTGGTGGAGGTGTTTTAGAATTACCTAATCCGATGCATGACGCTGTGATTGGGGATCCAGTCTCTGGAGAAAGAAATGTTATTTATCACTTAATGTTTCAACTTGGGATCATGATGCTTCTTCAGTGCATGTACACTCTATACCGCCTGGTTTGTCACATAATTTAATCGCATTAGGGATAGATGAATAGTGCAAATGTATTACCTAAAAATTTTTTTAAAATCTACTAATTTATAATATATCCCAAGTTTTAAAATTTAAGGATACATATTTAGCATAATGTATGCATTAGTATTTCTTCTAAAGAAAAGAAAAGCTGCTCTAGTGCTCTCAATTGTGGATCAGCAGGCGTGAAGAATGGAGAATTACGTGACCATGAAGGTTTTACAACACACATTCAAAGCTGATCACTAGAAAAGATGCCTTCTCTTGACTCACTTAAAGTTAGTTTATCATTGTAAATTACAGCTGTGTCAAAATATTTCTGCTACTCCTAGTTTATTCTGTGGAATAAGTCACCCAAAGACTTTTGTAAATACATGAATAATATCATGCTCTAATTTTCTAAGAACTACACTTGCCTAGAGACCCTGCACCTAAAGGCTGAATTGAGCAATGCCTTATTAAGTTCTTCCCAATCTGTTGTTGCTGCACTTCTAGAAGTCTGAAAACATAGAAAGGAAGATGCTTATGCTCTGCTGACTATTTCTTCAAGACCATAAGCTTATTCACAATCAGCCTGCATTGACTAACAAAAATGTTAAATTTGTTTTCTCTGTCTCAAGTTGTAGCAACCATAATAATAGCAGCTATTATCTGATAGCTGTAAGTTCTGAGAATGATTATTTTTATGTGAAGGAATATAGTTGTTATTATTAATAAATACAAGTTTGGAGTTAACAGAATCTTTTACATATGAGATGTATATGAGTGAAAGGGCAGGATAAGAGGATATTAATAGTAAAAAGTTTGGGACTTACTGGCTTAATATTACACAAATAACACACACAACACACACATACATACACCCAACGAATTAATTGCCAGACCAATCATATTCAAAGTAATCCAAAAATCAAAGACATCCATCGTCTAAAGTACTCACTATGTATTCCTTCCATCGTGGTCTGTACCATCATTTATCATACATTTATATCACTTTAGAATGATGGGAAGAATTTATTGCTGTTCTTTACCTTCCAGAGTAGTTCAGGTTATTATTCACATTTTATGGATGGTGGCTCAGCTGGCATCAATAACAGAAGATGGACTCTTGAACATTAAGACACAGCTCCTAAGTCACAGTCTGGCGCTTAAGATGCTGAGCCATATGGTCACTGCTGAGGGTGGTCAGCAAGTAACCGGAGCAGACATTTCTGATAGTTAACAAAGGGTTCTCAAGTATTTTGCCAGCATGACAAAAGATGGGAAGGTATTTTATGAAATGACATTCCATAGCCATGCAGTACTCCTGCCCATTTCCCCCACAGCATGATCAAAGCAAGGGAGGAAATCCACATGGTTGGAAGGGGTAACAGCAGTTTCCCTTTTGCCTTTTTAAAAACGTCCAGGTGCCCACTTCTGCGATGTGAGAGACAAGAGCATGGGTGACGGCAGGAAGCAACCTTGGTAGAGTGAAGTGCTCAAAGAAAGGTACATAGAACGAATAAGATGGTAACAGGAACAGAAGTTACTAGGATACATTCGCAAAGGAGATACCCCTTTCAAGATACTTCTGTTACCCCTCCCACCCTGGTGGAAGGAAGCTGCTAAAGTCAATCTATTTTAAAGTATTTCTTATCAAGCTCAGTTTATCAACAGGGGCACTTCAACCCTCTGGAGTTGAAACTCTCAACAGTTCTTAACATCATAAGGCTTCCACAACTTGTCTACAGATAGCTCCAGAGCCTACAAATGTGCCTACCAACGGCTTTAGTATCTCCTGCCTAAAAGAAAAGCAAACAAAAAACCACCACAACAAAACTCTAACTGCACCATACTTTGGCCCATCTTAGTGTGAATTCCTGAAAGATGCTGGCATTCTGCTCTTCCTTTGCCACTGGGAGAAGGGCAGTGTAGGAAGAGGAAGTGAGACTAAAACCTGTCTTATGTAAAGGTGCATGGAAGGATTAGCAAAGCACGGTCAGTGTTCACTGCCTGTCAGCTGACGTACATCCTTCCCAAGATTCGTTAGCATCTTTGTATTGTGATTATTTATTTACAATTTTTTAACCTTCGTCTGTTTTGTTATAGATTATAATTATAAGACAACTATGTAAATCATATTTTGCTATTTTTTTAAAATTTCTTTTAATCCCCTAACTGTTCTCCAGGATGAAAACCATATTTTTCTATATGACTAATTTGACTTTGAATTTTAAGGGCATTGAAAGGATTATCCATTAAGGTTACCTATAATAGAAAACATAAATTTATGCTTTGAACATTTGTAAATAAAGTATCCTGTTGACCTTACTTTGATATTCATTTAGGGGGTTAGAAAAAGAACTATTGCTAGTGACATGCAAAAGATACAATCAGACAAAATGGTAAGTCCTCAGACTCAGCGTAATAAGGAGTAATACTGTATACAAAAGTGGGCTGAAAAGGACTATAATATTAATAGCTGTTATAGTGTATAGACATATTAGTTCTCTTTCTTTGTACCTCTGAAGACCCTGGGACCCAAGGACTGATCCATCTGCAATGCAATCATAAACACCTGTAGTCCCACATTTGTGCACACAGACCAGGGAAACACCCTGGCTCTCAAGCTGGTCCCTGTGCAGAATAGGCTTCTGGTTAGTGAAAGTCCCTAGGCATGCTGCAGTCCTTAACTAAATTCCTGAGGACTTTCAAAGCCTCATTTCAAAGGTGTTCTAAAAACATCTGCTTCATATTACCGATGCTATAATTAAATGGCTAGCAGTTATCTAGAGAGACAGGAAATCTAGATGTCATGTTGTGATTGGGAAATAGCTACAATAAACAAACCAGAACATTCTCTTTGAATTGGATAGTTTATTTGGAGAAATCTTTATAAAGGTACTAACTTTAGAAACACAAAATGCTCAGCAGATCACTGGCATAATTTCCTTAGGTAAGAGGCAACCAGGAATTGAAGGGTGTGAAGAATGTTACTAAGGCACATTAATACTCACACTACATTAGAAGCCAATAGAGAAATTTCACCTTTTTTTAAAGGACAAACCTCACAGTATCTTTACTGCCTCATGCCACTTTATTGCATAGTAAGTTGTTACCTGAATGAATTTTCCTTAAAATTTCTAAATCTAAAGGGAAATAAAGGAGGAGAACTAATATACATAATTTTTCAAGTATGAATTATGCTTTGTACAGTGCTAAGTGGTTTTTATTTATATTATTGCATTTAATCCAACTACAAGACGATAGGGAAAAAAGGGAATATTCTTTTTACAGATGAAAACTCCTGAGGCCTATAGTCAAGAAAATATAAACAATTTGTCCTAGTTTGCATAGTTCTTTCAAAGAAGATGAATGGAACAGGCAAGTTTATCACTCCTGAGGTTCTCTTGCAGAAGACAAAGGATAAGAAGGGGGAAAATCACCCATACTGTGTCTCAGGAGAGGGAAAAACAATCTTTGTGACAGGGAGTGACATTCTGTCATGCTTGAAAATGGCAGTAGTGGTACAAATCACTTATTAGCAAACAGTTACTGAGCAGCTATTGTGTGCTAGGTGCTTAGAACTAGGGATACAGCAATAAACAAAAGTGACCCAAATTTCAAGCCTCATGGTGCTCACATTCTCGTTAGGGAGAAAAACAAAGAACAACGTACAAAAGTAAAACATACGGTATGCTAAAGTGGCATAAGTGCTGAAGGAAAAAAGAAAGCACAGACAGGGTATGAAATTTCATGGGGAGGGATTGCAAATTTATATTGGTTGAGCAGGAAAAACCTGAGTGGGAAAAACCCGAGAAGGTGACATTTAAGCAAACCCCAGAAAGAAGTGAGCACGTGTGACACACAGGTGTTTAGGGAGAAAGAATCTAAGAGACCTGAAGTGCAAAGGTCCTGAAGTAGCTTTATTTCTACAGTGTTTGAGAACAGGCAGGCAGCCAACGTGATTGAGACAGAATGAATGAGGAAAGTATTAATACAAAATAAGGTCAGAGAGAGTGAGGAGCCAGATCATGCAAGACTACTTCAAAGTCATCGTAAGATCTTACTCTGAGTGATGTCATAAGCTAAGGAAAGCTTTTGAACAAAAAGTTAATGAATCAGGAAATGTTTGCTGACAAGTAAATACATACTTCTGACATGATTTTAGGCTCTAGCTCCCATTGTTAAGATCAGGGCTCTTAAAAACTGAGTATAGCAAATTGCAGAAAACACTCCCAAAATAACCAGAGAGAAGGAGAAATAGAGGACTCTGGGAAGAGAAAAACTGCATGTTATGGCTATAATTCCTTTATAATCTTTTCTTATTCCAAGAATGATATTCAAAGGTCAGCCCTTCAATAAGTATTGAATATATTCTACTCCCGGAAAGGTATTTCTTTTTGTGAGAAGGGAGTGTCAAGGGTGGAAAGACATGCCAAATAGAAATAGCAGCATGTACAAAGGTTCAGAAGTTAGATCATCAAAAGACTGCAAGTTATTCGGCAGAGCAAAGCTTGGGGGTGGCGGGTGTACTGAGAGAGATGATGAAAGGCAAAGTGAAAGAGGTGAGCAGAGGTACATCATGAAGTGCCTTTCATGCCGTGTTAAGAAATTTGGATATTATTCCAGGAACGATGGGAGACACAGGGGGGTTAGCAGAGGCGATTTGCTCAGAATTGCATTACAGAAAAAATCTCTTCAGTTACGAACTGGAGCACTAAACTGATGATCCCAACCCAGAGCAATAAATCAGTTAGATGTTGGTGGCCTGGTGCAGGTGAGCAGCAGTGGGAGCTAAGACCAAATTGGAGTTGTCCTCAGAATCAAAAGGTCTTGGTGATTGTTTGAATATGGGAAATGTCCAAGTTAACCCCCTAGGGTCTGGGTGCACAAATTAAAGATAACACAGAAAGAAGATTAGATGTGAGAGAAGGTTAAGAGGAAGAACATGGTAGCAAATCCCCAAGTCCAGTTCTGTAAATGAAAGTTCCTGCTGCATCTGGCAATCTGTCATTCTGCCCCTACTGTGGTTCTAGAAACACTACATTTAAGCAATATAGATTAGAAGCTGGTGGCCCTGCTGGGAGCAGAAGTCCTGGAAATAAATCAATTCAGCAGCCTAGTACTGCTGAGTCATATTAATCACAGCATCATCATAGGCATAGAGGCAATTTGTAAAGAAACCATTCTCTCCATCTCTGAATCTATACAGTGAGCTATAAATAACTTGAATGGTGGTAGCACAAAGAAAGCAGAAACAGTGAGACGTAACCCAGTGAAGGAAAATCAATTTAATCTTTGTGTTCAGGAGATGGTAGGATTTCAGTTTAAAATGCGTAATTCAAAGCAACCTAACGTTTTGCACTAGAAGCAGACCATTAATTCAAGCTATGAGACACTGGTCTTATCCTATTCTATTACCAGTACACTGCCTCTAACTGTGGATGATTAAATGGAGAAGCCAATAAATGACCTGTAGTTCAATTAGACAAGAAATGCTGAATTAATGAAGCCATGAGATAAAAGGTCGGAAGAGAGGAAGGACCCTGCACAGCACAGAACAATGAGAGTTCTGGTGCTAATGTTAACTAGCAAGTTGACTCTAGGTAATTGAACTCTCTGTGGTCACTTTTTCTCATGTATAAATTGAGCTCTTACATTCTAAGTTTTCTTGAATCTGAATCATCTCTAGGCCAGGATGTTAAAGATGGCCTTTGCGCTCATGAAGGGTTATTCATGGGAAAGGAAAAGGAAAATAATATATTTTGAGTGCTGACTGTAAACCAGGAACTCTGCTAAATTGTTTGCACATATTTCAATCCCTTTAAAGCTTTTAATAAGCTCACAAGGAAACCTGAGATGAAGAACTGGCTCACGGTTATAAAGTGGCTGAACTAGGATTTAAAGGCAGTCCTATTGGATTCGGCATCACTTTTCATTACCCACATTGTTTTTTCAAGGAAAATAATCACCTGCTGTTTTCCAAATTAAAACTCACAATGAAAGGGGAATTGGGAATTGTATTGTGGGGCCAATGGGCCACAGTGCAGAGGCTTACATGAAATGGGGAATCAAATTTCCACACAGTAAAGTTTATCAAGGGAAAGCTTAGAAACTTGTTCTTAGGAAGATCTATAAAAGCTTGACATATTTTCACCTTTCTACGGTGAATTATTTGTGATTCTTGCCAAGGGCAAAAGAATTAGAATATATGATATAGCAACATCTAAAACCAACTTTATATTGTTAATCAATTTCCCAGGTTATAGTCTCTTGCCAAAACATTATCATTAATATAATAATGAGCACAAATAGTAATTCTATATCTCTGAACTAGTTCATGTAATCATATTTGGAAAGAACTTGATGTTCTTTCTACATTATAATGCTATAAAGATGAAAATGTCTGATTCAAAGACTGCTGTTTGGTTTGGGAATTTATTTTCAGATGGATTAACAATTTGTAAACAGTTATTCACTTTCAAAAAGAAAAAACCTTATCAAGCATGCCTTACATTTGACAAAAGATTAGTCTTTCCACAAGCCAAATTCATGTAGCTTACCTCTAAGCTCCTGCTTTTCAAATTATCAGTAAAAATCACCTAGTTTAAACTAATGAAGACTGCTCTAAATGAGAAAAAAGTGCTGTTGCTAGGCAACGATGATGACATAGGGCTCTTTTTTCTCTCTCACCAGATGGATACTGTCACAGCATCTCTCTCTAGCTGCACATTGCTGAGATGACACTGTGTCTATATAACTGTTTTCCCCCCAATCACAACTTCTCATGCTAAACTTATCTAAAATATCTTTTCTATGAATGAAAGACATGAATTTATTTCTGGTCATTAAATTGTGAAAAACAAAAATATATCAGATAGTAGTGATTCATTCATGTTACTGAAAGACTCTTTGCACTCTACTCTTTGAGAGCAGCAGGCGGTATCTCCTGGACAACCCAATGGCATCTCCAGTCCAGTCAAACCCAGCCCTTTGAGTTCCACAGTGTGCATTTTGTACTATCCGATCCATTGTCTCTGAAAATAAATACAGGCATATACTTTAAAGAAATCCTACCAGCATAGTCCAAATTTGACAGACTCAGAAATGATTGAGTAAAATCCAAAAGCAGGAATAACAAAGAGTAAAAGAGCAAAACCTAGAAGGAGCATTTGATTGTACATGGAAATATTTTGCCCCCAGATCTGCAGTCAAAAGAATATTTACTAGTGGCTATTGGTATCCAAACCACAGAGAACAGGTTTTTAAATAATTAAAAATAGAGTCCTGAAGGTAAAGTCACCAAAAGTTACTTTTCTCACTGTCACGTCAACCATATGGACCCTTCTATGCCTTGGCCCTAGGAAGGCACTTTTGCAGTAAAATACGTATGATTTTGCATGGGGCGTAATCTAAGTATGTTTAAATTGGAAGAAAGTCACACATCTAGCACTTAGTTGTAAAATGTTAAGAAAAAAGGGAAATGAAAGAAATAAGTCATAAAGTTTCCAATGATGATTCCAAGGATGAAAAATATTTCCTATTGCAGACTAAACTTAGAAGTACAGGCTGACAGATTAAAATCCCTCTGCAATAAGTATATCAACACGGACACATAAAAGCAGAATGTCTGAGAATCCAAGGGTAAAAAAGTAAGATGATGATTGAGAAAAACAAAGTGATTTAGACTTTGATATTCTACCTATCAAATCTTCAAATGCTAGTTAAGAATTTTATAATTAGTTTACTTAGGAGGAATGAGACTGTGCTATATCTGTGTCTTTAACATTCCCTCCCCATAGAGATCTCTGCCTAGGATAATTGTTACCAAACTGTTATTATAATAATTATTCTATTTGGTGGCTTTGATTTTTGTAAATAAAATGTATTGCTGTCTTAAAACAAACCTCGGGCTAATGAATCTTCTCCAGATATTCCTAAGAATAAGGACTGAATTTGGTTAGCCTAACCGGCGTCTGGGGTTAAAAGTCTTGTTTCAGTTGTCCACCACTCTCAGGAAGTATATTCTACCAAATTGTGCAAAGATAAGTATTCTCATATCAAGTAGCCTTGACACATTTTAATAATATTGTATTAGGATACATGTGCCCATAGGATTGATGGTTTTGATTTAAGAGCTGATGATTGAAGTTTGCTGCAGCCTTTGGGTCCACTTTAATAAAATCAAAAATTATCAGATTCCTCCCTAAAGGAGAAAGATTTAGGCTGTATATAGACTATAGTTACTTCAGAACTACAATTGCAATTAAAACTGCAGCAGTTCAATCAAATAGGAAGAGAAATACTCTGATTACTCAAAGATATAAGAACTCAACAAAGATGGCTCAAGGTAGATAAAGTAAGATCAATAACTTCAATCATCACCAATGTCATTAGATGACTACTGTTTTTTCATTGAAATCCCTCCTTAGGATTTTCAAAATTCTAAATGAATTTTCCAAGAATTTTGTTCCTCCATTAAAATGATAGAAACAAAATAAATAACAAAATCACCTAGCATTGCTCAAGTTGGTGTTCATTACCTCATTTCAATTATGTTATCACTACCTGGACATAAGGACACTTGAAACACTTTCAACATAAGCTCTGAATCTTCTGGTGGGAACTACACAGATAGTATCCTGTCAGGTGGAAAGAATCATGAATTCTGTTGAACTGAACAAAATTGTTCCTTATAAAACCATTATGGAACTTGAGTAGTCTAGCCTTGTAGTCATCTTCAATTAACTTACTGATAGTAAGTGAAAGAATAAAGTGTTTCTACCTAGGATTAAATAACATTAAAAACTGGGGCTCCACAATGAGTTGTTACAATAATTTCTAAACCAATACCCTATCTTAAAGCAAATAGGAAGGAAGGAAGACAGGCTCAAAAAGAAATAGGTCTCCTGCCTATGAGTTTTAATAGTCTCTGAGATGTAAAGAACCTCTTTTTGGTAGTAGATTATTTACTTATAAGAAAAAGAATGCCCTTATAGCCATCTTAAGTCAGGAAAAAAAAATCCTTCAAAGGCCACCATGCACTGCACGGACAATTCTATCCTTCTAAAATTGTGCTTTCTGTCTGATTTCTGGGAAATCTCCTCTATAACAATACAATGTTTTATTTGGGGATTACACAACTAAGGATAATGAAGTTCTAGCTGTTCATTTTTTTGCACACAAGTTACCATATTTTAATGGAACAATTATCTATCCTCTTAATTTTTTCCTTTTTAAATTATGATTGTAATACCTTTGTTTCTCCATGTAAAAAAGAAAATATAAAATTCAGTCAATACTCCAGATGTTTCCAATCTTCTTACGGATGAGTTACTGTGAAGATAAAACATCTGGGTGACTAACAATTCAGCTGTTAAACAGATTTATAAATCAAATAGATACAGCCCTCCTCTCTAAACTTAGCAAGACCAATTTCCTTCATGAGAGCATTAAATGTTTATATTATTACAATCCAGAGCAAGAGCTTAATGCCTCAGTGGTGTTGAACAGCAATAATTCTTTATTAAAATGCTCCTAAGAGGGGTGGAGGGGGCTGATCTGTTCTTCAGTTTTCCACAGATTAGTTCTCACTTTGGAATATTAGATATTATTTAAATCAGGTATCAAAGAGTGTGAATATTAATGGAACAAAAGAGGATGTTGCTAATGCAAATTATACTTGGGTAACAAAAATGATGTGTGATGGATCATTTTAGGTGTCAACTTGACTGGATTAAGAAACCTGGTAAAGCATTATTCTTGGGTGCATCTGTGAGGTTTCCAGAGGAGATTAGCATGTGAGTTTGAGTGGACAAGGTGGTGAAAATCTTCCCTTGATGTGGGGAGGCACCGTTCAATCAGCCAGGCTCAGAGAGAACAGAAGCAGAGGAAAGGCTAAGTATGGATCTATCTGCCAAAGCTTGAATACACTCTTCCTCTTCCCTCCTTGGGTGACAATTCCAGGTTCCCTGGCCTTTGCACTCTACAACTTATACCAGTGGCCCCCTGGGTTCTCAGGCCTTTGGCCTCAGTCTAAGAGTTACACCATTGTCATCCTTGCTTCTGAGGCCTTCAGACTCGGACTGAGCCACGCTGTCAGCATCCCACGGTCTCCAGCTTGCAGATGGCCTGTTGCAGGACTTCTCAGCCTCCACCACCATGTGAGCCAATCCCCCTAATAAATCCTCTCTCATTTATCTGTCTCTCTGTATATATTAATAATATATCTTATTCTGTCTCTTGAGAGAACTTTGGCTAATAAAATGTAGTAATATAAATAGATTGGCTGCAGAGTGCCTTCTTAAAAGTCAAGTCACATGAACTAATTCATTTTTATTCATACATTTAAGTTACTTAACATATCCCTTGCTAATTTCAAATTATACATCACAGTTTCTAAACAGTTCATTTACACACATATATCAATGTAATCAGAGGGCAAATTCATGAATTATTTATATATATATGAAAAGCTCATAAAAGTGTACAAGTGTACAAAAATATCGACTTTTAAGTCAATAACAAGAAAAAGGGACCCTATAGAAAACCTGAAATTTGAAATAAAGAAAAATATTCTTTGATCAAAGCTAACCTTGCCTTAAACATTATCGCATGTTTATTAGCATACCTCTCAAGGAGTGCACCATCCTCTGTTTGCTATGTAAAACATTAGGGAATGCGTGAAAGCACTAGAAATATCAGATGTCTTTCTGTTTTCTAAGAATTAGTAATAACTCATAAAGTACATGCCCTTTTTCCTTGATGATTTAACATTAATTTGATGGCACTTTAAGAAAGGAGAATGGTTGTAAATGCTGAACTTCAGTATCATTTTATAATTACTTACCACAACATACAACTTTGAAAATGATAAATTGATTTCTTATATGTAAATGAATAGAGAGCCTAACTAGATTTTCTATTAGTAGCTGAAATACGCATCACCTAGGATGAAATTTTTTTATAAAATATAAAACTATCCATCTATCGATCTATCATCTATTTATCTACCTTGGACAGAATACTAAATGCTATAAAATCGAATGGTTGGAAGGAAAGAAAAGAATTGGTCATTTTATTAGTAAAAATCCACTGTCTTCCACAGTCATGAGGAACCATTTCAACCTAATTACAGTGACAGTATACTGACACCATGTGATTATTAGTTCCCTCTGAACAATACATTAAAGAAAAAGTGTAAATTCACCTGAAACCCAGTATCTCCTACCAGAGACCTCATATGCTTGTTTCATATGAGCTTTTTTTGTAAACTTGAATGTATTAACTACATATATCTATACAAGCTAATATGTAAAAAAGTACCTATAAGAAAAAGTAAAATAATTAAAATTTTATTTTTGAATGTGTTGGTTTTCTTCAATAAGCATTGGCATAGTCATCTATAATGAGAAAGACAAAACTCTTCTGCAAGCATTTGTGTAAGGTCATTTGTGTGTAAGAAGCAACCCCTCTGTTTTGACCACATAAGGAAAATTATCTTAAAGGTGATGAGATATTTTCCAGATCATGTCCAGGAAAATAACTGCTAAAACTTTCCTGGATAATAATAGGGGTTATGTCAATACTATAAACAGTCTTCTCGCAGAGGTAATAATTCTTCACTTGTTTTTATATATTTATATACATAACATTGGTGTTTCTCTAAATTCAGTCTTATATTTTATATTTTCTAAATAAGTTACAAATCTGAATTTAGATGAATAATAAACAATTTTTCCCATAGTAACTAAAACTATAGAGAATAAAATCCTTCTCTCTGATTTTCATCTTATGTAAGGAACATGTCTTCTGCTCTGATCATTCATTTTATGTGTCATATTACAAAGGATACAGAAAACATTGTTTAAAGTATAATATCCAAGGAGATAATATAAAATATAATTTCTCAATCAAAGCAGTTTTAAAATATCAAAAAAGTTCTAAAATATCAAACACTGAACTTCAGGTTCAGTCATTTACTTGATCTCCTAGATGAAAATCATTGTCAAAATCAGCTTTAATATTTGCAAAGTGACTTTATTAATTTGATACTCTTCCCTAGATGCTCAGAAGGTGGAACTACTGAAAACACTTATATAAAACAATTGCTATAATTCATTGAACTCGGGGAGATTGAACTGAAATATGTACATACAAAGGCTATAAGGCTCCCATAGCTCATAGCTACTTTCAGTTGGTCAAATGAAAAGAAAAATCCCTAATTCGGTGAGGTGGAAAACACATTCCAGATAATCTTCCCACTCTCACATGTGTACACAGACATCCCTCAAAAGAAAAAGCAGAAAGGATTTTTTCTTTCTGTTTGCTCATTCCAAAGTTTATAGTCTATCCGCTTAACTAGAAAAATTTGTTTTCCAAGGATCACTTAGTGGGAGGAAAATAAAGAATAAACAAAATAAGTAAATAAATAAATTAAATATATAATGGTAATCATTTTGGAAAAAAATAAATTTCTCTGATTCAAATGCTAGACAGAAGAGATTAGATTTTGTAAACACAAGAAGATTGCCAGAGAATCCCACGAGAGGAGCAGTGCTTTAAAAAAAGGACTCGGGAAGCAGTGTGCAGGGTATATAAAAAAGCAGAGAGAACAGAGACAAGCGATGAGGGCACTTGAAATTCAGTCAGATGATAATGCTGCTGCCACAGCTCAACAGCAATCAATGTGAGTACTGAAGGTGGGATGAATCCAACAGACAATTCAAAGGAAAGTCTGAGATTTAGTAACTTACCAGATATAGGAAACAAAGAAGAGAAGATAAAGAGGGCTTTAATGTTTTATACCTAGGGACCAAGAAAATGGTAGCATCAATGTCACTTATGAAGACATTATTAATAATACAACAATCAAAGAATTGCTTATTTTCACTGAAACCTGAACCAACTGAATCTTGAGTTTGTGTCTGATGGTCAAAGCTCAGGACTTCCTCCAATCTCTACAGTGTTTTTTAGCATTTCTGCATTATTTATGCACATGCGTGGAAAATGCTCACCAGTTTGCCACCAATGGTCTAGGACAGGTACTCTGAAGACCTTTTTGGACCATTCCAGGGTCTCCACATCACATCGTTCTCCAGCCACAAATAATGTTTTGAATCTGAATATAAGAGAGATAGTAAATTCAAATTATTCCTTGAAAATAAATCTAAAAAATTTCATCTTCATTTTCAAATCTTGTTGAATCTAACCATATCAATCATGTCAGAGGAAAGCAGCCATGTCACCAGTATATCATACTGTAGAATGATAAAAGGCATTACTTGTTTGGGCCCAAATGTAACCACATACACATCACAGCGTTTGAATTAGTTGCCTCAGAAATAGAATTCACAGCTACAGCTTCTCAGTTTTGAAAAGAACAATTGAGTTGCTCTTTGCAATATACTTGTCACATTTGTCTAATAATCAAAGGTTAAAAATCTTTTGCCCCTTGATATTATCTCTGCTAATTTTAGCTCTAAGTTTGATTGCTGTGTTATACCTAAGGATATACACAAAAATACACTAAGTGTATCAGCTAAGGCAGCAAATATCCTTTAAATATGAAACACTTGTTCCTTCTAGTGAGTTCTTCTGATAAAAAGTACTCTAATTTCAAGCATTTTCCCTAGTCCAAAGACATATATAGGAAAGACAGCTGATGAAAAAGTAAGTGCAAATGTGGCTTTCTATGTCAAAATGGTTCTTATCAAATGGAATACAAGGTTACTAAGAGATAATGAGAATTAGCATCTTTGGCAGGAGCACCATGCCACAGAATTAAAAAAAATGAAATAGAACAAAATAAATTTAGGTTGACCCTAGTAGAGGCTCATTGAGAACATGGTTATTACTGCTCCATTTTCAATGCCTTCATGGACTGTCTGTAAAAATATAAATAAATGAATAAAGAGTATGTGTATGAGAAATTAATTCATTATCATCAAAGTAAAACACAAATAACCAACAAACAAAACTAGCTTACTCATCCTGAACAATGTAATATATTTTACCATTTCCTTAATTTATCATATCATTTCATAAAGATTCATGGAGATTCAAATAGTTCTGCCTCTATGATGAAAATGACGTTGAGTTATTATGTCTGCTATAAACATGTATCTCATTCTATAATTATTTTGTTTCTTGTGCATTTATGAGCTATGAGCTCCTTAGGAGCATTTGTCTTTGTGATCCTAACACCAATCAAAACACATGGAATTTTTAGGTATTTAAAAGTTTCCAGATGCTCAGAATGAGGAAGTACAGAAGTGGGGATTTGGCAATATTTGTGCCAATCTGACTCATTCTTTTAAGTGAAAGAGGAGGCATGTTGGTTCCTATGAGTGTGGAAATTGACAAAGGAACAGTGACTTGAGGAGAGAAATGTTCTGGGATAACTATTTTAGGACATTTTAAGTACACACTATAAAAGCGAAAAGACCAAAGAGCAGTCAGTTGGCTTTTATGAACTCAGTCTGTAGCCCGGGGGGGAAGCAGGGATAGCCTAGGTTGGGGTGTGATACAGAAATGCAGCAAATCAATCCTAGAAAGTCTGCCTGGGGGCCCTAGACAAGGCAAGAGGTATGTGGATGTGACATAGGAATAACTAGAATGGAAGAAAAATACCAAGCAAAATAGTGAGGTAAGAAACTAGAAGTGACAGAAGAAATTTTAAAAATGGTGAAAATGAAGGCAGTCAGTAAAACAAGGTGCAGTTGTGAGAGAGGGCAGTTTCAGACTTACAGATCCTGCAAATGTGTCTGTTCTGAGGGCTGATAGTGTTTATGGGGTGGCAGCGTTCATGGGGTGACAGTGTTTATGGTAGCTGAGAGAATCCAACATTGAAAGACACTGGGGGAAAGAAGACTGTGTTACAGAAAGATTATCATCAAGATAGTATTAAAAATCACTCAAGGACAACAGCAGCGCAGAGTAAAGGGAAAGTCCACAAAGGGAGCTCTGAAGAGGACGAAAAGGTGTTACAAATAGATAGCATGAACTTCAGGAGAAGATGGGCCATTAGATGTACAAAATGTTCAAGTTCTCATTACCCCAACTTTAACATCCTTCCTAACTTTTATATATAATCTTGGCCCAAAAGGTGCATTTGGCCTCAATAGTGGGGAAGAAGTTTGCGTTTAATTATTATATTCTACAGAAGATCTGGGTTGCAAACAAGCTATTGAAAACACATTGATTTTTAAGCATAAATGAATCACTGATAAATGACATCTACACCTGACATGCCACCACCTGAAATTATTCATGGTAATTTTTGTCTATAGCTGAAGCTATCTGTACATAAGTGTATCAAAAGAGGTTTTAGTTACATTGTGTAAAATAATATGCTGCTACTGTTCCCACATTTTCTGAGAATAAAGAATCTCTGTCCGCTAATATATTCAGGCAATAAAATTATCATAACGTGCTATCTTATTTTTTCAGAATTTAATCCATTTATATTAGAGGTTATTATTGATAGGTAAAGTCTTACTACTGACATTTTGTTATTTCTTCCCTGGATTTTTTGTTGTTGTTGTTGTTGTTGGTTTGTTTGTTTATTTCCAACTGCTTAGCCTTTGCAATCCCCCAGATGTTTTGCAGCTGTTTCTTCCTCTCTTGTTGTCTATCTTTGTGATTTGATAATTTCATGTAATGCTAAGCTTTGATTCTTTTCTTTTTATCAATCTGCTGTAGATTTTTGTTTTGTGGTTTCTATGAAGCTTACATAAAACATCTTTTAGATATAATCCACTATTTTGAGCTGATAAAAACTTAACTTCTGTTGCACACAAAAACTTGAAACTTTTACCCTCTCGTCCACATACAATTTATGTTTTTAATGTTACAATTTGTATCTTTTTATATTGTATATTCCTTAATACTTATTGTAGCATTAGTTACTTTTGACTGTTTTGACTTTTAACCTCCATACTAGAGATATGTATAATTTAGACATCACCATTACAGTATTGGGATATTCTGAATTTGACTATGTGTTTACCTCTACAAGAGAGTTTTCTAATTTCCTATTTATTCCTGATCATAATTATCATCCTTTGTTTCCACTTGAGTTACTCTCTTAAGCATTTCTTATAAGGCAAGTATAACGGCAATG
Organism: Eulemur rufifrons; assembly: GCF_041146395.1. NCBI lineage: Eukaryota > Metazoa > Chordata > Mammalia > Primates > Lemuridae > Eulemur > Eulemur rufifrons. The sequence continues at coordinate 62,889,294 of NC_090998.1, read as the reverse complement.
GATTCCACCAGCTTTTGTTTGTCTGTGCAAGACTTTACTTCTCTTTCATTTCTGAAGGACAGATTTGCTGGGCATAGGATTGCTGTCTAACAAGGTTTTGTTTTTTGTTTTTTCTTTTCTTTCAGCATCAACTCATTCTCTCCTGAGCTGCAAGGTTTTGCCTGGGAAATAATAGTCTAATGGACATTCCCATATAGGTGACTTGATGGTTTTCTCTTGCTGCTTTTAATTTTCTCTCTGTCTTTGACTTTTGTCAATTTGATTATAATGTGCTTCAGAGTGCACGTATTTGGGTTAAATATATGTAAGGACTTTTGAGATTTTGGATCTGGATGTCCATATCTCTCCCAAAACTCAGAAAGTTTTCCACAATTATTGCATTACATAAGCCTTTGGTACTTTTCTTTGTCTCTTCTCCTTCTTATATAACATAACGTGAATATTTGTTCACTTAATGGTGTACCATAAGTCCCATAGGCTGTCTTCACTCTGTTGTTTTTTTCTTTTTTTCCTCTGAACTGCATCATTTCAAAAGACCTATTTTCAAGTTCAGAGAGTCTCTCTTCTGCTTTATCTAGTCTGCAGTTGAAGCTCTCAATTGTATTTTTATTATTTAATTGACTGAATTATTCAGCTCCAAGATTTCTGTTTAGTTCTTTTTTATATCTATTTCTTTGTTAAATTTCTCATTCAGATCATACATTTTTTATTGCATTAAATCATCTATCTGTATCATCATCATGTATCTCTCTGCATTTCCTTACAATCATTATTTTAAATTCCTTTTTAGGCAATTCATAAATGTCTGTTTCTTTGTGGGCAGGTATAATAGAATTATTGTGTTCCTTTGGTGGTGCTACATTTTCTGGCTTTTTTTGTATTCCCTGTGTTCCTATGTTGATGTCTGTGTGTCTAGTTGTACAGTCACCTCTTGCAAACGATACAGAATGGCTTTCATAGGAGAAAATGTTCACCTGCTGATGGGCCTGATTGTTTGGAAAGGGTGCAGTGTCTCTGGTTTTGTATGAGTGTAGTAGTGTAGTCTCTACGTAGCTTCTTTAGTTGTGATCAATGGTAATGATGACTGCAGGTGGCTCAGTGATTTAGGCTGCAGAAATCTGTGACAGTGACATTGGCTGTGTAGGTTATTAGGCTTGGGCTTTAGAGATCATACTGTCCTTATCTCAGAGGGTGTTAGATATATAGGTCTCTTTGGTGTTGGGTCTGACACAGCTCACAGGCAGCCAAAGTGACACTGGGACCCAGGACATGATATCTATATTAATTTCTTTGGAACAAAGAAACATAAAATTCAAATAGTCTGGCATTTAACTTAAAAAAATTAAACGACTTTAATTCAAGCCCACTTTTTGACTTGAAGAAACTACAAAATCTCTCATTTTAGTTTATGATAGCAGTGACCTATTTCAAAGAGGTTCAATGAGAATTGATGTTGGAAACTATCTTGAAGATACAAATTGATATAATTATTTTTGAATATGCACAGCATTAAACAAAAATGGATGTCAATAAACCACCACAAAATACCTAAACTACTCAAAACTCATTATTATAAAACAAGAGCAAAATATTTTCCTTTACTTTTTCAGCAAATCTAATTTGGACTATCATTTTCATATTTTATCTATATACATAAATTCAAACAATATTTCCCCTCCCTTCAAGCCATTTTCTATTTACAAAAGACAGTAAGATGCTAATATCTATATCTACGTAACCATATGCATTGTAAGTCGAAATGAGCATTTTACTTTTTAAGGAAAATATAAGCAAGTAATTTTGAAAGAAGAATATTTTAGTAATATTTGAACTGAAATAAATATAGTATTTAAAAACATCTCAGTAAATTAAAATTTTAACTATTTCAAGGTTATATTTAGAGCAGCCATTTTAATAATATTCAGTCTTTTGGCTCTTTTCATAGAGATATCACAGTACCGGAAAAAATACAATGTTCAGTTATTCATGCTGATTGCAGTTTCTAATGTAATTTGCACTGTTCATCCCAACTTCACCTTGTCAGAGAGTACTGTTTCCCCAAGGCTGCCCCAGGGTCCTGTTGACGAATTGCTCTAATTGCAGTTGGCGCTGTAAACAAGGCAGCTACTCCATGCTCCGCAAGCACACGGAAATAAGCGCCAGCATCTGGTGTTCCCACAGGCTTCCCCTACAATGAGATTCATTTAAAATGTCACTGGGTAAAATGTCTCCTATTTCAATGGCAGTTCAAAATGTATACGTTTAACACCACAATCTTAACAAAATGAGATTCTCAATAAATCTTAGTTTTAAAATATTTCCATGTTCTGTCACAAATAAAACAAACCAAATGCCCAGGCCTCAGAGAAGCTGTTTACTCCATCTTAAAAGCATAGAGTTACAGCATCTTAAAAGCTTTCAAATTCCAAATTTTTCTTACTCAAGTTTTCAAAGATAAAGGACCTGAAACACATATCATATCCAAATTAACACAAAACAGTCTTGTATTTGCCAAAATATTAAATATATTATTTTGCGTCACAGGTTAAATGTGAAATATGGCTGTTATGAATTCCAAACATAACACACTTTTTCATGATCACCATTAAAAGTGATGATAGCAAATCTCAAAACATTTGAGAAAAGGAAAAAATCTGAGACCATAGTGATTCCTGAGCAATGACCTTTTCAGTTAAATGTCTCTCTCCAAGAAAAATAATTTCTACAAATCAAAAATAATCCCACAAGATATTCCAAAATGCATGTTTTCCACAGGCTCAAAATAACATTATACATGTTCAGTTGCAAAATCATGCATAAAAGTCTAACAATTTTAGCAAACTATGCAATTCAATAAAACAAAAAGAATTTTTTAATTGATGTTTCTGCAAAGTGGAAAATGAGCAAGTCATTGAAATAAATCAGTAACTCTGCAAAAATTCTCAATGAACCATAACATTTATCTTGGCCCAGGGACATCCCCTCATTCCATTCTCTATCCATTCTCATCCCTGCTCCTTCTTCTTGTGTTTCTAAAGCAAGGTACCTAGAATGTTAACATGTGTAATGTAAAACTATATATATTTCACAGTCAAACTCTTTTGGTAGAAGTTGGAATAAACAAAGGAAAATGGGTTTCTTATCTTAGACCATTTCTTGAACCCTTAAAAGTATTAGAGTACATCAGGAATTTCCAAGAGATGCGTTAACTGTAGGTAATATTTCCTAGACTTCTCTGACCAAATTCTCTATCTGAGCTTCCCAGGCATTTTACACTCTGGAAAATACACATGGGAACCACTGGACTAAAGAAAAAGAGGAAAAGATTTGCTATGAGCAAACTCAGAGATCTCCCCAAATAGAGAATAATAAAATAATGGAGGATAAATAATTTTGATTCAATATCCACTGATTTGATCTTTGATAGGTCACTGTTTAGTTTTTATTTTAAAATGGTTATCTTTAATATCCTTTAGTGTAATTGTGTTGCTCTTTTTAAAAAATAACCTCTATAGATTTTTTATATTGCTTTCTCTCTTGCTGTTATAATACCAAAAAACATATTTATTCCAACTAGAAATTCATTTTTATTATCACAACTCTCCCAATGCACTTGACTTCAATTTATTTCATTATTGCTTCAAACAGGTCGACACATTCAAATAATATAAAAATCTGCTGGCTACAATGTGGCAGCACGTGCACACAATTTGACTCAAAAATTTTGAAGGCTTGAACACCTCAGTACAAAATGAATCTGCAACTTTATTCTTTCTAACAAAGCAAGGTAAACATTTGACTTTTACTTCTTTGATATGTCTTAGGCACTGATCAGTCCCTTGAGTACTAACTGTGGCTCAAGAAACTTGATCTCACACACATAAAAATGATCTGTGTACTGACCTTATGCAATTGACTTGCCCTGTCTATGGTTCCATTATCTTGCCTGCTAAATAAGAATAAATCATTTTGCCAATATTTCCTCAATAAGCTAAAAGCACTGAGATAATATTGTAAAATAGTTTGACCTTCACTGAAGAAAGATATTTTATAGCCAATTGAAATTAAATTCCACTACAGTGCCAGTGTCATGGGATAATGATAATATACTCACTAAAGGGTGATATTAGTGTCAATGAAAATGCTATACTGTGTATGACTACCTACATAAAGGACACAACTTGATGTATTTTACAATGCCTCTAATCATTTATGCTTGATAATAGCACTTATTGTTATCATTAAGTAGATTAAGTGTTAGAAATACAATCATGCACCATATAACATTTTGGACAATGAACTACATATATGACAATGGTCCTATAAGATTATAATACTGTATTTTTATTGTACCTTTTATATGTTTAGATATATTTAGGTATACAAACATTTACCATTATGTTACAATTGCCTGCAGTATTCAGTGCAATAAGATGCTGTACAGGTTTGTAGCCCAGGATCAATAGGCTATACCATATAGCCTTGGTGTGTGGTAGACTGTATCATCTAGGTTTGTGTAAGTATACTCTAAGACGTTCACACAATGATGAAACTGCCTAAGGAAACATTTGTCAGAACACATCCCTATTGTTAAGCAATGCATAACTGTGTTAATAAAAAACAATAACATACTTTTTATAAATAAGATTGTAACTACTGTTGCAATTCTGACCCTGTGCCAAACAAATTTCCATCAATATTATAATTATTGAGCATAAAATCATGACACATTACTATTAGACCCCACTAAGGATGCGATGCATAAAATCTTGCAATGTTCCTTTGTAAGTTAGTTGAACTCAGAAAGGTCCCACTGTTTTGCATTTTATTGTACATTCCCCAGAAGACAATTCAATGTTATAAATAAAATGTTTCCCTATTTTAAAATTACTTTAATATTTATATACTTTACTTTTTTATTTTCTTAAAAACTTCTATTTGATCTGAAATTTAATTGAAATAAAATTATATCAAAGACATTAAGTTTTCTAAAGAGAATCTGTTGATCAACATAAATATTAAGTCCTGAATGATGTAAACACTTGAGGTAATATAATCCAGCACAGAACAAGATTTTTCATCAGAAATTACAGTTCATGTGCAAATAAATAATAAGCTAGGTAGTGCTAGTATATGTATTCATTTCATATTCTGGGAATAATTTTGTGAATAAGCCAGGTAAGGTCCTACTCTAATGGAACTTATATCTCTTAAGTATGAATGTGTATGTGTGTTTATGTGATACTATTATTAAAAATTACACAGCGCATGCTGTAAGCTATTTGTATCTAATTAAGGAAAGGAATACAGTAATAAACATAGGATTTGTATGTTCTCAGAACCTATCAACTGAGTACAGTCACAGTCTACTTCTCAGCTGAAGTAGGAGGTTCAGAAAACTGAAGGAAAGCCTGTAAGCATCTTTCATTATTAACACTAAATAAAAGTGACTCAATGCCTTACTGATTTTATTCAAAACTCTTCTGTCCCACCCTCATGGACATGCACACACACAGAGACAAGCATGCACACATAAGCAGTATAAGTAGCCAGAAACACACTAAGCATGCTGAGCTGCCTAAAGAAAATGACACTGATTCAAGAACTTACATTTTCAGCAAGGAGCAATAGCCCAAACAATATTCAATTCAAAAATAAGATTCTAAGACTGTAGAGATTTTAAACAAACAAATGCACACCAAAAGCAGTAATACAGCTAAAATTTGTCAACTTTAAAACTCCTCAAACTCAAATCAATGCTGTTACCATTTTTTTCATTCTCTTACCCCAAATTAAAGTCTACATTATTGGTTGCTGCTAAGATAACAGAGGCAGAAAGTGATGCTACAATGGTAAAACAGATTCTAAACTTTTAGCTGTTATAAATCATGAATTCTAACAGCAGAGATTTATAAAATATCAACTGCTATTAATAATAGCTATAATCATAATGTGACTAGCAATGATACAAAGCACAGCAACCAAAACAGTTACCAAAATCCCCTAAAATTAACTTCCATATACAATTTTCTACCAGTAATGATTCAATGTGTTAGTATTCACGGACTGCAAATGATATGTCTCCAGTTAGAAGACCAGGTAATGTTTCAACATCTCACATATTTCCTACTGAGGTTAAGATTCCAATACAGGAAAGTATAATGCAATCACCCAGCAAACAAAGATACACTTAGAGTTAAGTCTCTGATCAAAAAATTATTTAATTGCTTGATAATTGATCCTATGATTCAGCTCATCCAAGCCTTGCGATCAAGGCTACTTGTGATTTCATGTTTTGACATAAAAATTTTTGAGTCAACTGCAGTTTTTGCCTCCTTTGTGTGGCAGGATTAGAAATATATCTGATCGCTCCTTGAATACTACTTTTGAGAAATGTCACCCCAGGCGTGTTTCCACTGCAGTTCTGAGGTGAAGACAAGAGCATCCCTCATTGACTAGTACCAAATTTCATTTCAGCAGACAGGAGCTGCAGAGCATTGTTTTGTTTATTTCAGGAGAGTGATGAAACTGGCAATAGCATTTGTTGAGTTCCGATTATATGTCGTGTGCCTTTATCAAGACATGAGTGTTTGGGACTGTAACATTTAAACTTGAAACTTGTTAAAACATGAACAATTCTCCAGGATATACTATTTAGTGGGAAAAAAAAAAAACCCAGAATAGCATGCATAACATTTGTACAATTCCATTTGCATTAAAAAGAGTAAAAGATACTGCTTATACGTGAATTAACTACCATACATATAAGATTGGCTTCAAGGGAGAGAAACTGGAAAGCTGGAAACAGAAGACATTGAGGTTTTTACTGTTTATCCTTTTGTAAGTGTTAAAATATGAACCCAGAGAGTGTATAATCTCTTCAAAAAAATAGGCTTTTTATTTCACAAAGTCCCTCTCTTTATAACTCACATTATTTTGTTCCAGTATTCAAAACATTACTTCTGCTTTAAAGCCAGATGGCATAATTGCCCTATGCCTCAAGAACCTCAGACCTAGGACTTTGTGTTTTTACAGAAGACTCCTTTTTAAGAAATGAAAACTCATAATTTGATTCAGATAGGACTTCCTTGATTGCTTACTTGCTAGAGATTTTTTCACCCTTCCATTGGCCTCACTGTAAGGACTGATGCCATCTTAACTTCCTTCATCTTATTCATGCCACCATCTAATATTGCTCTAACTCAATGGCTGCTAACCCTAAATGTACAGTATAACTTCTTGGGATGCTTTTGAATGAGCCAAATGTCTGGTCCCACTCCCACAGATTCTGATTCAATTAGCCTTGATTTGGGCCTGAACATGGTTATGTTTTATGCATTACTTAAGTGATTCTAATCTGTAGCCAGGGTTTAGAACCACTGCATAGTACTTAGACACTACCTGAGACAAGACAGTTTTTCAATACCCACCTGCCTGGTTGCCCTAGTGGATGTGCCTAGAATTTAACACTAGCTATTACTGATTTTCTCCATCTGTGATAAATAAATGAGCCAACTCCAAGTATTAACAAATGAATAAACCCATAATTGAAATATGATTACAGGAGAGCACCTATAGAGGAAATTATTGGAGAGAAGTATCTCATTGTCCCAAGTTCTTTATGCCTTGCCCTATAAACTAGATTCTAGACTAGAGACATAAATATCATGATTTATAAGACATAGCACCCTAAATACAACTGCCCTCTCTCCAAAGATGGAAGGATTAGCTATGGCCCAGTAGCTCTTTCTGTGTTGCCCAGAGACCTGTGAAGACTATTACTTCCATCTGGGGTTTTAGTTGGTTTTATCACTACCTGAGAAGATTATATCTTAATTCCTTAAATGAGGAGTTCCCGACCTGAACTTCAGGGGAACTCATCAATATTCTGAAATTTAATTAAAAGTGCATACATGTGTTCATTTCCTTAGGGAGAGGAGTCAGCAGCTTTTATTAGATTCTGAAAAATAGTCCATAAATAAAAGTTTTTGAGCTATATGAAAGCCCTCCCAAACACAGAAGTCTCTTCAAAGATTTTCTGTTTGACTCTGAGAAACAGCTTGAATGAAGCAAGAATGCAGATGGACACGGACAAACCTTAATATCTGTTCATTTGCTTTTCCAAAGGATAGACAATTTGCCTTAAAACTACCTTTTAATCTACCTCTGTCAAAAAGCCACAAATATCCTCAAAGAACCAAAAAATTAGTGGCCAACCAACCTGTCTTCTTCCTCCCCCTTTACTCTGATCATATGAAATCACCATTTTTGTAAGTCAAACCTGTCAAATATTAGTAATTTCACATGGTTCAAAGCAATACTATCTATCAGCTTGCTATCTGGAAAATCCCTCTTCAGTATCTCCTTGTGGTAGGTCCCACCTAATTGTAATTCCTCAGGATTGAGTCCTTCCCTTTCTTCAGTTAAGGACATACTCTAGCTTCCAGGACTGAGAAGGTAAGACTTCTGCATGGCTACAGCTCCAAGATCTTTTCATGTATGTCTATATGTATTTTTCAAGATATGTGTGGGCTATGGTCTGAATGTGTCTCCCAAAATCCATGTGTTGAAAATGCAATCCCCACCACAACAATGTTGCAAGATGGTGTCTCTGGAGATGATTAGATTATTAGGGCTCCACCCTCATGGATAGATAACCGCTGCTATATAGAGGGCTTGTGGGAGTTGATTTGTTCTCTCTTGCCCTTCTTCTCTTCTGCCACGTGAGAGCACAGTGTCCCTCCTCTCTGGAGTATGCAGCAGTAAGGAGACATCTTGGAACCAGAGAGAGAACCGGCCAGCACCTTGGATGTCCCAACCTTCAGAACTGTGAGAAATAAATTTCTGTTCTATATGAATTACCCAATCTGTGGTATTCTGTTATAGCAGCACAAATGAACTAAGACACTGTGTATCTATAACTCTGTCTAGATTTGTCTCTTGAGTTCTTCCCTTGCCTTTTCCTACCTGTGAAAGTGGATCATTTTGGGCCTTGTGATGAAGTCAACCCAAAAAGAAGAAGCCACTGCTTCCATCTAGCCGATAAGAGTCTAACTGCTCCACTGAAAAGAAACTTACCTTTGTAAGTATTAATGTCAAGTAATTGAAGTAGAACACTGAAACCGCTAATTCTGCAGACCCAGTGCTAAACTAATTAGGGACTCTGACATATTCCACAATCTCAGTAGTTACAGACAGAATTTATCGCTAGTACAGCTATAATTTTATGGCTTCTAGCAGGATTGTTTTCACCTCCGAATGCTTTCATGCTAATGCACAGTCTCCCTGGTATCTTGTACTAGAGGAACAAATTAAAGTTTTCCTTATTCATAGGGATTAGTGAGATTTTGCCGTGAGCAGAGAAAATAAATGGCTTCTTGCTTAATCACAACACCAGACTTCTGCTCAAGAAGTAAACTATGGCTATCCCATATGTATACTGCAATTCAACCTAAGGTTACACAAAGCCTGGTTCCTCCATCCTATCCAATACTTTGCCCAAAACAACCTTCAAACATACTAATATTTACCCATGTCCAAAAAAAAAAAAAAAAAAACCTTCCTAAGAAATTGCCCTCATAGAGGTGACTAATGACACCCTAATCACCAAAGCACTCTTCAGTTGTCCTGTTAAACTTTTCTCTGTATCACTTGGCAATGTTGACTCCCCATCTTCTGGAAAACCTCCTCTCTACTCTTCTTCAGTACATTTTGCTTTTCTGATTTTCCAATTGCCTCTTCATTTCTCTCAGTTTATAGAACCTATATTCTCAGCCTTGAAGATTTCCCAAATTTCTGTTCTTAATCTTCACCTCTCTGAGTACCTCGATCTCCTTCAAGACTTACATTATTAGGCCGGGCGCGGTGGCTCACGCCTATAATCCTAGCACTCTGGGAGGCCGAGGCGGGTGGATCGCTGGAGGTCAGGAGTTCGAGACCAGCCTGAGCAAGAGCGAGACCCCGTCTTTACTAAAAATAGAAAGAAATTATATGGACAACTAAAAATATATATAGAAAAAATGAGCCGGGCATGGTGGCGCATGCCTGTAGTCCCAGCTACTTGGGAGGCTGAGGCAGTAGGATCGCTTAAGCCCAGGAGTTTGAGGTTGCTGTGAGCTAGGCTGATGCCACGGCACTCACTGTAGCCCGGGCAACAGAGCGAGACTCTGTCTCAAAAAAAAAAAAAAAAGACTTACATTATTAACTCTTGAAAGCTCTAATTCTGAAAGTTTTTCTAGCTTCAAACCAGACTTTCCAATATCTTACAGATGTCTAGGTAGCACCTTTAAACTCAACATTACCAAAACCAAAAGCACTGGTTCCCTCTTTACCAGTTGTTCCTACTACTTATTAATTCAGTTGATAACTGCCATTATATTGATTGTCCTATCTGAAGACATCAGAGCTATTTTCAACTCACTTCCATCTCTCTTACGATATCCACCTGACACCCTAACATCCTGCATTCTCCTTAACGTTATGGGCACTGGTACCCTAGTCCTAGTCATGTATCTTCAACTACTCAACAGTTTTCCAATTGTCCTCTACATTATGACAAGCAAACTATGCCTTTAAAGCCAGAGAACTTTGTTTCAAATCTCAGTGTTCCATCACCCTTGTGCCACTGGCAAAGTTATTTGATGTTCCTGATTCTTAGTTTCTACAGCTGTAAACAGGGGACTAAAATACCTACCTCATGGGCTTATAGGTAAAATTAAGACCATATATATAAAGTGCTTAGAAGAGTTCCAATCATCCAACACTCAATCAATAATATTATTATTATTTTTACTGTCTCATCCAAAAAGTTCTCCCTACCTGCTAGTCCTAAACTTCCCTTAAAGGACTAGTGAACGGATTTTTGAGCCAGGATGCAAGAATTAAATGTAGAGTATTTCTCATAGGTAATGATTCCTTGTAGTTTATAAGAAACTGTCATACATTTTACACAGTGTAAGAAGCTTCTTACTTAGTATATCTTGATTTGTTTGCTTTCTGTTCTTTGTACTAATCTTAATCCTTTGACTATACTGTCAGCTCTTTCTGTGTAAGGGCTGTATCTGATACTTCTCTGTTTCCCCATCAGTCTCTAGCATGATGTTGAGCTGACAACAGACATTAATGAATTTTGTTGATGGGACTATGACAATAGCTGCAATTACGTGCTTCAACATAAAACACAGGCACACATAGAGAAAAATAAACTGAAAAATAAATATCTTTGAAATCTGAGAAATCTGAAAGATGCTGGCATCAGCTTTATAATCTTTTCCAATTGAGAAGATAAAATTCTATATCCTGAATCAGAGTAATAACTGAGTCATAATTTTTCTCATTCCACACACACACACAGCAAAGTAGATTGCTGTATACATATTAAAAATGAAAAAAGTGATTTTCCATCACATGAGACAAAAAATAATGTGCCTTTTGAGTATACTGGTTGGCAACATCATGACTATTTGTCTTAAAAATAAGTAACATCTCCCTGTCCTTGAAAGAATAAATCCCTATCCTTAAAAAAGGATAATTCTAAACCAATTAAAGAAAACTGGTTAACATAAGTAAAAATGCAACATTCTTAAAGAGAAGATGACAACATGTATTCAGGTAACACTCCATTAAAATGAGGCTGGGAGGAGCAAAGAATTCAAAAGGTTGACACGTAGAAAATACAGCACAGGATGACTTAATGAAGATTATAAATCCAAGGCAACAGAAGTAGATGGCATGTTCATTTAAGATACTTTGGGGATGATTTAGCAAGAGTTTTAAATGTAAAAAATAACTTGGAAGTGGTTCTCATCCTCAATATTCTCAAACATGACACTTTCATACTTGGAAATGGCTTAAAATTTTAGTCCATGCATATAAAGTGATATTAATTACCCTTATTTACACATGTGTAAAATATACAGTCATGTGTCATTTAATGATAGGGATACATTGTGAGAAATGTGTTAGGAGATTTTAGCATTATGTGGACTTCACAAAGTTAGATCATATGGCCTACTATACACCTAGGCTATATGGTAGAGCCTATTGCTCCTTGTCTACAAACCTGTAAAGCATGTTACTACACTAAATACTGTAGGCAATTGCAACACAATAGTAAGTATTTTGTGTATCTGAACAATTCTAAACATAGAAAAGGTACTGTAAAAATGCAGTATAAAAGATTTTTTAAAAACGGTACACCTGTATAGGGCACTTACCATGAATGGAGCAGGACTGTAAGTTGCTCTGGGTAAGTTGGTAAGTGGTGAATATATATGAAGTCCTAAGACATTACTATAAACTACTGTAAATTTTATAAATATTATACACTTAGGCTACATTAAATTTATAAAGAAATAATTTTCTTTCTTAAATAGTAAATTAACCTTAGCTTACTGTTTTGCTCATTTTCTTATTTTTTTATTTTTTTACTTTTTGACTCTTTTGTAATAACACTTACCTTAAAACACAAACATCATGCACATTTGGACAAAACTATTTTCTTTCTTTATATCCTCATTCTATAAGCTTTTTTCTATTTTTAAAATTTTTGATTTTTTTGTCTTACTTTTTAAACTTTCTGGTTAAAAACTAAGTTACAAACACATCCATTTGCCTAAGCCTACACGGGTTAGGATCATCAGTATCACTGTCTTCCACTCCCACATATTGTCCTACTGGAAAGTCTTCAGGGGCAGTAACACACACGGACCTGTCATCTCCCGTGACAACAATGTCTTATTCTGGAACACTTCCTGAAAGACCTGCCTGAGGCTGTTTTACAGTTAACAGAAGGAGTACACTCTAACAATAAAAGTATAGTGTAGCAAATACATAAAGCAGTAGCAGTCATTTATTGTGAAGTATTATGTACTGCACATCATTGTGTATTACTATACTTTTACACTACTGGCAGTGTGGTAGGTTTGTTTATACCAGCATCATCACAAACATGTGAGTAATGTGTTACACTACGCTGTTATTAAGACTACATCATCATTAGGTGGTAGGAATTTTTCATATCCATTATAATCTTATGAGACCACCATTGTATGCAGTCCATTATTGGCTGAAATGTCATTATGCAATGCATAACTGTATATAAAATGGTATTTCTTTGAAGCTTTCAAACTGCTTTTACATACACTATCCCATTTCATTCCTATAAAGATAGGAGAGTACAGAGCTCACCTTCAGACTAATCATTCTATAAAGAACAAAAAGATAGAGTTTTATAAACTCTCCCTTCTATGAATTCAGGGAAGGAACATTCAATAAGAGATTACTAAGCTGAGTATTCTGAAATGTTCAAAGATATACGTGCAGTTTAAAAACTAGAAATGATAAAGCCCAACCAAAAATAGAAGTGAAATGTTAAAAATGTTTGGATAATGGTGAACCATAACATGTCCTATATTATTCACAGAAAAAAGCCTTCAAGGTCACTCTTATTTCACTCACAAGTTCTACTCTTAAAAGACAGATCCATAAGGGGAGAGACCACTGGATTATTTTCTACATCTACTGCTCACTCTTCACAGTTGGTAGTAGTAGAATCAACACATTCCTGTGTTCTAACGTTTTTTGTCTGGTGCTTAGAAGAGAATTAATGGGCTCCAAAAGGAGCTGCCTCCAGCACTCTGACGACTGCTTCAGTGTTGTCAGGACAGACTTGGAAAGAAGAAATGTGGAACATCTAAAAATTCAAGCATTATAATGGCTGGATTGCAGGGGAATAAATGGTTAGTGTTTATATGCTAGAATTCTATTCTGGGAAAGATTAAATTTGTATTTTCAAATAATAATTCTAGCTTATAATATCCGCAATTGATTGTACTATTATATCCTGGGAACCATTCTAAAGATTTTTCATGGCTTAATCATTTGAATGCCATATAAGAAAGGTATTATTACTACAGATATTTATAGATGAGGCAGAAAGTAGTGAAGTAGCTTGTTTGAGGCTGAACAACTAATATGCAGAAGTGTCAGAAATCATACCATGTCAGCCTAAACTGCTATACTTCCTCTCAAAAATTAAAAGTTTTTGCTAAGTTAAAATGGTAATTCTCTTCAGTAAAAGCATTTGAAAATAATAGTTATTGGAGACTTGGAAGGGTGAGGGGGGTTGAGGTATAAGAAATTACTTAATGGGTACAATGTACCCATACTATGCAGGTGACGGTTACACTAGAAGCCCAGCCTTCACCACCGGGCAATGTATCTATGTAACAAAACTGCACTTGTACTCCTTAAATTTATATAAATGAAAATAAACAAAAAATAAATGAATAAATACATTTGACAAATCATTATCACTAACTATGAAGAAATTAGAATGAATTCCAGAGTCAAAAATTGAAACAAGTTACCAAATAATATATTTATTCTAGAAAAAGAAAAATGATTAAAGTGGAGAATATTCACAGAAGTGAAAATTGAAAGAACATGTGTCAACTTACTTATTTTGATGATTAAAAGAAATGGAGTCCCGAGGAGGTTGAATTAATTTGCTTAAGGTCATATAGGTAAATAATGACAAAACAAGTTAAATAACACAGATGTTAATATTTGCTCCAGTGACCATGCTCCCATACCGCAGTTCAGAATTTTAAATTCCCTACAATACATTCTCTAACGAATTGATTGCCTGAGAAGGCAGATTGTAGTATATACCTTTAAAGTTAATTGTTGAATTATTAACAAACGGCCATCTACTCTGGTTAATCTAGTGAGCATGCCAAAGATTTTATTGAAATGTCTTATTGCTATGATGTATACAATTTGTGAAATGCAAAAAGAAAAAAAAATAAAGTGGAATGAGAGCAAGCTTTCATTCTTTGACTTTAAAAAACACTGTTATTGCATAAAAATGACAACTGCTACATCAAGGCCAAGTATACCAATCAGTGTAAGTGAAACAGTAACTATTAACATTCCATTCTAGACTTAGGTAATAACTTAGCCAAGGAACAGTAAGCTAATTTCTTGCTTAACCACACCACTGCCATTGTGGAAGCCTGGACTCACTGTATTATGAAATTGAAATATGTGTATAAGACACACATTTGTACATTGGTACACAGTAAAGATAAGGAAAAAGGAAGAAGGATCCAAGAAGAATTGTTTGCCCTTCAGAAGCAGTGTTGGGTTTTCACTCTACAGATGATAGACTGGTAAAGGGTGCAAACACTGAATAGAAGAGAGAGGCCAGGAATCATATCTGTGTGTAACCACCATTTGCCAACACACACACACACACATGCATGCACATACACAGAAGGTTACTAAATTCGTTTATACGTTAAAGTTCCTATATAAAAAGATTGCTGTGTTTCATGCCTCTTATTTGGCAAAATCATTGCATCAGATATCTCTTCTTGTCCATATGTTGTTGGGGGTAGGCTTGTTGGGATCCATTAGTAAAGTAGATTTCTGAAGATGTACCAGTCATTTTTTCCTCTCAAAATAAGAACTAAGTTATTCAGAATTGGTTTCTATATTTTAACTGGTCAATCCGATTTGGCTTCTAGAATTGCATACTTTAAGAGTCTCATGCTCTGCTGACTGAGCTAGCCAGATGCTCTGTACTTTAAATATGTCTAATTCCATTAATAAAAGTAAATCTTTGTCTATAAAAAATATAGCCTGTCTTACATAATTGTTCATGAAGTTCTCCGGTAAAAGAGAAAATTAAGAGTACTTTTAGCCACTGAGAGAAAAAAAATCTTTATCTATAAATCAAGTTGTTGTAGTTTTTCTGATATCTTCATGCAGATGTCTATTTAACAAATATTTATTGAGAAACAAATGTGTGTCAACAAGGCTAGGAGCTGAGAACTGATGGTGAGAAAAACCTGAGATGATTCCTCTCTTAGCAGAGTTTAGAGGACAGAGGAGCAAACAAACATATCAAAGGAACCTACAAACTAATATGAAACTGCAACAGTTGTTACACAAACCAACAAGGAAAAATGCAAGGTGCTGAGAGACTGTGAGAAGGGGATTTGACCACGTCAGAGAAGGCAAGGAGGGGCTTCCCTGAAGAAGTGACATTTGAGCAAAGACATAAAGGCTAAGAGGTATATATTTCAGGTTAAAGAGAGAAATGGGCAAAGCTCCTGTGGTGGGAATGAGCATAAGATTAACTGCAGGGGAACAGGAACATGTTGGGTCTTAGAAGGAAAAAGAGTGTGATTAAGATGGAACAAATATTCAACACTTTCAAATGTTGAGAAGACAAGTACAATGACTGAAAATGTCCATTGGCTTTGGAAAAATGGAGATGACTGGGGATACTAGGAAACGCTGTTCTTATGGAATGATGGAGATAGAGGTCAATTCGAGAAGATTGTAGAGTATGTTTCAGGTTAGAAGATGGAGGTGTTGAGTACAGACAAGCCTTTAAAGATGAAGAGAGAATGTTGTACCCACAAGGGGATAAGGGTTCAAGGATTTTTGTCATTGTTTTTTGTTAGTTTTAATGAAAAAACTGAATAAAAATTTTTTTTAAATGTGTTAAAGGAAGATAAAGAAAGCAAAGGGAGGTAAGTCAAAGCAAAAAAACCACTCCCCAAAACCAGGAGTTCTGGTATGTTTTCACCCTGTAGGTAAAGAGCTATATATCTTCTTAGGGCAGGGAAAAAAAATCTTGTTTAAACATCCTTTGTATATTGTCATGTTAAAACATAAATTGTTTTGAGAGGGTAACTCATGTATCTACAAACTGAATATCCAATTTAGTTATAACCATTTTTGAGGGTTTTTTTTCCCAGCGGATATAGTTATCAATTTCTATTAAATTTCAGGATATAAAAAAAATTATCTGTGCTGAGAAAAAAAGAATTGATTCATTATTTATTTGTAAAATACCATGAGCCATTTGCATTCAATAAAGGGGATTTGGTTTATGAACTGGCTGCTGTACTCTACATGATTTAGAACATAATTAGCTGAAAATCTCCTATCCCTTCAGGACATAGATTTTCATCTAAATCAGAATTCATCATTAAGGGAAAATGTTGTTCCAGGTACAAATTTAGTATCTACTTTATCTTACAACTTTAAAATGCATTCATTAAAAATGAAAATAAAAATTTGATCATACTGAGCTGTACACAATTTTATGTATCCTTAGAAAAGGCAATGTTACAAGAATTACATAAATATGTTATTTTGTTCACCATATAAAGAATGTATTTTTTACTATTTTGATGGAAGAATTTGGCTTCCTAAATAAAATATTAGTAATAATGCGAAAATAAAATAATGCTAATTTGGCAATTAGCCTAAAATAGGAGCAGAAGTGAAACAATTATTTTGTGGAGGTTAGTATATATTTTTTTTTTCACTAGCTGGCCTAGTGACAAGTCAGGACTCTTTTAATCTGGTGTGGCTTTGTTTTAATTAATCAATCAGGCAAAATGTTGTTCCTGCATTTTACATGCTCAAATTGTCAATTAATCCTCTTAAAAATGGTTCATTCACTTGAAAGAGTTAATGTTCCTCCTGAAAGGCACCGTGCCAGGCAGTGGGGATACAGAAATGACAAACATCCCCTGCCCTCAAAGAGTTTACAGTATCACAACACTGTATTTGCAAGATTATAAGATCAAAGAAATCTAGACGGTATAATGGAAGTACAGAGTAAAAAACACTTCAATCAGTCCGAGGAAAGCAATATATATACACACATATACATATATACACGCATATAAAATACATGTGTATACACAAACATATATGTCAGAGAAGAGGTGATATTTAACTTTAATATTTGATATCTAATAGTTAAGATTTAATTCCTCAAAAATAGGGCCACTATACTATATGTTTAAAATAAAGTTGAGTTTTAATAGAGGGAACAACTAAATTATTAGCAGAATTCTGTTCATGCCAGTATGATAGGAGTGCTAGGCGGGAAGGACGGTCAGAGGCCCAGAAGCAGAGAGAAGACTATAAATACAGGCAGGGGCAAATGATTATGAGTCATTTGTATAATGAAAATGTATTTGAATTATACTCTTCAAGAAAAAGAAGTTCTTTGAAGGCTTGTTATTTTTATTTTTTAATTAAACTTTTTATATGAAGAAATTGTGGATTCACATGCAGTTATCAGACATAATGCAGAGATATATACCATGTATCCTTTATCCAGTTTTCCCCAGTGGTAACATCCTGCAAAACTATAGTATGATAGCACAATCAGGATATTGATACAGTCAAAATACGAAAGAGTTCATCTACTCAGGGATCCCTCATGTTGCTCTTTTTGGGCCACACGTGTTCCTTGGTAATATATAGAAACACAATGGATATTTGTATGTTTATCTTGCATCCTGATACTGGATTGAATTTACTTACTAGTTATGAGATTTTTTTCTGTGTGTCTTCTACATTTTTCTACCTAAATAATAATACCATCTGCAAATAAAGACAATTTTATTTCTTCCTTTTTAATATGTATGCATTTTGTTTCCCTATGTGGCCTTAATTAACTGGCTAGAACTTCCACAACTATGTTGAATAGAGTGGTGCGTGCGGACATCCTTGCCTTGTTCCTGAACATAGCTGGAAAACATTCAGGCTTTTATCATTAGATGTGATGGTAGCAATAGGTTCTTAGATATGAATGGATGTTGAATTTATCAGATGATTTTCTGCATCAATTAATATGATAATTTTTCTTCTTTAGCCTGTTAATATGTTACTTTGAATGATTTTAAAATATTGAACCAGCCTTGCATTCCTTAAATAAATTGCACTTGGTCAAGGTATAATTGTTTTCATATATTGGTTAATTCTACTTGCCAATATTTTGTCAAAGATTTTTGTATCTCTACTTATGAAGGATATTGCTTGTAGTATTTTATTTTTTGTGTCTTTGTCTGGTTTTGTTGTTGGAGTAATATTAACTTCATAGAATGAATAGGAAAGGGTTCCCTCTCTTCTACTTTCTGGAAGAGATTGTGCAGAAATGGTGTTGATTCTTCTTTAAACATTTGGTAGAATTTTCTAGTAAAGACATCTGTATCTAGAGATGTCTTATTGTAAGTCCTTAATTACAGATTTGATTTCCTTAAATGTAATAAGGCTATTCAAGTAATCTATTTCTTATTTGTTGAGTTGTGGTAGTTTGTGTTTTTTGAAAATTTCACCAAATTGTCAAATTTATGTGTGTTGAGTTGTTCACAGTATTTCTTATTATCCTTTTGATGTCTGCAGAGTCTTTAGTGATATCTCCTGTTTCATATGTGGTATTGGTAATTTGTGTCTTCTTTCTCTTTTCCTTTGTTAGAATTGTAGAGATTTGTTGATTTTGTTTATCTGTTCAAAGAACCAGCCCTTTGTTTTATTAATTTTCTGTATGTTTTCTTGTTTGTAATGTCATTGATTTCTGCTCTTATCTTTATTATTTCCTTCCTTCTGGTTGTTTTGGGTTTATTTTGCTCCTCTTTTCTTAGGTCCTTGAGATGGGAGCCTAGACTCTTTCTTAATGTATCCATTTAGTGCTATAAATTTCCTTGAGATGTGAGACTTTTCCTCTTTCCTAATGTATCCATTTAGTGCTATAAATTTCCCTCTCAACAGGCTTTGGCTGTGTCCCACAAATTTTGATATGATGTACTTTCTTTTTCATTCAGTTTGATACATATGTGTGTGTGTGCATGCATGTGAATGTGTGTGTGTGTGTGTGTATAAATAAAATATATATAATATTTTCCTGGAGACTTCCTCTTTGACCTATAGGATATTTAGAAGTATACTGATTGGATTCCAACTGTTTGGATATTTTCCTGTTATCCTTCTGATATTGATTTCTAGTTTGAATCCTCTGTGATCAAAGAATAGACTATGATTTCAATTATTTTAAATTGGTTGAAGTTTATTTTATGATCTAGGGTTTGCTCTATCTTGGTATTTGTTTCATGGGTACTTAAAAAGAATGTGTATTTTGCTGCTGGTGGGGGTAGTGTTCTATAAATATCTATTAAATCTTTTTGGTTGATGATGTCAAGTTTTTCTACCTCTTTCCTGATTTTCTGTCTGATTTTCTATCAATTATTGAGAGAGTGGTGTTGAATTGAAATTGGAGGTAGAGATGGCATGGAAGAGAGGAGCATCAGTTGGAAAGTCCTCTGTACTATCTAATGATAATCTGCAATATGCAACTGGAATGCACAGGCACAAATCAGATCAAAAGCCCAAACCTATACTCTTCATTAGTCAACAAGACATATTTGTGCATATGAGCTCAATTATCAGCCTTGAATTTATGGCAGGAGATATGGAAAAGAGGGGACACTTTTGATAGGTAATAGGAAAGTAGACTTCATAGAATGTAATGACCAATAGAGTGTGAGATGTAAAGGTAATGAAATCAGAATCACCCACAGATTTTTAGTTTGGATTACTATGTGGATGGGAGTTAACATTAACAGAAATGTAGAGTGCACAGGAGGAAACATGTTTTGCAAGGAGTGGAGATATTGAGTTCAGCTGATGTCATGTTGAGCATAAGTTGTGTACAGACCATCCACAGATGTCTAATAAATAATAAGCAGGTGCTCAGCAGGAAGGTCAGATATATAAAGGGGATTTAAGAGCCTTAATTCAATTAGTAATCCTCAAATATAACTGCATGGAGATTATCTAGGAAATATAAACAGAGTAAGAAAAAAGGGTTAAGAACATGATCCTACTAAATCTCAATGTTTATGGCCAAAATAAGAGAAATAAAGCGAGGAAAAGGAGAACAAGCTGTCAGAGAGGAAGGAAAAGAATGGAAAATAGAGTTTAATTTAGTTCCATGAGTACTCATTGAGTTCTTAGTATGCATTGTGCACTGTGTTGGGAGACCAGCTATTGCGGCTCGTACATTCTTCTAACTGTAAACAGATCATTTCAGTACAGTGCGGCCAGCTCAGTGATAGACATGTGCTCTGGGGTCAATGTGCCCACAGAAAGGGGCGCTGAACACAGCCTAAAACTCTGAGAGGAAACTTCTGAGAGATGACAACATCTAAGCAGAGTCTTCAAGGATAGTAGGTATTAACCAAGTAAGGAAAGAAAGAGGGAAAGTCACACCAGACAAAAGAAACAGCATGAACAATAGCAAAAGAGCCTGGAGCTAAACAAAGAAGAGAGAATTATCTAAAAGAAATAGCCAGCAAGGCTGAATGCCACTAAGAGAGAAAATGAAAACAGATGGAAAAAGGCCCTTGGACTTTTTCACTTATGAAGCCTCTGGTTACCTCTGCTGCAACAGCTTTTATGAAGTGATATGAACAGAAATCAGACTGCAATGAGATGAAGAGTAACTGAAAGAATATGAAGTTCAGACAATGTGTTGGGGGGTGTTTTATCAAGCAGCTTAGTGGAGAGGAAAATAATGATGAGATAGCTAGAAATGTGCAAAGGTCTAAAAGATTTTGTTTTGTGATCAGAAAGAATTAAGGACATTTACAAATTATAGAAAAGAAACCAGAGTTCAGAGAAAAGACTTGAAAATGTAGCTTACTTCATTCAGTCATTTACACAACAAATATTTATAGAGCATCTACACTGTCCTTGAATATAGTCTATAAAGACAAACAACCAAGTCATGGGGTTAACATCATGTTTTAAATAAACTTGAGAAACAGTAAAAAGTTATGGTAAATAGCACAAAAATCGTGTTTATCTCAATTACAAAGGCAGCTTAATACTTATAAACATAAGTACTTAAAATTATACAGCCATCTTTGGCTTTTTTTGCATTTCTGTAAGCCATGTCATAATTCAATATAAATATTCATTGTTGAAGTTTATTTTGTTTACTTCAAGGAAGTGATTATTTTAATAAAAACATTTATTCTATTGCAAGGATTTTGGTAAAAAACAGATTTGCCAAGATTATTTCATGTTTTAATTACTAAAAACAACCAAATACATATCAAATCTCCAAGGTACAAAAACACAATACAAAAGATGTAGAATAGTACATGATGGTTTAATTTTTGTGTCAAAGACTGCTTTAATATATCTCAGGATTCAGACACAGAAAACCAGCCAGTTAATAAGGAACACAAATGGCCTTTAAATAGTGATGAGGACTAGAGAATTTCAGAAAGAGAATAGTCTCACATTTTTTCAGAATTATTGAGGTGAAGAATTTTAAGATTGTAAAAAACTATGACATCATCTAATTCTGTTCTCCACATCCTATATATAAAATTATTTTCTTTACATTCCTTATCTGATATTAAGAGACAACTTTATGTGAAAGAGAGCCTTATATTTGAAAAGTTGTCTATTTATTCAACTACCAGACATTTAAATTTGTCTCTTATTATTTTCAAAATATAACTTTCTATAACTGCATTATAAGACTACTTTCATTTTATGTAGCAGATCTCTCAATATCAAAAGACACTTATATGCACATTAAATATATTATTTCTAATACTAACCATTCCCAATTCCTTCATTTTTTTCTTGTATGACATGATTTTCATCTAAGCCCCCCTTTTTTTGAAATGCTTTCTAGTAAGTTAATGGTTTTTTTATCCTCTCCATTAAAATGAACACAGATTTTCAAATGTGGAAGAGTAAAGTAAGATTATACCATTGCATATGGTGAGTATTTTTTTTAAAAGCAATCTTACCAACTGCTTATTTTTGAGCTATGGACAAATATAACATCCAGAGATTTAACCACACAATCTGTGATCAATCCAAGTTTCCCCTATTTTATTTCTGCCTTATTTTTAATCTAAGTGTAAGACTATAAAGATTTATATATTTTTCTCTCTTGTTAGTTTTGTCCCAAATTTCCAAGATCATTTTGAATGACAATTTAGCAAACTACCATATTTTCTATCCCTATAAGAATTTGATCTCCTACAAATCTCATAGATATGTTTTCTAAGTCTTCATATAAGACATTGATAAAATTAAATAGAATAGGCATGAGGGAAATTTTCTAGTATACATACAGAAACCTTATTCCTAAGTGACATTAACGCATGTGTTAGAATTTTCAAGCAGTTATTTTATTTAGCTATGAATCTGGTCAGTCTGTATTTCTCTCCCTTATACACAAAGCTGTTATCAGAGATTATGGAAAATATTTAGCTAAAATTGAGACACTATACCTCTGTAAATCCATTAATACTATAAATACACAAAAAGGTGAATCTATGTTGCTTGTTTCATGATAACTATTTTCTCTTCTAGGTCTCTAAAATCAGTATCAGTTTGATAATACTTTCTAGAAATCTGCTAGGGATAGACATAAAGTTTGTTATTTTATGTTCTTCAGAACGTAATTTCTACTGACTTTGTTCTTCAATACAATGGAAATAGCTGGCTATTGTTTTCTACATGTCCCTTTTCCTTCTGAAATCATACTTTTAACTGGAAGAAGATATAAAAATATCCCCTGTCCCCATCCAAATTTTTCTGTTCCTACTCAAGACTACTTCTCAAAAAGTTTCAATAAAATAAATATTATCTATATGTGGTAATTTTATTACCTCATATAAAACTGTTGGGTTTCCATGTATAAGAGGTCCGTAACAGATATAGGAATGTCCAACAACCCAGCCCAAGTCCGAAGCTGCCCACCACACCTGAAAAATAAAAGAATAATAAAAATGAATATATCTTAATCAGAGAAATGTCATGTAATATAAATTGAAAGTCATTATTACCTCTCCAGGTTTAAGTCCATATATAGAGGACATTGTCCAGTTTAGCATCACGGCATACCCCCCAGTGGGCCTAACCACACCCTAAAGGAGAGAAAAAGTGAAGTTAAAAGCAATAAACAATGTGTGAAAAGATTCTCTATCTTCATGCTATCCACTTTAAAAGTTCCTTGTTTAATGCATTTTATATTCTATAAGCTACAAATTACTTTGACTTTTATACGGTTGTCTTTGAATCATTATTTCTTTGGCTCCTCCAATAGTCAACACAAAGAATTTGTCCCCGTCAATACCATGTGTAGAATCTATTCTCACATACAATTCTTGACCTTCTAAAGAAAACTTGTGAGTTCACAAAATCACATGCAATAAACATTTTTCCAGTTATAACACACATTATAATCCTACATTTTCAGATAAATTTCCAGAACAAAAATAGAAACTATCAAAATTAAATGCACAGAAGGATAGAAGGTAGTTATGTGCCTAAAATACATACTCACCTAAGGATATATATTCTTTAATGTGATTAAATAATAATAGGCTATTCAATGGAAAGAAAGTCATATTCTAAGTGGAGTCTGATTACAATGCTTCACTTGGTATCATGCAAGCACAATATTAGAGCTGAGCAATTCTTTAATGATGAATTTGGGAACTCTTTGGAATGAATATCAGCAAGTTAAATCTACAGCTAACTGATTTGCCCTATACTGCATTTTGGGCAAAAGTGGGGATTGTTACATCATCGTAGTACAGCTTTTACAAATCAGTTTCAAGTAGCTATTTTCAACATTGGAAACATATGCAACTTCAATACAAGATTAATATATAAACACAAGAGTCACCATAATTAAGAACTGATGGTAAATTTAAGTTCATTCATTTATTGCTTCATTATAAACATTAATCATTATTGGCTCAATAAGACATAACCATGTGAATATTCAGAATGCGCGGGTGAATGCCTGCTAAGAAATACAAGGTATATTCCACTCATGTGTATTTCGAAGCATCTTTTAGTATAGCAGTTATAACTCTTCTATGCAAAAAATAATTGTTTTACATAAAAGGACAAACATGGATCTAATTAATAACTGTGCTATTGGTTGTACTTTTTCAGCATAACTCTGCAGCTTTAACAGGCATACATCAATCAGGGGAATGAAAAAGAAACTGATTTCCTGTTAGTTACTAAACTTGCTGCTCTCCTTAGGTACCACTAATAAAACCTAGGTATCAAGCTGTGGAACATATTTTATCTACTAGCGACAACACTATGTCTCTTAGCAAATATCAGATGCAGCTTTGTTGGCATCTGAGAGCTGTTTTCCAGGTTGTATGACATGGTTAGCATGCAGCTGGCTGTCTTGATCACTTTGGGAATATTAGCAATCCTAAGCCAACTGCCAGTAGGCTTCACACATGCACTTTTCTGCATAAACTGAGCAGATATTTTCCCAATATTTTATATCTTATCTTCCATGCACTTTGTCCTATTGAGGTCTTTTCCTATGTCTCAGTAGCTTGATGAATTTGATGTTAATTTTCAAGCACTCTTTTTAAAAACTCGTACTCATCTTTGCAAAGTAGAAAAAATACACTTTTTAATAGACAATATGCTTTCTATATGTTATAGTGGACAGTGATGCTTAATGTCAGTAATGATTTCATTTAAGATGTTTTAAAATTTTCTCTTCATCCTACATGTCCCTGAATTTGGACATTTTCATCCATAACTCTAAATATTATTATAACTGAGTAAATTTATAGATTATATGATACAGAGGGTAAGATGCATTGACTGGAAATGATGGCAAGAAATAAAAGGCTAGGGGAGACATAACGTAGTAGTAATTCAATAGTAAAACCTAGAAGATAAATTCAAAGGCTATATTATCAAATTTCTATGTATCACTCAGATGGACACTTCTTCAAAGGTCATTTACCAATGTGACTTTGTCTGATAAATTAGTGACCAAAAAAAGTAAAACTTAAAAATGAGACTCTGCATGAAAAAGCATTTAACATTATAAAGGTTAAAATTTAATATCTTGTTAACACTATTATTTCCTTAGTTCTCGCAATTATTGCCTTTTATTTTACTCTCTGCTGATATTGCCCAAAAAGCATAAATGTCAAAATAATTAGAGGTTACCATCAAAGATTCTCATTAAAAACAATTAAAATGAAGCTGAAAGATAGTGAAAAGCCATAATTTTTGTCTTTTATTGGTCTTTGATACCTACTTTTATTTTCTAAAGATGTGTATAAAAATTTTAGTCAAGTGTCATTTTAACATTTATTAATCTAGACTCTAGGTCTAAAATTTGGTCTTCCCTCTGAGAATGTTCAGATGATACAGTTTTCAAATTTCTGAGTATTTGATATAGCGTAGAAAAAAGAACTGCAGTTTCACATATTCCAATGCTTGTCCCTAAAATACAAGCATGGTATACTTTTGTATTTTGAATGTCTATCATTACTTTCTACATGTACGTTACCTACTTTAAAAGTAAAGACATTAGGTGATCTAATATATTCTCTGAAAATCCCTGCTACCTGCCAATATATATTCTGGGTTTTGTGTAGGATCAGTCATAATTCTTAAATTCTTCTGAAGACCTTGAAAAACTTCTAGGTGGGAATAGCACTGTGTGCTCCAAATAAAGACATGAAAGTGAATCCTATCTCAGAAATTGGAAAAGAGACAATCCGAAAGTGCTTTTATTTTTGACCACATATACTGAATATGGTATTTTAAAAATTCAATCAGTATAAGTAAAAGAAAGGCTGTTTATAAGTTACTCAGGAATGTGACCACAAAGTTATCTCCATGGTTCTTTATGATTTTCACCTTAATGAGCTGCTTTTGAAGACAAGGAATGTCACAAAGTGCCATGAATGGGACCATTAAAGTAAAACAGAAAACATGTTGGTATTAAGTGTTGTGTGCAGTTTTGGCTGCCACAACTTGTAAAAGAAAAATACAATTGTGACGATAGGTGTTGCAGAGGAAGAGGAGGGAAGACTGAGGTGTGCGGTAAGATTAAAAGCTTGGGATTCTTCATTGTAAAAATGTGTTTTGGTTATCTTTCAATTGATCTGTAAAAATCTGACAGACAAATCTCAACACACTGTGACAAGAAAAGTTTGGAGTAAATGACAACACTTCATACTTTCTAAGCTGAGCCCCTCTAAGATTTACTTTGTCATAAAAGCTAATATAAGGCAAATATACATATTTGCATACATAAAATATATATTCATTCACATATACATGTGTAAATACATGGGTGTAGGTATATACATGCATGTGCATATATGTATATTCATACGTTTCTATATATGTATGTGTGCATGTGTGTGTGCATATGTAGACGTGTGTGTATATATTTCATTTCAGCCTGACAAGAAAAAAAAAAGGGGGGAAATAAACATTATACTTGAAGAAAAGAAGAGAAATCTATCACCAAATGATTGGCATCAGAGTTGAGAAATACAAGGAATAATTCTGATTATTTGAAAAATCCAACAGATCAGCAATAACCTTGTTTAAGTACTGGCTTTACAGATGGCATTCCCTATTTCAAGAATAAGTCTCCACCCATTTTCTAAACTTAATTATTTCCAACTTCTCAGGAGTATTTAAAGACCTTGTTTTGGTACTGGCTTTACAGATGGCATTCCCTATTTTGAGAATAAGCCTCCACCCCTTTTCTAAACTTAATTAATTCCAACTTCCTCTCAGGAGTACTTAAAGACCTTGCAAAAGTGTCACCTCTCCTGGGAAGCTGTCCTCCATCCTGTGGTTTGTGTTCAGTGTCTCTCAGGTCTTCTTTCATGGCCCTCAAGTCCTACAAACCTCATCAGAACACTGACATCCCCACATAGTGGTGTCTGCCTGCTCCACCACCTTGAATGCATATGAGCAGAATGTCTTTGTATCTTCAGTACAGTGTGTGACATAGAATAGGCGTTTAATACCTTTGTTGACTGACTAAATGAGCGAATAGGTGGGTGAAAAAGCACACATGTGAACAATACAATTCTTTTAAAAAATACTCCATGGATGGGCACGGTGGCTCACGCCTGTAATCCTAGCACTCTGGGAGGCCGAGGTGGGAGGATCGCTCAAGGTCAGGAATTCAAGACCAGCCTGAGCAAGAGTGAGAACCCGTCTCTACTAAAAATAGAAAGAAATTAGCTGGACAACTAAAAATATATATAGAAAAAATTAGCCAGGCATGGTGGTACATGCCTGTAGTCCCAGCTACTTGGGAGGCTGAGGCAGGAGGATTGCTTGAGCCCAGGAGTTTGAGGTTGCTGTGAGCTAGGCTGATGCCACGGCACTCTAGCCCAGGCAACAGAGTGAGACTATGTCTCAAAAAAAAAAAAAAAAAATACTCCTTCTCTTCAGAAGAAACCCTTGAAATTTGTAGAACTTAGTGACTCTTCTTAGAAGACGTGGAATGTTTCCATTTGGAATATTTCATCAAACATAAAATCCCTTGCTACAGGCTTTTGGATAATGCTGAAACTACATCTATGGAGGATACTTTAGCAGCTGTATAATTTGTATTGATCTGAACAACTATGAGATAAGGGGCAAAGGTGTACAAAGTTCAGCATTTTAACCGCAAGAATTGTACCACAGAATAAAAAAAGAACAGTTCACTACTTTTTTTCTGTTTGAATTTCTCTCATTTTCCCCACTAGGACAGGGAATATGAATAAGTCACCTACCAAGTAGGAATAAAAGTTACATAAGTTGTGTAAATGCACATCAGGACAAAAGTCCTATCCACCACCTTCTTGTCATGTTTTTCTTTCAATCCCTTCCTTTTGGTTTCTTTCACCCTGTTCTCCTTTGACACTGAACTTTTTTCTTTGCTTTTCTGTCTTTGTTGTTGTTATCATTGTCCCTCCATGGTATCAAACTGGAGAAGATAAATATTAGCATCACTAAATCTCCCGCTCCCAAAAGGACACCTCATCCAGAGGAAGGATTCTATCATTGTGCAGTGCTTCGAGCTATCTTAAATACAGGCACCCAAACTAAATAAGGTAGAAGCCCACAACAAAACAGAAATGTATGCACAGCCGCTCAGCTGTGGTTGATGGCATATTTGCTGCAGCTAACAGATTAACCTGTCATACAGCAGCCTGACAACTCCAGGGTTGGCAAACGCAGAAACAAAAATATGCCTGAAATATATCTCTAAATTCCAACCAAACCAAAGAACAGACTGCCTTCATTTTTAAGTAGAATATTTTTATGGGCTTACAACATTATTTTTCCTTATAAAGATCAAAAATCAAGAAAACAAACTATATGAGGACAAGGAATTTATATCTAAAGCCTTCATTAATGCATGTGTCTCATCTTTCCTGTGCTTCTATTCTGGGGATCCCAACATTAAGATTTCAGATACTATTAATCCTGATTATATCTACCGAAAATGAAATGAGGATGTATGAAGAAAGAGAGGTCTAAGGAGCTGACTAATAGAAGTAAGAGATCATTCAACAAATATTCTGAGGATCTACCGTGCTCAAATTTTAAGATTAGTGCTGTAGTGGATTCAAGAAAGTATGTGACATATTCTAGGAATATTTAATATTATAAAAATAAGTAAATAAAAACTAATATGTATAAAGTAGATTTAAATAAGCAGCATAAAGGTTTGTTGGCAATGTGTAATTTCAAAGCAATTGAAATTCTAAAGCCCATTGCAGGGAAGAGGAACCTTGAGAGACGACGACCTCATCTTGCCATTCTGCATGTCTTACTTTGCGAAACCCACTCACTCCCACGATTTAATCACCAGCCCTCTAAACCAATGATCTGCAAGGGTCTATCTCCAACCCAAGAATATCCAAAAGACATAGCATACTCAGTATGCTCAAAAATGTCCACCTTCCCTAGCCTCAAACCATCCTCCTGTATTTCTGTTTCAGTGAGTATTCAAAACCACCCTCCTGTGTTCTCAGGTTCAAAGTCTTAGATACCTTCTCTATCTCACTCCTAACCTTGAACCAAATCTGATTCCTTCATATTAAGTGTACTGTCCTAAGTAAAGTACTAAACTAATTAAACAGCTTGAAAACTAACTTCCTTGCCTCCATTGTGACCTATCTTTCCAGTAAAAGGATGACAGTCTATCTTGTATTACCTGTGTTTATACATATTTCAACCCCATTAGACCAGAGGGACTGAGGTTTACTCACAGTTTATCTGTCCTAGCTCATAATGAGCACTCAATATATGCCTTGAATTGAGTCAAATTCAATGTGAATACAGAAACCTTCAATTAAAGCCCTCTCCAATTTATTGTCATATTAGTAGATTGTCTTCAAAATGGTACATTAGGAGGAAAATGAGGATAGCAGAAACATCAAAGGATCTTCCATTTGGACACTGAAAGGAATCTACAACAGAAACTTTTGGATCCAGGGAAAACCTGGAGTAGCTAGAATCATTCCTTATTTGGAACCATCACTTTTCAAATGTAATGCTTTGTGTATTACTTTTATTTAATTTCTCCTAGACTGGCTGAGTCAGCTTTGAATTTCCAACAAGCTTTTCTTCTGCCCCTCCCATACAGCTCCTAATCCAGGCCACAGTGAATTTCAAAGTGATTTAAGACTTGAGATGGCAAAAATACTTTTAAAAGATTCCTTCAGGCTTCTCAGAAGCTAAAGTGGTTTGGGCTTTTCTTTTTTTTTATTAGGTTATATAATATTTTCAGGGTCAGAAGTTTTGTCTCATGTTGAAACTTTTATATTAGATTATAAGTTTGCTGAATCCCCTTATATTTTACAGCCAAATGTTCAGTTGGACTTCATGTGGCTGCTGTATGATGCAGAATTGTAAAGCGTTGAGGGTGAGAATTTTGCTCAGCAGATCATTTGGACTACTTAAATAAAGAAATCTTAAAGTCTTCAATATGAAGGACTATTTATTTTTTTAAATGACTACTGTAAAAAAAATCATAAGGCTTTAATTCTACAATGACACAAATATCTTCATCTATATGCATCTATGTATGTATTTAATAAAAACTTACTGAGTACCAACTACACAAAGAACAATGGTAAACCAAAATGTAATAAGACATGATCACTGACCTCAAAGAGAATATATTCCCCTATCAAATGTTTTCCTTTTCATAAGAGAGTTTTATATATACCATCTTATATTTTTTAAAAAATCTAATAGATTAGATCTGGAGATTATGTTTTCAGAACTCCAATGCTATAGAGAATGCTTATATTAATAAACAGACTATGGCTCTCAAGGGTGAGAGTGATTGAGAAAGTCCCTTTCCCTACTAAATTCTGATCCAATGAATATTGAACCTCCTAACAAAGAGGAGTAAGGAATATCATACTATAAGCCTTTATAAACTTGTATGAAGAAATAGGTTATTTGGAGATATCAGGCAAAAGTTGTGATTTTTGATATTAAATGATAACAAATTGAATTTAAAAATCAATTCCACACTATATGGAAACTATAACTCATTTTTTATTTTTAATTATTATGAGTACACAATAATTGTATATCTTTATAGGGTATATAAGTGAAGTTTTGATACAGGCATACAATGTGATTAATCAAATCAGGACAATTGGGGTATCCCTCGCCTCAGGCATTTATCATTTGTTTGTGTTAGGAATATATCAATTCCACTCTTTTAGTTATTTGAAAGTATACCCTAACTTATGCTATCAAATATTGTTCATTCTAACAATCTAACTATATTTTTGCACTGATTAACCATCCCCATTTTATCTCTTCCTTCCCCATAATTTAAAAGAATATTTCATTTAAAATATATTTTTATAATATTTTATTAAACCAACCAATCAATCAAATATCTATTAATTTTAGTAGCTTACTAAAGCAATTGTATATTGCTGGCATTTGAGAAGAGTTTGGAAGGAATAGAGGCAAAGCATTTGACATTAAACAAAATGTGTTTTTTATATTTAGATTTGAGCTCAAAATTTCTCTAAGATAAAAAGTAACTATGTCTAAACCTCAAAGTATAGTCTGTAAACATTTTCAGTCAGTGATTAAATATTCTTAATGCAAAAGAAATCTGCTGCTATAAATAGTTATCCCTAAGAGAGCAAATACCTTAGGCAAGCCCGTAGTTCCAGATGTGTAAAGAATATACAGCGGATGTTCGGAAAGAACAGGAACACAGTCATGTGATTGGGCTTTTGCCATCTCTTCATCCCAATCGAGGTCACGATCTGGAGCCAAAGGAACCGTCTCCTACACAGCAAAAATATAGGAATATGCACTGTAAAAAGGCCATTAAATCAAAAGAACATAAAGTACCTAAGTCTAAATAAGTCTGGGCATCTACTTGAAAATCTAGGTTATATGGCAGTCATCAGATTTATGTCAAAAAAAATCTCAAGGTCTCGAGTTAAGATAAATTTTTATAAGAAACAAACAGTTTGATGTTGGCTTCAACTAAACTGACAAAATGAACATGCTTATTCAAATCTAAGGATACCCTTAACATTTCAATCTGATGCAGTTATGTTTTCATCACTATTCAGAGTGTAACTAACAGAGGTTTATGCTACCATACATTTATGTACACTAATAACTTTATAAAGTAATTTCTATTTTTCATAACATATTTCTTTTACTTTAGAAGTGTCAACTTCACAATGAAATGTCAAATACCCATTAAAATGTATCTTTCTACAAGGACATTTAACAGTAATACCACAGCTACCTTTCCAAGTGAGGAAATATTACCTCTTCTTTGAGATAGGAAAGAATTTTATTTTTGCTTTTGAAAAACCAAAAACCAGTTTTGAAATTTAGTCAGAATATGTGATATATCTAAAATGCTATCCAACTTTTCCTCCTAAGTCATTGATTAATGTGGTAGAAATGTTCTGTTTGTTTTCTATTTTTTGTTCTCAGAACCAGGCTCTGTGTTGTAAACTTTGTGATCATAGAATCACTATTTAAACAGACACACCTTTAAAGAAATTAAGCAGACCTCTTTAAAAACAATAGCAATGAAATGGCCAGGCTGGTGAAGAGTAGGCAAGTGGTTTATAGAAAAGTTATTCTAATGTAGAGTTAAACCTACTTAAGTAGAGTTAATATCCATTAAATGTTTGGTTATTTTCCAAAATGTTAAGCGAGTTCAAAATTACATATTAGGAGGTTTATAATTGGTGAACATGCTAGAGAGGCACAAGCAAGTATCTGCGTTCCTCAGTGAAAGTTAATGAGCTCCATCATCTAGAGAGGATGCAACCACTCATTTCATCAAGGTGATCATTGAGCAAAATCCAAAGACCCTGAGAGGTTTAGAAAAGACAAGCCACTTCCATTTTCCAGGCTGTTAATAAGGGTTGTACAAACTGGTCATATATTTAAATAGGTACATTTTAAAATTAATCCTTCAATCTAATATTACAAATATGATGCCTGTATGAATAAATACATTTATGGATAACAATCAGAATCAAAGACCCTTTAGGAAGGTAAAGTTTCAGGCCCAACTGGCTTCTCCAGCCTCCTTCAGATAGGTACTGGCTGTGTCATTTAGATAAATAAAATAGTTAATAATGACAAATCATATGTTCCATTTATTTTTATGCATCAGATAAAAGCAACTAATTTTAAATTATCAACTTTTGACATCACAATTAGAGACCTACAAAAACTAATCACACTGCATAATGAAAAATGTCCACTGAATGATCATAAAAATAATTACAGATTGATAATTTTTATTGGCCTCCAGTGAAATCAGGGCTTGAATAAATAGCTATTCTGCAGGCTAAGAAATTTAGGAGATTTGACAAGATGAAGAGAGAAAAAAATAAACACGCAGCTTATGAATATATGCATTTACTTCTATAGACAGGTATTTCCTAGTCGTTATAATTCCTAAAAGGCTGTACTGAAAGAGCACCAGGGATGACTGATGCGATATTCGTTTGATTCTGTCAATGCATGACTGAAGCTTAGGAGTGGTAGCCAAGTTTTTATCTCCTCTGGCAAAAGTGCAATCCTGGTTACTGAGACACTAAGCATCATAATTCGTAACTCTCTAAACTCAAAGTAAAGCCAGTCCACTGGGCTTAATTACTGCCTAAACAGCAGGTCTAATGTAAAGGACAAGAGACTTCTAAAGCCCTCATCTATGTCACTGCAAAGGAAAGGGTCAGGAGAAAAAGGGAGAAGTTGAGAAACTGAGGTAGTCATTGGGAGATGAAGGAAGTGTATCTCTATTAAGGGGAAAGAGCAGAGAACTGCATTAGAAAAATCTGAATAGGGAACATTAACATTCATATCCAATGTGTTTATAGTGAAAGGAATAGCGTATATTTTGTTGGTTAAAAGTCATTAAAACAGAGTTCAAATCCTGACTCCACCACTTATTAGCTATGACTTTGGGCTATGATCTCTCCATTACTCAGTTTCTTCATCTATAAAATAGGGCCAGTGATAGCATCTATTTCATTGGTTTTTGAGGATAAGAATTAAATAGGAAAAATTATTTGGAAGTAGTTAGTATTGGGTGTAGTACATCATAAGTTCTTTACAAATTCTATATGAATTTATATGTGTGTGAATAGCACACATATACTCACACAAACACACTTTTTGTGTGTGTGTTCCTGCCCTTCCTCTAACCTTCTCCTATCCAAAGCCTTCTTTATTGCTGATTTTGCATTTCCTGATTTGAACAGCAATAAATCCTTTTTTAAAAATATGATTGAGGTCATATGAAAGAAACTTGAAATTCTTCTTCAAGACAATATGAACATTAGAATCACTGAGTACAGCAGAACCACAGGCTACTAAAACTTTACACAGGAATTTAATGTGGTAATGGAATTGCCAGGTGGTAATCAAAATGACATACTTTTAACACTCTCTGTTCTCATATCTTGTCATTTAAGCATTTTCTGAAGATAATCTCAAGAGTGTCACAAATTGTACATGATCCTTTGCACTCTTGTAATTTCTCTTCTGCAAAAAAAATTTCTATCTACTAGAAATACAAGTTGGTCTCATCATAAATAGCTGGAGACTTGCATGGGTGTAGAAATCAGGTCAGAGTTACTAGGAAAAGTATTATAAAATGTATTCGTTGATATGTTATACTGCTTTTTCTTCCTTCAGGGATCACAGAATAATTTATCTGTTTAGAATTTTTATGTTTTGTTTTCCTAAACATAGTTTTATTTTTGGTCCAAATACTTTCATAAAATCTTAAAAAGACTTTTTGCATGCAAATTAATCACACCTCTCCAAGAGGCAAGATAGCCACGGGATTAAGTATGCATGCAGCCAGAGTGCATGTGTTCAAATCATGCCTGTCACATCCCAACTGGGTAAGTTACTTTATCTCTATGTTCATTGGCTTTCTATTTTTAAAAATAGGAATAATAGTATCATCTAGCTCATAGAGTTACTGGGAAGATTTAAGAAAATATTCATTAGTAGAGTATCTTAAAAATCATATGGTATGTAATCAATTACTGTTTGTTAGTGTTATTATTCTTGTTAGAATCTAAACCAAAGGTGGAGACCCTGTGGCCTTTTTGGTCCTGAAGTGCAGCCTTTTGACTGAATCCAAATTTTACAGAACAAATCCTTTTACTTTTATTAATACAGTTTTTCATCCTTTATATTTTTAGTTTTAAAATGAACGTATTTAAAATACCCACAGAATAAAATATGTTTCAATGAAATAATTCTCCCAGATTGACCATCACAATTAGAACATTAGTAAGCCATAAGGACTAAACTTATGGCTGCTATACTCATCATTTAATTCTAACTTCCCCCGCCCGACTAGCACCAATACTGCACGAGGCTGGTTGGCGAGAGTTTATGGGGGTCAACTATATCAGTCTGTTATCAGCTTTTGACAACAGTGCACCGTGTTTCTGTCTGAAGTGGGATTTCTGAATATTTGCACAGCCTGACAGTATTTTTCAATTCTATCCGCTTAACAGCCCATCATGTCAAAGAAGACTGAGAGAATGTGAAGGAAGAAAACAGATTTTTTAATGAGGATTGGAAATTGCAATATTATCTTGTTTCTGCTAAAGAAAAGATGTGTTTGCTTTGTGATACTGCAATATCAACATTAAAGAAATTCAATCCTCATCAGCATTACAACACTCATAAGGACCACAAATATTTTAAATTAGAGGGAAAGACAGGAAAGGTTGTATTGCAGAAATTAAAAAATAAAAAGCAAAAGACAATTCTTTCAAGCAGCAATAAGACCTGAAAATAATGTCAGTAAAGCAATGTATAAAGTAGCTTGTATACTCAGGAGAAGAGGGAAGCCATTCAGTGGTGCACAAATTGTGAAAGAATGCATTGTGGAAGTTGTAGGATGCTTAGACCCCAATAATGTTTCAAAGTACGAACAACTGCCTCTTTCAAAGAGAACTATAATTGATTGGCAGCATGAGTTAGCCTTCAACTTAACAGAACAACTTCATGCAATACGTCAAAAGGAAAGTATATATTATTCAACCTCTTTGGATGAAGCAATCATTACTACTGACTCAGCACTGATTTTATACTTCATTCAGGTCACAATAGGAGATTTTCTTGGCTACGAAGTGTCACTTGCTTTGGGCACTCTTGTGAACAGAATATGGGGAATAGATATCTTCAGCAACTTTCAAGATAAATGTAGTGAGTGTATGATAGGAAAACATGAAAGGTTTATCACACAGATAAAAAAAAGTATTAACAGATCCAGATGCTCTCATTTCTTTTCCTTGTATCTTGCATCAGCAAAATCTCTGTGCTAAAGCTACTATTTTAAGTGACATTTTGTGACAAGTTATAAGTATTGTTAACTATATCCGTGCAAATGCAACATGGCATAGTCAGTTTTGTAACATGCTAAAGTTGAATGATGAGGTATGCAGTGTGGATTTGCTGTATCATTCTAAAGTGGGTTTGCTACTACAGGGACAGGTGTTAGTCAAAATTTTCTCTCTGCAAGAACAGTTAGTTAAATTTTATGAACAGAATGAGCAATGGGAATTATTGAAAGAAGATTTCTATAGGAATACAGCATTTCTGTGTGATATCACATCAAATCAAAATGACTTGAATATTTCTTTGCAAGGCTAAACTAAGTCTATATATGAAACGTGGTGAAAAATCCAAGCATTTTGAAGAAAACTATCTTTTTCAAATCACTTCTGTTTCAAAAGGGAATTTTAGATGAACATTTTCCCCAGTTAGCAAAGGTCACTGAAAAGAGGATGATATATGCGAATCATTTGAAGAACACCCAGATATTATAGACTTAATTATAGAATACAATGAAAGGTTCATTGACTTTGAGAATCATGACATCACACTCTAATTAGCATTTCAGCCTCCGCTAGTTGATATCATCAAGAAATTGAGCTCTCAGTAGATGACATTTTAAAGTCATTAACTGTTTGATTCTAAGAAAGATCCAGTTGAAATATGGAAAAATGCAGTAGAATACTCATGCCTTTAGCAACATGCCCAAAAAATGCTTTCTTGCTTTTCAATCATTTATTGTTGCATTCTGATACCTAACCCAAATCAAGATGCCCTTAATGTCACAAATGACTAATACCCATCTGGAGGATCAACTGAAACTGCAGGCCCCCATACTGCAACCAAATATTCAAATTCTTTCCAACAAAAAGGAGACATAACAAAGTCATTAAAAGGTTAGTTAATTTTAAAAATAACAAATAGTTTTCATTTTTTGAAATTATTAAGTACATAGCAGCTAGATTTTTACAAAATAGCATACATTTTGAAGTATATCTAATTGAAGTGTCTTGAATGCAGCCTTATTTGATTGCAGCTAAATTAATGTAGCCTTCCAACATGAAAAGTTTTCCCGCCTCCTGAAAACTAACAAATAGCACCACAGTAGCACTATACATGGAAACAAATTAATTAATATCACATGTGTTTCTGTATTTCATTCTTTCGGTTTTATGCTAGTTTTTTATAAAGTCAGTAAGTATTATTCATAACTTTTTTGTAGAAATAGGATGACATTCAGCAGTGTATTTAATAGCTTATAAATCAAGTGTCTCTTTCAAATGGTCAAAACTAAAATCACCCTTAGACATTACCATAAGCAAGAACCAAATTCAATACCCAACTCACCATATTTGGACGATTATAAATGAGAACTTTGCGCGGTTTGTGCTGTCCTATTCTTAGCGCTTCTTCTATAAGGGGTATGTATTCTACCCTCCTTCCAGGTTCAATGCCAAATGATGCTGTAACAACCAACTTGGGCTACAATTAAAAGACAATTGTGAAAGTTTTAACAATCCTAATTAAGGTAACAACAATATTTCAGGTGCAGACTGGCAATTTAACATTTCTAAGGAAATGTTTGAATGATTCTATTCTCTATTGAATGAGCAGCCTAAAAACCAATAAACCTTTTTTAACTGCAGTAGACCTAACAGCTTTCTAGTAAGTCTCATTTACCTATTCAAAACTGCAGTCAATGATGCTTTGGGCTCGTGAGTATGAGTTTTACAAAATGCCTTCCAAAAAATTCATTAAGCCAAGTGGATTTGCCATGAACCAGTAAAATGCACACCTGGCCCCGCCCCCCACATGCAGAGGCTCCCATAAGCTGCTGAGCTTGTATTAATAGCATTTCTTAGGTGGAGAGGGTTAGCCCAGTTCCAGTTGGGAAACATTTCTAATGTTTTCTATGGGAGCATCTCTTCTACATGCCTGAAGAGACTGCAGGAGGAAGGGACCAAATTGTCTAATAATTTTTATGATTGTATTCTCATTATAAATATATATTCATGTTCACCAATTATTATATTATAATTTTAGATGATTTTCTTAAAAGGAACCCCAAATGATTTAAGTTTCAAGCCCCACAAAGCCTGGACCTGCCCCTGTCATTAAGATATACTTGGCACTCTTTACCTAATAACTTGCTAGTCATTCTTCAAGACATACATAGGTGCAGCCAAAATGTATCCCAAGGGGGAAACCATAGTTTGGGTTAATCTCTCTTCCTCAGTACATCTGGGCATGCCTCCAATGTCCAACTACAGTCGAAGCGTTTGTTCATCTCCCCCACTGCGTAGTAAGTTGTCCAAGGCCAAGTGTGGATGCCATTTATCTTTGTGTTTCCTATGCCTGGTTCAGTGCTTACCATCTCATAAGCTTGCAATAAACATTTGTGGAATTGAGCCAAAATTATCATTAATTTGCAAAAAAAAAAAGTCTTCATTTTATAAAGTACATTGTTTCTTCACCAAGAAATCCAAAGCAAAAGGAAACCGATAATTACTCAGAAGACAGATAAGCAATCCAAGGTATTGCATGCATTCCTGAATTCTAATTTCTAGTTGCAATACCTTTCATCCAGGGAGGATCGTACAATGTTAGACATATGCATACAGTTCTGTCTGCTTTTCGAATATCATTTATTATTCATCAAGCTGAGGCTCAGTGTAGTTACACAGCTTGCCCCAGGTAGCAAGTGCGGGAGGCAGAAAGGGGGCCGGGTGTGTCTGGATGCAGAACCTTTCTCTTTCCACTATACTAAGCTGCCCTTACAAAAAAGGAAAAGATAAAGCAAAAAGTCTTGTTTTCTTTGATTATCTTTTTAAAGGTCAGACATTTGAATACAATTCACATTTTAATATCGGTAACACTTGCAAAAATAGCTCTAGATAATATTCCCTAAAATTAGAATTCTGAATAAATGGAAGTAAGCTACATTTCAAATAAGAATGTATATAGAATATATCCGAACTTGAATAATTTAATAAAGTCAAAATTAGATTCTTCCTCTGGAAAAATAATCCTTTTCACATTTCTATCAACACCCTTTTATTGGAGACTGCATTGAGTCTAGACTGACTTGTTAGTGTACATCTTTTCCTTCTTCATCTGTTAAAATAAAACTTTCCTTTAGCCAATTGATTTGAAAATAATGACATCAAAGTCATTCCTGATTTCAACTATGTGTTAATTTTATCCAAAATCTCAGATCTATATCTTTATCTCCATCTTCTCTCCTTAAATTTGACCTGACCAATGGCTTTGCCAATTTATTGCCTAAACTCCGTAACAAGATTATGTGTTTGTGTGTGTGTTATGAATGAATGCTCCTTAAGTGATATAGCATAAATTTTTAAATCCTTATTTGTGTATATATAAATATATATATATTTCCCCATATCTTATGAAACTTTTGAAAAGGAAATAATACATCCAATACCTTTGTCTAAATGGTATTTTTTCTGTAGCTAAGAAACTGTAGTTCGTTACTTCCTCATAGAAGTCTCTCAGTTTCCACTGATAGGCAGTTTAGTGACTGATTGATATTTTCCCTAGATTTTCTTCAGAAGCACTACCTCAACATGTTTAAAAAGAAAAAAAAGGAAAAAGAAAAAAAAAGGGACCCAGGCAGTTAATACACAAATCAGCTACTTAGTTCCAATAACTGATCTATTACAAGACGAAATAAGATATACAAAGCCTCACTCTATGCCTAGCACTCAGGGAGCCCTCAATGTGTATTAGTTTTCTTCCCTGTTAAGAATGTCTTAAAAAAAAAAAAAAAAAAAAAAAGAATGTCTCATCTTGGACTTGTAAAACCAAAGGTCAAACATCTCTTACTCAGATAATGATCTTCCTTCATTAATCTTCCCACTGTCATTATTCTCTTTCATATTGCACATTGCTTCACAAACAGACCAGCTACCTAAGGTTTTATTACAGCTTTCAGCTTCTCTTCTACCCACATCATATTGCAAGACTTGTTCCCTCTTAACATTGCTTAAAACATAATACTTACCTGTACAAAAACTTTTACTGGCCAAGGTCTACAGAATCCAGTTCAGACAAAACCTGCCTTTGCACACTCATCTTCTCTCCCTCCTTAGTCACATCAGTCTACTTGTTGTTCTCCCAAATGAATTTAACCCTTTCATCGACATAATACCTGACTCAGATTATTTTTCTCCCTCTTTGGATCCCACTGCCTTATTTTCTTCAACTAGCTGAATCCTAGCCAAGCTCTAATTCAAATGTTATCTTCTTCAGGAAGCTTTCTTTGGTCACCCAGATAAAAGAAAATACTCCTTCCTCTAAATCAGGGGTGTGCAAACTATGGTTGTGAGCCAAACCCAGCCCACAGCTTAGTTCTAGAAAGTTTTATTGAAAAACAAACATGCCTGTTTGTTTATGTATTGCCTAAGGTTGCTTTTGTGTTATAACAGCAGAGCTGAGTAGTTGCAATAAAGATCATGTAATCTGCAATGCCTAAAATATTTACTATCTGGCCACTTACAGAAAAAAGTGTGTGACCTCTGCTCCAAATTCATAGATAATAATAGTTAACATTTTAAAAGCAAATACTATATGCCAGGCATTGTGCCAAGTGTTTTAAAGTCAATATCTCAATATTTCACAACAGAATTATGAAGTTTGTTATTTTAGTACCCCATTCGAACTTGAGACTTCACCCCTCCTTGACACCCTCTCTTAACCACTGTGCTATACTTTCCTTCCTAGAAGCATACAGATTGTGAAATTAGTTATCTGTCCCATACATTTGGTAAGGATTATTTATTATCCATTTCCAAGGACAGTGTCAGGCACATAGTGGAAGCTTAAGAGATATATGTTGAATGAATAAATTAGTTATTTTTATTATATTATATACCCAAATATATGACAAGCTAACTGGAAAGGTACGCTCTTTATCTTATATTTGATATTCCTCAAAGCACGTAGCAAGCTGTCTTTCACATGGGACTGACTTAAAAAATGCTTGATTAATAGATATATGCCAAAGAAAAAGTATATTTTAAGTATCCCATTTGAAAGCAAGATCTAACAAGTACAGATCATTCTCAGACAATTCATCCACAGATAAAAAGGTAGTAGTAGCTACCTACAGATGTCCTCAAATAAAGCACATACCTTTACATGGTCGATGCGACTACTTAGTTCTTTGGATGCAAATCCCCCAAATATGAGACTGTGGATGGCCCCTATTCTTGCACATGCCAGCATGGTATACATTGCCTGTGGGATCATGGGCATGTAGATGACCACAGTGTCACCTTTCTTGATGCCATGCTTGACCAAAACACCAGCCAGCTTAGAGACCTGTAACAAAACCATTAGATCAGCCAAGTGTTTTCTGTATTACT
Organism: Eulemur rufifrons; assembly: GCF_041146395.1. Classification (NCBI taxonomy): domain Eukaryota; kingdom Metazoa; phylum Chordata; class Mammalia; order Primates; family Lemuridae; genus Eulemur; species Eulemur rufifrons. The sequence goes on along the minus strand of NC_090998.1, from coordinate 62,847,376 downwards.
TCACTGAACTTCTAAGTTAAGGTAGTAATGCTAGAAGATGATCACCCTCTTGGTAGTAGATTAAAGAAAACTGAGTAACACATGTTTAATGATGATGATAATGTTTAGATGGTGACAAGAATAACAGGAAACTCTATTATAATCATTGGTTGCAAACCAACTTACTACTATTATGTCAGGTACACGTCATGACTTAAATTTGCTTATACATTCATTCTCTTATACAACATGTTTATGGAGCAACTATTATGTGCCAGACATGATAGAGTTGGGGCACAACACTGAAAAAGAAAGACACAGGCTTGCCCTTGTGAAGCATGTATTGTAAAGGATGAATCTGTCAAGTGAACAGAAAAATAAAATATTTACAAATTTAGATATATGTTGGGTTAACAGTTGAAGGAAACAAGTATGTATTATGAAATAAAATATATTGTTTTACACTTATAAGACAAATAAGATAGATTCTACCGTATTACTGTTCACATTTTACAGATAAGCTCAACTAAAGCTCAGAGCCAGTAAATAGCTAACCAAGGCCAGAGAACTAGTAAATACTGCAGCAGAATACTATCACAGGTCTTCTGCCTTCGTATACTTGGCTCTTTTTACTGCCTCAAGCCAATTATTTTTTCTTTATTTTTTTAATACTAATGATTTACAAAAAGTGATTTCCCTCTACATTTGGATCAACATACAAAATTCATTTTACTTTAATATGTGTTTTGGGGATCAAACATTGAAATGTCTTTTTCCTCTTAACATGTGCTTTTGTAATTTCTAGTAGTAAAGGCAAAATAGATAAGTCCACACATGTATAATTTGTTGCAAGAAACCTTTCCATGGGCAATTATAGCAGACTGTGGGCAGTATGCCCAGATCTAAGTAAACAAGTAGTTCAACATTTTTTCACTTAAAAAATATATATTAGGTATTTATTATACGCCAGGCACTGTTTTCTGATACATCAGACAAGTCAACAAAACAAAATAATAATCTCTACCCTCTGGGTACTTATATTTTAGTAGAAGGAATACTTACAATAAGCAATAAACATAAAAAACTAAGTAAATATGTATTACAGTAAGCAGTCATCCATCCTAGGGGGAGGGCAGTAGAGCAGAGTAAAGCAGATTGGGAGTGCAGGGGAAGGCATGGATGTGATTCTCAATGGGACAGTCAGGGTAGACCTCACAGAGAAAGCAAAATTTTATGAAAAACACGCAGAAGGTTGAGAGTAAGTGGATATCTGCAAATATGCTTCTTTTAGGCAGAGAGAACAGCAGTACAAATGGGTAAGAGATAAAGGGTATCATATGATACAATTAAAGAACAGCAAGGAGACCAGAGGGTTGGAGGAGAAACCAGTAAAGAAGGCAGTGGCAGATCAGGTCAGGAGCTGAAGAGCCTTTCGGGGCCTGGTGGGCAACTGGAGGGACTACGGCTTATCTTTGAATGTGACTGTTAAGCATAATGAACAGAGGACGCTTGAGAAGAAATTAGGTCACACGGTTATTTGTGGTTCCTTTCTTTTTCCTCTATCTCTCCTACTTTCTGAACAAGTTCAAAAAATCTGAATCCTGCCGGGCGCGGTGGCTCACGCCTGTAATCCTAGCACTCTGGGAGGCCGAGGCGGGCGGAACGTTCGAGGTCAGGAGTTCGAGACCAGCCTGAGCAAGAGCAAGACCCCATCTCTACTAAAAATAGAAAGAAATTATCTGGCCAACTAAAATATATATATAGAAAAAACTAGCCGGGCATGGTGGCACATGCCTGTAGTCCCAGCTACTCGGGAGGTTGAGGCAGTTGGGTCGCTTGAGCCCAGGAGTTTGAGGTTGCTGTGAGCTAGGCTGACGCCACGGCACTCACTCTAGCCGGGGCAACAGAGTGAGATTCTGTCTCAAAAAAAAAAAAAAAAAAAAATCTGAATCCTGACCATTTTTTCTGTTTTCTCTTTATTCACTTCCTTTGTGTAGATGGGAAAATATGTGGTCAAGGTTAAGAGCTCTGGTAAAAGAGAAAAAGTAAAAAACTATCTTAGTGTTTTATTCTCCTTTATGTTGCAAAGTCTATAACTGAGTGCTATGTTTTAAGAACCCCAAAGGTGCCCAGCATAAAGTTATGAGAAAGTTACACTAAAGTAATATAAATCATGAATTTAAATTCTACATGGGGCTCAAGAATCAAGACAAAAACTGAAAAGTTTATCCGAACAAATCTGTGTGCACTCCCTGCCCAAAGTGAACAGGCTCCATGATCGTGTTACTGGGTACCTCATTTAAGGTACAGCACTGAGAGAGACCAAGAAGGAGAGTTTGTCTTGTTCACAGCTGTAACCTCAGCATCTTTAATAGTGCCTGCTGTTGAATAAAAATAATCTTCAACCAAGACTCACACTAGCAATGATTCCGTAACTTTACATTTCAGTGTTACTTCACAACGCTGCTGGAAGATGCCCACAACTTTTCTATCCTCCTCTGAAAGCATGAGATCAAAAAACTCAAGACATTTGTGAAACAAAGATCTCAAAATGGTAGAACATAGGCCAAATGTGGCCCCAAGATGTATGTAAATTGGAGCCATATCACATCTTAAGAAAATGAACCAACATATTAAATTTAGTAGGTTTCATATACAAAGCTAGATTTCCAGGTTCTCTAGAAAAATTGGAAGATCTAGTAACAGCAGGCCTGTGTTCTTGAATGATAACAATCAATTGCACCCGGTGGTCAGTTGAGCAGGGGGCATTTATCATAAATCTTGCATCTTTCTTTTCATTCTGAGTTTAAAACATATTCTTCTACATTCTGTTTATTTTGTTATGTGCTTACACCATAGATCTATAACCACAGACAAAATGTAATATATACCAACTATTGATTTTTCTCACAACTACCCACTTCTCTCATTTATATAATCTATTTGGCTCCTGGAGCCATCTGAGTTGTCAACCATTGTCCTGAAAACAACTTTCAGTCCAATTAGGCTGCACCAGGCCTGTATAACCACTAGAGGGAGACCATTTGGTCTTGCTTGTTGCAACTATCCTTGAGACAGTGATAACCACAACCATGTTGGTCTAAGGACTAAAGTTTTACAATCAAAAACACAAATTTCTTTTTCAGTAGTTTTCAGGACTAAATGTCACTCTGGTAAAATTTCCCATTGTAACCTATAAATTTAAATATGTATGTATGAGAAAATTTATGGGAAAATGTATGAGTTCATAATCACTCAATGTGCTATTGAAACTTCAACACAAAGTATATTTGATACCACTATTTCAGGGTTCCTCTTGTTAACAACTTCAGATGGAAAATTATCAGAGAGAAAAAAGATATTTTTATTCAATGATATATCTTAACCTACCATAGATGTCTGAGTGTAGATTTATATTAATAATTTCTATTATTATCAAGAGGGAAAATATTTTAACATATATTGTTTATAATCTTTAATTTTTCAACTGAAGAAAAAGTTAAATAATGTACCATTAACCCAATTCATGTTCATCTTTGTACAGTCTTAATTTTTTAAAAAATTTACCAAGAATTTGATGGTTTTATACAGGCACAGCCCACTAAAATTGATTTTCAATCTGAAATCAAGGGCTATACAAATCCCACATAATCATGGTCAGCTAGCATGAGAATACTACTCTGGTAACATGAGGATAACTGAGCTATAAAGGAAGCCTACAGAAACAAAATGAATGTATATATTAGTTTAGATGTAACAATGTTTGATTATTCCCACTAGAACTTATACGAATTATTTTGGTACTAATTTAAAGCCATTTTAATATATAAGTATCCTGTAATTGATTCAATTTATGCAGATCAAGTGCACAGATACAAAAATGAGAACATAGTTGGTCCTTAAACCAAAGAACTTTGAGGTCTCAGAAAAAAAATCGTATGTATGAATAATAATGTTAAAATAAGAAAATGCAACAACAGAAATGTATATAATGTAAAATGATATAAACATATTTGGTTTATGTATAACATATATACTACATATTGCATTTGATAGAAGTAAAAACTTTAAATTTCAGAGTTACAAAATGAAAACATATTGATATTATATAAATAATGAAAAATAAAATAATAAAAATTTCTTGTATTGATTCTGGAAAATCATCATTCAAAAGCAATCTTTGGTTTAGTATAATTTTATGATCAGATGCCCAAGGAACAAATATAAAAATTAGTCAAAATTGACCAAAGGCCGTGTTCTATGGATCAAATTAGCACTTGCTTCACAAATAGTAAATAACTTATTCTTTTAGCCATTTATTAACTGTGCATCCAGGTAAATATCTGTGAAAACAACCAGTTATTCTAAAACTGCATAAGATCTGATACTAAAACTATGTTTTTTGAAAGACAATCTTTCAAGAATATAAATATTTTCATGTAACATAAGAAACTTCTAGGATATAACTTTTTAAGACAGTTATAATTTATTAGATACAGCATAGAAATAATTTTCATGTAAGTATGATTCTATACTAAGTGAATTTAATTATGAGATAAGCCTCTTAAAAGCAGGAGAGTAGAGGAGATGTAATTAAAAGAAGAAAGATCTTTCCTCAAAAGATAAAAACATATAATTTATGTTCACTGGTAAAATTTATTATTATTTACCTAATACACAGAGGAATATTTATTTTATATTTAAGAATAGCATTCTATTAAGTTCTGGAAGAAGAATTATAAAATGTTTTCTTATGTTCAAAATATTTATCTGACAGTGGTCTAGAAAACATTGACTAGCATATTTCTTGTCAAATTATTTTCTCCAAATGAAGGCATAAATACCATTACTTAGAATAATCATTTTTCTCATTACCAGTTTCTTCACATGTGGATTTCAATCAATATTTGGTCATTTTCAGACCATGTATTCACAAGCAAAGTGGAATGGAGAATTATTTAATCCTTTTGGTTCAAGCTCAAAATAACCACAATTTCAATAATCATTTTGCTTTCAAGACTAATGTGATTTTCAGACTATATTTCACAGAAAATTAGTTCAATCCTATATTTTCTATTTATATGTGCTCATAGTATTGATAAAGAATATTCTCTCCCATTTCCCTAATATTCATATGTTGACATTTATAAGTTTATCATCAGAATTTATTACATGGTGTAAAGAATATCTTGTTAATTTTCAAACAGTACTTCTATATAACAGGTAATGGTTGATAGAGAAAATAATTCTACATCAAGAAGTCCAGAGTCTATTCCAAAGAATGGAAAAGGTAATTGGTGTCTATCATTAGCACACGACATGACTACAGTGCATGTAATGAAAAGGAAAGAAAGTATATAGACAAATAGTAATTGATGGATTACCTCTACTTTTTATCATTTTAACAGCTTTCCACTCTAGGCATTTATAATCAGGTAATTATGACTTCCTTCTGCTTCTCCTTACTTGACAGTTTCTGACAAAATCTCTAATCTTCATTACATGTGCCATTTGGCTGAGAAAGCAAAGGCAGTTCAGAATGAAAACAGCAAAAATTCAAGGTGAAGAGCATTGTGAGATGGGCCACGTAGGTATGAAGAGACTCAATATCAGATATCATGCAGAACCTGGTAAATTTAGGGTTATCCTAAGAACAGAGTATAATAATTGAAAAGTGTGAAGTCTTCCTTAAAGTAGGCACTTTCCATATTCTTAAAATGTAACAATTATTGCATGAACTAGGGTTGTGACAATTGGGATAAAAATAATGAATTGATTTGAGAAACATTTAGTGTGGAATGCATAGAGATTGATGACTACTGATGGATGCAGAAAAGTAGGAGGAAGGAAAGTTTAAGAATGGGTCCACATTTTTGGTTTTAGCAACCAGTTTGAACATGATGCCATTCACAAAGTTGGAAAACACAGGAGGAAAAGTGGGTTTGGACATGTTTAACACATTAATTGCCATGTGAGTTGTATTTAACTCACACTAGTTTTGAGTCCAGGGCCTTGTGAAGCATATGTAACTCACATGTTTCTTTAGCTTGGGAGCCACCTGAACTGTTTTTCAAGTTGCGTATAACTCACAGAAAACAATAAAAAATAACAAATTTTTCATTAAATTATAATAGAAAGGATCATTTTGTTTTTGAAGTTTTTATTTTCTTTTCATAATAAAACATCATGGCCCCAAGGAAAAACATTTTCTAGTGTGGCAGTCAATGTGTTAAATTTGAGATGCTAGTGAGACAACCACGTATAGATATACACTCGGCAGTCCTGTTCATGATCTTGATGTCAGGAGAAATATGTAAGGTAGTGACAGAGAATTGGGAATAGTCAGTGTTCTCACTGGGAGTACCCATCACACACGTGTCAATCAAAGCCCATCGGAGCAGATGTAATCACCAAGGAAGGATATACAAAGTAAAAAGAGAAGGTTGTCTAGAGGAGGTAGCTAGTGAAGAGAGGTAGGCAAAGAAAGCAGCACTTAAGAAGAATTAGACAAAATGAGCAATGGGGAAAAAAGAAAACGAGGGCAGTATGGTATAGCAGAAGTGAGTGCCAACTGTCAAAGAATATTAGATGTGATAAAAAGATGAAGTAAAATATTGAACACCTGTTATAATTAATAATAAAAGCACATTGACTACCTTAGCCAAAGCAATTTCAGAGACACTAGCATATTTTAGAGGGTTTTGGAGAAGTATGTGTTAAGTAAGAAAAGGCAAATTATTTCAAAAGTTAATCAGTGGAGGAAAATAGGCAACTAGCTAGTAGCAGAAAGGTTTAAACATGGTTTTAAGAGAAAGAGGCAGCAATGATACAGTTATAAAAGATGCTAACACAATAAGAGCCCTAAAGAGAGTTGAGGAAATAGCTTTATGATACCAAAGAAAGATTAGCTTCCATTGTAAAAGGAGAGGAAGAAAAAACAATGGATGTGAACACAGGCAAGTCTGCAGGTCTGGTGCTAGAATGTTTTCATCATGATTCTTGCATTTGAATCAGCATTCCCTGTTAAGTTTGAAGCATAGAGGTAAGAAAAGATCAAAAGTTTAAAATAGCCTTTGAAGGGCAGAAGAGAAACTTATTATTAGAGTTCTAAATGCTAAAGAAAAAGTAGTTAAATGTAGCACTGAGGTTTCAATGGACACCGGACACCATGAATTTATATCAGACCCATATTTGTAGTCACGTGATTTTTCTCTAATAGGATTCAACACATTGAGTACAGAAATGAAGATGGTAAAGAATTGGATTAATCCAGGTCTAGAGCTTTGTCATGGAGGTGAGACGGAACACTGTGCAAAAGTGGTGAGGATATTGGTGAGAGAAGAGCTGTGTGGTTATATTTAAAAAATCTAACCAGGAAAACAGAAAGGTGAAGACAGAAGGAATCCTTAGGTAGTAACTACACAGCATCAAAACCATTTAATCCTGTGGTATTTAAATGGGTATTGTATCTAAAAATGCAATTGTCTGAAAATGTGGGGTTTTGGGGTTGTATAAGAATATAAGAGGTTTAAAAAGGACACCCTAAAAGTTATGAACCTGAATTTACATATATTTTCTATCCTTTCTCCACCTTCTTCCACCCCCAAAAGCCAAACCTGAGGGTTCCCTCATACATCTGTTTCCAGTTTATACTCACGAAGTCCCCCTTTTGTCCTCGGGAAATATTATCTACTATGCCCCCTTTCCCTCCACTGCTCACCCCAGCACTGTTTACCCCACCTGGAGCAATCTCCAATTGAATCTGCTTTTCTCTAGCACCATTTCCAATAATTTTTAATTTGTACCCATTTTATTTATTTCCCTTAACTATAAGCAATGCAACAATATTGATTTTATTATTTTTCACTGCTCATGGACTATATTTCAGCTACATTATATGTTGAGCAGTGTGGTGGCTAGATTGGAACCCAAGCACCACTCAGAAAAGCACCATTCATAGATATATGGAAAAATATAGCACAAATTGCAATTAAAGAATTCTCAAATGAATTTTTAAAACAGCACAATTCAAAGTTGATTACTTTCTATATGCTTCCTAGAGTGTTTCTATAAAGAAATTTCCAAGTCCTGAAGCAAGCCTTATTATAATTTTTAAAATATAATCCACCTGGACTAAAATGAAACAGAAAATTCAACTATTAGAGAAGTCATTTTCACAATTATTCATTCACATACCTTTACATAGGTATTCTAAAAAATCTAGAACTTGTGGCTAATCTACAAACCTTTCTACATTTATGCTTGAAAAGGTACAGAAACTACTATACTCTATTAATAAAGAATATTCAATTCAACACAAATTTATGTAGGTAATCTAGATAAGGCTATATTCCTTCAATGAACATAAAGGCTATTCTATGATAGTAATAACCACCCTACATATTTGTTTATACAATAATAAACATGCAAAATGTGAAACAGTTATTTTAAAACAATAACTGGCTGGATGGAGTGGCTCACATTTGTAATCCTAGCACTTTAGGAGGCCAAGGCTGGAGGATCTCTTGGAGTTTGAGACCAGCCCGAACAACTTTGTGAGAGCCCCGTCTCTATAAAAAAATAGAAAAATTAGCAGGCCATGGTAAAATGCACCTGTAGTCCCAGCTGTTTGAGAGGCTGAGGCAGGCAGATTGCTTGAACCCAGGAATTCAGGTTGCAGTGAACTATGATGATGCCACTGTACTCTAGCTAGCCCAGGCAACATGGTAAGCCGCTGTCTCTCAAAAACATCAACATAAACAATAACAGTTGGCTGTTATATACACTGCATTAAACGGATAATGGAGAATATTTTAAAAGTTATATTAATTTACCCTGGCAATTAAGGCCATATTTTTTTCTCTTGATCTAATAAATTGTTTAATGTGGTGTTTCTCAAACTGGAGTCTGGAGATATTCTCAGGGTTCATGAGTTCTCTATGAGAATTTTTTAACTTTGTGTTTTCATTTTGATGACAAATTTTGAAAATTAATATAGCCTATTCTGGATTATCTGAGCATTCATCAAATTTTACTGTGTTTATTTGTGTTTATTTTTATAATCTCATGCATGTTAAGCAAAGGCCAGATAATGTCATGGTACATTGTATAATTAAAGGCTTTATGGAAGTTCAATCACTAATGTATGATAAGAGAATTGAGGCATCACAGGGAGCATGTCGCCAAGCTCAAAGTGTCAGGGTCACAACATCATACACATTTTGTAATCAGTCACTCAGTTAACATCATTCACTATATAAATTAATATTGTCAGTTTGAGCTTGCTTTGCTTTGTGGGTTTGATTTTATCCTGTTATAACTTAGATTTGACCTTATATATGTGCTGACCTTTAAAGGAGGATATTAAGGCCTAGATTTAATTATACATTAAAATAAAAACAATTTAAGTCAATATCAAAAGTGTGTAAGAATGTTTCTTCTTTTTAAAGTGTTGTTTTTGAAGTGTTTGAATGCCCCACAATTTGGGGAAAAAAATAGTAAGTTGCTTTCTTAGATTTTTTTTGCTCTTAAGGAAAGGCAAATATAAAAGAAGCAAAAGACGCCAACAGAAACCCTGCATCATTTAGATCAATTCTACATTGATTATTTAATCACAGCTCTAATTAAACAAATACCCCTAGCATTTCTACAGACAGTACATAAAACGTGACAACACCCTGGGTACACCAACCACACATCCCAGCATTGGGCTACGTTTCTGTTAACCTTTATGGTTTTGTTGGTCAATACATCCTGAAAGCCAATCAGTATATGTGAAGGTCTCATAAAGAACTCGCTAAGTATCCCAAGAATGGAATAATGACATGATATCACTGCAATTGTTGGGTATTTTCCAATAACACCTATATCACTCGACCAAAGAAGCTGTACACATTGAAAAAGAAGAAAAATTCACAAATATAAAGTATACGCTAGTAACTAATAAACAAAGCAAACATAGATGATCACATATACCAGGAATTTATCATAAATATTCATAAGTATATCAAATTTAAAAACTGCACATGATAAACATTATTCAGCTTTTTAATGGAAATGAAATGCTTTTAAATCAAGTGTGGCATGAAAAAATAAATAATCAATTTCCCCAAGATCCTTAATCTTGACAATAATTCTACTGAATGCAGCCTTTCATTGATTTATTCAAGTTTATTTTACTTAACCCTTACATATCTCTACACAGTGCACAAATATGAGCATAAAACTTTCCAGTTAATTAAAATATTTTCGCAGCATGGTTTTCCGTAGCTATATATTTATCTATTTCAAAAAGCTTTACATGAAAAATATTTTGTTTCATGTACTCAAATTATGATTCTATCCTTATATTTTTATTTGCATCACCGTAGCCACTCAGTGTCTTCAATTTATGTTAATTAGCTTTACCCTCTACTTGCTATGAAAATTATGCTAGGTCAAATGATTTTATAGATTCATATGTTAATTACTAAAAGTCAGAAACTGAAAGTTGTCGATGCATTCAGCTGTCCTTACACTGCTGACTGTGACTATGTAAGAGGTGCAGGTGTTAATCAACAGAGAAAAGAATAATTGCTACCAACTCTCCTCACTGCCACTTGTAGGGACATTTTTTTTTCTTTTTCTATTCTGTTCCTCCTTAACTTTCACTGCCTGTCTTCCTCCTTTATTCTTCAACAATCTTTCTATTTTGTTTCCCACTTAATTAATCTTATTAGCCTAGAACTTAGGCCTAGAACAAGGGCAGTCAGTTTTGTCCCCAGGATGCATAGCTTCATTATTAACTATGTCAAATCCAACTCTTGGATGTATCTTCTGCAGACCTTCAGGAGACACTTGTGGAGGGGCCACCTATGTATGGTGCACATATTTCTATTGTTTTTACATGACCCAGCTTATGCGTCATTTCCACAGTGAAGCCTTCTCTGAACTGCTGGGGCCAGGTTGGTCCCTTCTCTGTGATACAAATGCACAAAGTTTTGTTGTTACATTACACACTACATCCAATTGCTTTTGTGTTTTTCTTACAAAGTAAACTAAAAACCCCTTAAATGCAGGAACCCGTATGACCCCACTGCCTAATGCAATAAATGATACACAATAAGGATTCAACATATGTCTCTGTTCCTTATCTCCAGCATTGCACTTATAACACATTATATTCAGCTATTATTTGTTTTGCTGGACTCATTACTTACTGACTTTAACAGGTTGCAATTATTTACATATAATATCTAGCATTTATTTTGCCTATGAAATGAAAGAGTGTTTGTGGCAGGAACTCCAAATTGCCCATCAAGATCCATCCTCGTACACTACATTTCCCAGCATTCTTTGCAGCTGATGGCCAAAGGAGATGTGCATGGAGGTCATGTATGATATGTCTGGGTATGGGCATTAAAACATAGCATGTGTGTTTCTCTATATCCTCCTCCACCTTCCCAAGAGGTGGAACTTAAGTGCCTTTGCCTCAGCTTCAATGATGCAGATGGAGGCAATTAACTAGAGGATTAAGGTAAAATAAGATTTAACAAACCTGGGTCATGCCAAATTGAACCTCATTGTCTTTGAATTATTGTGTAAGAGAAATGCATTTTTAAATTTTAAGCCACTATATTATTGCATATCTTTATTTTAGGTTAGCCTTAGACCTAACATTTTAAGAGATGGGGGGAGTAATAGTGTATCAATTATTAGGTAAACTTTTAATGGTGAAAATCATTCAAATAGTTTATATATAACTATATACAAAAATATATACCATATACAAAAATATATACTATATATGTATACAATATAACTGAAAGAAAGAGAACTAAAGCACTTACAACAAATATCTATTTTTTCCTGAGATTCTACTTGAAAATTATACAGGAATAATTCTTAGAGTACTATACAAAAAGACCTGGAAAGATGGGGCACAGGCAGGGCATTTACAGGGGGCTGCTGTATAATAGGCTCAATCATATGTTTTTCAAACCCACTGGGTATAGGCAAAGATCCAAGATAAGACATACATGTGGAGTAGCTTTTATTACTAGAATTCCATGGCACAGACTATCAAGCCTGTCTCATCCTTACCCACATGCAGGCAAATGCTGCTATTCTAAGGGGACTTAAGCTAAGCGGCGCCTATTCATTTATCATCTCTGTGTTTTCAGTCATGCCCACTACAGTCTCTTCTTCAGAAAAGCCAAAGTGATTTCATTAACAACATGGAGCTTCCCATTATACTTAGAATACAATGCAATCTGCTTGCAAAGTGCTACCTAATCTGACTCCTGGATACTCCCCTAACCTTACGTTCTATGGCTCTCCTCTCGTCATTAACCTTTTGCCTCTCCCAGTGATCCACAACTACTCTTGCTCCAGGGCCTCTTCCTAATACAATTTTCTCTTAAATATTCATATAGTTGTGTCCCACTCTTTATTTGGGTCTATGCTCAAATGTCATTTCTTCAGTGATTTCTGTTTTCCCTAACAAACCTGTCTAAAATGGCTGTCCAAGTCCCTCTCTAGTCTTTTATTTTTCTTCACTTATTATGAAATTACATTGTACTATCTTTTTACTCATAATATATCTTCCCGACTAGAATTCAGGTTTTCTGTGGGCAAAGACTGTATCATTCACTTCTGGAACCATAGTCTCTCCAGTAGTGCCAAATATATATTAGGTGTCCTATAAGTATGTTTTAGACAAATAAATAAATTTGACTCCATCATCATTTCAGTTCAAGAAAATAAATTAAAAGCAGATCGTCTACTGATTTTGTTGAGTTAGCTTTCTAAATGATCCCAGTTTAGCCACCCTGAAGATAATGCAAATTTCATAAGGACCTATCAATGAATGATACAAATAATTTCATTAAGCAAATGTAAAAATAAAAGCCTCAGACCAGATTACCAGGTTTCCAAGATGGCAAAGTAAGGAAAATGTTTTAAGTAGGGCTTCAAATGAGATAGAATATAGACCTTCAAATTAAGAAAATGCACTAAAACAAGGAAGATTCTCACCTTATTAAAAAATAAAAATTCCTAATGTAAAAAAGAAAAATCCCAGTGTGGACAGGACAAGTGATATTTTTGGAAATAATTATTTCTCTTTGACCAGGATTAGATTTTACTTTTATATAAATGAATTACTGAATGTTCTATTCATGAACTCATTCAGCACATAATATAATTCTATGCTCTATAAGTTCCGTATTAGCTGTTATGTAAGTAAAAAAGTGAATAAAATATTCACTCAGGAAGCCTTTCCTCAGGTAAGATCTCATAAGTACACTAATAAGTAGATTAAAAAGGAAAAATGAACCAGTTTATTAGGAAAAGGTATGACCAAAGTGCTCTGGACTTCAAAGTGTAGTGAAATAGCTTCTGGCACAGGAGGAAGTGAAAAGAAGTGAGTTTACATTTCCAACAGTAATCTTGATTTCATGGACAATATCTGGCTGAGAAAATTCAAAGGGGTTGGCTGTGTTGTTGCTATTTTGGATTGATGTAAAATAATCTTTAGCCAGTTTTAATTTTGCATAAGTGGCTCTTAACCTGAAAAAGGGAAAGCTAGAAAATACTAAATTGCTATTTCCTCATTTAATTCATTTCTTCCTGTATTATCTGTTAAAATTTGTCTAGTATTTATTTTGTTCCTCTAAGAATTTAACCTAAATTTTAGTAATTGTAAACTTGTTCAAAATGAAGTTTCAATTACAATTTCACAATTTTGATTAAAATTTAAGTCAGTATTTAGTGTACACTCATCTATTTAAAATGAAATACAAGCATTTCTGCTAAAATATCTTATACAACTTTGCATTATTAAAAATAGCTCACAAAAATAATGCGGCATATGGAAAAATATGGTTGGGTTAGACCACTCTAAATCCATGTAACTAGAGCCTTTTAACATTAATAAAAGCTCTAACACAGCATTGTCTTCCATAGATGCTTTATATACTTAAACACTGGGGCTCATGCTTCCTGTTTCTTAATATTTTAGAGGAGAGCAATTCACTTCAAAATTTACCTTCAAAAGTGGCTAGGAGAGACTAGTAGAGTGTAGACTTTATTGTGAGTTCTTTTTATAACAGGGAAGAATGTCTTCTCAGCTTTAGGTTCTTAAAACTATTTAACTTGGGATCAAGATGGCCAAAGAGTAACCTGCAGCAATTGTTCCAGCTCATGAACACCAAACTGAACAACTATCCATGTAGGCACGCACCTTCAGAAGAACCAAAAATCAGGTGAACGGTCATACTAACTGGTTTTAACATTATATCAAGGAAAGAAGCACTAAAAAGGGCAGAAAAGACCATCTTGCATTACCTACACCAATTGATAAAGTCTTCTCTTTAACTGCAAAAATGTCTCTCTCCAAAACTTCCAAACACGGCACACTAATAATCCAATACAAAAATGAATGGGCAAAAGTTGCAATTGGGCACTTCAGAAAAGAGGATCAACAAATGATCAATAAACACAGGATTAGTTCAGTTTCATTGGTCATTAGGGAAAGGAAAATTAAAACCACAATACCATATCACTATACATTCACCAGAAAGGCCAAAATTAAAAAGATTGGGAATTGTCACCACCAAGCACTAACAACTGGCATTCTCATACACTGCAGGTGGGAATGTAAATGGGTGCAACTGCTGTAGAAAATTGTTTGGCACTGTCTACTCAAGCCCAACATATGCATACCCTATGAACCATACATACCATCCATTTCACTCCTATGTACATCCTCAACACAAATGCTTTAATATCATCAGCAAAATTTATGCACAAGATTATTCATAGGAGCATTATTTGTAATAGCCCAAAACTAGATGTTATCCAAATAACTAAATTGCAACCTCCTGCAACAAAACGAACGACTCTCATCAATAGAAACTTGAGTGAAAAAATCCAGACACAAAAAAGTACATTGTCTTAGTCAATTTATATAAAGCTCAAAAGCAAGTAAACCATTAGATGTTCGAATAGCAATCATGTGGGTGCTGAGTGAGAAATGACTAAACAGAGGCATAGCAAGGGCTTCTGGGGGCCTGTAAATAGTCTATTTTCTTATCTGGTTACATGGGTGTATTCTGTTGGTGAAAATCTAACAAAATCTATACTTATAATCTTTTCCCTTATCTGAATGTATACCATATTTCAATAAAACCTCAAAAAACTGCATCCTGGGGAAAAAAATGCATGAATTACTATTACTTCTATCTCATACTAACATCATTCACCTATTCACCAAGCATGGAAAATGTAATTTACCTTACAGAGATATGCTGTTTAGTGGAGCTGACTATAATATGAGTGAAATTTTTATTTTTTATTTAGGAAACTTTAGGAAAGAAAACAGACAATATGCACTGCTGTATTCTTTCCCCTTAAGAGAACCACTGACAGGGCTGAACTTCTGCATGTTCTGGTTTTTATGTTTTAAATCTTTGCTTAGGGAAAGATCTCTTTATCTGTCATATCAATCAGATATGACAGATAAAGAGATATCAGATTATCTTACCCCTGACCTGTTTCTGAGTAGATGGAATGCATACTTTAAAGAGAGTATCTTAAATGGGAAAGATTGCAAGGAGGATTTCTTATGGGGCATAGCCCTTGATTTCAGAGTAATTTTCTCTTCTAAACTATTCAACCTTCATAATTATAATTATATTTCAAAAAAATTACCTTTAGTAGAGATAATAGACAACTTTTGTTTGAATGAAATCAGGAAAATTTAGCACACACTGGGTTTTATCAATTTTTCCAGTATGCATATATGCATGAAAATTTCTCAAAGGCTCTTCAGGGGTCACAATTTAATTTAGTGAATAAATGCATAAAAATTAATAATTGCTGAAGTACAAAAAAAAAATCACACCTGCCACACACAGAGATAAATTCAAAATAAAATTAGTGATGCAGAAAATAAATTTAATATAGGAATAATTAAAATGAGTAATATTATAAATAATGTATAAGTACATATACAAACACACATGCACTCCTCTTTTTATTTCACATAGGTTTAATATAACTACTAACTTGAAAAGAGCTAACAAGAGGAGGGACACAATAAACACACACGTCTCCTAGAATGCAGATTTAAGTGTGGTAAATTCAAGAAGGAAATCTTGAACTACCAAGCTGAATGTAAATAAGTTAAAATTCTTCACAAAAGTTGGAATGTACTTGGAATGATGATCCAGTTCTATTACTGATAAAATTCAGAGATAAGAACTTCCTGCAATAAAAGAAGTTAGAGTCACTTAGAAATTTCAAAAGGTATCTCATTCATTCATTCCTCATTCAACAAATATTTACTAAGTGCCAGGCACTGTTCTGTGAACAAATCAAAAATCCTTGCCCTCATGGAACTTACGTTCTAGAAGAGGAAACAATATTAAAGAAGACAGATAAATAAAATACAAGGAATGATCCTGGGTAATAAATACTAAGTTCTAAAGGACATAGGAAGCGGTGTAGACAGGAACATTTCCATTTAGTATGGTCAGGAGAGATCTCACTGAGCACATAATACACATGAACCATGAGATATCTTGAAAAAATGTATCAGAGGGTATGCAATTAGGGTAATTTTATTAATAGGTATTGACTCTTCCAGAAAGCCTCCCTAGACTCTGTTTACCCCCAGCTGAGTTGGGTGCCTCACATGTGCTTCCACAGAATTTAACACTAACCCCTATCATAATCTTTATTTTGTTACATTGAAATTGACTGTTCATATGTTTTCTTAGCTCCTGGACAATAGAGGATGAGTCCATTTACCTTATATCCTTTGTTCCTATCAGGATTTGGCACACAAAATAAGTATTTGTTGAATGAATGATAAATCTTGAACTAGGTTCAAATCTCTGTAGAAAAACTTTAATAAAAGGTTATTTAAAATACTCAGATCTACAGAAAGATGACAGTTTTGGACAGGCTATGCTTCTGAATCATTTTGTAAAATTTTCAGATCTTTCATGTCACTAAGACAATTTAGCCTAAAATTGGTTGGCCCACTAATTAAATAAGAAATACTAACTAAGTTAATAAAGTTTTACCTAGCCAGGAACTCCCAGTAGAAATGAAACATTGGACACTGAAACAAGTAAGGTACAAAGGCACTTCTTTATGTTTGTTCTCAATGGCATTACCCATTAAATCTTTCTTTCTCTGTCCTCTCTACTTAATAAAATAAAGGCCACAGGGAACCAGGAGCAGGTAATCAAAGTAGCACACAATGCTTCTCTCTCTTTCCTAACAATTCTTCTTTTAGTACTTTAGAGAAGAAAAGCCTGGGGAATCAGAGGCTGTCAGCAGGTGAGAGAAACAATCCTTTTAAGTACTTTGATGTCAGGCTAAACTGAAATGGATGAACCAGTACAAATGTTAAAAGGGTCTAAGAGTCTAGACTCAATATTAGAAAATCAAGATGAGTTAGCAGAAAAGCTTCTAAGTAAAACGTATGTGTATAAGTATTTGTACATACTTATGTAATTAATAAATTTAAAAAGAAAACAACAGAAAATGAGAATGGTAACAATTCTTATTTTAGGATTCTCTAAAGCTTTTTCTTTGACTCTAATGTTTGGTTATGTATCAAATTCCATATGTTGATACAGATAACATTTTTACAATATATAAATAAACTTCCCAATTTATATACCAGTATCTTAGGCTTCCACATTCATCAAATGAGACTGTGGCTATATGCCCAAATCACAGGAACGAGATTTTCATCACAGACTAAACCTCTTCTAAAAGCTGAAAATTCAAACCTAAAATAAAACATGAAGTACAGTAGGTTTTCAGGAAATTTACATTATCTCCTACAATAAAACACAGCTTCATATGAATAAAAAGCCCATTTGGTAATGAAGTACCTTCCCTACTCAGCCCCAACGTAAGCTCTGGCTCTATATTTCATTCTCAAAATACACAGTTCCCACCTACAGACCAATTAAAAAAAAAAAAAAAAACGAACAATATACCTACAGCATTCTTTTCTTTCTTTTTTTTTTTTTTCTTGGACTGCCTAGCATTTGAACTCTACTCTTATTAGATTGGAATTTCTCTTGAATGTATCCTATAGGGAGGCAGGGCCCTAATTCCTACTATAAAATCAAAAGAGGACAAGATATTTCCTCCTCGTTGCCTGGTATTTTAGGCAAGTGACCTAAGTTTGGCCAACGAGATGACCCTACTACTCTGTCCTTCAGTCTAGGAGATTGACTCAAGGCAGCAAGTGTAGTTATTATGAACAGACAATTTTTGGATTTTTCTTAATTCATCACTGCTACCCTTTCTCCCTCAGTACGTGCCACTTTTCTGAGCCTGGCTCTTAAATCTTCCCTTTTCATACATTCTATGTTTAAATCAGTTAAAGTTGAACTTTGTTGCTATAACTATTCTAATAGCCAGCCTGAGCAAGAGGCTTAACTTTTCTCTCTTGTTTGCAACAACTCAGGATTGGGAAGCTAATTGTTTTGTCTGAGTTGGCTTTCTTGAAATATCTTACAAGGCTAACCAAGAATTTGCTGATGCAAAAAGAATGTAACTTCATCAAGTCAGGCAAAGTTGACCAAACTTTCCAAAAATCGAGCAGAACCCTTAAATGGGTTCAAAAAGCAAAAGGAGAGAATGCAATTCAAAAAGGCTTCATTTAAAAGCAAATACTTCTAAACCCTAGCATGACAGACTCTGCTCAACTACTGCTTGTCAACCAGTAGAAATTTTGCTACCAAGAGGATATTAGTAATGTTTGGAGACATCACAACTCAGGGAGAGAGGTGCTACTGGCCTCTAGTAGGTAGAAGTCAGGAGTGATGCTAAACATTCTGCAACGTACATGGCATCCCCTACAACAAAGTATTATCTGATCCAAAATGTCAACAATGTCAAGGTTGAGAAACCCTGCCCTGCACTATTATTTCCCTTGAAATCATATAGAAATGAATGTTCCAAAGAGTTTAAATAACTTTCCCATAGTTCACAACACCCACATACTTTTATAATTACTTTTGAAATCTTATTTCTACCCTAATGTTAAAAGAGACAAATCTCATAACTCATCTGTTAATATCATGATTTACCTAAGAACTACACAGATGAGAAAGAACTAAAAAGAGAAAATAAGGCAAAGGAATGAGCATATGCAAACAGCTGCAAAGGGCCAGGAATGCCTGAGGGAAAGACAGAACATCCAGGGTGAAAAAGAATTGTATGCATAGCCAAGACTGTTGGGAAATGCAGCTTAGAAGGAATGCTGTGATCAGAATCCAAAGTGTCTTAGACACCACAGTATATTTTACTCTCTGAATAACATAAATTTTTAAGAAAAAGATTTTTAAGTGGGGTAGAGAAGTATGTTGTTTCTTAGGAAGAAAACTCTGGAGGCACTTGAGGTGCTAATCTATAATAACATGAGCATAGCCTGGTAATAGGAAAGGCAGATAGGAGACTACTTCAAAAGTACAAGAGCCAAGGGGCAGATGGACTAAAGTGATGGCAACATGGATAGAGAGCAAAGGCCAGAGAAGATTTAAATGTATTGTTAAGATTTTTTTCTCTTCTCCCTATAAAATGAGCATCTTTCAGTAGTACTCTGAAATGTAAATGAAAGGAATAAAAACAGTCTAAATGAGTTAACACACCTATATTCATTTCCAACGTACATAGAAAGAAAAACATGGTAACATATGTCAATGCATTAAGAGAATTAAAGGCTATCCAGCAGGAATATACGCTATTTAAATAATTTCTAAATGACTTCCAATGTACATAGTTTATGATATTACCTGCTCCAGAACTTCTTTATAGGTAATAGTTGCTTTAGTATTTGTAACAGGGCTGTCATAGATGATAGCAGTCTTATCCCCTTTACCATTTTCAATATGACGATCGATGGCATTGTAACAAATGTTAAGCACTCCTTCCACAAACCTGAAAAATAATTGAAAAGTAAGAGTGAATGATTCTCTTCAAAATATATTATTAACTAAGTTACTATATTTCTATTTATACTTTGGCAGAGCTAGCCTTAAAACAGTGTTTCCTAGTGCATGTTATGCCAGGTAATGACAGTTGTAAACGAGATATTTAAGACGGTAGAGAGTATACATTTTTATTTTAATAAATATGTATTTATTTTGATGTGCACTAGAAAAAGTATACCTCACAGTTCAAACTGACAGTTTCATGGGTTTTATTGCTTTGGCTAAAACTAGAGTATAGAACACCAAAGTAATCTATTTTACATAGACGGAATAAATCACATAGAAGTGCAGTGCGGAGGCCTTGGAGATCGTGCAAAGGAAAATGGCAGATGTATGACTAAAGTGTTGGTATCTGCTACAAATAGTGAAACTCACTGGAAAATCCCATTCTTCTTTGAATGTATTTTGTATTTTTTGTTCCAATGAAATGTGATAGTTTCAACTGCATAAAGAATAGTTATGTTTTGTTCTGTGTGCTCGAGATACTTCATAATTGAATAAAGAATGGATATGCACATAAAATATTAACTTTTAAAAATCTATGCAATTCAGTGTTCTTCATCTCTCAATTGAGCAATGCTGGCTGCCCTTTGAAAACACAAATTATGTAGATACATGGAGAAACTTTTGAAGGAAATATAACTCATTTTCCAAAAGAAAAAGCTTTATATTTGCCACTTTTTAAGAGAAGGGGATTCGAATAAAATATGCAAGTATAGTAATGAGCCCTTTCTTCCAATGTCAGACTATCAAATATTATGGCAATGCAAAATAATAGGAAAATGTATTAAAGCAAGAAGAAAAAGTGCTGTTAACAAGCTGAGTATCACCTTCAGGTCTTTACTCAGAGAGCCCCGTGTGCAATGAAGCAGCGGCTTAAAAGCAGCTGTATATACAGTGGCAGCATTAACAAATTACAGCTACAGAAAGCAGCAGGAGGAGGGATCATTTAACCAGGGACAAATTACTGTATGTATTTCAATAATAGTGAATATGACTACCTAAAGCATAGCACAAGAAGTAATTAATATCATAGTCCTGAATTTCAAAGTGTGATAGATCTAATGTTTGCTCAAAAATATTACCTATTTCCCTTGCCCTAATTCCATAAAAACATTTTGTCTCTTCCCCTTGGCCTTTCGTCCACGAGTAGAAAATACATCTCTTGATTTTGGGCTCATCCATGTACTTCCTTTGACTAATGCAATGTCAGTAGACATGATACAAGCAGAGACTTGCTCTCCCACATGTCTTCCTTCTCCAGGAGAACAGTCTCCCAGTTATAACAGCTCCCTCGTTAGCACGGCACTCAATATGAATATTTGTAGGTAGGAACAGAGCCCAAAAGAAGCAGAAAGCCCACCCAGACAGATATATGTCTTAGAGCAATGCTCCCAGCTATGCCCAACCACGATCAGCTGACACCATGACAACCTGCAAATATATGGAAATAAATGATGAATGTTTTATGTTGCAAACATTTTTGTGGTGACTGGTTATACAGTATAATGGTACCATAAATATCTAATATACCAAGAAAAGGTAAAGTTTGCTCAGCATTCTGTGCCAGAAATAAAGAAAGATGTTTTGTAGAATTTCCCACAAAAATCTTTATTTATTTATATTTTTGTTTCTGAAAAGAACACATTTTAGACACAGAGATTATTTACTTGCTAGAACACTTCTTGATTATATCATTATTCTCTTTCACTTTATCTATGACTTCTACTCTACCACTTTTTGTGCTCATATTTAATAATGTTAATTATGTTTTTTACCAAGAAAAAAGGGCTTCCTCAATTTCAAAGTTTCATGGAGAATTCACTTTGCCATTTGCCTTACTGTTCTCCTACCTCTTATCTTGCTCCTTCTCAATAACTTCTGTGGAATCTTCTTTCTCTGCTTCATTGTTAATTGGCTCTGATTAATAACTCCCATTCCATATACATCCCTTTGCTCATGCTACATTTTTCTCCCTGGGTAATCTCTATACTCCTATGGTTTCAACTTCCATCTTTACCTCCAGCTCTGATCTCCTTTTGAGCTCCATACCTTTGCAGCCAACAGTCTGCTGAACATCTCTACTTGGAAAAAATAACACATCCAAAACTATAATCACTTCACCCCACCTCCACCCCACAGTCCCACTCCAACTGCAAACCTGCTTCTCCTCCTGCTTTCTATATTTCAAGGAGCCACGTTGCACCCAGTGGCCTCAATTAGAAACCCAAAGTCCGTTTTGGACCTTCATCCTCTAAATCCAATCAGTTATATGTAATGCCACGTCTGTTTTTATTGTCTCTGTAATTGTTTGGTTCTCTCATTCATCATCTAATTTACAGTGACTGCTTCCTAATTAATCTGCTTGCCTCAAAACTGACTCCATCCTCTCAAGCCATCTCTCTAAGCTATCAGAATGTCATTTCTCAATGTAAATATTATATAAATATGTCAACTGTTTTTCAATTATTTGCAACTTTTGGGTAGTTTAGTACTGAAGTTATTAACACCCTAGGGTTTTCTTTTCTAATAGTACCGTTAAAGAAATTTTTTAAGAATTTAAGAATACACTTTGAGGCCAGCCAGAAGGAGATCCAAACAAAGGGAAAGGTTTGCAAACAATGTTATGCAGCACTGCTGCAGGAGATAACAAACTGGTATCATCCAGAGGTGGTTACAGGCAATGAATATACCAATATAAATTGGCTAAACTCAGAGATTGGTTTACTGTGGATGACTAGACCAAGTGACCCACAAGGGGCCTCCCAACTCAAAGATTTGATTATTCTACTATGACAAGATTCTTGTTTCATTTTAAACCAAATCATTTCAGCAAAGGTCACTTGAATGTCTTCTGTGTGCTGTTCCTTCTAAATTTGTGAGCAGGTTTTAAATGGTTTGTCTCCCTAGATTACAAAAATAACTAATGCTAACTGTAGAAAACTGAGAAAATATTCTTTAGAGTATTTTCTTTTATTCTTTCTATATGCAAATATTACTTATTGTACCGATAGTTTAATATTTTGCCTCTATGTTTAGGATTGCATTATGAGTTTTTTCCAAGGGCCTGAGAAATTCTCAAAAATCATGTTTAATGTGGAATAATTATTCATTTCAATGGCTGTTCAATAATAAAATTAATCCTGTGTTGCTGAAAATTGCCTTTCACAACATTTGTCATTTTTTTAAATGATCTCCCTTGAAATGATGTTTCCCATAGAGAAATATTGGTCACATTGTTTTTTTATTACATTTGCAGGCTAGATTCCTACAATAAAAAATACACACAAACACATACACACAAATCAAATAATCAAATTGCTTCCTGGAAATATTGAATCAATTCATACCATCACCAGTATTACCTGAATCTAACATCAGCATATAATTGTTCTAAACACAGATTATTCTCAATCTTCTCCAACTTGAAAAGTGAAAAATAATTTTAATTTTTATTTCTTTGGTTACCAGTATTGATTAATTATAATGTCTTATCAATTTTTAAAAGCTCTTTATGTAGGATATTAAACTTATGTATGACATTGTTACAAATAATTTTTTTAGTTTATTCACTAAGTTTAGTTCATGACATTTCCTGACATTAAAATATTTATTAATAAAATTTGTATATAGTCAAATTCATCATCTTCCTCTGTAATTTTTTCCCCTAAGATAATTTATACTCCTCTTAGTTTCTTTTTTTATATTGATCATAAATGTTGCAATAATTTATTCATATTTATATGTATGCAATCTGTATAGAATGTTATTTATTATATATTATACATACACATTATTTTATATATCTGTGTATATATATATTATGATGTGCAAGTACAATTATATTTGCTTATTTATCAATAGTCAAATTTTCAAGCATCATTTTTTAACTAATCCTTACTGTCCTCATTTGTTTGTGGTACTTCATTCTTCCCATATATATTAGCATTTAACATATACCAGTGTCTTTTTCAGGGCTATATAGTTTCTACATGTAACTACTGGAATGTTCTGTCAGTAGAGCCTTATGAATAGTACTGTCTTTAAGCTCAGTCAGCTTTTAGTCTGTGGAAGAAAGAAAGGAAAAGTATTCATGTTCTTTATCTTACCCATCTCCCACCAGAATTCCCTCCGTAGAAAATTGCAAGCCATCTGAATATACCCCACAGCCCATTCAAATAACAGAAAAAAACGTAAAACAAACTACATTGATAACAATAGTGAAACAACTGGGAATGGTGCCGCCATCAGTTCACAACAGTGGTGAATTTCTGGATATATAAAGTAGACAGGAGCAGAATGATTGCTAAATCCAGATGTCATGAGAGACATGGTCGATTCAAGTGTACTGATAAGGAGAAGATTTTCATAATATTTTATATATTGTTAAGTTTTAAAAAAGAAAGAAAAGAAAAATGTACAAAAATCTGTACAGCCATAACATTGAATTATCTACCTATCTAGTTTCATGAGGAAACTAAAAACTTTAAGCAAGTAATAAAAAGGCTTACAAAAAAGCTCGCTCTCTCTCAAGAAAACTCTGAAGTAACTCCATCAGAGGCAAGTAGGAATAAAGAATGAGCCATGGTGTTTGGAAGAATCACTATGACATTAATTAAGATATAAGCCACACACACACCTCCCCCACATATGTCCAGAAGATTTAAGACTTATAAAATAGGAACAAGGCTCTATATGACTTCTAGGAGACCTAGAAACTCTATGAATCATTGCCTCTTCTCCCTCAAACAACCATAGGAAGAAGGACTCTAGTAATCAAAATCTGCATTCATTGACAAGTGAAGAAGGATTCTTATTCAGATTCTGAAGTGTACTCTACTCAGTTATCTGTATTTTGTCAGATGTGTGTGTATGTGTGTATATATGTGTATATATGTATATATGTGTATGTGTGTGTATCAAATAAAGAACAATATAAAACTGGGGTATAAGGAGAGCATATTGTCTACATACATATCCAGGGGAAAAATACATTTGCAACTTTAATATTTAAAGTGATTTTATGAATCAATAAGAAAAAAAATTAAAAATCCAATAGGCAAAGGATTTCAGCATGATACTCATTGAGGAAAAATAATGAAAATGACAAATAAACATAAGAAATTGTGCTTAGCCTTGCAGTTAGGAAAATGATTATTAAAATAATAATAAGATGCCATTTATCCCTCTGGATTGATATAAAGATATCATATACAATGTTGGTGAGAGTAAAGAGAAACCAATATTTTGGTGAGCAAACAAATTAGTTCAGTAAGTTAGGAGGGTTCATGGTCAATATCTATTAAAATTTTGAATACATAACATTCAGTCTTAAAAGGAATATAATATATATGTGATATGTAAGTATGTTAATATGAAACAATGTCCAAAATGAACTTTTAACTTAGCTGAAGCAAGTTACTTGTGTTTATCTATGTATTGTATAAATATACAAGAAGGAGTATGGAAAAATGCACAAGAAAATATTAATAGTGGAAAACTCACAAGAAAACAATGGGTGGCAGTAATAGAGAAGGGATAGTCTATATTTTTAAACAATAAAACTTGTGTGTCATTTGAGTTTTATGAGCATGTATTTACATATTGAATAGGTGGTTTAAATATTTTTAAATAAAAATATAAATTTTAGCTTGCTTGGCTTTTGGTCCAACTGAATCATCAACTCCATCACCAGTATAACTACCATCAAATAAAAATATTTAATTAAGTAAAAACATCATTTTGGGATTTTCTTCTGGTAAAAAGAAGCATTTCTTCTACTTATAACAACATCTAAACTCAGTCTTAGGAAACTAAAATTCAGGCGATAAAAATTTTGCTGCTTCTTTTTCTTTAGTTTTCACACCAGACTCAACCTCAAGCAGCTGAAGGGTCAATAATAAATGGCTACACAGAACCTTCAAATCACAAAGAAAGATATGCCATAAATCATCATTCCTGCTGTCCACCATGATTTTGGTTGCTTTTCTTTTAGGCATTCGTAAGATTGCACTTTCATACCCACTTGAAATGAGGCATGACCATGTGGCTTGCTGTGGCCCACGGCATGACAACACAAGTAATGCAAGCAAAGCAGTCCCCAAGAGCCAGTGGGCACTTACCACATTTCCTTCTCCCCCAACAAGGACCAGTGACGTTCCAAATGTTGACTGCTCTGTCAGCCTATATCCCTGGGTGAGGAGAAATGACATGGAGCAAATCTTCCTAATAGCCCAAATTAAACTTGCAGGATAAGTGAAAAATACCTGGGCTATTCTGTACCAGAAAGATTTGGGGGTTGTTTTCTTCTATAGCACAACCTACTCTATTCTAACATAAAATGCTTAGGATCTATCAATTCTGGCAAATTCAAATGAACTTTAAAATTGTCACCTTTCATAATTGAAGCGGCAGAGGGATACATTCCAAGGCAAATGAAATGGGAGGAATCTCAGCTACTGTAAATATACTGTCACTACAGAAACGTTAGATGTCCTTGAAAAGGAATCAGAGAGGCTCCATCATCAAGGTCGGAGCTCTCAGTGGAGGGAATGAAGGCCCTCCAAAGGGGCTCTGTAGAAGAAAGCTTTTAAAATTCCTTCTGGACATCTTATTATATATAATTTCCTATTTTCCCTTACCTTTTGCTCATTAACCCCTGCTGGCTTACACTCAGCATAAAAGGTTGGACTAAGCCCTTTGGAGAGACTCTTGCTTGAATTTGATTTCTTCTATTCTTCACCTTAGTTCACCCTGAACCTTCTCTGTCTTTCGTAATATTGACTTTGACCCATTCTGTATTTGACTTTGGCCTTGTTCATCAAATAAGTTGGACTGGCGTGTGTATTTGGCCCCCAAGCTGGGCTAAGTCAGTGAATGTGGGTGGGTGTCTGAAGGGTTGTTAATAGATAGGGAGACTGACCTCCGTGGTTTTGATATCTGGGTGCCAGATGAAACTAATGTAGCAAATGTTCACATGATTCTTCTCTTTCCATCAATTTCCCATCACCACTAATTTTCAACCTTCCCTTTCCTGAGAGCTAAACTTTTGCTATGTAAGTATGTACTTATTATTCAAACATTATAAAAAGCAATAAACTCTGACACTAAGAACATGGCTTTTTTTCAGAGGGGGAAACTAACAACGTTTAATCTATATATTTGACTACCCAGCTAAAGAAAGTTGAATTGATAAACTCTAAAATATTTCTCTCAATTCTACTACTCTCTCCCCTTTCAAAAACAAAACTTACTATACAATACTTTTAACAGTGTGGCCTATAATGTGAAACTATCAAAAACAGCCATATTCCACTTTGCATGAAATAACTGCTGAAAGCTTCCACCAACACAACCGTAGTTAGCAGTTATAATGTTGCAGCCCTCTGTGTATGCTCAGCTACTGATTTCTGTACTTTGCATATATTTATTATCAAATAACTGGAAATTCCAAGTTTATAATTTACCTTCTGATATGAGCTTCTTTCCTAGAATAACATTACAACATCTTTCCTTGATAACCCTATTTAGGTCTTTATTTCATCACAATTTAAGAACAAATAAACAAAAATAAGAACAACAAAAAAACCCCTTTAGGCTCTTTTTCAAAAGTTAAATAAACTTAAGGCCAACATAATGGAAACAATTCAAAGATGAAAGCTACATTTGATTATCTACATACTAAGATAGTGACAAATATATTACCTTTATATGAAATAACTCATTATCTCATGAGAAAACTTCAACAGATTACAACCCCAATATTAACTATCAATGATGGATTTTTCCATGCAAAAGTGTTTCCATTCAAAAAATTTAATAACAACTTGCTGTTGATTAAACCTAGGATCATGAAGTGAGGAGGAAAAATATACCTGGAAATATGTTTTCCACTCTCAAAAGCAAGACTGGTTTGGAATAACTATAAGAAGAAGAAAAATGTGGCAAATTTCCTGACAGAGGTATAAACTAAGAAGCATGGTAAAAGACCAGAATTAAGAAGAGATTAAGTTTAAGTTAGGGAACATGGAGCTGGTGGTTGTTAAAAGAAATGTAGTATGGTGTAAAGGTATGGGTTTTGAGGCCAAAAGACTAGAGTACAAACCTCAGCCATGTCATTTGCTGGCATTTATATGACTACAGGCAAATTAACATGTGTAAGGGTTACTTCTCCAGGGGAGAAAATAAAAACTGTACAAAACAATGCTATGAACATTTAACACAAATTAACTCATTTAATTCATAAGGACTCTGTGAGGTAAGTATATTAAGTCCTCTTTAACGTTGTCGATAGGTTCTTAGAAACTGCAACTTTAAACAAACGACATGTAACAAAGTCAATTTTGTCACAGGCTAATTGATCTAAACGAGAGTTAAATACCTACGGCATATTCCAATCACAAAAACATCACCAAACTTCTAAA
The DNA here is from genome assembly GCF_041146395.1 of Eulemur rufifrons. Classification (NCBI taxonomy): domain Eukaryota; kingdom Metazoa; phylum Chordata; class Mammalia; order Primates; family Lemuridae; genus Eulemur; species Eulemur rufifrons. The sequence continues at coordinate 62,818,971 of NC_090998.1, read as the reverse complement.
TAAAGACCCCAAACACTTCTAATATTAAACATTGAAATAAAAGTGAGTTATACACACAGTTAAGAAAGATTAATAAAAACAAGTAAGATAATTATTTACCCATTATTCCAGTTCAGGGTTGTGGATGACCACAGCCTATCCCACCAGCTCAGGGCACAAGACAGGATCCCACTCTGGACAGGATGCTGTTCCATCGCAGGGTGCACTCACACTCACACTCACACTCACTCACACTGGGACCATTCCAACATGCCATTTCCCCTAATATGCACATCTCTGGGATGTGGGAGGAAACCCACGCAGACGTGGGGAGAATACACAAACTCCACATGAACAGTGGTCCTGGCCAGGAATCAGTTTTTTGTTTTTTGTTTTATTTCCTCATCAAAGTTATAATGAAAAGAAGTTGAACAAAACGATGTTATTAGAAAACCTGCTGTATACTAATATCATTTTGATTTACAGGTGAGGAAACTGAGGTAGAGACAAGTGAAGTGGGCTCGCTGAGGTCCACACATGGTGAGTGGCAAGCTGGGATTGGATGCCAAGCAGTCAATCTTTGAGTTTCAACTACTTTTCTATGCTGATGGGCTACTGTGAGAGTACTCTATGCCTTCCATGAGCATGATTTTGTACACATTTATTTGACTCCTTTCAATAACTCCATCAGGAACAACGATTATTACACACATTTAAAGATGAGCAAACTGTCTAAGGTAAGTTACAAAGTCAAAGCTGTGTGGTAACAGGCAGGCTGGGGAGGAGCAGGATCTAAGTGGAGGATGAAGGCTTAGAGAGATGTCGTGACAAGGATGGAAAGAGGGAGGGATTTGAGAAATGTGAAAAACTGAAAGAAGAAAATTCTAAAGGCAAACAAAGAGTAAAATGAACAGATATCAAAGAAACCAAGATTTTAGAGCTGAGGTCAGCACACTACAGTCCACATAGCAAATCTGGTCCACTATCAGTCCGTGCAAATAAAATATTATTGGCACACAGCAAGACTCAATGGTGTGTGTGGCTGCATATGTATGTATATATATATATATTTTTTTTTTTTTTTCTCTGTGGCTGTTTTTGTTCTACAATAGCAGAATTGAGTGGTTGCAATGGAATTGGTCTAGCCCAGGAAAGCCAAAAATATTAACTATTTGTCCTTTAAAGAAAAGCTTTCCCAACCCTTTCTCTGGAGCAGCTATGTCCAATAGAAATTTCTGTGGCAATAGAAATGTTCTGTATCTGCAGCTCAAGAGGGTACCAACATATGGCTAGAGAAATTTAAATTTAAATTAATTAAAACTAAATAAAATGTAAAATTTAGCTCATCAGGCACACTAGCCGCCTTGTCAGTGCTCAATAGCTACATTTGGCTAATGAAACTGAGGAACTGAATTTAAAATTTTATTTAATTTTAATTAAATTAAACAAGTTAAAATAGTCACATGCAGCTACTGGCTACCATATTAGACAGGAAAGTTGCAAAGAATTTCAAGGAAGTAGAGGTGGTCCCCAGAGTCAAATACTAAAGAGAGATCAAATGAAGTAAGGACTTAATCCATTGAATTAAGCAACAAATAGGTACTGATGATCTTTGGGAGAGCAATTCAGGTAGAGTGATGAAGACTGATGCCAGTTTATGGTGGATGGAGGAGTACAAGGGAAGGGAGGAACTGGTGTACAGACACATGGCTGAGAAGTTAGGATACAAAGGGGGGTGTTCTGTGCAAATCTTTCAACTGGCTTTTATTAAAAGAGAAGAGTGAAAAGTGAAAGTAGCTGAGAGGAGAGGGATTGAAAATTAATGGAAGAAGTTTTTTGTTTGCTTTTAATGGCATAGGCAAGTGGGCCAAGTTCACATTCTATTTTGGAAGTGCAAGTGCATTAGTGCTCCTGAAACAAGAGATATGTGTTTGGAGTGGGAACATAACATGAGCTAAGGCAAGAAAGACAAGTGCGAGCCTTGTCTTAAAAGACCTGAAAGCCCTGCTAAGGAAGAGGAGACCATTAAATGGTTTGGAGCAGGGTAATGACCTGCTCTGAAATGGAATTCAGGAAGAAGCCCTGGAGAGCAGTGTGAAAGTGAGACTTGAGAGATAAACAAGGAAATAGAATTAGTTAGGATCTTTTGAGCAACCTAGGAAGTTACGCTGAGGAATAAAAACGTGGGAAAGGAGGGACTATTATAGAAACAAATCAAAAGGAAGGAATGATAAATTCTTGAGGTGATAGATACCCCAATTACCCTTACTTATTACACATTGTGTGCCTGCACCAAAACATCACATGTACCCCGTAAGTGTATACAACTATTATATATGTTCCCATAATTAAAAATTTTTTTTAAATTAAAAAGGAATGAAAAATAGGAGGAAGGGTGGCATCAAAGAAAACTGAGTTTTTTTATGATCTGTGGACGTCAAGTTTATATTCGCTTTAAGGGAAACCTGGGCCAGGAATAAAAAGAAACAGTTTTAAAGTAAAGGAGGGAACTAATGCTTTGCTATTCACCAATATTGTGTCAGGTTCTGAGTTTGCCTATTTATATACGTGAAATCATTTAATCCATCCAATATCCATTAAGGAAGACAATGTCATCACCACTGTAAAGATGAGAAATGAGGCTCAGTGAAGTCAAATAACTTCTCAGAATTATAAAGCTAACGTGGCAGACTGGAACTCAGTGCTTTCTGACTCTGAGGAAAGGGTTATGAGTGTATTCCAATGCTAAGTGTCTGTGTTCTTACTTGAGTAATTCTTGTGCCCTCCTAGACTGCCTGCTTCCTGTAGGCAGAGGCCTCATGTTAGCTTATTAATGGCACATAGCAAATGCTCAATAATTATTGTTAAATAAAAGCTTGTAAGTGTGAATGAATGTTCATTGAAGGAGTATTCTTCCGACATGTTAACGAAAATAAGAGCGTGACCATTGATAAATGGTCAACCCTCAACAAAAACAATGACTAGCTCAAAAGACTACCATTGCACAGAAATAGAGAAGGCTTTAAGCATTTTTAAGAGGGCATCATTTCGCTTTATTCACACAGTGACATTCCATCCAAATTACAGATACTTGGCCTTGGGAAGTATCAACTGACTGTTCCAGGAAACCCTCCAAATTGGGTAATTGCTTACTTGAAGCAGCATAATAGCTGTATGTTAATTTAACCACTAGGGGTATTGTTTTTATAAAAGTACTTGGAAAGCACATCTCTCTGTAGGAGAGATAATTATTTTAACAGAGCATCCTAATGCAAAGAGAGAGCCCTTCTTTAGTCCTACGGATCCTTCCTACGTGAGCAAGTTTACTCATAATATGGCTGCATGACACCATCTCTAGCCACAGATTGCCTAGTCTCGACATAAAAGGACAACACAGACATCTGCAGCCATGCCAGATCATCTCGAATTAAAACTAAGTGTATTGCCAATGGTGAGAAATTCAGCCAACAGGAAAAAGAATAGAAAGAAAGGCTTTCAGGAAATCAATACCTGTTATCTGAACTGAATCCACCCTCAATGAAAAGAAAAGGCAAGAATGAATGATCTTAAAGATTCCCAGGTTGTGAGTCATGCCTGACAGTAAATTCAAAAAAGGCAAGGACACCATTTTATCTTGTTTTATTCATATTCTAGAAGAAAATGCAGGAAAAACTGAGAACTGAAGTGAAAGGAAATAGGATTTCGTTTAATACGAGAAGGAAATATTAACTTATAATTAATCAAATTAATATTAAGGGTCCAAAGTAAAATAAAAGATCAAAACACATTTAGATTCCAAAGAATAAGTTTATTAAAATCAATACAATGCTAAATAAATATAAATGGAAAAGCACTTTTTTTTTTTTTAAAGAAAAGCAAACTTTATCCATTGGCCTTTTTCATAATACTTAGGACACTCTTAGGAACGATGGTCCCCAATCAACCAATACAAAAATAAGTCACGGTGAGCTCATAAGGAACCAAACTCCAAACCAGCACAGGTTCCTAGAAAACCAGACTTACAATCTAGGATGGCCCAAGAGCCACAAGCAGGTAACTTTGAAGAAACCTCAGAATTATCCAAAGAAACAGAAGAGGGTACGAGGGAGGGTGTGCTCTCCTTTCCTCTCTGATGTCAACTATTAACAGTATTTGTTGGAAAAAGCAGAAGCGGCCTCTCGGCATTTAATCCTGATGATAAGAATGATGAAGTGATGAAGGAAGAAGGAAAGTGGGAGGTGGAGAACGGAGCAGAAGCAGCAATGGCAGCATAACACAGGGGAGGAGGAACCCAGCTTGTTTACATGGTGTTATTTTACTCTGGGTAAGGAAAAAAAACGAGAGGAAGAAAGGGGAGTAATAAATAAGAACTGACAACCGTTCTGTAATCCTGAGAACTGCAGGACTGTATATATTTTTTCTTTTTTCATATTACATCTTCGTCTTAGCTATCCATTTCTTTCTCTTTCTGGTTATAACTCATGCAGAATGGCTTACTGCAAGGTTCTGATGAAACGCTCCTCCTCTACAGCTGAGGCTCCCAGAAGGCAGACAGCATATTCATTAACTCATTCTGCCCAACAGGTAGCTCATGTCCACAGAGAGATGTTGGATACAAGCTCTCATTAAAGAGGAATACAATCAATCATTTTGAACGTCCAAGAAGAACTTTTTCTTTCCATTGAGCCTTATAAATTATTCCAAGATTATTTCTATAAAGACTGTGTCATTGGGAGATATACACAGGGAGCACCGATTATGTCTGTAATGTTTCATTGCTTACAGTAAAAAGATCTGAAGCAAATGTGACAGAATGATGACATTTTACAGATCTCAGTGTTGAGTGTCCTCGAAGTTATTATCTTTATTTATTCTTTAAACATTTCATATGTAAAAAGGCTGCGGGACCTTATTCACAACATTTATTAGTTTTTTTGGAGAACAACTTGACAATACACATCAAAAAGTATACAATTATCTTTTGACTCAGAAATCTTCTAAGAATTTATCAGAAAGAAAGAAATAAAGAAACAGAGAGAGAGGGAGAGAGAGAGAGAGAGAAATCTTTGGAATGCTGTGTCCAAAGATACAAATATATCTGCCTATTTATAATAGCAAATAAAGAGAAACCATCTAAATGCCAATATGAAGGGATTGTGAAATAAAACTTTTATATTCACCCAATATGTTAAAATATTCTGTAAACCTTAAAAATCATGGAATAGAAAACAGAAAAGTGGAAAAAATCACAACTTATTACAAATGGAAAAATCAACTATCAAATAATTACAGTATAAATTACATTTTTCTGTAAGGGGGAAAATAAAGACCTTGAAAGTCAAATAGACTGACAAACAGACATAGATTCTAGATTTCCAAAAGGCATAACAATAACACCTACACACACTGAAAATTAGTGAATGCAAAAACTAGTGAATTTGAATAAGGTCAATAGCTGAATTAGTTAATTTTATTGTGCCAATGTCAGTTTTGGTTTTAATAATATACCATAGTTATGTAAGATGTACAATTGGGTGATCAGTACAAGTGAACTCTCTGTACTATTTTTGCAACTTCTTATAAGTCTATAATTATTTCAAAATAAAAAGTTAGAAAGAAAAAATGGCTGAATGGAATGATACCAAATATACCAAGACAGTTTGGCTTTCATGTGTTTACCTAATTAAAACATAAAGTAATACTACTTTTATAGTAGGAACAAAGGCATAAACCTGCATTTTAACCAGAATTGTTTCTAAATAAAAAAGTTACACTTAAAAATAATTTAAATGTAAGGGTCAAACCTAGGCTTTATGTTTATAAAGCCTCTCTTCTTTAAATTAAATAGCACTGCATCTCCATCTAACATCCCACCGATATCTCTCATCAATAAAACTTTACACAGAGACACAAACATAAAATAGATATATTCACAAAGACAAGTCCAACTATACTAAATAGACACCATTGGACATAACTTAAAATGCTAACCAAAACAGATAAAATTTTTGTTATGCCTTTTTTTCCTAGCTTTATCCTCAAATAATGAGAACAATGTTACAAACTGCATCTTTGGTACATCTTTGTCAATTCTCCCACTACCTACCTACACACCACATTCATAGATGAAACATTTTCTCTTAAGGTTACGATAATTTGAAACTGGAATACAGTACATCCCGTTCAATTATCCGAGAGTTCATTATCTAGCTGGTGCTAACCAAGCCCATTATTTCCCTTTATTCTCTCTTTTGTTACTTGTCTTTTCCTTGCGTTCCTGCTTATTAGCACCTCTAGGAGAAAGAGGCTGCACAGAGTGATAAAATTAAAATCAGTTGATTTTTTTAATCTATTAAAGGATTCATTAGTTAACAAATGGCTGCTGTGCACCAGAATAGGAGGCTGTGTGTCCTAGTTATTCACACCTCAACAGTCAAGGCAATTCAGAGTAGAACTGATTGTAAAATACAATGGATTTTATTGCCTATGTTTTCAGAAAATAATAACTAGATAGTCCATATCATTTGTGATTACTCTTCCTTTATTGAACAGGAAAATGAAGGCTATCTTATTATAAGCAAAAACATCATTTTCCCCTGTGATGTATGACATTGTTTTGCAAAGTTAATACTCTTTCTGGACTCTTATCCAGTACCTGGAATAGTGCCTAGCTCATAGAAGTCATTCAGTGAATGTTTGCTAAATGAACAAGATTAAGAAGGAACAAATGCATTAATGAATAAATAATCCCAGATCTAAAAAAAATTAAAACACACAGTTTTGTATAGCATTCTAATAAAGACACAAGTGTGTACATGTATGTATGTATGCATGCACCTGGCTTGTTTTTAAATCTGTAACACCAAAAGCATGAGGAAAAAATAGGATTAATGGGGGAGGAAATAGGACACAAAGAGAAACGCTAAAGCCTGCTTTTTAATCCTAGATCTGCCATTTATATACCAAGTGAACATTAGCAAGTTACTTAACTTTCAGTTCTTCTTTGAGAAAGTATGCTCTTAAGAAGTTAAATAACTATGGTAAGAGGTATTGTTATTATTACTGTAATAATATGTTTTGTATCCTGTAATGCTGTAACACACACAAACACACACGTACACACACATGCCACACACATACACACAAATACACTCTATAGAGTAAAATCATCTTTTAGAATTTAAGAGATTTTGATTTTAGAGTAATACTATATCCAGCAAATACAGTCTTTGAAATACCTAGGTATTTAATAAAAAAGAATGTCTTCCTTATTAAAGGTATTATTAGTAGTTATAAATTTGAAAATTAATCCTTTTATAAATTAGGAAACCAAGACAAGAGAAAATTTCATCAAATTAGATCTATTAAACCTGTAACTACAAATTACATTTCAGATAGCTCTTGAAATATTCATGTAAGATAATAAGATGTTTGTAGTAGACATATGTAGGAGATGTTGTCAGGATCTAGTATTTTAAATAATAATAAAAATAATAAAATCACTTTTATATTTTTCCAAAATTCAAGCTTTTTACAGACTAATATAAGCTTTTACTCTAAATGACATAACATTAAAATTTTATCATAATTTGTGATAACATAAATGTACTCTAAGAGGAAATAACTTTTCATGTTATCTCATTGCTATCACTTTTAAGCTCTGATTTTTGTTTGTTTAACATATTTACTTAAAAATGACAATCCAATAACATGATATCAAGCCAACTCTTAAAATCTGAAATCTTTGGAATCTGATATCTGCCAGAGAGGCAACTTTTCCAGTTCACACACATATTAATTCAGTCAGTCCTCCATCTCCACAGGTTCCACATGCATAGATTCAACCAAACTTGGATCAAAAATATTCGAGAAAAAAAATAACAATATAAAGATAAAAGATAATACAAATTTAAAAAATACAATATTATGACTATTTATATACTGCTTACATTATATTAGGTATTAAAAGTAATCTAGAGATGACTTAAAGTATATAGAAGGATATGCATAGGTTGTTTGCAAAAACTGCACTATTTAATAAAAGGGACTTAAGCAGCTGCAGATTTTGGTATCTGCAGGGGGAGGGGGGTGTCCTGGAACCCATCAATCCACAGATACCAAGAGATGACTATACTTGGTCTGTACGACATAAATGAGGTGTTTTCTACTTGCGAAACGTATGTCTTTATCTTGATGAATAGAAACTCATAGATTGCAAAATACTCACTACTACAGATTAAAAATCAATGAAAGAGCTAAAGAGGAACAAAGAAAGTCAGCTGCCTCAGCTGCCTCAAAATAAAGCTTACACACATGAAGACAAAAGAACTTCAAATTCTTTCATGCCTTGACAGAAGATTCATGGATCATTTTGGGTTCTGATTGAATGGATGATTCAGGTAATATCTACCTGCAATTTATATAGGAACCCAGATTTAGGAGATGGATTAAGAAGGTTAATCTGCAAATGTGAAGATTTAAAATCAGTTCACCCGTTATAAACAAGGCCTTGTGCATTCCACTGTGGTGATAACAACTGTGATTTAGACTTGAACCAGGCTTTCCTATTATTAAGTGGGTATTTATTACATTACTGGTAAGAGAAAAGTATCAATGGCATGTGAGCTTATATGCTGGATGTGTAGTGACAAAATGGAGATGAGTAGTAAGAATTCTTTGCCAAACTATTAGGTTGGTGCAAAAGTAATTGTGGTTTTGGACCATGAATTTTAAATCATTATAACTAGGCTCAAACACATCCTTATTAATCAAAATAGGAACCATTACAATCAACACATTTTTGCCAATGAGACATAATTTTGTTTATTCCTGGAGTGTAGATATCTGTGCTTCGGGATTCGAAGAACTCTCAGAAAGCATTTTCTACACCCTGCTCGTTGTGGAAGTGTTTTCCCTGCAAAAAGTTGTCGAGATGCTTGAAGAAGTGGTAATCAGTTGGTGAGAGGTCAGTTGAATATGGCAGATGAGGCAAAACTTCGTAGCCCAATTTGTTCAACTTTTGAAGCATTGGGTGTGTGACCTGTGGTCGGGCATTGTTGTGGAGAAGAATTGGGCCCTTTCTATTGAACAATGCCGGCTGCAGGCATTGCAGTTTTCCATGCATGTCATTGATCTGCTGAGCACACTTCTCAGCTGTAATGGTTTCACTGGGATTCAGAAAGCTATAGTGGAACAGCCCAGCAACAGACTACCAAACAGTGGCTATAACCTGTTGTTGGTCCAAGTTTGGCTTTGGGAAGTGCTTTGGAGCTGCTTCTGGGTCCAACCACTGAGCTGGTTAACACAGGTTGTCCCATAAAATCTACTTTTCATCACACATTATAATCTGATCAAGAAATGATTCATTGTTGTTGCATACAGTAAGACTACACTTCAAAACAACGATTTTATTTTTATTTTTGGTCAGCTCATGAGGCACCCACTTACTGAGGTTTTTCACCTTTGCAATTTGCTTCAAATGCCAAACGACACGTAGAATGATCCACGTTGAGTTCTTCAGCAACTTCTCATGCAGTTGTAAGAGGATCAGCTTTGAAGCTTGCTCTCAGTTGGTTGTCGTCAACTTCAGATGGCCGGCCACTGCACTCCTCATCTTCAAGACTCTCATCTCCTTTGCAAAACTTCTTGAACCACCACTGCACTGTAGTTAGCAGTTCCTGGGCCAAATGCCTTATTGATGTTGCAAATTGTCTCCGCTGCTTTACGACCCATTTTGAACTCTAATAAGAAAATCGTTTGAATCTGCTTTTTATCTAACATCATTTCCATAGTCTAAAATAAATATAAAATAAACAGCAAGTAATAAGTCATTAGCAAAAAAACATAAAGCAAAAAATGTGCATTAAAACAATGTATAACATAACCACATTTATTTAAGAATGTATTCCAACATCAAATGGCAAATTTCAACAATGCTAAAACCACAATTACTTTTCCACCAACCGAAGAGCTTAAAGCGAAACAAGATTGATGTGCTTTTTAGAAAAGAACCACTAAAGATTTTAAGGTAAAATCCTTACAGGCACTGGAAGGAGATGAAATCAAGAAGACATGTGCAAGTTGGCTCTGGGAAAACAGTGAAGACTTAAACCCCTCTAAGATGAGAGAGGAACGTGGAAGACACATAGAAACACAGAGCACAAGTAAAGAGAAAGGAAGTTTAAATTTTTTAGAGTTCTACATTGCTGCCATTCTTTTTCATTCTTTCTGGGTCATCTAAACAGTCATTTAACAACCAGACAGAAGTTAAAAAGTATAGTTACAATTTATAACTGAAATTAGGCTCTACAATGTGACCCAACTCTGTTGAAAAGGTTAATTCTACCACTGTGTGACTTTGGACAAGCCACTTATCACTCTATACATTTGTTTACACAGTTATAAAAATGCATTATAACCATAACTATTTCTTAAGGTTTGGGGAGGATTCGAAGAGACAATGCATAGATATTGCTTAGTGTGAGGCCCAACTCAGAGTTAGTGTTCAATAATTAGTAGTTCTGTTGTTGCTATTGTTGTTTTGTTATTACTATTTTTATTATCATTATTGAAAGATAGTATACCAGGATTAAAGAAAGGAATGGCTCATTCACAAGTTAGAGTAATAATCATAGGTGAGTTTCCTTCTCATTCTAATACAGACTCTCCAAATATCTCACGTCTTATTTTGGGTCACCCCCTAAACACTCAAAGGAAACATTTAACATTTTTAGATCATTTGTTCTCCAAAGTTTGCCAACACCCATGGAGTAACACAGATAAGTGAGAGAAACAACTCATTGTCTTTGTATTAGATTCCTAAAAGTGAGATATTCTCATTAGAACTAAGAGAGCTGGATGCAATGTGACTCCTGAGGAATACATTTCTGCATTGAACATATGCCATTTACCAAGGTTTGCCCACCTGAGTAGCTCCCTTTTGCACGTGCAGAAGGAAACTAGGATCAAGACGACGGGCAATGAAAGAAAAATAAGAAGGAATACTAGACATGAATACATTAAAAAATAAATAAAATCAACAACTTTCATAGTTACAAACATAGAGTGAATCCTAGCATTTTCTTTTACTGAGAGGTTGGAGAAAAGAAAAATTTTCAAATATTCATAATTGGATAAATTAATTAGGCTATTTATCACCATGCTCTTGTAAAAATAACATTAGAACATACTGCAAGCAATGAATAATGTGGTCATTAAAGGTTTTCCTTAAGCCAGAAAACCAACAGAGCATTCTTAAGGAAGAGATTAATATTGCTTCCTACCGTCCAGAAAACATGTCTAAAGTAGTTTTCAACTAATTTGAAGCTCCCCTCCTCCCACCTTTGTGACTGTGGTACACAATTTGAAAAAAAAGTTTAATTTTCAAAGAGCATTTATTATTCCATATCTAAAATGTTTCCGAGATATAGATCCACATTTTTAAAACTCTTCTTACACCACTAGTTTTTTAAAAAATGTAAATTACTTTAAATGCCTCAAACCATTTATGTACATTAGCACACTTAATCATTCCAACAGTCCCATAAAGTTATTATTTCCCTCTCCATAAGAATAGGATGGATTATGCTATGCAGTAACAACTGTAAAATCTCAGTAATGTGCAAAAATAACTGTTTATTTCTCGAGTGAGAAATAAACCCATGCCACTCTGCTATGGGTCCAGATGAACTCCTCAAAGCATTGTCATTCTGCACAGCAATCCAAACTGCTTCTATTCTACATGTGCTTCTACAATGGCTCTGGCAGATGAGAGAGGACTAAGGAGTGAAGTTCTAGCAATTAACTGCTTTTAACTGCTTCACCCTGAAGTGACAAGCCTTACTCCTCTTATTGCATTAGCCAAAGCTAATCACAAATGTGGGGAAGACCAAAACTTTTGAGTTGTTCACAGTAGAATAGAACAGATGAGAGGAAACTGAAAGACACAGAACGGTAATACCCACCAGTGTGCATTTTATAGTTCCCCCATTTTATAATTATTTGGAGCAAGGTATTGTTCAAAGAATAGAGCCAAGATTCTAAGCCAGAAATCAGTTTGTTTTTTTCACTAACTGATCCTCAACTTTTTTTTCTCTTACACACCAAAATTAGGGTATCCAACAAGTTCCCATTGCTAGCCGTGGCAAACTTCATTTGGATTTAAGGAGGGAGAGTTGGGAGAAAGGCACAGTCAGGGCATTTGTGTTTTAGACACATACTTAGCTCTCAACTGAGAATCAATGAATGTCTATGAAAATAAGAAAAAGAGTGTGGAGAGAAAACAAACAAAGTTAGATTAATGCAAAAGTAGACTTTTCTAAGCTCCCATGCATTCATTAGCTTAAAGTTATTTAGCAAATGGTCGATAATACTGATTTTATGTCCCTTCAGTTACTAAAATTTATCATCATTTTATCTTACTAAATTTTTTTTTACCAACATCTATATTGGTCAAGTTTACAGTAGAGACTGAGGATTCTTTTTTTCTTCCTCTTCCTCTTTTTCTTCCTGCCCATCTCCTTCTTCTTCCTCTTCCTCTACCACCTCTTCCTCCTTCTCCTCCACTTTTTCTTCTTCTTTTTCATCTTCTTCTTCATCTTCCCAAATTTCTTTTATTAATACTTAACTGATGCATTTACTTAGGGGGGACATCCTGAAAGATTATACTTGGGAAGTGTTGTTTGCTAACATCAAAACCTTAGAAGAAGGTATTCCTATTGTCCAGAGTCAGCTCATAAGTCAAAGCCCTGCAAACTTCAGTTGCTTTTCTTCTATTAATACCTAGAGCAATTAATATTTTAAATTAGTAAAGTCATATAACTAAACTCTATCCCTCTCTAACTTAGTATCTGAAAGAGCCTCTGCTTTTTGTTATTCTAATACTTCCAACGGGACTCTTTCAAACTCGAAATTCTTAAACTTTAATTTTCCTAGATATTATAAGAATAGTACCTCTCTCCATGCACTCTTACTTCATTTAGCCATAATACTGGCAAAAGCAAATATAATTAATATCTTTTATATAATTTATTCTCTATTCACATAGCTTAGATAAAGGATTTGAGTTTCACATTCACATATACTTCTTACGACTGTAATTTAGAGAGGTTATTACATTCACATGTAATTGCGAAGATTCATTAGCCTCCCACACATTTCTCCTGCAAATGTCACACCACAATGGAAAGCAATGATCTCCCTCGTGGAGTTGCTGCTTGTTGCTTATGAAAGTAGAAATTCTTTTTTAAAAAGACCAAATAACTTCAACCACTGGATTTTTTTTTTTCTAAACTAACAGTATATGGCACGAATAAAGGAAAAGTAAGCCACCTACCAGGTGCTAAGAGTTTGGATTTTCCCCCAATACCTGGTAGTTGATCAGTCACAGCTGATTGAATTTCCATTGTTCATTGATTGTGCTATTTGTCAGGCAATCCATCCTTGCTTATGTAATTGCAGCATTCCTGTAGTTCATTCTGTTCTGTCCTGAAGGTTCAGCAGCATGACAGCTGAGAAAATTAGATACTGCACAGCACCAAGCTGCTGACCTTCAGAATATAAAATAAGGCTCATCTTTTAAAATTGTTCCTTCTTGATGAGGTTATTTTGAGGGATCTTACATTTCTAACAGGCAATTTTTCATGCCAACCACATAGCTTCTTAAAATATTTTATATTTTAAAAATAATGATTATTTTAAATTTTAAACATATCTGTACTATGCACAATGCTATGAATAAATTGATTTAATTTGCACAGTTTGTCCAAAGGGCACAAATTTTTCATCTTTAGATAAAACTCTCACCTTCAAACCAAAATTAAATATAACTTTAAAAACATCTGATAAATATGAAGAAAAGTGCACAGAATCTTAATAATAATAAAAATGACTGAATTTCTCAGTATAATGTGGCTGAGTATTTATTTGTTTGCCAAAGAACCAACCAATCAGTAGGGGGATTAAATTGTGTTCTGGTTACATAAAATCCACATTATGTTTTTCTTATTTCTTTTCCTTTGAAACAATCTCTAACTCACAGAAAAGTTGTAATTACAAGATAAAGTATTTTTCCCTCTGAATCATTTACTGACATAAAACCCAATAACCCCAGAATAATTTAATACGTAATTGCTGCATATAAGGACATTCTTCTAGAGAACCACATTATAACTATCAAATTCAGAAAATTAACACTGACACATTACTACCATCCAATCCACAAACCCCTTCCTTGTTCCTTACCCGTCCTCAAAATGTCAATTACAGCAAAAGTATCCAATTCAGAATTATCTGTTACATTTAGTTCTCATCTCTTTGGTCTCCTTCAATTTAGAACAGTTCCTCAGTCAAAAATCTACCAAGATTTGGCAACGGGGCTTCTGGAACAGTTCCTCAGTCAAAAATCTACCAAGATTTGGCAACGGGGCTTCTGGAACAGTTCTAGATATTTGTAGGAAAGCATTATAAGCTTAGAACCAGGATCCCTGGAGTTATTATTACTAGCTCCGGTCTATCCCCTAATAACTAGCTTTGTAGACTTAAGCTTCAGTTTCCTATTAGAAAGGGCATGATGATACTAACTTTGCAGCATTCAGGGGAGGACTAAATGGAAATACATTAGAAACTCCGTTGTACACTTCATGGCTTAGAGAAAGCACTCAACAAATATTATTAATTCTCTCATCCCTTTTCAACTATTTTCTTACCTTCCCTGCCAGACTCACAATCAAATGTTAAGATATCTAGCTCACAAGAATCATTATGGTATACCACAAGAACCATTGTGGCATGTAATATATATCTACTGAGTCCATTTTTTAGACTTTTCCATCCTGTTTTTTCCAACTTCTAGAATCTAAAGGGGGGAAAAAACCCCTAAGAAACCACACAAAGTTCAACTTGCAAAAACAGGGAATCCTGTTGAGCAATAGATTTCAAACTAAGCAAAATTCCCTTTAATTGTATTTCACAGATTTCTTCACTTCTGCATTTAAATATAAATTTTCCCTAAATGTGGGGAGGGGACAGGAGGGATGAGGAGGAAACTATCTTTTACATGTCCCAGGTACCTGCACACACTGTTATCCTGCCTCTTCCACTTTCTCCCAGTGTTTTTTTAATTTCAGAATATTATGGGAGTACACAAGTTCTGGTTATGTAATATTTGCTTTTGTACAGTTTGAGCCAAAGTTATAAGTATGCCCTTCACCCAGATATTTTGCATTGTACCCAACGTTAGCTGTGAATTTACCCATCGCTTCATCCCCCCACCTGTTTGATTTCTGCTGAGTATTACTTCCGTATGTGCACAAAAGTGTAGATCGATGAGTTCCAGTTTAGTATTGAGTACATGTGGTATTTGTTTTCCCATTCTTGCAATACTTCACTTAAAAGCATGGTCTCCAGTTCATTCCAGGTTATTATAAAAGATACCCGATCTCCCAGTTTTAAACCCAGTATCTTTAATTGCCCAATCAATTCCTCCACTTGGACATTTGACTCAATTTCTTGTAGTTACCATGACTTCCTTCCTTCCCAGTACTCCACTGCTAGTTAGTGACTATGTCTAATTTAATCTTGATTCCTGAAGTGTTCTTCTCTTTCTCTTTTTTTTTTTCTTTTCCTTTTTTTCTTTTTTTTTTTTTTTAGACAGGGTCTTGCTATATTGTCCATGCTGGACTTGAACTCCTGGTCTCAAGCAATCCTCCTGCCTCAGCCTTCCAAGTAGGTAGGACTACAGGCACATACCACAATGCCTGGCTTCTGAAGTTCCTCTCTTTCTGTATCTCCTACTCTTCCCCTGGTTTATTAGACACATTGTTCATGTTAGCATTACTCTGATCTTTTAAATCTCTCATCCCCCAATCTCCCAAGAAATCTTGAAATCTGAGGTCAAACTTGGTCTCTAATACCATTACCTTCATTACAAAAAGCTTCCACGGATCATCACTGCCTTTGTAGGCACTGCAAACAAAACGCTCAGGATGGCAAAGTTAATGACAGGGACAGGCAGAGTATATGCAATAGTGGAGGGGACAGTGGATAACAAATAAATATATACACCATTTAAAGGTCTAGCAACTGCTAAATTCCAGCCAGTGTCACTGTGCTATAATACCAACCTATTACTGACAGATACTATTTGTTTTGTTTTCATGAGAAGTCCAAAGGCTGAATTTTTATAGGAAATTTAGAGTTTAGATAAAATCTCACAATGTTTAAATATTGACAACTAATTAAACAAACAAACAAAAACATCTGAGTCAAACAAAGCCAATCGGCAGGCTTTCTGCCAGTTTGTGATCTGTGGCCAAAGAAGTTAATGCAAATGCTTTACCTTGCAATCCCAAGCCCTCTGCAACCATCCTGAAACAATCTTCTGGTATCAAGTACCAGTAACTTAGAAAAACCACTACAAGCCAACTAGTCTATTATAACTATCTTCCAATGACACTTGGGTCTTATCTCTATGCTTTTGTCATGTTGTTCTGCTCATAAAAATGCTTTTCCTCCTCTCTAAGTCCTAAGATCCAGTCTAAATGCTACCATTTCCCCAAAAAATTTCTTGGACCACACTAGCTCATGGGACTGTCTGTTTCATGTTCCAGAGATATTCATACTTAGTTCAATGTATCAGTCCTAGACATTTTACAAGCTTCACTCACCTAATTTAATCCTTAGAAACTGATATTGTCCTTATTAAAATTTTATTATGAAGTTATTGAAGCTTTCTCAAAGTAAGTGGCAGAACTGAGGTTGGACTCAAGCCTGTATTGCTCCAGTACAGAGGGAAGAATAGAAAATTCATATTGTGCCATCCATTATATGACAGGTGCTATGTGCCAGGAAAAAATAAAAAATCTTTAACATCATTCACAAAACCATTCACAATATGGCTGTCTCCTTCCATCTCTTGATAATTTCCCTGTCATTTCTTAAACTCCAACAACCTAAGCCTTCTTTCAGTTTCTAGAACTTACTGAACACATCACACTTCATGGCCTCTGCACATACTATTTTCTTTGCCTGGAAGGGTTCCTCTCCCATTCTCAAATGTCTAACCCTTACTTATTCTGATCTTGGTTTAAACAACATTTCCTTACGACCCCTTTTGTGCTCCTTCTAGACACTATGTTATAACCCCCATTAACTGTTGCATTCCTAGCATCTCCTACAACTCTAAATAAATTTTGTAATAATTTTTTAATGTATGTCTCCCCTGCCCTGTGTGGTAAGTTTTTTCATTATCTCTTTCATCATTTTCTCTGTACTATACACACAATGAGTGAATGATTGATATCCTTCAATTCTTATGAGCCATTTTAAGACTTGGCAGGATTAAACAACCTTAATCTCATAGCTGGTAAGTAACTGAGATCTTCCATATTGAAAAACCTATACTATTTCCACTATAGAACTGCTAAACAAAATTAAATCATTTTCTAATAAACTATGTTTAGAGTCTCTTCCTTTTCCATGTATAGTCACTGTTAATAAATATTAAATTCAAAATCAAATGGCATGTAAAGATCCTATCACTGAATGTTGTTGAAATAAAAATAAACTAAAATTGGATTGCAATGATTCCATAGAAAGAGATAAACTGATTAAACAGAGAGTCAACCACAATGCATAATGGAAAAGTGAACTGCCTTATCCTTCAGGGAGTGGGAGCTGTATTTCAATTTCAGGATAGATTGCAGGATGTCTATCACGAAAAAATAACCAAAAACATTCATTCTGTTGCTCCAGAATTAAAGAAATTACTAAGATGTCTAACTGCTTTGCCTTTGATTACAGTTCTCCACTGCAGTCTCTCTAACAGAGACTTTATTGCCCAGAAATCTAGGTGTCAGCAATACGAAGTAGACACCAAACTGTGTGGAGAGGCAATTCTTTGCAAGTTCCCAAAGCACCTATATATAATTGGGATTTGTTTTTTGAGGATCTCAGAGATTATAGTATGGGAAATGTATTTTATAGGGTTATTCACTACAATCTAAAGTCCCTTCCATATAACACCCTTAAAGATTTCTAGTCCATGTTCATATTACTGTATGTGTAAAATACTGGGTGGCTTGCTGGCCAGGCGCGGTGGCTCACGCCTGTAATCCTAGCTCTCTGGGAGGCCGAGGTGGGCGGATCGTTTGAGCTCAGGAGTTCGAGACCAGCCTGAGCAAGAGCAAGACCCCATCTCTACTAAAAATAGAAAGAATTATATGGACAGCTAAAAATATATATAGAAAAAATTAGCCAGGCATGGTGGTGCATGCCTGTAGTCCCAGCTACTCAGGAGGCTGAGACAGGAGGATCGCTAGAGCCCAGGAGTTTGAGGTTGCTGTGAGCTAGGCTGACGCCACGGCACTCACTCTAGCCCGGGCAACAGAGTGAGACTCTGTCTCAAAAAAAAAAAAAAAATACTGGGTGGCTTATTCCACTGTGAAAGCCAATATGCAATACTATTTACCTGGCAGGGCTTTTGATAAGCCTGTGGATTCTGAAGGGAGTTTACTTTCATGAGCAACAAACAGCAAAGCTTACAAGAAAGAAGGAGAATCCCTCTTGCCTCTGGCTACCCAAAGGGCATCAGAGACCATGGCTACATGCATGCCAGCTCCGTCTAGGAGAGAACAATTAGCTGTAACAATCCCTCCTTATTTTGCTTAAGGACCTAACTGCCAATATCTCCTCTCCCAGATTCCAGCTTCAAAGAAAATAAGCTAATTTCCTTCACACCAAATTGTGGCTGTACTCACTTACCACCTCCCAAAGACACATAAAACAAAAATATTCAAATCTATGTATCCTGTTATTTGGCTATCATTTTTAAAACTTATGTCAGGTCTGCCCTCGATCTTGGGGCTACAGAAACAAAACCAAAAAACAACAACAAAAAGTACATTCACTCTGCCTTTGAGGTTGGCTTTGTAGAAAATTGCTAACCAGGAATGTCTGCAATTAGGTATCCAACATAGTAATAGGTTCACATTGAAAACACTGACTAAATGATGTTGAAGATAGGTCTCCTACCGCTACTTCCCTCTCCAACTCTGCTCTGCCAACCAAAATTCTGAATAAGATTGCCCCACACTGATAAAATAAATAGGTCAAAGTTTCATTACTCACTCACTTTGATCATCTGGGCTATTTTAGTACAAGTGTGGCTGCATGATTCCAAGACTGCAAAGCTGAAGAACTCAAATACAGTGTCATCAAATGTTGGTGATCTATAATGTGCTGATTTTTTTTGTTTGTTTTTACCAATCATACTGGATAATGTGCTGAATTTTTAAAAATACAATGATCTTTTCACAAAAATTCTCAGTAAAGACATTTTATGAGCACAATTTTAGAAAATTTAAGCAAGCAACTGGAGATTACTAATAAAAAGCAAGTTATTATTATAGAAAGGAAATCTCCAGGCCTTATGTGTCTATTTGCTGGACACTTTGACTCTCACTTACTGCAGCCTTCTGGGCCTTTGCTGACCCCTATTAACCCTCTTAAATCACTCCAATCTGTCCTTTTTTCTCTATTGCTACTGTCACTGCCTTAGGTCTGGCCCTCATTGGTGTTTATTTAGAATATTCCAGTGGCTTCTTAAGTGAATTATCTGCACACTAGTTTTCTGGTAGGGATGGCCACATAAAATAATTCTAGTCCCATATTTTATGATAGATATTTGTACACAGAGCTTTAAGAAAAGGAGAGAAAGTCACACATTCTTAGGAGAGGCAATAATCTCTGTGCTTTGATTTGAGGAATGCTAGGAGAGTTTCCTATTCCTAAAATAATTGCAGTATAAGAGAACAAAGATAACTCTTCTTCCTCTAACATTTATAGGGCCTACTCTATACAAGACATAGCCTTAATCCTTTACTCAGTTAATCCTCAAGCTTTTTCCACATTTGCATTTGAGGAAAGTAAGGCACAGAGAGATTAAGTAACTTGCCTATGAACACACAGTCAGTAACTGAGAGGCAGAACTCAAACCCAGGCAGTGTGGCTCCAGAGTCCATGTTCTTGGACTTTTTGACTTCCAGAAAGCAGGGGCTATGTTTTACTCACTGTTGTATATCTAATGCCAGGTTCACTGTCTGACTCATAAAAGAGGACCAATCGAATAATACTGGAAAAAAAATTGAAGTGGAGGTGCAAGATGGTCAGATTCTAAAGGGAACACCATGTTTTGTCCCTAAACACTTAGGAGAAGACAGGGCATGGTGAGGACACAGGGCAAGCTGTTGCCAATTCCGTGCCACGTTCCCTACTCTGACCATGCAGGCATTGGTCAAATGCAAACCTGATGATGATGTCAATTCCCCTGACCTCACTGCTGAGCAGTATTTTTCAAACTTTTACAGGAAACATCCCTCTGTAATGGCTGGCAGATGTTACCAGCCTTTACAGATAAGGCACACAGGAGCCACATGCTGAGTTTCTCATGGACTGTGTACCTCACCTTCAATATCCCAGCAAGTTTGGCATTTATTCTACAATGTATCTCTGTCTGTTGTAAAATAATGCTTATAACTACTTATCATTATAATTACTTATCATTGCAACTCCAGGAAGAAAACTTTATTCCTACCGTTGTGACTGCTAACACCACTTGGCCTATATCTATCTGCATTCTTTCTGAGTTCCCCAAACTGCAGTTTAATATACACAACAGAACTATCGATCTAGTCCAAGCTACTTGGCCCATACATAAATCCCTTCCCAAGGGAGCTCCCAACTTACCAACCCCTTCTCTCACCTCTCCAGCCAATACAATTATTTGCAACCACAGTCTCAGTCAGATTTCAAGCTGTTTTCCACCTCCTGGACTTTGACAATTAGGCACTTGTAGACTTTGAGAAAACATAGCCATTCTTCCAGACCCTATTTGGGTGTGATTTTATTGAAGTTGTTTCTCAACCCTCTTTCTCCCTACAGTGTGTGGCTACATAGTAATACTTTCCTGACTTACTATAGTGTTTGCATTTGTTTACGTGGTATCTCTCCTACCAGACTAGTGCTGTCCCTGAAGATAGGCCATTGTTTTAGCTCCCTTAAAATTCCAAGTGCCAAGTGGAGCCCCCCGCCATTCAGATAAATCTCTGATTTATGGGAAACTGGGATCACAATACGTAACGGAGTCCCTCAGTAGGAGAAAGCAAGAGAGCTAACTATGAAATTAACATTAAACACGAATTGAAAAGTCTGAGCACGTCTCCGATTTCGATTTTCTTTTGTGATACAAGAACTCCAGATTCCAGGTCCCAGGGACTTCCTGGCGCCCAAGAAGTTAGGAGGGATCTGGGCTGGCGAAGAAGTCACTCACCAACTGGTGGAAGGAGGGTGTCTGTTCTCTAGCGTTTTGGTCCAGGGCTTGTACCAGCTGATCTGCTCCGCAGCTTTGCCCCAGAATCTCTCCGGGTCGGCCACCGAGGCCGCGAAGTGCGTCTTGTACTCGCCGATGCTGCCCGAGGTCAGCGCCCTGCAGCCCCGGCCCCCGAGACCGCCCCACGGGCCCGGGGCCACGAAAGCCCTGCGGGCCGCACTGGCTCCCCGGGCTGGAGAGGACCCGGGCAGGGGCCCCCCAAGGCCCCCGGCGCCGGTGACTTTGCGACATTGTAGCCAAGACGGTTTCATCGACCCCCGCTGCGCTCCGGGCAAGCTGCTCTGCCCGCGGTCCCCAAGTGCACTTGTTAGGCGATGACTGGGTGCTCTGGATCTCCTGAGGCCCGAGGGGAGCAAGCGGGAGGCGGGGGCAAATTCCGAAGTGAGCCTGGAGCCCAGAAGTTTGGAAGTCACACCACGAGTTGCCGGGAAAAACCGACCTGGATTGACCGGGGAAACAACAAGCTGGAGTGGGCCCCCCCCCCCCCCCGCCCCCGGCAGGGGATGTCACAAGAGTCCTTGCGGGAGGTGAGTTGTGCAGCTGCAAGAAATCCAACCCTTGCGCGCAATTTCCGCCCCGAGGCTTTCCCAGAAAAGTTTCCCTGAAACTAAAGAACGTCCTCCCGATTTCGACACACAAATACTCGTAGGACGAGGCCAAAGGACCCAACTCACTCTCAATTTTCACACAAGCAAGTTGTGTGTGGTTTCTCTGGTTTAATCTTTGGGGAGGGCCTTGGCGGAGACAGTATCGCCTTTGGCCTACAGCGGAAACCACCAACCCTGGTCATTGTCACAAAGCATCTGAATTATGATTATTTCTATTTATTTGTTAATTTATTTAACTCAGCTCAATCCCTGGTTATTAAAAACACAAGCGGCTCCAGGTTAAGGATTGCTCCAGGATTTCCTGACAACTGAAGGGTAGGAGGAGTAGAAGGAGGTTGTGCCAACCAAATTGGGAAGTGCTTCTTGGGGTGATTGACAGGCCAGGAGGGAAGGCAACCCAACTGGGATGGAGATTCACCTGCTGACTGGACTCCGCACAGGATCTAGAGGCAGCGAACAGAAAAGACTTGTTGCATTTCCTCCCTTCCAATTTGCCTCTTGGGAGTTGATGTAACTTTTTTTTTTTTTTCCTAATGAGTAAACAAAGCAAAACAGAAAGAGCTAAGTGAAGATGAAATGAATCAAAATAAAAAAAGGAAGCTGGGAAAATTAAAAGAGAAACGTAGTGTACATTACTAGCTGGGATTAACATCCTTCAGGCTCTGCTGTTTTTCACGCGTTAGTGAAATTCAGATACCATCTTTTGCTTTAATATTATGCCAAACACATTCTGTCTGGTCTGACAGTATTTGCAGTTTTAAACGTAAAGATGTATAATCCTAAATGAGGTAAGAAATATTGGATTCCCCTGACCAGGGTAGGATCATAATTTGAAAAGCTGTAAACAAATGATTCTGCAGGAAGAGAATAATATAGAGATAAAGGTTACATAGAATAGAGATAAATCTAATGCAGAATAGAGAAAGTTTCCTTAAACAATCGCCTTAGATATCCCCTCTTAACTGAGAAACAAGGCAGTAGACTTTACCCTGACAGCTGCAGTCTAAGTTATTCCTTCCAAAAGTGTCAAATCAAATGGGGTCTCACGGCAAAAGACACTGTCCGCACTTGAATCCAGAGAAAGTTACAAAGCCATTTAACCTCTTGGTCCACGCCAAACCCACACAGTTAATTATTGGCACTCAGTATACATTCACACTGTGCTGGGCACTTAAAAAATGTTAGCTCCTGTGATTCTCATAAAAGTACTAAGAAGTGGGAACTGTAATTCCCATGTTTAAAAATGGAGCTAGTTTGGAGACAGGTTAACTTTCCCAAGGCCATGAAGCTACCAAGTAAAACAGTCAGGATTCAAACCTTGTTGATGCTCAGAGCTTCAGACCCAGGATACCTTAAATTGCAGGTGTGCCATGATACTACTGATTACTTCTATTTCAAGGTGGGGGGGCTGAAGGACAATCCACTCCAATACTGTCACTTATCCCAGCGTACTATACAAATATGATCTTTTTATTTCTGTGCCAGGGCTTGAATATGGTGGGCAATCTGACTCCAAAGTCCACAATTTTCACACTGGGCTTATTATCTTCCTATTTAAAATAAAAAATTTTAGACTTCCAGTAAAACCTGACAAATTGAATACCCACATCCATTCCTCTCCTTCTCCTTTGAGAAACCGCACTGAAAGACAATGGAAGAGGGCGGTGGTGGTGGTAAAAACTGACAAGGACAAAGAGAACAGGAGAGAAGAAACCAAATGAGAGAATGAAAGGAAGATGGATCCCTGGTCTATGACTTAAAAGAGGAGGGCAGGGTGAGCTGAATTCAACTGCCAGTGGAGGATAAAATGGATTTCCTTCTTAGAAAGCTGAAATATCTCAGGATTTGGAAGCTCTGGATTCTTCTGAAGGTTCCTAATAAGGATTAGGGTTTAAAAACAAAAGGCGTGATTAAAAGATTGTATGATTCCAAGTTAGACCCCCACCTTGCAAGATGAAAGCACTTTCCCTGGACCATCAGTACATGATCTTGTTTTATTAAAGCAATTGTACAAAACAGATTAAGCTCCATTTCATGCCAAGGGGAGAGCATGAGTGAGGACACAGTCTGGGTTGGAAAGAGTGTATTGTGTAAGTAGAACAAGAGAAAGCAGTAGGACTAGAAAATTTTATCAGAGCCAGCCAGATGAGAGGCGTAAAATGGTGTCAAATGCAGGTCAGAGCCCAAGGATAAACCCCTGGCCTTTCAGTTAAGACACAAAAGGCCTGTTGATTGATCACTAAGAATATGAAAGCGTAAAATCATTAGCTATTGAATCTCAGTTTGAATCTTAATACTGGTACTCATTACGTGGGAAAACATAGAAAGTTTACTAACTTTTCCACATGGCAATTTCTGCATCTGTCATCTGAGGCTGATAATCTTACTTCACAGGATTGTTGCAAGGCTTAAATATGTGCCAACTGCTTATCATTTGCCAACTGCAAAGCTAATATAGAACATCAGCCAAGCCTTGTGAACTGCCAAAAAATTCAACCAAAAAAAACCTTCAGCTCCATTAACATACCTAAAATTTTATCATCAGAGCATTCCAAAAAAAAAAAAAAAAAACTATTTTAAGAAAGAATGTAAGTGTGCTTTTTTAAAAAATTAAATTATACTTTTAATGAATTTGAGAAATTCAGTAATCACAATCTTTTCAATATTTAAGGCCGCTAAAACAGCAGCTTTTTAATGTGTAATATTTATTTCATAGTATGTCAGTAATGGTATAGTTAATATGCTATTCAAGCTGATATTTTAAACACTTTAAGTAAAGATGCCTTGATGAGATTATCTAAAAGAAGCTTTCTAGTAAATGGAAAAGTAAAATGATAAAGAGGGTGCAGAGAAAGGAGAGCAAAGGAAATAAAAAGGTGTTCAAGAATGCATGATGGGCGGGGAAGAAACTGGAGTCAGAATACTTACTGCCTAAGGAAAAGATGGTGACAATTGGGGGAGCAGAATGGAATTATAATTAAAAGAGAAAAAATTATAATTAAAAGAGAAAAAAAATATTGGGATGCTAGAACTCAATTGTTCTTTAAAATTTTTGCCTAGAATCAGCCATTGCTAATACAGGCTTATCTTTTTACCACAGAGAAGGAGAATAAAAGTAATTAGTATACAATTTTATAATAATTATAGATTACTCTGGTAATATATTCTGCTGACCACTCAATTCATGTTTTCACCTAAATTTGTTAAGAGCCAAATATCTAACTATGAATAAGTATTAATATTAGAGCTACTGAAATTTTGCTTTTGACTTCCATGTTTCTAGTTTCTTGGATATTATGAAAACTTGGCAAGTATACATGGAAGTGTTTGCATAAAGCATTTCATCTCTGCAATAGGTACATGTGAGCTGAAATTTGACTCCACAGAAAAACTACACATTTGTTCTGATTTAACAGAACAAATTTCTGGAAAATATACTGATTTTCTGGGCTTAAAAATAGTTTTAAAACTTCTAAAATAAAATTGTACATAGTACTAAAATTATAAATCCCTCTTTTGAATGTTTCTTCTTTTTCCCAAATAGTAATTGCAATAGTGACAGGGAGAAAAAGTCAGATAAAAGAATTATTCTAGAAAAAATAACATTCCAATAGATGGGATGACAACTACAACTCCAGTTTATTCTAGCAGCCAAATAAAATAACATGAAATTCATCCACCAACCTTATTTTTGAAAAAAGAAATCTAAAAGTTATTTCTAGTTAAGAAAAATATTTAATTGCCTGTATTTGAGAAAAACTTGAAGCAAAAACCTATGTAAATATTTCCAGTCACTTTTTTCCAGTTCTTGTTTTGTTTTTGTTTTTTCCCCTCTGCATAAAAATTTACCAATGAGAAAAAATATCTCATCAGTGTAGCTGTGATGAAAAGTCAATAAAATTACTAATATAAATCAATTAAATTAATCAAATCAACTTAATTAATGATTAATTAAATCACCAAAATCCTTGAGAAGTAATTTTAATTCTTCTGCAGAGATAATTCCTAAGAATTATCTTGCTTCTATTTTATATTCCTAAACTAAAATCACTGCATGGTACTCAAATATTTGTAATAATACTTTAAATATATAAGAAATAATTTCATTATCATGGTGATAAATGATGAAAAAGAAAAGAAATATCCTTTGTCATAACATTTTTCAGAAAATGTAGTTGACTGCCTAACATTAATTTAGGCTGCCAAATTTTATGTCTGTGTCTGTGTACATTGTGGGTGGGATGGGTGGGCATGAAATTAAACTAAAAAATGAAACTTAAGTCCAGTTTATCAAAACAACAGCTGCTCTTATGTAACAAGGAAGTGGGCAATAATTTGGGGGTTCCAAAAACAATGCAAAGATTTCAACTGAAGTATTGTTTTCAAACTGAAGAAAATATAGGGAGAAAGAAATTACTTCGTTTAGATAGATCATGAAACCAGATGTCTTATTTATTAATTGGAAGCACTGTGGAAAAGAAAATAAAAATATGGATACATGTTAGGTATTGGGATGGTTTTAATACAATCTGGCCAATATTTAGCTCTGTAGAATCTCTCTTGTCCTATTTCCACACCTACAAACTTACTACTACACCACATCCTGGATCACTAGAGAGTGGCACGATGAAAACAATTAAAAAGTACAGTGAGCTTTGTGGACACATTTCTCTAACCCTTATTCTGAATGATGATCCACTTAGATGACTCTTGTGGTAGTTTTATCTTCTGCCTGTTGACACAATTTCCTACATGTTCTTAGAGTTCAGCAACTAAATATTTACAGTTTACTTAGGATATGTGTTTTATTAAGAGCTGTTTATAAATTTTATCAAGAGAGCTAAAGTCTATTCAGAATTTATGGTAAAGATATTTTGTTTAAAAATAAATTTCAGTTGACATCCCTTTGTTATTTGCTTGCACTTGCCTTTTTTCAAATACAGATACTCCTAAACCTTGGTGTGAACAGAAAGTTTCTTTCTTTATATCTATATACTTATAACTCTATGTGGATGTAGAGTTTGTCTATAGCATTATGCCGTTTACTCCCATCAAAACTGATATCAGCCTATTGTAAACTAACTCATCACATCTGAAAGAGCAAGAAAATGATGGGTTTTTTTTTAATTTTTTTTCATTTTTTGTATTATTGTTTTATAACTATAAACTTCAAGTACTATTACGGGGCTCTGCCAGAATATTCCAGCTACTAGAGTCTCTTCCTTGTATCTCTGTCACAACACAAGGAAGCAGTGCAAAGGTTTAGGTTTTTTGATAGATGATTGTAATAGTTACATCGTCAAAACTAACTGTAAATGTTCATGTTTGTGTGTGTGTAAAATGACTAAATTCTACTTCTTTTCTTCTTTAGTATCTCTAAAGGTTGCTCTTGCCTCACTTCTCTGGTAAGGTTAAATAATAGCCTGCTAACCCAGCTCCTTGTCTGCAGGCTTACTTACATCCCTTCACTGGACTAATCAGCAGGTATTTACTGAGTACAACTATTTACTGAGTGCTTTCCATTATGCTCAGCAGAATTCTAGGAACACAAAGAATTATGTTAAAATGACTGCAAATCCATCTTTGTTCTTAGGTAGATCACGTTATAATCATGAGGAAAATAGGTACACAAGTGACATACAATTTGGTAAGCCTTTTACAGGTAGATGAAGAAATAATAGTGGGAGACCAAAGAAGGGAATGGAAAAATCTGTGTTCAATGCAAAAGTAATCATCAATTGTATCACTCCCTTGCCTACAATCTGGCTCCCCACTGCGTATGGTGAAAAGTCCAAAGCCTTTAGCATAGACCTGTGGTTTCACTTGGTCTCTATATTCCTCCCCTAGGAGGCATTTGGAAATGAGTAGTGTATTCTTTCCTATTGTTGTCTAATAAATTATCCCATAATTTAGCAGCTTAAAACAATAAATGCTTATTAACTCATATTAGCTTCTGTGGATCAGAAATCTGGGATTGCTTATTTGAGTGGGCTCTGGTTCCAATGAGATGGCAGTCAGGCTGTTGGTGACATGGCAGCTGGCTTTCCCCAGCATGAGAGGAGTGATGATGCATGATCATGTTGTGTGTGTGTGTGTGTGTGTGTGTGTGCGCGCGTGTGCATGAGAGAGAGAGTAAGAGAAGAGAGAGAAGAAAAAAAAAAAAACAAGAGAGCCTCCACAATCTCTTATAACCTCTGCTTTACCCTACTGGTCACACAAACTAACCTGGGTACAAAGTGGGAGGAGACTATACAAGTGTGTGAATATCAAGAGTCTGGATGATCAGGAACCATCTTGGAGCCTAGCTACCAAAAGTAAAGACACCTTTGGTTTGTCATAATGACTGGCAATTGCTATAGGCATGACCAGTGTTACAAGAAAAAATCATAGCCCACCACCAAAATGTCAACAAATAGCTGTTCATTATGTCCTCTTCTGCACTTTGTGTACACTGTCTTTTCCCACATCCATATACTTGGGCTCAACCTGTGCATAGCTTTTTACAATTCTTGCAATTCCATTTACAATCCTATTCCTCCTAATCTCCACAAATCTTCCCTCTGGCTGCAGTGCCTTCTTTATCTTGGCAACCTTTCAAAATCACCCTTCAGGATTTAGTTCAAATATCTTCTCCTGGATTCATTTCCTGATCTTATTAATCAAACTGAGCCTTTGCTTTTCTCTGCCCTATTCACATCTTTGTTATAGTGTTTATTACGCTGATAGAGTTAGTCTTTTACCAATCCGTTTCAGAAGACTGTGAGCCTCTGCAGGCTATATTGTAGAATTTTAGCTTAATCTCAGTGTTCTCATAACTTACACAGTCTCAGCCCATAGGAAACAGTTAAATGAATGACCAGATTAGCAGTGTATTGTCTGTACATGTGTATGCATTAAGAATGGTGCCATTTCAAAGGAGGAACTATTAATCTCCATAGTGAGATTAAATGGTTAACATATGGGTTATACCATATGAAGTTTCTCAGTTCAACCATTTTGACCAGTTAAGACAGTAATTTCCTATGGTTTAACTTAATAAAGAAATTTCTTGCAAAAATGCCTATTACATGGTGAAGACTATATTGTACAAATCTTAGCTATTTTTCAGTTAAATTAGATGATATTAGTGAAAGAATAATACTTACAGATAATTGTCATTTGAGTCTTAACACCTGTTCAGAATATTTACCAGATTTGAAGAAAATAAATGACTTTGATTGCTATGTAACAAACACTTTCAAAAACTATTGGTTTTCAAATTCTTCACTTTTGACAAAATTGAAGGAGGATCTAATTTAGTTATTAATTAATAGATTTATTAATAATTTTATTATAAATTACTATGCTATTTCTACTTATATAAGAAATTCAAATAATTGAGTGATATTTATATTAAAAAATACTCTGAATCCTATCAACATATTTATGAAAGCATATTTTTTGGCCTGTATAACTATAAAAATTAAAAATAGAAATAGAACTGATGCTAAACTTGTTGCATGCTAGCATTTAATTAATATGCATCTCTGCATACCTGAACTAATTGTTTGGGGTATTTTGATCCCATTAAGAACAGTTATTTCTAATAAATTATTATTTATTTCTAAGAAAATTATACATTTACAGTTATTTTTAATAACATTTACAAAACATTTACATTGCTTTTATAAATTGTACTATCAGTGAAATGAAAACTAGGTTCAGAACAAGTAAATATTAAACCTATAATTATGGGAAAATTTTAACAGGTCAAATTCAATTTACATTCATAATTTCTCTAATTCTTTTACCTCTGCACAGATAGACAAATATATATACACATACACATACATGTGTATGTGTGTATAAAGTATCAATATATTCAGCTCAAGAAATATCAAGAAAAATAAAATCTGCTGGGTGCAGTGGCTCACGCCTGTAATCCTAGCACTTTGGTAGGCCGAGTTGATAGGATGGCTGGAGGTCAGGAGTTCAAGACCAGCCTGAGCAACAGCAAGACCCCATCTCTACTAAAAATAGAAAAAATTAGATGGGCGTGGTGGTATGCACCTATAGTCCCAGCTACTCGGGAGGCTGAGGCAGGAGAACTGCATGAGCCCAGGAGACTGCGGTTGCCGTGAGTTAGACTGTGCCACGGCACACTGATGCCAGGGCAACAAAGTGAGACTCTGTCTCTCTCAAAACAATAAATAAATAAATAAACAAACAAACAAAAAGAAAATAAGAACAAAATCATAGAAAACAGTTGGTAATATATAAAGAAACCTAGAGAGTTCCCAACAGAACGCTTACTAATCTTTCAGTTTTTAATATACATGACATTACCCTTTCAGGGTCCTATTATTTAGAATAGATTCTAGCCTCACTTGTGGAAAGACAGCAGATCTTCATTTTTATGTGTGACTTTTTGTCTATATCTAACAATGACTAAATATAGTAACTATTCAAAACAGTGCCTGTACAGGTTGGGCATCGCTAATCTGAAAATCTGAAATCCAAAATGCTTCAAAATCTTAAACTTTTTGAGTGCAAAGATGGCACCGTACGTGGAAAATCTCAGACCTTACCTCATGTGATGGTCTCAGTCAAAATACAGGTGCAAACATATAGTTTATTCAGCAACCCTATGTGAAAAACCCTCCCATCCCTCCTCAGCTGCCATAGCTCTTTTCCACACATACGCAGTTTCCCCCACACAAGCACACCCAAAAAGGGTAATAAAATGGCACTGTGTAGGACAGATATGGCAATAGTAGGCTCCTCATGATGCTCCAGATGGAGATAGGACCTATGTGCATTACTCACTGTCTTTTTTTGATTATTCTCTGCTCTGTGATGCAAAGATATTGTTGAAAATGTCAAAAAGGCCTCAGATACCCCTGTGGACAACAGTAAATAAGATAAAAATAAAGTATTTATGTTTATCTATAGCACAAAAAGTCAAGCTGTTCGAGAAATTGAACAGTGGTGTAAATGTGAAACATTTAACAAAAGAGTATAGTATTGGAATGAACAACATACATGACCTGAAGAAACAGAAGGATAAACTGTTGAAGTCCTATGCTGAAAATGATGAACAGAAGTTAATGAAAAATAGACAAACTCTGCATAAAGCTAAAAATGAAGATCTCAATTGTGTACTGAAAAAGTAGATCCCTCAGAATCACAGTCAACACCTGCCACTTAGTGGTACCTGATCATAAAACAAGTGAAGATCCATCATAATGAACTGAAAATCGAAGGGAATTGTGAATAGTCAACAGGCTGGCTGCCAAAATTTAAGAAAAGATGCAGCATTAAATTTTTAAAGATTTGTGATGATAAAGCACCTACTGATTATGAAGCAGTAGAGAAATTCATTGACAAGTTTGCCATAGTCATTGCTGATGAAAATCTGACATAGGAACAAGTGTATAATGCTGATGAATGCCTTTATTTGGGTCTTCCTGTCCCAAAATGACACTGACTTTAGCTGATGAGACCACCGCTACAGGAATTAAGGATGCCAAGAACATAATAACTGTGCTGCCATGTGCTAATGCAGCAGACACTCGTAAACTTGCTGTGATATGCAAAAGCTGTGTTTTATCTGTTTTCAAGCAGTGAATTTCTTACCAGTCCATTATTATGCTAACAAAAAGGTATGAATCACCAAGGACACCTTTTCCCATTGATTTCACCCTTTGAATCAGCAGCTCATGCTCACTGAAGGGAAGGTGGACTGGATAATGACTGCAAAATTTTGTTTGATTTGACAACTGTCCTACTCATCCTCCAGCTGAAATTCTCATCAAAAATTATATTTGTGCCATGTAATTCCCCCAAATATGATGTCATTAATTCAGCCATATGACCAAGCTATCCTTAGATTAATTAAGGGCAAATATAAAAACCCTTTCTTGAATAGTGTAGTAGCAGCAGTGAACAGGGGTGTAGATGTAGAAGGTTTTCAAAAGGAGTTTAGCATGAAGATTGCTGTATGTGCTGTTGCCAATGCTTAAAACACAGTGACTAAAGATACAGTTATGCATGCCTGGTACAACCTCTGGCCTGTGACTATCCTCAGTGATCATGATGAATAAGGTGGTGACTGGAAGATTCTGTATGCCAAGTGAGAAAAAAATGATGTCTGACCTTTTTACAAATGCAAAAAAGATACCTTCAGAGTCCATCAGAAAGCTGAAAGAAGGGGATATTGAAGATGTTTTTAACATCAATAATGAGCCTTCAGTTGTTTATTCATTGACCAATGGTGAAATAGCTGAAATCATTCTGAATCAAGGTGTTTGGGATAATAGTGACAATGAAAATGACATTGTTAACACTGCAGAAAAAGTGCTCATAGACAACATAGTGAAACTATGTGATGGGCTTATTGAAGCACTAGAGTAGCATCCATTCATAACAGTACAAGAAATAATGTCAGTTTATAAAATCAAAGACAAACTTCCAAGACAAAAACCATTGTTAATAAAGCAGATGACTCTGAGGAAACATTTAAAAAAGCCATCTAGCAAGGCTGGGTGTGGTGGCTCACACCCGTATTCTTAGCACTCCGGGAGGCCGAGGCAGGAGGATCACTTGAGCCCAGGAGTTTGACGTTGCTGTGAGCTAGGCTGATGCCACAGGGCACTCTAGTCAGGGCAACGGGGTGAGACTCTGTCTCTCAAAAAAAAGAAAAAAAAAAAAAACATCTAGCAGAATTCCTTTACATCCCTAGAGAACTTGTTTCATGGTTTCTCAACTGCTTCTGGTATTTCTTCTCGCCTACATACATAAAACAGTGGACAGTAACCTTTTAATCAAAACAGCATTGCAGGCCGGGCGCGGTGGCTCACGCCTGTAATCCTAGCACTCTGGGAGGCCGAGGCGGGTGGATTGCTCAAGGTCAGGAGTTCGAGACCAGCCTGAGCGAGACCCCGTCTCTACTAAAAATAGAAAGACATTATATGGACACCTAAAAATCTATATATAGAAAAAATTAGCCGGGCATAGTGGCGCATGCCTGTAGTCCCAGCTACTCGGGAGGCTGAGGCAGTAGGATCGCTTGAGCCCAGGAGTCTGAGGTTGCTGTGAGCTAAGCTGACGCCACGGCACTCACTCTAGCCTGGGCAACAAAGTGAGACTCTGTCTCAACAAAAAAAAAAAAAAAAAAAAAAAAAAAAAAAAAAACAGCATTGCAGGTAAAAACTGAAAGCCTACTGTTTTTGTTGTTGCAATTAGTTAACAGCTGATGCAAATATTCTGGTGAGGCTACTCTGCTGCTTAGTTACCTTTAACGCATTATTTTTTTCACTGTATTAATGATATGTCTCATTTTTTACTACTAAGTACTTATGTTTGAATAAGTGTAAGAAAATGATTGTTTATATCAGTAGCATATAAATTCTGAGTTAGGAATGATGGTGATGCCAAACAACCACAGATTGTCTACAGGAATGATGAGATAGTGTCACCTCTGCTTTCTGATGGTGCAATGTACACAAACTTTGTTTCATGCATAAAATTGTTAAAAAAATATTGTGTAGAATTACCTTAAGGTTATGTACATAAGGTGTATATGAAACATGAATGAATTTAATGTTTAGACTTTGGTCCCACCCAAAAGATATCTCATTATGCATATGCAAATTTTCCAAAATCTGAAAAAAATATTAAATCTAAAACATTTCTAGTCCTAAGCATTTTGGATAACGGATACTCAACCTGCTAACATATTGATTAGTATTTTCCAGGAGCACAATGCATTATTTTTCACATGTCATTTTCTTATTCGTAATACTAATAGAATCTAATTTATTCAGTAACCAACCTTTTGGCAACTTTAATACCTGTAACAAATCTAGGAACCTGATAGCAAATGAAATACTTGGTATTTCAAGACTTCAGCAAGCTTGGTTGTGTTATTTTGCTGATCACATCAATTTAAAAAGAATAATTGAAAGCTTCATTTGACAATGCATGCACTCATTCCATAAAATTTATTTTAAAACTTCCTATGTGCTCAACAATGCACTGACAAACTAAAATGTTATATAACTCAGTCACAGTAAAGGAGGAGATAAAACACAATGATATTGACACAAAGCCTAAAATTGATGGTCATGAAAATGGCTCTAAGTTATTAAGAACTAAATTAAACTTGATATTTTATGAAAGCAAGTAGGTAACTATTTTAGTAAAATGTTTATTTTCATTTCATTAGAACTATAATTTACTATACATATTATTAAAAATGTTATCTTTAATACTTAAAGAAACAGCTAGTTACCTGTGAAATTCTCTTATTGAAAACAATGTATTTCACACTAGCAGGGACCTCGTTGTTTCTTTAGAAACTGAGGATTTTCTTTCATAAAAAAATAGTTATCTATAAGGCCAGAACAACAATTTAATAAGCCCAAGATTAATTATGATTACATTATGTCTCAGAAAATGGACATTATGTAATAAGGCGCAGCTAGACGCCCTGGGGAAACCATGGTGGTTATTTTCAATTGGCTATTTCTATTAGATACAGGAATAGCACTGAGAAGCTTTTAAAATTTAATAGTCTCTGTCCTCCCTAGAGGACTAAGTCAGTAGATTGAAATAAAATGTTATGCTGGATTTCAAAATAGAATATTCTGAACTACATACACAAATTAATATTATTGGTCATTCAGAAAAACAATCAAATGTTGTGCATATTAAACCAGCCATGTAGAATGGCATGGGTTCATAAGTTCAAGGTCTTCATGAAATACTGCTCTAGGCAAGTAAACATTTGAATCAAACTTAAAATATAACCCTCAGGTCTATAGCTGAATGTATTTTCCAGCCTGAGTTACATATGCATTGTCACATTTTGTAATGATACAAAATGTGCAGGTTCCAAAAATAAACACAAATGTTCATCTCCTGGTCAAGTTATTAACAACCCAGTGGAAATCAATCTGGCTAAAAACCAAAACTGGCAGTGTCTGTCTGATCTCCTACAGATGTTCTATCTTCTCTATAACAATATATCCAATGTTATAACCTATCGTCATACATCAATACTAATCATTACCAAACACATCTATTCATGACCATGCATACATTTTGAAACATGAAGTTGACCCATTTTTCTAAGCAAATGTTTCATATTTTACTTGCCACTTACTGATTTCTGGGCCTTCCCAAGGAATAGCAGTTTTGAATCAATAATCTTACATTGTTATTGTTATGTTTCTATAAAGGTATTCTGTTAAGTGTTCTTAGCACTCTATTATATGTAATTAGAGTTACAAATGCAAATTAAATAAAAACAAAAATTTCACCGGATGTTTGATTCACTCATTTATATAGCAATTGCCTAAAATGAAAACCTACCATCTGTTCTGCGTATTCAAAATCCACATGTTTGTAATATGGTCCTTTTCAACTTTTTGATAGTTATTATGATTTCCAGAAGAAAAATACTAATGTTAATTTTTGAGGGTGTTCTCAAAATATTTTGGACTCTCAGCAACTTCATGGATTTATGATTCTTAATATGTACCAGTTTTTTTTCTTTCCATTCCTTACTTTCTTATCACAAATTTGTGGGAGTGTTTTAAATAATGAAAATTGTCTTTAGACTATTTTTCTTAAATGCTAAAAGGAAATTAAAGAAAAATCTGTTTTCCTGGATACAATCACTGAAATGTCAAAAGAATGGGTCTTTAGATACATTACAATTGGGAAAAATAGAGCATCTTTTATAGTAATCGTGTATAAAACCACCAGATGGCATCTCCTAGTTCCTGTAGAAAATTTCTGTTTTCTTGGTAGATGAAACATTTAAAAGAACAAATAAATTATGCTGTCTCAAAAAGAGGTGTTTCCAACCACTGACTGCTTAATTTTTTGTATTCTATTGTACTTTTTTTTCACATGTTAGTCTCTTGCTTCTATTTTTACTTATATAATAAAATAAATATTGTATTGCCTATGTAACACTATAAGGGTTATGACCAAAAAAATAAAATTCTCTTCTTAAAATTTTTCTCCACAGACTTAAAGCCCACAGTCTATGTCAAATATCTGGCCAATGCTTATAATACAATAATGGTACTTCTGAATCAAAACTGCAGTTTTGCCACCAGTTTCACCAAAAGGCAAAATTAAATGTGTGACGTCTAAATGGACTCACTGATCATTCTTGTTTTCCTCTGAGAACTTCAAGCTGTGGCTTACAAACAGTTTTCTTGTAGAATGTGCTGTGAAATAACAAACTGGTTTTAATTTATCTGTTACCTTGGGGCTTTTTTTACTTCCTCAGTAGAGAAGCAGCAAGATATAAAGAAAGAATTCTGGAAAAATACACCATCTAGAATGTTTCCAAAGCCCTCTTCTGATAACAAATATTGTTATGGTCAAACTTGTTGGAGAAATAACTGATTAAACAAAGATAAATGTTTTTATTTATCTGTTTGTTTTGTTTCCTATTCTAATGTGTTTGATGAATCTGTCAGAGGAAAATATGGATAAAAGTTACCTTGATTGAATCATTCCACAATGTATAAATATATCAAAATATCACATGGCAACCCACAAATATATACAATTATTATATTTCAACTTTAAAAAGGTGGTATAAGCAATTCTTTTACCCCAGTATGCATACTTTGTTCATTTCTTATCAAGATTTGTATTCCAAAAAACACACTTTGGGAAATGTTGACCTGATGGATGTTAATGTTAACCATGAGTCTTAAAGAATCAACTATAAAAATTTCAACATCATCAGTAATGATTTAATTTTTGATTGTAAGTGTGACATTAATGAATGAATAAAATTAGAATATTTTTTCTATTCTAATTCCTACAAAAATATATTCCATTTTAAGTTTAATGAATATCATCACATATTTTTTCAAAGAGAAATATTTATTTGAAAGCACCTGAATAAATGACCAAATTTTCACATTTTATGTAAGATGTGTTGGTGCAGTCTGTGACATGGCACAACTATTCAAATATATTTTTAAAATATATTTTACAAATTCTCTGCTGAAGCATTTAGGATGCTGAAGTACAAAGCTATTATTTGAACTATCTAAATACATTTGCCTCCCTCATTTTAAGGCTATTCCAGCTCAAGGAGGTAAATTAATCTGTGAACATATTACTGAAGGTCGAGTAATAGGAAAAAAAAGCAAAATTAATGAGAAAACAATAACAATAAATACACAGAATAACTGCGACATAAACAAGAGAAAGTTTTTTTCTCCCTCCCGTACAGATGATACACAAAGGTTTCCAGCCCCAGCTCCTCAGCCTTGCTGTTGTGCTATAAAGGGCTTCCACTCCAAAGGCCACCTCATGGTCCCCAAGGTTTCAAAATCTAGGTGCTCATTCTAACCAGCAAAAAGGAGAGAGAGATGAACATGGCTCCATGTAAGAGCATTTCCTGGAAGTTGTACACCCTGCTCCCCTTACATCCATTAGCTAGAATTTTGACATATGGTCAAACCTAAAGGGAAGGAAACTATGTGTCCAACTAAAAACTAAAAATAAAATGAGAATAGTGATTGGGAGATAATAAGCAGCTCCTGACACTCAGGAAGCTAGTAAAGGCAGAACTTGAGAGTTAATTTGAGCTCTTTAGGATTCCTGTCCTTTTATTCACTACCTCATTTACCCTTTTTATGTGAATATACTCAGGTTCTCCACTGTTAAATTCTTCAAGCCCTGTTTTAAGTCTCCTCTACCTCACAAAGCCTTTCCTAACTACCACACCCCAGAACAATGACTTATCTATTGGAGTTTTGCAGTATTCAATATGTACCACAAATTCTGGGCTGAATTGTCTTGAAGGCACTTCTGTTTGTATGCAGCCTTTCTCCAAATGGATTGCAAATTTCAAGAGAACAGGGAGCATTACTTTACTACAGGGTTGTGGCTGGTCTCGGCTTTTGATTTGTGGTGTCTAATGACATTTGAGTTCTCATTCTACTTTACTGGATGTGACCTTGTTGACCATGGCTATATACAAAATCTCACCCCACGCTTTGGCTTCTGTGGCACTACTTGCCAACTCTTCTTATGAGTAACAACTAGCATGTTAGTGTTAGAAAGCTGTGTACCTGCAGTCCACAAGAGAAGAGATCTTGAACTTTGTACCCCCTCAATGTTCACCATTAGGATATTTTTAATACAGTCAAAATTTGCAGACTACTGCCATGCAGACTAGACCTATTATATAGACATATTTTGTTTGGCTCATACAAGGTCGTTAAAAGAGTGACTTAGTTGTCAACATTTAAAAATCAGGACTTGTCACATTAAAAAAGAAAACCAAATTTCACTACCCCTTGAAAATTCAAAGATTTGAGACACTGGGCCAACATTCCCACATGCTTTAATAGTTTTGACCTGGGTAGCTGTCATCCTCTGTAGCAGAGGCAAGGGTATGTGTTCACTAAATCTCATTTCTTTTTCTTTCTGAATACAGAACTATTAGTTTATTAAGTATGAAATGTCTGATTTCCTTAAGTGCTAAGTTTGATGATTGATACCTCTGACATTTCACTTTGACACTTCTTGTTTTATATTTATTGTAAAGGTACATCCTCAGTCTTTAAAATGCACATTTTGGCTTCTGATTATCTTTCACGTTTTTTAGAGCAATTTTGTGAAACCACAAATAAGTCAAAAATCTGTGTTATTTTAGAATATGAGTTCCATCATGGAACCAATGCAGCCCACAAACTCGAAACATCAATGAAGTGTTT
Source organism: Eulemur rufifrons (assembly GCF_041146395.1). Lineage (NCBI taxonomy): Eukaryota > Metazoa > Chordata > Mammalia > Primates > Lemuridae > Eulemur > Eulemur rufifrons. The sequence continues at coordinate 62,780,260 of NC_090998.1, read as the reverse complement.
GGGAAGGACGTGGCTAATGAACACACAGTACATCGATGGTTTGAGAAGTTCCATTGCAGTGATTTGAATCTTGAAAATGAGCCACGTGGGTGACCTGAGACCAAGATGGATAATGATGAGAAGAGCACTGTAGTGGAAGCGAATCCATCTCAACCTAGGTGCGAATTAGCAGCAAGGTTTGATGTTACTATTAAAAAGATATTGGACCATTTGAAACAAATCAGCAAGGTAAAGAATTCATGCGTACCACATGAATTAAACCAGCATTAGAAGAGAAATCATCTCAAAGCTTGCCTTTTTTTTTTTCTGCAATGACATAAAGGCAAACCATTTCTATACCATATTGTTAAATGAGATGAAAAATTGATTCTTTTTGACAATTGCAAGCATTTGGCACAATGGTTGGATAAAGATGAAGTGCTGAAACACAGTCCAAAACCAAATGTTTATCAAAAGAGCTAATGGTATCTGTTTGGTGGTCCAGCGCTGGTATTATGCACTACAGCTTCGTGAAACCTAGTCAATCCATTACAGTGGATGTCTACTGCAACCAAAAGGATGACTTGATGAGAATGCTTGCAATTAAACAATGTAGATTGGCCAATAGAGATAGGCCAATCCTCTTGCAAGACAACACTAGACCACATGTTGCACAAACAATACTGCCCAAACTACAGAAGCTGGACTTGGAAACTCTCTTGTCATCCACCATATTCACCAGACCTTGCACCAACTGACTACCACTTCTTCCAGGCTTTGGACCACTTCTTGCAAGGAAAAATATTCAATTCTCAATAAGCTGTGGAAAACTCCTTTTGCAATTTCATTGCCACTCGCTCTCCAGGCTTCTTCACTGCTGGCATAAACAAGCTACCATTAAGGTGGCAAAACTGTGTCAATAGTTTAGGCACATACTTTGATTAATTGTACTTCTTCTTGTTTGAGATAAAATAAACTTTTGATTTAAAGTTGGACATTTCATATTTAATGGCATAATAAATTACCTTTCCCAATAAATTAGGTATGGCTGTTTGAGTTCAGCCAATCAAATATAATTAAAAGTATATATGTCACTTTGAGGAATGGCCACTGAAAAAATTGTCTATACAATGAATAGTAATCACTTTCTTATCCTGTAAGATGGACTGATGTAAAAAATACACTGGGAAGACTTCAAGACTATGATAGATAAAGAAGGAGACTGGATCTCTGAACTATTACATGGAGCAGAGTTCTCATGCTAATCCTCTCTGTTACATAAACAATAAATAAATATTTATTGTGTTAAACCATTGGGATTTGGGGATTGCTTGTTACAGCAGTTAACCTAACCTCTTTAAATAATGGTAGGCAGTCTAAGTCACAATCATCTCCACCAAGACTGATTTATCTTTCTAGTATCTCTAAGCAGTTGATTTATTGACTTTTATGGCAGTCACAGAGTAATTTTTGAGGACCAAATTTAAAAGAAATTTGACAAACTGATGCTCTTTACAAAATATTAATAATTTACAAAGGTCCAGACTACTTGTCATAAAATGAATAAAGGATTATATGTGTACAGGTTTGAAATGGAGGATTTAGAAGGTACTTTAAACAGTCTCCAAATATTTGAAAGGGTTTATACAATGAAGAATTGAACATGTTCTGCATAGCGTGGATGGCATATTTAAGACTGAATGGGTAGAAATAGAAACTGAAAAACAATTTTTAAAGGGAATAATAGAAAATATTCTAACATTGGGTTAATAGGTTGAACAAGAAGACCCCTGAATTCCAGAAACATATAATACCTAGATTTTATTAAGTTGGTGCTATAAAAATTACTAATACTCAAGTCTGTATACTTATTATTGGTTCTGCTTTGCTTAAAATATTACAATGTTTTGTTTTGTCTGTCGTGGCTTGGTTTGCTTTAGTTTTTATTACTATAGTGACCTTACAATACTTTGTTTTTACAAAGTAAGCTTCCTCTATATCACAGATTGATTTGCTTATTAAGAACATAAAATGAAACTGCCTTGGTAAAGTAATTAGCAATCAATGAGTCCTAATCATGCTCGCATTTTTAGTTTCATAGTTTCTAATATTGAAGATAGATAGATGAGGTTTTATGTTTCTTTGTACGAATAGGCCTAATGACTATTCAATTTACAGCCATCTTTAAATTTCATAAATTAATAGAATCCTAATTAATGTTAACATAATTAAAATATATAAAAGACCTTCCTAAAATAATTTCTTATCTGAAATCACCAAGTCTTTCCATGTGTTTGTCCTTCTTTAAACTTTTTTCAATCTATTATATATACAACCTAATTTGAAATAAAAATGTAAAAGATACAGTTGAAATCCCCTAGGTCCCCTTCTCCAATCCTATTCATCTCTTTCTTTTTCCAGAAATAAGTGTGAGCCTAACTTTGGAATTTATCATTCCCATATATCCTTTTAAATTATTACTACATGAGTGAATATCAATAAATTGTACATTATTGATTTGCCTGCTATTAAAACATATATATGCACCATACAGAATGCAATTGGCTTTTTCTTGTTCAACATTATGTTTTGTTTTTTAAAAAGTAAATGTATTTTTGTTATATATTTTACTTATTTTTCCCTTTAAACATTTAAACAATTAGCTAATTTGTGGAATAGTTAATCCATCCACATGGTTTCCAAGTCAATAAGCATAAAATGCTATAGAATTAACAGTCTTCCTCCCACCTCTATTCTTTAACCACCCACTCTCCACCCGCGTTAGTCCCCCAAAATAGGTACCCATGGTTACTATGTTTCTTGTCTATCCTTCCAGAAATATTTGAAGTGTGTAGACAAATAGTAGTGTGCTATACATGCCATTCTGTACATTGCTTTTTTATAATATGTTATCTTTTCTTATCAGTGTATAAAGGACATCTTTATCCTTTCTTAGTGTAGCATAATTTCATTTTATGAATGAACTCTAACATATTTAAGTATTGTTCCATTGATAGACATTAAGGTTGTTTCTGTGTTTTAGCAAATACAAATCATGTAGCAACATATAACACACACACATACATAATTTTGCACATATGAGTGATATTAGTTAACTAACACAGTGTAATAAATTTGGTGGGCTAAGAATTCAGGCTCAGTTTAGCTAGATTCTTCATCTCAATAACTTTTACAAGGCTATCATTAGATGTTGGCCAGGTTTTATGTACTCATTTGAAGGCTTGACTGGGGGAGGATCTGTTTTCAAGCTCATTCACACAGTTGTTGGCAAAATTCAGCTCCTTAGAGGTTAATGGAGTTAGGACCTGAGTCCCCACTGGCCGTTGGATGGAGGCCATTATTACTTCTGTGCCAGATGGATGTCTTCATAGGACAGCTCACAATATAGAAGCTTGCTTCTTTCAAAGCAAGGATTCTGACAGGGGTGGGAAGTGACAGATAAATAGATGATTAATAGATGATAGATAAATAGACAGATAGATATCAAAAGAGGGTGCCCAAGAAGAAAGCTAAAAAAGTATTCCCATAATTCCATGTTATAATGTTTTCTCCTACCACTTATTTGACTTTTAATTTTAAAATAGAAATAGATAAGAAGAGACGCGTAAAGTAGAACTACTTCAAGTAACACAAAGACCTGCAGTGAGAAGCAAAGCTGCCTTGGTCACCACAGCCTGAAGCAGAGTTGCACAGATGAGCCCAGCCAACCTGCAGATGCGGTAATAATAACAAATGATTGTTGTTTTGAGCCACTGAATTTCATATTTGTTATGCAGCTAATGAATTCATATATGTTAATCAGCATTTTTCTTTTTGCTTTTAAATTATTCCTAGATGTGATCGGAAAAATGATTAGCCCAGTCATATTGATATTAAAAGACTAGTATTTTAAAATTTCTCATATTGATTTAGGCATATTTAGTTAATTTATTTTATTGCAATATTTTATTGTATATTAAAATTTATCCAACTTCTCTTTGCTGAACATTTACATTGTTAGCATTTTTTAAATTATTCTTTAAAACATCTCTGAGAACATGGAGGCTGCAGTGACAGCTCAGTTTTTGAATCTTTCTAAATTGTCACATAAAATCTGAAAAAGCAACTAGTTAACAAAACCAAATTTGCCTGCTATCACCTGCCCCCATGGCACCACTGCCACCTGGTACTTCACCTACAGTGCAGCACTGTGCCACAGACTTGCTAGCCACCAGCTACCCTCTGCCATATGCTGCCATTACACCTCAACAGGGGTGGAGTGAATGCCCACAACCCTGACACCCATGGCCAACCCCTAGATAGCCTTGCCTAGCAGCTACTGCCACTGCTAGGCAAGGCTATCTAGGCAGAGCAATCTCCTACAATTTGCTTAAGGTAGATTTTACAATTACTTGTTCAAAGTGAATAGTCCATTTTCTGAGTTTGCATGAATTTGGGAATCCCAGCTTCTTTTTTCAGATTGATGTCCAAATATTTAATATGTCCAAAACATATTAAATAATGATCTCTTCCCCCATTGTTACCTTATATGTAAAACACTATTTTGAAAGTGATCAAGAAAAAGCAATTTACAATTATTTATTTGAATTTTCTTATCCTCATGCTTTAAATATTCATAATATTAATAATAGCTTACATCTGTATGAGCACTTTACAATTTTAAAGAATTCTAACATGCATTTCAACAGGCATTTCAAACTCAGATTAGAATTCCCCATAACTATACGTAATAAAATAGTGCAATGTTCTTTTTTGTACCTACGAGTCTCTCAGTTTCTTAGTTACCTATTATGTTATGTTTCATCAAAAACACTTGCATATTTATACCAACATTCTGTTTACCCCTTAGATTATTCATGCCTGAGTGGAGTTTCAGCTGCAGAAATAGGAGGTTTAATGAGTTTCACGGGGATACCTCATTCCAAGAACAAAAACTGGAAAAGGTATAAACACAAATGCCTGCATACTAATATGGTCCCTTGTTAGAACTAATCTCAGGAGCACAAGATGATAGATAGTCCCTACACAATATACATCTCCTTTAAGGGAGCCTTTACTTTCAATTCAGTTTTCTTTGTACAAGTCAATCTCCATAGACACTGCACTAATGCTAAGTATATAAACCACAAAAGCCCAAAGGGAAAGGTTACCATTACTCTACCCTGAATATTGCATTGCTCTGCACCTGCTCAGGTTTTCTTTTAGACTATTGCTTTGTTCTGCTGATCTTTTTTTAAAAAATATAATTATTGTTGTTTGTAATAGAAATAGGGCACCTTAAAAATAAACACTTAACTTATTAGCATTCTAAACATACCGTCTTTTTCTTTAAAAAAGAAATTTAATTTACTTTGGTTAAGATAATGAATTATAAAGTACCCTTTTTAGCATATTTAATATATGCTACATAGTGCTAGTCTATTGGGACAGCAAGCAAAGTCAATTTAAAAGAATGAAAGTTAAGGTTGATTGAAGCACATGAAAAATGGAGAACTAAGGCAATTATTCATGCTTTTAAGATTAAAAATTTCAATATATGTATAAATAAAAAGATTTTGAATCTGTATAATTTAGATACATTATCTTATTTTTTTTTCCCTGAGACAGAGTCTCACTCTCTTGTCCATGCTAGAGTGCTGTGGTGTCAGCCCAGATCTCAGCAACCTCAGATTCCTGGGCTCAAGCGCTCCTCCTGCCTCAGCCTCCCGAGTAGCTGGGACTACTAGCATGCACCACCACTCCCAGCTAATTTTTTTCTATTTCTATTAGAAATGGGGTCTCACTCTTGCTCAGGCTGGTCTTGAACTCCTGACTTCAAGCAATCCTCCTGCCTTGGCCTTCCAGAGTGCTAGGATTACAGGTGTGAGCCACCACACCCAGACCAGATACATTATTTTGTATATGGTTTCTGTGTGTGTGTGTGCGTGCAAGCATGAATGTGCAGCAAAATTACATGGAATTATAACCTTTATTTCTAATGTTCATAAAAAGTTTGGTTTTAAATTTTACAGAGCAAATTAAGCAAAGACTTCCAAAGGGCCCCAAATTTCTTAGGTGAGGTTTTTGAAGCAATGTGTTCCAATGATATTTAAGGAATTTTATTAATTTATCTGAAACACAGGAGGAAATACTGTTTGGTTCAGTTTTAAACCTTACTTTGAACTATATTCAGCACTTTCTGATGGACATTCTCTACATTTTCTGATTTTCTTGGATTTCAAAGAGAATAAATTTTAGTCATTAAAAGGTGCTGATTTTCCACACATAAAAGAATACTCTGCTGTGATACTCCTGTGGCAATGAGAAAGGAGATAGTCAAGAGGGACACATGGAAATGAGCATCAAAGGAACAACTAATTTATGTAAGGCACTGTACATATATTATTTATGTTATTATTGTGGTTGAAGTTATCTCCTGTAATTCCCTCATTTATTCCACACACAGAAAAAATTCTTCTTCCTGCTGGCAAATGATGTGAAGGAAGGTAGCAACTTGCCCAATCTGTAGGGTTAGTGAGTGCCAGAGACAAGATTTGAACTTTATAGGTTTTATGACTATAAACTCAATATCCTTTTTCATACACCATGAAACTAGGGGAAATAAACAGGGAATTTTAATTAAGGGTGTTAAAATGTCATCACCTAAATACACATCTAGGAACGACACCAATCGGATATCAGACTGAGGTGGGGGGTGGGAGGGGGATGGGGGTATGCCTACACAATGAGTGCATTGTGCACCGTTTGGGGAATGGTAACACTTGAAGGTGCTGACTCGGGAAGGGGGGGTGGGAGGGGAGGGACATATACCTACCTGATGAGTGCAATGCACACTACCTGGGGAACGGACACGCCTGGAGCTCTGACTTGGGGGGAAAGGCGGTACATGGGCAACGTATGTAACCTGCAATTCTGTATCCCCCATAACAATAAGATGAAATAAAAAAAAAATGAAAAAAAAAAGAGTGTTAAAATGTGAAAATGTTTCTAATAAAACCATCAGTTTGCTCTTAGTGTTCTTTTATGTTGTTGAAAAGAATGAATATATTGCCGACATCATTTATCTAAGAAACACAAGTGCTCAGAGAAGTTAAAAACATTAGGCACTACAGGCTCTAAATGTATAGAACTTACAAATATTTTATGTGCTTTAAATATCATTTATTGCATGATTATTTTATGCCAGTCATAGTTCCATTATCACATTTAATCTGTTCAACAAGCAGATGAGAAAAGTATTATTAACTAATTTTTATAGAAGATACTGAGGTTCAAAATTGATAAATATCACAGAGACCTTCAGGGATTTATCAGAATTCAGTGAAAGTTCTCCCAACATCTAATCCTCTATATTTATATTCTTCTGACTTCTTCAAGCTGACTGGTCAATACATCAAAGATAGAGGACATTCAAGAGCCCAAACATGATTCCAAGTTAGAGAAATGGAATAATTGTGATTATTCATGTTTTCAAACTTCCTTTTTTCACAGAGTAACTCAAGTATTTGGCTTTCAAAATATCCAAGTAATAATCTCAATCCTTTCTTTTCACTTTACCCAATGAAATTAATTTTTTTTTAAAAACTTGACCATCAAAATATTTTCAACCACATAAAAAAATAATAAGAAGCACTTCTTTTTTTTTTTTTTTTTTTTGAGACAGAGTCTCTCTCTGTTGCCCAGGCTAGTGTGAGTGCCATGGCGTCAGCCTAGCTCACAGCAACCTCAAACTCCTGAGCTCAAGCGATCTTCCTGTCTCAGCCTCCCAAGTAGCTGGGACTACAGGCATGCGCCACTATGCCCGGCTAATTTTTTCTATATATATTTTTAGCTGTCCATATAATTTCTTTCTATTTTTAGTAGAGATGGGGTCTCCCTCTTGCTCAGGCTGGTCTCGAACTCCTGAGCTCAAACGATCCGCCCACCTCGGCCTCCCAGAGTGCTAGGATTACAGGCGTGAGCCACCGTGCCCGGCCTAAGAAGCACTTCTTTAGAATTTCTCAAATATGCTGATAGTAAATGTTATAATATTTCCAATCATGATTCAGAAAGGCCATCTATCTCATCAGTTAAACACTGTGGCTCTGCAGTTCAGATTTCCAGAATCCAAATCCTAGTTCCAGAACTTATTTTCTTACATGATGACATAACATTTCTGAATCTCACTTTCTCCATGTGCATGATGAAGATAATCATATGCTTATGATTCATTTAGGACACTTGGTTATAAGTTTCACAAAATTCTACTCAACCCAAACTTAATCAAAATGCATTGGGTTTTAAATAGAGTTTAGAAGTTTCAAGAGTGCTTTGATCATGGCTCTGGTTCCATTTTTTTAAGGTTTTGTGCCAATGCTGACTCATTTCAGGGTAGCCAAATGGCTACAGTAGTGTGAGCCTCACATTTCACACTCTTGCTTCCAGAGTAAAAGAAACTTACGCTTCCCACAACCATCAAATACAAGCTGTCAGCTTTCAATCAGATTTAACTACTCAGAAGCTCATGCCCATCTTTGCAAAACATTTCTATGGCAGAAAGAATGGGAGGGAGTATTTTTAATGGTTCTTTGGACCAACGTATGGATCTGGAAGTAGGTTCAGACTTAAACCACACAGTGAGGAAAAGGACAGGAACACTAGCTATGTATGCCAAAATCAATGTCCTCTGCAGGCTGCCACGAGTGGTTGTAGAATTGAAAGAAATAATACATGTAATGTACCTAGCAGAGACTCTGACATTATAAAATATACATAAATATTAGATAATATTCTCCTAATATTTTTACTTTATTTGCATTTCATTTGATGATTTTATTAGCAATCTAAAACATAGAAGGCAAGATCATATGCTATATCTTAGAAATTATTTTTCTAGGATATTTGTTCTATATAACTGAATTAGACTGTTGTTATTTTATGTCCTGAATGTGGCTTATACAGAAAGCCAAATCACATATCTTGGTTCAAACAACTTTGGTCTCATCCTCCTTTATTTTTTTCATGAAAAATACTCATAAATTGAATTAATTATTCAGCAAAAGTTGATTTGGCAATATAAATTGCCACAGAGTAATTTCACGAACTAGTCAGTTGAATGAACTGAATGAACACATGCAATACTCAAACTTCATGTGCTCATGATACACTTTCAAATGTAACAATTTTTGGCTGAATACTTAAAAAGATTTAAAGAAAATAGGTGATTTTTTTAAAAAGCACATTTCAGAAAATTGAAGGGAAGAAATCTTCCTTTTTCAGTTATTCAACTATGCACTTAAGAGCTGAGCCCCTGTGTAGTTTTATTTTCTACTCTAATGACACTCTCACGAATTGACAAAACAAACTTTTCACATGTTCTGATGAACATGTCATTTCTCTTCTTTCCACCTTCCCTTTTTACCTTATCTCTTTCATTATTATAAGAGGTTCTGTGTCACTGCACCCAACCCAGTTTACCATAATGATAATAATAGTTAATATTTATTGAGTGTTTATTATTTGTCAGAGACTGCTTTAAGTCTTTTATATGTATTAACTCTTTTAATCCTCAAAAGTGATGACATTTCTTGTAAAATATTTTTATGGTCCTTTATGTAGTAGCATATATTATCATGAACATTTAAGTAAACCTATCTTTCATAGCAGACTTCAAGGAGTCATGTTTATAGTTTAAATAAATCACTACAAGAAGGAATGTTTATATTATCATTTCCCAACACACACACACAGACACACACACACACACATCCCTGCTATGCTATATATCTAGACATACAGCTTTCCAACTAGCATGAATCGCCATGCACAAGAGCTTCACAGTTGCTGAGCTTACAGCTTTGGATTCATTTACATACAAATACTGCCTACCTGCCTCTGAATCATAGTTTCAAGTTCCTGGAAAACAGGATCTAATTGTAACATCTAAGTTTAAATGTCCATGAATGATTCACTTCGCTATATCCAACAGGAAGAGTCTTATATTATAGTTTAAAAAAAGAGAAAGGATAAAATGTACCATAGACTGATCAATCTGGCCATTAGCAATAAGATCCCTGATAAAATGAAGCAATATTACATTAGAACTTAATGGGATTGGAAGGAAACAGAACATAAGAGATCAGTAGAGGCTGGACAAGGGAAAATGTAGATACTATACAATTTCCTAGCTTTATGTCTAAGGACCTGAGCAAGTGTTTTAGTAATGAACATGGCAAATCAATGAATTATGTATAATTGGTTATTTAATTATGCTTAACTGCACAGCAAACTTGTTTTTTTCTGTAATGTCAGTCGAATTATTGTCTTTAATTTCTCATAATTTAAATAAAAGAAACCTTCCTAGTGTTATTATAAAGTTATATCAGGATAAGGACTTCCACCAGAAATTCTAGTTAATTTGCATTTCTCTGATCATCAAAGAAATGCAAATCAAAACCACAATGAGATATCACCTAACCCCAGTAAGAATGCTTTTATGAAAAATTCCCAAACATTAGATGCTGGTGTGGATGTGGAGAGAAAGGAACACTTATACACTGTTAGTGGGACTTCAAACTAGCCCAACTTCTATGGAAAACAGTATGGAGATTCCTCAAAGAACTAAAAATAGACCTACCATTTGATCCAGCAATCCCACTACTGGGTATTTGCCCATAGGAAAAAAAGTCATTTTATCAAAAAGACTTATACTTGAATGTTTATTGCAGCACAATCACAATCACGAAGATGTGGAATTACCCCAAGTGCCCACAAATTCATGATTGAATTAACACAATGTGGTATATGTATATATGGAATACTATTCAGCCACGAAGGATGACTTAATGCTATTTGCAACAATATGAATGGAAATGGAAACTATTATCTTAAGTGAAGTATCTAAAGAATGGAAAGACAAACACCACGTGTACTCACTATTAAATTGGAATTAATCAATTGGCACACATAGAGGAAAGTATAACTCAGTAGAAATCAATCAGGAAATGGTGGGGGATGGGCAAAAACCTACCCAACAGATACAGTGAACACTATCTGGGTGACAGGCACACTTACAACCCTGACTCAAGCATTACAAAAGTGATCCTTGTAACCAAAAATATTCGTACCCCCATAACACTCTGAAATAAAAAAAAAAAATCTACTGGCACCTTTTTAAAAAAACTTTTTTTATTTCAGCATATTACAGGGGTACAAATGTTTAGGTTATGTATATTGCCTTTGCCCCACCCGAATAAGAGCTTCAGGCGTGTCCATTCCCCAGACGGTGTACACTGCACCCATTAAGTGTGTATATACCCATCCCTCCTTCCCCCTCCCATCTGCCCCACACCCCATGAATGTTAGACTGTGAGCTCCCTATCCACCAGCCCTCCCAGGTGCTGCTTGCCTGTTGACTCCAGGAGAGCCGGGCAAATCCTGAGTCAGAGAGACATTGATCCAGCATGGGTACCCCACGGGTGACTTGAGACCAGCACTCTTCTCCCTGGCAGGGTCAGGAATTGATCTCCGGGGCCCAGGGGACAGGCCTGCAGACCAGATCCCATACACCCAGGTCTGGATCGCATTGCCCCAGGCCACAGAAGGGATACTGTGAAGGAGCCTACTGAGGTGTGTGTGCCTTCAGGGGCAGATCAGAGTACTTGAGGGGCAACCCTCCTCCCACCGGAGGGCTGTGTTCCCAGCTCAGGCTGCCATCCTGGGCAGGGAACCTCCTGGTCCGCATCACAGCAGACCAGATCCACTGGTTTGAGGTCCTGCCTGCTGGCAGAGGCCCAGAAGAAACTGCGCAATAGGCGGGGGTGGGAAAGGAGTGAGGCCTGCTCCAGACTGCAGGTCTCAGACAGCCCCACCCCCGACATGCAGACTTTTTGGCTGAGTGGGGCCATTTCAGCCCCTCCCTGGCAGCTTTGCCTAGAAGCAGAGAACAGACCTTTGACCCCTGCTAACAGCATTTGTGGAGCTTGAGGGCAGGCTCACCCAACCCAGCTCCATCCAGCCTCACTCCACCATCTACCCTTACTGAGGTGGAGAATAAGGACACATCTGAAAGTCCTAGGGCCCCACCCACCACCTGAGGCACTACAGGTGCCTCTCCAGGGGAAGGAGAGCTGGTTACAGGACCCAGAAACAACACTGCAGCTGCTCCTCCCGGCAAGCGCCACCTACTCACAGGGAGGTCATTCTGCACACCTTTTACTGCTGCTACTGGCTCATCATACAGGGTGTGGTCGAATCTGCTGGCATCTTTAACTGAAGAATTATTAGGAACAAAAACTTTACTGTTTGACATGATCAAATTACAAATATTATGTACTCATAATAATTAAAATAAAATAAATATTTACTTTAAAAAAGTTAAGAAATGATAAATGTTGGTGAGGGTATGGAGGAAAGGGGACCCTAGAACATTGTTGGGGGGAATGTATAATAGATTAGCACAGCCATTATGAAAAACAGTATGAAGTTTTTTAAAAGAAATTAAAAATAGAACTACCATATGACTCACCAATCCCTCTTCTGGGTATATACTCAAAGGAGATAAAATTACCACTTTATAAAGATATCTGCATTCTCAATTTCACTGGAGCATTATTCACAATAGCCAGTATGTGGAAACAACCTACAATGTCTGCTGATGGATGAACAGATAAAGAAAATATGGCACATGTATACATTGGAATATTATTTGGTCTTAAAAAGGATATCTTGCCATTTGCCACAACATAGATGGACCAGGAGGACACTAAGCTAAGCGAAATAAGCTAAGTACACAAAGAAAAATATTACACAATCGTACTTTTATGTGTAAAATATATTTTAAAAAGATGTCAAATACACAGAGATAGAGAATGAAACATTACATACTAAGGGCAGGGTGTGGGGAGGAGAGGAAATAGGAAGATGTAGATCAAAGAATACAAAGTCACAGACATGTATATTGAACAAGTTTAGAAATCTAATGTACAATATGAGGAATAAAATTAAAATTGTATTATATTAGAGGTTTTTGTTAATTAAGATTTTAGCTGCTCTTGTCACAAAAAAGCAACTATGTGAGATGATAGATATTAATCTGCTTTACTATAGCAATCCATTTACTGTCTATATGTATTCTATAACATCATGTTGTAAACCTCAAATACACACAATAAAATTCATTTTAAAAACTGAGTAGCTATTTTGCTGATTTTAATATGTACAGATACAGAAATAACATTAACAATATTAAAGATAAAGAAATTAATATGAAATCTCATAAAAATGTTCTTAGCTAAATGATTGTCATAAATAAAACACATCATTTGAAATTTTCATTTTAAAAAGCATAAACCCAGGTCTTCATGTAACAAATATCAATAAACAGTGTATTTTTAATTAGAATTCAAATTGCTTGTATTTTAAAGCATGAAACTTTACTGAAAATCATTCTTTTAAATTCACATAGTGTTTTTAATTTCATGCAGTGCTTTAAGTATTGAGTAGCCTGTAGCTCCGGTATCTTCCTATTTATTAAATGAATTTTGAATAAAGAACTGATACTGAAATGCATGTTGTTATATTTCATTGAATGAATTGTCAGCTGGGCGCCGTGGCTCACACCTGTAATCCTAGCACTCTGGAAGGCCGAGGCAGGAGGATCGCTCAAGTTCAGGAGTTCGAGACCAGCCTGAGCAAGAGCGAGACCCAGTCTCTACTAAAAAATAGAAAGAAATTAACCAGACAACTAAAAATATATAGAAAAAATTAGCCGGGCATGGTGGCGCATGCCTCTAGTCCCAGCTATTCAGGAGGCTGAAGCAGTAGGATTACTTGAGCCCAAGAGTTTGAGGTTGCTGTCAGCTAGGCTGACCCCACGGCACTCTAGCCAGGGCAACAGAGTGAGATTCTGTCTCAAAAAAAAAAAGAAAGAAAGAATTGTCTACATAGATCAAAAAAAGTAAATTTTGATTTTTCTGACTTAATAGAGAATATTTTAGTACTGTACAACCAGCCTAGTCACTTGAACTTTTAGAAGTCGTGTTACATAAAAATTTCCTGAGGGAAATATTATAACATAGAACACAGATTTAGATGCTTAAAATTACTATTAAATCTATAAAATTTAACCAATTATAAGAATGATTACTTCAATAGTTGAAGATACTCTGCCTTCAGCTATCGTCTCCTTTTTTCCCCACAACTTCAGAGAGTTGGATACTATGGGGGAAATTAAGTACAGAATGAAATCATGATTTTTTAAAAATACTTGACCACTATTTTCTCAGATTAGCTGTTTTCTGGTCATTACTTCCTATGCATATGTGAAAGCACATTTGGAGAATCCCCGCTTTGAACCACTTTCCCCTCCTTCACTATTTTTTTCAGATCTATCCTAATTGCCTCCTTTGCTAAAGTCTTATTTGATCATCCTGGTTGAAAGCTTTTCCCTCTTTCAAATTGACATACTATTCTGACACATGGAATATATATTTTCACTATTTGTTATTATTTTGCCTCATAGAAATTGTCATTTGAATAGTCAAAATGTTGGTAATTTTATTTTATTCAAATTAGCATATGCAAAAGTAGTTTGTGTATGCTTTCAAATGTGATTCATTTCATTCTTTCACGTATACATTGTATATTAGATTTTATTACATATAATTAGATATATATCACTTTCCCATCTAGCTTGTAAAATCCTGATTGTCACTTTTCTTTTTGTTTTTAATGGGAAGAGCACAAAAAAATTTGTGTTGAAAGAATGAATGAGCAAGTGAACATGGCAGTAGAGAAGGGGTAAACTTAGTTATCACATTAACAAATGATATTAACGCGATTCTGTCATTTTCTATTTGTAACGTTTCCTAACAAGAGCTTCTTATATAAAAGATAATTAGAAAAGAGAAGCAATGAAAAATTTTGATCTACAGTATTTATTTTTAATTTAGAAGCATAGACAATCATCCATTCATTCAGCAGTATGCAGTCATTGCCTACTATGTATTATACCTTATAATAGGTATGAGAGAGAAAAAAATCATAAATCAAATATTTATTGAGTTTTTATATCTCAAGTACCATTATAAATGTTTTACTTATTTTATCTTCACAACAAACCTACTTCACAGTTAGCAAGTGGTGAAAATGAAACACAGAGAACTTAAGTAACTTACTCAAGGATACACACTTCATGAATGGTAGAGAGAGGCTTCAAAGAAGGCAATCTAGTTTCATAGTCCATTCCCTTAACCATTACCTAGTACTGCTTCTCAAGATAAGATGTGCATACAACACTCAGTAGACCAGAAACTATTTTTATTGTTTTCATCACTGCATCCTGAACACCCACACCAATGCCTGGCACACTGCACATAAACAGTAGTTGTTGCTGAATTAATAAATTAATGCTCAAGAAGAATTCCTCTAAAGAAGTGAAATGGTGAGATAAAATCTATAATAGAACCATAAAAATATTGTGGAAGGTCTCAGGATACAAGATTTAACTTTGATAGAATTGAGACTGGTTTTATGAAGGAGTAACATCTGGGCAGTGTATAAAAGATACTAGTTACAAGAGTATCCCTAGGTATAGAAAATAGCATTTGCAAAAGCTCTGAGTCTTGTAATGAGTTAGGTTCTAGTGTTGGGTGTTAGTAGAAAATAATAGGGATGAGAAAACTGTAAAGTTCCTCTGGGATGGGACTATGAGGGGTAATGTATTTCAATCTCAGGAGATTATCTTTAATTTTATATGCAATGGAAAGACAGCAGGCTTGCTTTCTTTCTTCCCTTCTCTCTCTCTATGAATGTACATTTTTTAAGTGCTTCAATTCATAAGTGTTTTTTTTCTTGTAGGTGCTCCCAACTATATCTCAGCTAGATCCAGTAAAATATCAGTCATTAAAACAATATTTCAGTTGTTTAAACCATATAAAAAATTATTAAACCAAACTTCCACAAGGTCAAGGAGTATAACTAGTAATTTAACTGTCTATTAGGAAAAAATAAATAAATACTTTCAGAGGAAGATAATGCACAGTTTCTACAACTTTCCTCCACAATGTCTAACATGCAATCAAAAGTACTAGACTTCTAAGATGCAATAAAATGTGAACTATTGTTAATAAATTTTAAAACTCAATAGAAAAACCCCTGAGATGGCAAAGGTATTGAAAGTAGCAGACAAGCGCTTTAAAATAGCTCTTGTAAATATATTCAGTAAGCTTAACAGTGGATTGGAGGCAACTGAAGAATCAGTGAACTTGAACATAGATCAATTGTAGTTATCTAATCTGAAGATAGAGAAAAAGATTATAAAAGCATGAAACATGAACATGGCCTCAAGAAGTGTCATAAATACTAATTGGTCCGGTATACATGTGAATGGGGTTCTACAAAGGGAAGAGGAATAATAGGGCAGAAAATAATATTTAGAGAAATTTTTTCACAAATTTGGGGAAATTCAGCTAAACCTACACAGGGTAAATACAAAGACAGTATACTTAGGGACATCATAATCAAGTTGCCAATGAATATCAAAGATAAAGTGAGCGTCCTAAGTAGCAAGAGGGAAAAATACTTATTACATTGAGGGGAACAGAAATATGAATCGTGTGGACTTGTTTCTTATCAGAACAAAAATGGAGAAGAAAACGAAATAACATCTTTAATATGTTAAAAGAAATCATAATTCTATGCCCAGAGAAAATATTTTTTAACAATAAAGATAACATAAAGTTACTCTCTTAGATAAGTCAAAGCTGAGATAATTCATCCTAGAAATCCACACTTCAAGAAATGCAGAAGATTATAACATGTGATTGGGTAGACTGTTCTTACTCATTTATGTATTTCTCCCACTTTATCTCACCAGACCCTACACTAGGTACTCAATAAGTATTTTTTTTTCAAAATCCATATTTGTAATTAATTGACAAATAAAAAATAGTTTTTGTACCAATTGTCTGAACTATTAATACTTCATTCTCTAACTTTACTTTTGCAATTTTTATTTTCCTAGCCCAGTTTTGTTGTTTGAAGAGATTGATTTTGAAGATTTTGATTTACTTGTACTCTTCAAAAATTTTGCTAAAATTACATCAATATTTAGAGAAGAAATAAGACTTGTAATATCCAAACAGAAATTCTGAATAACCAACAATTTTCCTTGAAAGATTTACAGTTTCATTTTACGACTGCCTGAAGCACTCAAATAATTGCCTTCTGTTTAGAGACATTACACATTGCCATGATATAACATATTTTAATATCCCTACCTTTATTTTCTAGACACAATACAATTTAAAAAGCATTAGTGTGCATTTCTCTGAAATAAGCTTTAAACTATGGTCCGCAAGAAAGAATTATGGGAAATATTCTGCTCTTGTGTGTTTTTAAGTCAAAACAAAAAAACTATTACAGCTCTAAACCCTAATTCTGTATTTTAATTATCTTAGTTTCTAAAACTAGAATACAAACTCTTCAAAAATATAATGGAAATTAGTGTTTCTTGGAATCCTTTGGTACAATGCGTTCCACCTAGCAACTGGTCAGCCTCTGGTAAATGAAAGAAAGAATGAATGAATTTTATAAGTAATAGAATCACTAGATAGGTACACAATCTTTAAAATTCTAGTTATTGCAAAGTGGATATTAAAGAAATTGAATTATTTTCCATACAATATAATTATTTATATGTTTTTGACCTCATAGTCAAACACCATAAGATTATCTCTACTTTGAGTCCTTACTCTTTATTCTCTCTCTCTCTCTTCTCCCCATATTCCACTGAAACTCCATTCATCAAAGTCACAATGACATCCATCCTATGAAATGCAATGGCTTTCTTTCTATTTTCATATTCCTACTCGTAGTTCGAACAATACTCAACTTGATATTGGAACTCTTTTTTAGGTTTCTATGATACCACATTTGCCTCATTTTTCCTAGTTCAAGAGGTTCTAGGAATTTAATTTTATTAATATACTTTTTGTGTTTTTTTGTTGAAATGGTTTTATTTTTCTATAATATATTGATGATATGATATTAATATATTTTCTGATATCAACATGTTCTTTAATTATTGTAAATAACTTTAAGTACCTGTATGATTCTGGAGAGTTATTAGTTTGTTGAGATTTTTAATCAATTTCATAGGCTTTTTTATTCTATGTATTCATAAGCAGGTTTGCATAAATGACAGAAATATTTATTATGCTTTGATCTCAGAAGTATTTTAACTTTGAAAATAACGGAAAATAACTACATTTTTTCAGTTCTGTGGTAGTTTAAATAACATCAGATGTATCTGCAACAAACCATTAAGGGAAGACATTTTTAATAAATTTAATAAATTATTTAATAAATTTAATAACATATTTTCATTTTCTCCATGGTTATTAGCTTATTCAGAATTTCTTACCTTTTACTCCTGGAATCAATATTGGTAATTTTTCAGAAAATTATTTATTTCAATAATATTTTCAAATTTATTAGTAGGTCTATAAAAAGTAGCCTTTTAAATAAAGTCTCTTATTTGTATCTTCTGTTTTATGTCTAAAGTTAAATTTATCTTTTTTTTTTTTTTTGAGACAGGGTCTTGCTCTATTGTCCAGGCTAGAGTGCAGTGATATCATCATAGCTCACTGTAACCTCAAACTCCTGGGCTTGAGCTATCCTCCTGCCTCAGTCTCCCAAGTAGCTGGGACTACAGGCATACCCCACCACACCCGGCTATATTTTTTTCATTTATTACAATTGTCAGAGAGTTTATACTCTATTTTACTATACTCTTTCCAATGCCCATCCTCTACACACATGCAAAAACAAAAACAAACAAACAAAAAGAAATTTTTGGAATTCTTTGTAAATTATGTTTCTCTACTAAAATTTTATGTATGATCAATTTTCCACTTTGATCCTATTTATTTCCATTCTCATACTTTCTGTAAACTGTTTTTATCTTTCTGTCTTCTTTTTATGAATTATTTATTAATTTCTTATTTTTCTGTCCTTTTAAAATAATGCCCTCTTTGAATTATATTTACTTCTGATTGTACATTTGATCACTTCTCAGCCTTTTGGCTAAGATCAACTGTATGTTTGACTATATCCTGCAAGTTCTCAGTTATCTTTATATCTAAGAATTTTATTAAAGCAGATTCTATCTTCTATTTGAACAAATGGCTACTTTGGAATTTTTTTTAAATTAAGTTTTCAAATTTCTACTCTGTGTAGGGCTCTTTCCTTCTGAGAGAGATTATTCCCCATTAATGTCTGATACTTGCAGTCAGAACTCCCATTCTTCCCCGACACACTGCACCTCGCAGCTCCTCCTTCAGGCACCACAAGCATCATGTGCTTTTGTTGTCTGCACATATGGCTTCCAGAATTTCCATGCTTCCTAGTTTTGTAGAAGATATAGTTTATGAACTCTCTGTTCCCCTCCCCCATTTTCCTTGATGCTTTATGTGGTTTTTAGGAGAGAAATGAGAAGATAAGTAATTAAGCCATTGCTACTTTTTGGAAGCTGAAATTGTAAAATATTTACATGACCAAAATCTGCTATGGCAGAAAGGATATTTTCTCGCTGCTAAGGTCTCTGCTCATTGAAATATATGAATATACTTTTTATAGCATCTCCTCATTACTAAAGTTAATGTTAAATTAAACTTTTTAATCAACCAATCTATTTTTAAGTTAATTAAGTTTCAGGCATCCTGTATCTATTCAATGTGTGATTAAAATTTTAAAAGTTAAATTGAGTTTATGCCTAGGGAATTGTACTAACAGTGGTAACTGGATTACAAGACATTTTGTAACATAATGATTAAACTAAAATAAATCCAAAGAAAAACACAGTAAGCCATCTATTTGAATGTCTTCAATATTTAGAAAAGTAAGTAAATCACTAGAATAGTCTCTTTTTTAAAACCAAGGACTCATTGGTTATTTAAATGGCCTCCTGAAGTCACTATTCAGTGACTTCTTTTACAAGTTTGAGTAAATTAATTTGTATCTACGATGTGATCAAATCAAAAGTTGAGTTTTGGACTCCTTTAGTTTTCAAATATAAAATAAAAGACTTCCAAATCAAAAAGTGAGAAAGAAAATTTATAGTAATATCTAAATCTATATTAATACCTATTAATATAAGTTTTTAAATATCTCGACAAAAAAGTATTATCAAGTTCCAATTCTCCTTAGGTAATAGGTTTGTGGTAATAGGCTCTACCTAAATAATCATCAGTATACATGATCTACTCTTTTCCAATCTGTGGCCTTCTACATAACACCTTACTCTTCATCATAGTTGCATAGTCTCTCCTCCAGCTAACAAAATCATCTCTAAAAATTTGAATGGTACATTTATATTAATGATAACCTGTCTCTTAAAATTATACTGCATGCATATTTCAAACAATTATATTTTATTACCTTTAAGAGTTGCTACTTTCTTCTTGGTTAAGTTCCAACACTATATTTTGGTTACAATTTTGAACACACCATATTGTGTGTTCATTTACACTCTTATTTCACAGTTTTTATTCTAACCTCCCATTGTATTTGATTAATAGTTTACAGGCACTATGTGGAATTTGCTTCTAAGAGTAAACTGAGTATTTCTCTCAAAAGTACTATATATAATAGTTTTGTGGATATTGTATTAATAATTTCTATGATGCCTATATTAATGCATTTTTATGTACTTCACCTACAGTCACATAAACCCAGTCATCCATTTCCTTATTAATAACTTAATTGTGTATCTACAAAGTTTGAGCTTCTCTTCTTTCAGGTCTTTACTCAAATTTCAGTTCTTGGCAAGGACTTCCTTGGCCATCCTGTTTAGAAGTATACCTCCAATGTCCCCTACCCCCTAACATGATTTATTTTGCTCCATAGCACTTATCACTCTCTGATTATTATATAGGGATATTGCATATCTTTGTTCATGCTCTAGAAGAGTTCTTGGAATGCAGTAGGTTCTCAGTCAATATTTGCTGAATAAATAAAAAATAAACCCCAGAATAATATGGGCATCGTTGGAGAAGGTATGTAAAAAGATTCAGGAGGGTTTCAAGAAGCACTTAACATGATTTGCCAAGGGAAGGTTTATATGAGTTTTCATACTCCCTCCTAATATGCACACAGTTGTATAGAGCCATACTATGTGGCAGAATCTTGAAACAGAAAATAATATAGCTCTTAGCACTCAGGATTCATGTTCACAATGCAGATATTAAATTATTAGTGAAATGAGAAGGTGAGCATGTGCTATGAGGAATGTGAATATGCTAGGAGCTAGAAAACAGATTCAGATTTGCTAATAATAAGTTGCTTCTCCGTTTTCCCTCAGCTCTGTGTCTCATTCAGTCATCCTCACTGTGACTTCTCACTGCCCAGAATACTGTGCATGAAAAATATAAGACAGTTTTGTCTCTATTGATTTTTTCCCCTATTTTCTGGCATGCATAGTACTCTGGGCAATAAAGACCTCAAATACAGTTGGTGGCTCTACTATTTAAGGTGCTCCTCGGAGTCTAATGAAGCAAAGTGCTCTATAACTGAGCAGGTAGGGGCATCATTACTAAAGCAGCTGGAGTTATAGCTCATTTTGGCACTAGTGACTGATGCGAGGTGAAGAAAGTAGCAATATGCCAGGTGGAGATAAGTCACTTAGCTGGCTGATTACATCAAATTGCTTCCAATATAATCAGCCGGGACACATTTGCCAAATTGGCATTTCAAATCATTATACGGAAGTTGAATTAATCACCTAGGTATATGGCTTAATATTATGTGTTCAGTATGTGATCACAGTAGGCACTTAATAAAAACGTTAATTATAATATATGGAGGAGAAAAATAGAACAAATAAAATCATACCTGATTTTTCTAAAGTTAGACTTATCTTTACATTATGACTTTAGATATTGTCCTAATCAGAAACTCTGTTAGTTATCAATAAATGTTTTTGATTAGCCTAAAATCTTTACTGAGGCATCAAATGAGAAAACTTGTAAAAATAGACTACAACCTATAACAGTCAGCACCTGATTTTCTTTGTGTTATTCTCCATTTAGAGTCAATCAAGATTAGAGTACAACTCATTTTTAAATTCCCCTAGTTCTCTGTTGCTATGTGTCTGCCTGCTTCCAGATCAAAATTCAGCTGCGTTGTGTCCTGCATACATTCCTCTTGATTAAGAGGCTCTATTGGTTGTTCGTGATGAGGTTTTACACAGTCCCTTGATCCCATAGAGTTCATTTAAACTGTCTTGCCATTTTCACATTTCATTACATAGAGAAAATGAAACATAGGAAAGATTGAAGCATAGTAGACATCATTTTTCTAAGCTTTGAAGCTGATGACAAGACAAACGGCAATATGTGTTTTAAATCCTAGTAGAGTAACATTGAAATGAACGTACATGTTAACTTACAGTTCTGTAACTGTCTTCCTCTTCTATTTAAAAAATAACGTTGAATACCACTGCCTTGATACTATAAGACAGTGGTATTCTGTCTGTTTAAGCTGTTCTAAGAACTAAATGATTCCTTTTTTTAGGGACTTTAAGACTCTGACAAATCAAAATTATAGAGTTTCTGTACATCATTGTATCTGTAATTAAGGATACTGTATTGCACACTTAAAAATTTTTTACAATGGTAGATTTTATGTTAAGTGTTCTTACTACAATAAGAAAAACAAACAAAAAAGGTTGACTTCTTTATCTCAGTCACTGTCATTAAATTTATAGTATCATTATATTTCTATAGACTCTTCTGAGATAAAAAATAATATCAATTAAAAATAATTGATAGAGGTTTTCCTTTACCATTTCAAAATAATTTGGCTGGAGAAGCTTCTAAAATATCACTCCTGGCATAGGAAAATAGAGGGAAAAAATGCATATCAAACTATTGACTCTGGCTACCTTGGAAAGGATTATGATTTTACTTTTATTTATTTGACTTACTAAAATCATAAATGCTATGTTTTGAAATTTTTTAACAATATAAATTTAATCACAAAAGGAATCAACTCTCACTTCAAAGAAATTAATAAGCCTTTAGTTTTTATTAAGTACACTAATGACGGTTCATAAATTCATTTGCCTTAAACAATAAAATGAACTTACTCCACTGTTTTGATTTCATGAGTGTTTTATAATGGAGAGTTGGCTTATTTTTCTACCCTGTATCTGACACCCATCTTATTTGGGAAGAATTCCCCTGATCTAAGTGATGAGAGAATTCTATCTCCTGCTGCAGAAACTGAAGCATCCAAATAGCTCCTCTCTCTGACTCCCTAAAGTGCCAGGTCATGATACTTGACCAGTGAAATGCTTCAGCTTCAACCTTGAAGCTTGAGATAGTGATGCAAAGATGTAGGTCCACTTGACTTTAGTGTACCAGTATGGAGAGTCTTGCAGAGGTGCCAAAAGTGGCATTTTTTTAGCTTGACCTTGGCTATGTTCTTTGATGCCAAACCTTTTGGCATGCTTATTTTCTGAGACTAATTCTCCAGCTTTCCTATGAATTTTTGAACTAATCATTCATCCAGAAAAATAATTGCTAATTAACTTTACCAGAGTCAGTGTTGTTGCTTACCACAAAAACTGTGGTGAAGAAATTAGTATTTGGGAACACATTGTAGGCAGTAGATACTTAGAGAGATGAGGGTTCTGGCCTAAAGAATGCTAAAGAGAAATAAAAATCTACGGTAATTATCAATAGGTGGAAATACAGCAACTAAGGCACACAAGACATGAAAAATTCAAGACTACAGGATAGAGAGCTACTGAAAATCATACTGCAAAGCTTAGAGAGAAAGAGAATGAAATCTATGCTGTCCATTACAGTAGCCACTAGTCCCATATGGCTAAATACACCTGAAATAGTGAAGATTTAGTGCTTAAGACAATGTTGTAAAATATGTCAATAATAATTTTATATTGCTTATATGTTGAAATAACATTTTGGGTACATTGGGTTAAATAAAATACAACAATTAACTGTATCTGTTATATTTACTTTTTAAAATGTATCTACTAGAAAATTTAAAATTATACTTGATGGTCACATTTGCAGTTCACATTGTATTTTTATTTCTATTAACAGCACTTCCCTAAACCATCAACATGTGGTTCAGTCTGAAACCTTGGTATTTTCTAATACTGTACTTAAGAAAATTAAGTATTTAAAAAATAACCCATAAAACAAAATGCCTCTCATACAGCATTGATTCTGAAATAGCAAAATATAAAAATTTGATTGTCAAATTATAATGTCATTGAAGTCATGGTCTTGCTAACTCTCTTACATGAAATTTTTGGCATTGGCTGAGAAAGAGAGAGGTCAACAGGAATGGGTATATGGGGGAGATTCTGGAGGACTTGAAATGCCCATAGTCCTTATTCCCACTAGCTTTTCTTGCCAAAGAAACCCCTTCCATTTGCATAAAATACATCTTCAACTTCTTTACATAAGTATTACCTAGGAAATTAAGCCAATATCCTTCATATCCAACGGTGGTTCATGCTTCATTGTCCACAGACTTCCAACTGAAGTCAATATCAACATGGTTCACAAAAGAAAAGGTCTATAGGCTCAAAGAATTTCAGAACTTTGATATTTATGCATGCAAAAGTGTGGGCATAGGAATGAAAATAGATTCTAAGGGTACTTAACAAAGAAGGGAGTAATATAATTTGAAATTGGGCTGAAGATATCAATATGAACATACCTTCCAGAGACTCATGATTCAGTGTGTTAACTCAAACACTGGGTCTAATTTTTTGCTCCCTTAAAGTGACTCGTGGCTGATTACCTACATAACTGTGCCTTGAAGAAAGGGATTTGCTCAGATCTTTCAGGGAATTGGTACACTGAGCCAAGGTTAATTCCCAGTATCCTACACTGCCATTGCAATCAGCCAATAAGAGCGAGAACTTACTGCAGTTGGGAAGCTGGCGGAGTTTTGACCCAAGTCTGTCTCTTGGTGGACCCAATTAAAACCTAATTCATAGTGATTTTATTTCACAAGTTCCTAAAATGATTCTCTAAATTTTATTTCTCCTAAAGAAAACTGGCCCAATTCTATTGCTTATAACAGAGGGCACTTGGCAGACATGAATTTATGAAACTTAGTAATGTCCTCCATTTATTGGAAAGGGTGTTGATGTTGATAATATGTCTGCCTTTA
The DNA here is from genome assembly GCF_041146395.1 of Eulemur rufifrons. Taxonomy (NCBI): domain Eukaryota; kingdom Metazoa; phylum Chordata; class Mammalia; order Primates; family Lemuridae; genus Eulemur; species Eulemur rufifrons. Next base: position 62,755,069 of record NC_090998.1, on the reverse strand, counting down.
ATTTCAGCTTCAAAGTGAATAACTGTAACTTTGAGCACCTGTCTTCTTCACCTGTAAAATCAGGATATTTGACTATCATTTAAGTTGTTTCCAAGCTTAAAATTGTTGATTCTTTATACTACAACTGAATCGACATCTAGCAAGTGACTCTAAATTAAGTTTGTGTTTTAACCCAATGGTTTGACAGCTCCCACCACAAATGTTCATGCATCAACAGAATTAGAATTATTGACAAAGCCTTCTATAAACCTGAAGCTTTTTTTACATTTCTGGTCATAAATGTAACCAGCAAATTTCTAAAGCATAAAGCTTCATTTACTAGTTTTTCTCCTGAAAAAAAAAAAAGCCCCACTCCCTTTTTTAAACCATGTAGCTTATAGTTTTGATTGTTAATTTATAACAACTATAGCTAAGCCAACTTCTCTAGTTTACAATATAACATTATCTCCAGGCCAGAGAGGAAGACAAATATAAAATGAATAATTTTACAAATATATAGCAATGACTGTGGTAAGTGCCATAAAGTTTAATAGGGTATTATGAGAACACATAATGAAGCACCTGGCAGATAACTGCCTCAGAAAGAAGCAATGGATTTTTTGGAGGTGCACTAAAGATGGAATCTGGTTTACATTAAGACTGGCAGCTGATGGGTACAGCGCTGTTCTCCAGCTGATGTGTTTAATGTAGATCAAATCGCAGCACACGGTAGTGTGCGGTGTCAATCTGCTGACATAAGGATGCTTCATTAATTCTCATTTCCTCTCTGAGTTCTGGAACCTGAAACCTCACAGGGCTTGGATCTAGGTTTTCTCCCTTCATCAGCCCCAGATGGGTGCTCACATCGCTTGAGAAAGTAACGAAAAGGCACATAAATGCCTTCAGATTACTTCAAACATCAAGATTTCTGCAAAACTCTATCTTACATGTATGTAGCCTCTCCTTCTCCTGGTTAGTTCCATCTCCTTTTAAACTAAGAGAATAAAAGTTTCCACCTGCAGGAAATAAATCCAGAGCTCTCCTTGAGAAGAACAGAGTCCCATAAAAACCTACAATCCACAAAGCAGAATGTAGATTTTCTTTAGGCTACTGTCCTCGTTTCCTTTGCCACTTCAGTTTAATTTAGGTCCTGAGCATGAGCTTATTTTCGCAGAGGTATTTATAGAGAGAAGAAAAAGAGAGAAAAGCTTAAATTTGAATCTCTCCAAAGCCTTCGAGAGATCAGGGCTTTTTCCAAGGAACATTTCCAAGAATACATTTTCTTCACAGTGATAGCTTCCCAAACACAATAACCTGGTGAGTAAGAGCCAGGCCTCTACCAAGTAGGTTGGGTTATTCTTTTATACTGTCACCAATCACCTAGGCCTCAACTTTCCATCTGCAAAATGTGGGCAAGAATAAGATTATAATGAGGATTGGGCGAAATACATATGGGAAGTGTTTAGTACAGTGCCTGGCTAATATCTGCTCAATAAATGTTAGTTACTGACATAGTCGTCATCCTTATTTTTAACAGACAAAACCAGAATAGTAATTGAACACAAAAAGAGAGAAAAAGGAGCATATTCACATCACACAGCTGCTGAAAACATTTTAATTTATACAAAACCTATCCTGATCTGCATTGTTCATTTTAATCACTTTCATTGATTGTGCATCTATGACCTTTTAAAAATTGTATTACAAGTTGCACTTAGTGCTTAATGTTTAAGAGTAAGGTCTCTGGAGTGAGAATGCCTGGGTATGAATGTAGTCTCCGCCATTTTCAAGTTGTCCTATGTCAGACAAGTTACCTTTCTAAATATGTTTCTACCTCCTAAACATGGGAGTAATAATAGTGCCTCCCTCATAGGTTTTCTGTGAAGATTAAATGGGATAATGCATGCAAAGTTCTAGAACAGAGCCTAGCACAAGATAAGCACTCATGAAATGTTATTTCAATATACTGTCGTATGTCCTTTAAGAACGGGCCAGTTAGGGGTGGGGTTGGGGGGGCTGGGTGTAAACTCACAACTAATGGAAACGGAACACACTGCATGGAGGAGGGACAGGCTTGTAGCCCTGGCTTGGATGGAGCAAACAGCATTACATGCAACCAAAATGTTGTACCCCCCATAATATCCTGAATAAAAAAAAAAAAAAAGAACAGGGATACATCTGAGAAATGTGTTCTTAGGTGATTTTGTCATCGTGCAAACATCATAGATTATACTTACACAAACCTAGGTGGTACATCACCCACTACATCACCTACGCTATAAGGTATAGCCTATTGCTCCTAGGCTATAAACCTATAAAGCATGTGATTTTACTAAATACTGTAAGCAATTGTAACACAGTAGTATTTATGTATTTAAACATATGTAAACATAGAAAAAAATGCCTTGTGCTGTAACATTGCCACCGTTACAGCATCACTAGGCAATAGGAATATTTTAGCTCCATTATAATCTTATGAGAATGCTGTCATATATATGTGGTCTGTCAGTGACTGAAATGCGGTTATGTGGTGCATGACTGTAATTATGTTATAGAGTGTCATGGGTTTTTCATCCTCTTCCCCAAGAATCAATCATGTTCTCTCCTTTTTCATCCTGTAAAGTCTGTTGAAGGATTTCGCTCAATGTGGTAAGAGTGAGTCGACCTATCAAATTTTCACTGAAAAAGTTTAGGCTAAATCAAGTAATGTTGCCAAATCTCAAAATTTCAGGATTGCCTTAAGCAATGGCAGGGTATCAGTCAGGGTTTGATCGGGAAAAAAAATCCTCTGGCATTTCAAGCAAGAAGAAATTTAAATGTAGTAAACTTGGTGATTTAAAAATACATAGAAAGGGCTGGAGGAACAGCGATCATAATGAACACTCTTCATCACCAGTGATGAGAGGATTAGGAAGTCTCAGGAATCATAAGAAACCTCCACCAATGATCTCAGCTCGCCATAGCACCAAATGAGCAATTTCCAGGGGATCTGGAAGGGCTACAAAGCATCACATCTGTCGACGCCCATGAGGTCTCCTTGCTGCATGAAGAATAATTGTTTCTGCTTCTATCTCACTTTTTGTTGTTTGTTTATTTGTTTGTTTTTAATACAGTGTCTTGCTCTGTGGCTCAGGCTGGAGTGCAGCAGTGGTATGATCATAGCTCACTGTAACCTTGAACCTTTGAACTCTTGGGCTCAAGTGATCCTCCTACCTAAGCCTCCCAAGTAGCTGGGACTACAGGTGCCCACCACCCTGCCCAGCCAATTTTTAATTTTTTTTGTAGAGCCAGGGTCTTGCTATGTTGCCCAGGTTGGTCTCAAACTCCTGGCCTCAAGCAATCCTCCCACCTTGGCCTCCCAAAATGCTAGGGTTACAGGCGTGAGCCACTAATGCTCCTGGCCTCTTCTGCTTCTCTTTCACCTTTCAAACTTTGTAGCCTCTGCTTGGCAGACTCTAACCCAGAAACCTGCTGACCAGGGATTCTGGGAAATGTATTTCCTAGGCTTCCAGTCAGTGTGATTTGAGGACAGCCAGAAAAAGAAATAAGGATGTATGCTGGTTGCTCTCAAAAAAATAATATGCAGCAAGTCACTCCTTTGGCCATTCAGCATCTATATATTACACATCTATCTATATTTAAATTTATAAACACCAATAAAAATAAAATTCTCAGATTTACCATTTTACAATTATTTCTTATTCAAGTAAAGATATGTTTATTCTCTCCCTACAAAGAAAAGATCCCAAATTTCATCAGTTTACTCATATCAGTGTGATATTATATATCCTTCCAGTTTAGTATAATCACAATTGTTTTTTGATAAACTAACCTAAACATTAAAATATAAGGTTGTCCACTACTAAAATATTTTATATAAAAATTACGTAGGTTAATATACCCAAATACATTCATAGAAAATCAAGCAAGAAAGTATGCCTGAGTACTATAGTGATTTCTGCACCTGGATATAAAGCAATAGTTGATATTAATAATTTCCTTTTCTGGTAACTGTTCTACATCCTCAGCTTGCACCTAAGGTGCTTGTGTTTCATTACTCAGTGGGGTGCCCTAATCTTTATTGATCCCACCTGAATTTAGTTGCTAGCGTTGTTCCTTAACTTCTCCCGCTGTTGATGGAATCAGTAAGAGTTTCCCGGAGAATCCCTTCTATTTTACACTCCACCCCACTGTGTAGCAGTGACCTTATTTTCCCTTAATAATCAGTCATTTACACCAAACTGTTCAGTAAACCTCTTATTTGCCTGTTACTTCATTTATATGAATCATTAAGGTGGCAATCTCAACTTCTAATTTCATAGAAATTTTATTTTATTCCATGGTAGAAGCGTTCCTCCCTTAGGAACCAGGAAGCCCAAAGATGTTAGGACAGGAGTTGGGATATTAGTAACAAGATGGACCATTCGCATTTATTCCTTTGGGTTCAGACCCATGTGTTCTCACCATGCTTCTAGGTGATGGGGCACCTGGTAAGACTAGTGAATCTCATGGGTGTTAGTTTATCCCCTCACATACCTTACAGTAAATGAATTCCTTGGTCAGAAACAATATTTGGGATCCTATGACAGTGAATAAATAAGGCATTTAGTGAGTCTAAGGATGCCACTGCTGGCAGAAGATCATAGGACGAGGAAGAAAAATCCATATACACAGTGTCTATTCCAAGAATATCAAATTGATACCCTTAATATGATGTAAAAATCCAATGTAATCAATTTGCCACCAGGTGACAGGCTGGTCCTGGGGAACTGTGACATATCAGAGACTCTGATTTTATCTCAGCTCTTTGCAAACTCATTACTCAGCAACTTCCCTGGCCAGATTTACCTTGGAGAGGGTTATACTCACATGGCTTAACTCTTGCATAACTTTTATTTGAACTGCCTTGGACATTTTGTTCTTGAATTTATTGACAAATACTGCATTGGCTATTGAAAGAGACCGACATCCACAGAGAAGGTCACCTTGTTTATCTGAGACTCCTCTGCCGTGTGTGCCCTTTTGTGAGGCATTATATAAATGGGTCAAAAACGGGCTCACACTAAGTAATGACCTAAGAAGTCCTCTACTGCTGATCTCCCACTAACCTCTTCCTCTGACTTCCTTGTCACTAGTCTCCCAGTCGTGTTCCCTCCATGTTCATGACTATTCAGGAAATCTATTGAGACCATCCATCAAGTGACATACATCCATATATCTAGTCATCCCCACTACCATCAAAGTGAGACCCTGAATGCACTGATCAAGGTCTGCCCGCTAGGAAGATTTCCCTAGGGTTTTCCAAGACCTCAGTGGGAGAAGTTGTATAGTTGTGTGATTCTTACTTGTCGCAAATCTATTTTCAATGTGTAAAGCAGCCCTAAAATGTTTTCTTTCTCATACAGTTGGTTATAGAAAATTCCCCACGAGACCGCAGGTACAGGCTCAGGCAGAGGTGGGAATGCATGTTGCCTGCCAAATCTAAAGGAGGCTTTTTCTCAATACTAGAAGGGGTGTAAAGTTTAGGAACTTATCTTTCACTTTGGAAGGGAATATGTTAATATGACACAGGCTGCTAGCACCTTAGAAACTTCACCAAGACAGCATGCTCCTGAGTTTTGTGGGAAGTACCTCACACCACCTGGCACCTTGTGTCCTACCAAGGACTCTAAGATATTTGTTGATTCTTTCCAACCAGATTCAAAGAGGATGTATTGGTATAGTGAACTCAAACCTTCTGCGTTGGAGAGATGATTTACAGAATTCCTGTGGATAGGTAGAAAATTTAAAAAAACCTGGTAGGTGAAAGAAAACTGCTACTATTGATCTTTTCTAATTGGTTTAACTTCAAACACAGGCTGCATGCAGGCTTTTCATTTGTATGAATTAGTGTTTTAGTGAAGATTTAAAGTTTGGTAAGAAAGAAAAATAATTTTCAGATCTAATAGGCATATTTATGAAACAAAGCAGATTAATAAAAATAGATAATAGGAGTACTATGGGAAAAGAATAAATAATCACATGAAATGGTAAAAGGTAGGAAGATAAAATCATAGGATAGAGGAAGTAAGATGAATTACTAAAAATAAAGATGAATTTTGGAGAGATATAATGAAAACAAGGCATATGTATTGCTAAAGCAAAGAAAAATAATCAACATTATATAGAATGCTATGGTAATCTTTTCACAGGTTATTCTATGTCATTACTTTTCTTTGCAAATTAACAACTAGGAAAGGGAAAATATCCACAATATTTAGAGAATTTATTACTGGTTATAAGAAAAATAACATTTTGCTACAGTGCTAATGCCAAGAAAATCATAGATTTTATTTGAAATTTAAATGTTCCCAAAGTTCATCTTTAGATATTTAAAGCTCAAATATGCTGATTCTTTATTTTTATGTTTTCTTAGTTCTATTGTTCTGAAAAAAATGAAGTATTTCTGTTGAATAATTCAATATAATTCTGTCATAGTAAAGTTAGTAACCTCATGCTACTGTTATAAATTACAGATATATTTCTGGCTCTAGAAATACCTTTATAAACAGTCTAGTGCAGATGTCTTTCTACTCCCTGAGAAGTTACAACCCACACCATTTTCTTCTTGCTTCACTAGATGTCTATCATCTCAGGGACAATATGTGGGACCTTCTCTGATTTCTTATGGGAGGTCTGGCTCTTTGTGGAAGTGCACAGAGGGAGAAAGTCTTAGTGTCTATTTTCTGCCTTGTAAAAAGAGTTCATGGAGGATTATTTTCTGTTCTTTTTCTTCCTGGTTAGTTGTCTAATTTCTTCTCTACAATGTATTCTGTACTGCAACTGAGGTATGTAGATAAGTAGGTTGATAAAGATATCTGTACAAAGGCCGCAGTTTCCTGAGAACAAACTCTGTGGCAGACACTGTAGGAGGCATTTTCATAATAATGATGGCTGGTCATTTTGAGTGTATAGTATGTTCAAGACACTATGCTAAGTATGTTATCATCCTTACAATATAAAATCATTGAACAATTCTATGACATAGATGTTGTTATCATTTCTACTTTACTGATGGAAAAAAAAGCAGTCTTAGAAAGGGTTTAAAATATTCTCACAGTCACCTAGTTACTATGTAGTAGAACTAGGTTTCAAATGCAGATCTGTGTGGCCCTAAAGCCCATATTTTTTATACCAGTTGATTCTGTAACCTATATTTGTGTAATATATTTTAAAAGTTTCTAGTTCCTTCCTGTATTATTCCAATCTACCTTCCATTGTTACAGGGGGTTGTTTTGTTTTTCCATAAGCAAATATTACAAAACCACCTCTTGTGCATAATTCTTCATTGATTCCCTATAAACTACACTATGCAATCTATATACTCCTAAGCTTGACTCAAAAGGCACTTTGTATTAAATCATTTTATCCCTTTAACGTATTGAGTTTTCATTTCCTCTATTTCCTTTAAACTTTATATTATTCTAACATGTTTTTCTCTAGGTCTGGAATGCCATAGGACTGGCAAATTCTTAATGGTTCTCAAGTTTTGCCTCAAAGTATCACCTTCCCTGTAAAGGCTGATTTCTTCAGGAAGACTTAGGAAAAAAAACGTCACCTCTACTCTCATTATTTCTTGTTCATTTGTATTAGCAAAGTATCGTGATGAAGATCAAAGAGTATACTCCTGTCTCCAACTCTTAGTAATGTTACTTAATTTCTTGGTTCCTCACTTGTCACTTTGGGGATAATAACAGAACTTCTGTCACAGGTTTGTTGGGAAGATTAAATGAGACTGCCTCTGTAAAAGACTCAACAGAATGCCTAGCACACAGGAAATGCTCATCGAAATGTGAGTTATTACTTTTGTATTTTATTACTAAGCCTTGCCCAAATATATAAAATCAGCACATGGTAATTTTATTTATTTTTATGCTAACCTTTCTTTTTTTTTTTATCATTCTACCTTTTCTACTGTAAATTCTTTTAGATAGGCTTTATGCTTATGATCAGAGAAAATTCTGGGAATATTCTAGAGACGGCTTATAGACTAATATTTGCCTTCTGTGGAGATTTTTATTTTATTTATTTATTTATTTTTTTTTTTTGAGACAGAGTTTCGCTTTGTTGCCTGGGCTAGAGTGAGTGCCGTGGCGTCAGCCTACCTCACAGCAACCTCAAACTCCTGGGCTTAAACGATCCTACTGCCTCAGCCTCCCGAGTAACTGGGACTACAGGCATGTGCCACCATGCCCAGCTAATTTTTTCTATATATATATTTTAGTTGGCCAGATGATTTCTTTCTATTTTTAGTAGAGACGGGGTCTTGCTCTTGCTCAGGCTGGTCTCGAACTCCTAAGCTCAAACAATCCACCCGCCTCGGCCTCCCAGAGTGCTAGGATTACAGGCGTGAGCCACCGCACCCGGCCTGTGGAGATTTTTAGATGGTCACCAAACCAAACTTGAAAAAGCTTCTAGGCTCCCTAATTAAAACAATTTATTATGATGATATACATTTGAGTGTGATTGGAAAGAAGTGACGTGAACCAGCTGAGTCTCTCTGATGATAATAGAGAATATTTTCAATTACCCTGTTGCTTAAGAGGTGAAGGCATTAGACCCCCTTTAGGGGATGGCTTGATGAAACCACACACACCCTTTGTCAGATCTGTTGGCTGTCGCACTGTGTGGCTTCATCCATCACTTCATACCATCTCTTCACTGACAGAAAGAAGATGATAGAATGGGGACTCACAGACTGTGAGATAAACTTCTAATTCCTATTCCCTCTGTTAGGAGAGCTCACACTGTGCGCCCTCAGAGAAAGCCAACAATATAGTGGCTTCATGGTCTTAACCTGAAAGTGAGTATATGTGAATATGCCTTGTCATTATCACCCCAAAACACAAAAGACCCCAAGACAGATGTGGAGCCAGGTCTATGACATGAGTGACATCATCAGGTAGTACTCATACATTATCTTTTTACTTTTAACCTCAAAGTTCTTAGCAATATTCTTTTCCCACACAAGGCACTGGGTGAGTCAAAAAAGGAAAAGAGAGGGAGAGAAAGAGAGGAAAGGAAGAAAAAGAGAGGGCAGGTGGGGAAAGGAAAAGAAGAAAAATGAAGGATAAGGAAGGGAGGTTAGGAGATGACACTTCTCCATTTTATTGACTACACCATATTCATTTTTTCACTTTTCTACTGCTAATATCTCTAGATTGTTTTCTTCTAAAAATCTTTTTTCTGCACCCCTTTTTGCATTATGCTACCCAGCTGCCCCCAGTTTCTATTGTAACGCTTCTTTCACACTCAGAGCTGTTGCGGCAGATGTGACGAAGCTTTCCTGGATGGATGAGAAGAAACTACACTCTTTTGAAGTTAGGAATGACTATGTAACTTGCTCATGTCCACTTAATGGGAGGAGCAATGATGAACATCTCTTTGTCTCTTTCAGATAGGAGGATTCAGTGTAGAGAACAAATGCTCATCCTCTCCTTCTCTGCCAAGGCAAATGTGGAAGCATGATGTTGAGATAGTGCCTTACTGGTAAACTAGGGGAACTTCTTGCAGTTTAGATCCTTGAGTCACCATGATATGAAGAACTGCCAGGCTAACCCATGTTGACATACAAAGTATGTGAGAAGTAAACATTATTTTAAATGACTAAGATGTTGGCATTTACTTCTGCAAATAAACTCCTGAATAATAGTGGATATGAATATTCTGAATAATAAAAATATACTTTTTCTTTAGACACATGGTCCCATTATATCAACTTGACTGCAGAGAAAAAGAACTTCCTGGATATGCATTTCTCACCAGGTTGATTGCTTTGGCTATACAGGTCATTGGCTACACAAAATTTTAGTCTGACCTCACAGCATTATTGGTCAGTCTCTCTTTCATTATTTTAGCAGAAATTCTTTATCAACATCTATACTTGTGAATTACAAGAAAGGGCTTCTAGGCTAAGTGCTCCATATGAAGTAATAGTCTAAACAATTAGCTTACAGTGGATGGCTACCACAGTCGAATAGCCTCTATTTCTACCTATTTAACCCTCTCTTGAAAAAAGTTAGATTTTGATGACTCAAATACTTTTTCCTTAGTCTAGCACCCTTTTAACAGATAATTCTACCTCCCCTAAATAATTGCTATTAATTGAATTTTGTTTGGTTTACTGTATTCCTAACATGACTCAGTTCCAGCCAAACTCCTAAAATCTAATGCAGTCCAGAGTTCCTTTGGCTTGTGCTTCATGGTAGTAAAGATTAGCTGGATCTGCTCCTATTTTTTTAGGAGGCTGGGTTGTTCAGTTTTCCCTTTTCTTGTTTCAACGGAATCAAGGATGTGATAGGAGAGGGGCTGTTTCATTATTTCTCAGGGATGTGTCTGTAGTTCAAAACTAAATTAAGCATGCTAACCTGACAGCGGTAATTGCTTTCCTAAAGAGAAAACCCTTAGCTTTTTTCACTTATTTATTCATTCAACAAATATTTATTTTATATTATTTTATGGCTATAGCAGCTCATAGTTTTTCTATGTGTTGAGGGCCCTATCTTCATGGGGACACAATAACAGGACACCAAATGAACTAGAAAATGTCAGAAAGTAATAAGGGCAACAAACAAAGTAAAAGAGTGATGGGCTATGTCATGCACTGGGGTGGTGTCACTTTAGATTGAGTGTGCAGAGGAGACTCCTTACCTTATCACTGTGATTTAGAAATATTAGTACACTCCTTCAGGTGAACTCATACTGCAGTAGGTGCTATACAAAACAAAAACAAAAGGAACAAAAGACAAAAAAACTGCCCTCAAACATGTTAGTGAATTTGTGAAGGATCAAATAGTAAACCAAATTGATTCCAGGCAAAAAACCTGATCGGCTCCCTCCATTATGCCACCCACCCCAATCTTCCACCTCCGATATTCAGGTCTGGTCCTAATCCAATCAAAACGGTCTACATCAGAGCAAGACAGGTTAAGAAATATGGTGAATCGCACGACCATCTGATTCTCTGCTTTTGGCTCGGAGTGACACTCCAGGCATGGAGACATGTAAAGCCTATTCACTTCAGATCTGAAAATGTCAACAGAATCATATTCACTAAACATCCTCATTTTTATCACAGTGCTTTTATTGACAGACATGAAAAGGAGAATTATTCTTATCAAAACCATATTTTACAAAGAGTCAATGAGAAGAAACTCACGTGCCTTATAATGTCAAAGACACTTTGTTCTGTGTTGACAGCAAATGAAACTGCCATTTAGAAAAACTAACACTGTGCAGTTTAAATGGTCAACAAGCCTTAACACACAGTGGGTTCGAACTTCTCATTGTCATCCAGGAGGGCAATTGTTGAGCCTTAGTGCACAGGAAGCTAAAAATTCTCCGTCTGTGCTTCTCACACATGCTAATATAGACCATAATAATCCACATGCTGGACAGTGGCTCAGCTGAGACCTATAATCTGAAGGAGGCACAGAAAAGGTAACCAGGTTTTATTAAGTGCCACTCAGGAAATATGCTGGATACTTTGTACGTATTTCCTCATTCCAGGTACCCTTCAATTTCCAGTTGGAATACCAGGGCATCAAACTCTGCCCTTGATATACAATCTTCAGTTGTGTTCAAGTAATTCTGCAGCATTTACTGAGATAAAGACTCGATGGCTCCATGGCTGCAGATATAGTTTATCAGTACAGTAATGCAGTGTGGATATTCTCATAAGGGAAGTAAACAAATGATCCTCAAAGGCTAAAGGTAGATATTTACAGAGTCCCTTCCTAGAAACTATATTCAGGAAATGGAGAACCCCATATTTTCATCATATTTATATTATATATACATAACCTCTCTCTTTAAAAACAAAAGAAAGAAGAAAGAACAAAAACGATTCTATTATCTTGCCTCTGATTTATTTTAAAAAGCTTTTTAAATGTTAAGATCAGCAAAGAAAAGCTAATGTCAATGTTGGGAGGAGATGAAGGGAAGATCCAAATATTGGAACATAGGTGAGAGTCTCCATGGTGTACCCCCTTAGGCCAGGACATAAATTAAACCATCCCCCAAGGCTTGCCTACAAGAGCAGACAGTTTATCAAGGTAAGGTTTAGAGCCTGTTTTATTTACTGTCTGGGTTTTTATTGTTTCTTTTGGTAACTAAAACATATTGGACTTTCCCCCCATATATTTTCATTTGAACCAAGGTTATAAAAGTAATCTGAATTGTATATTAGCCATTTTACATCCTCATGAAATCTCTCAATATGACACATTTGAAAGTGAATGATTTTGTGAGGTATGTTTAGAATAGTAAAGCTGTACCAGGAGATGTGAATTGCATTTTTGATATTTATTCATAAATTAATTACTCAAGGATTCATGCATATGTAGAAATTGTTGAATTTTCTCTATCAGTTAATTATTGACCAAAATTCTATTAACATTTACATACACATTATTCAGGCATTATTTTCTTATGCGGATTATATCTCTAGAAATAAAATATGAGCCTCTAGGGTAATTGAAAAACCGCTACATTTCACAATTATCAGATAAAGTCTAAGATGATAAATACTGCCTTTAAAACACTAGGAAACCATTATTTCTAAAAATAAATTGTAACCTAAGCATGATTTTATTTTGCAGGACTTCAAAGCTATAAATCAATTTATGGTTGCCTCTATTGAATTAACCTACTGTTCCCTCACATTCCCTGTTTCCAAGGAGGTGATAATAATAACCCCTTTGTATCTCATAGGGAATATTAAGAAGATAAATGGGATAATATATGTGAACATCCTCTGAGCTACTTGAGAGAGAGTGTGTGTGTGTGTGTGTGTGTGTGCATGTATATACAAAAATTAGGCCAACATTGTTTTTTGAAGAACTATAGAATGAACATTTAATTAGATTTTTGATCTTACAACAAATAATATTTCATAAATATTTTCAATAAAGGAAAGAGTAATTTACTATATCTTCTGATTTAGGCAATTCACAATAAATACTATTGATATTTTCCTCTTTTTTGTTTATTTTTTATTTTTTCAGAATATTACCGGGGTACAAATGTTTAGGTTACATATATTACCTTTGTCCCACCTGACTCAGAGCTACAAGCTTGCCTATCCCCTAGACAGTACACACCGCACCCATTAGGTGTGACTATACCTATCCCCTCCTCCCCCACACCTGCCCGATACCTGATGATTGTTACTACCATATGTGCACATAAGTGTTGATCAATTAGTACCAATTTGATGGTGCTTGTTTTTACATTGACTTTCCTCTTCATTATTTTTGATCATTCTAGTAAGTCCTCATGGGCCAGGATTTACTGGCATATTTTCTAAGCTGTTAAGCCCAAACTCAGAAACATAGCCACATCTTCCTACCATGTGCTACAATTATAAGCAGGTAAGTCAATGTCCATATGGAGTTAACAAATTGTATCTTAACATTAATTTCTAAAAGCTATTGTGTTATTACCTTCAATATTAATTATGCTACTTTCAATCTACCATTTCACCCATAAATGGAGAAAAGTGATGATGAAAGTTATCAGAAACAACAGATAACCCATTGATATCTCCATTAGAACAAGCAATTGTATGCAGGGGAGACAGTTAGGGGGATTATAAGAATGTGGATGTAATTCGGTTGAATTTATTTATTTTTTCTTATGGCTTTAGTATATTATTGGAGGAGAGTCACAGCTGGGTCTAACCCCTTAGTTGATTTGTGGCTATTCATGGTTTCAAGTTGGTCAGTAGTCAGAAAATGAATGCAAATTAATATGGGGAATTGAATTTAACTGTCATTACCCTGGAGAAATAGCACTGGGAATAGATGTTGTGCCTACTTGCCTAATAGATCCTTCTTCTGTGCTCCAAAGGCACCTTGTCTACAGAAATATTTTCACTTAGACAAATGAACGATCCAGATAATGACATGTATCCTTTTAAACAACTAAAAATATGGATTGTGCACTTTTACCTCCAGCAACTAGAATAGCAGCTGAAATGAACAGATGTAGTATAAAATATGTTTATAGGAATGTATGATTTTGAAAAATATTCATCAATCATTTTAGATCTCAATTTTGAAAAATATCAGTCTTATATTCCGAGATAAAATTAGAAAAAGAGGCTTGGAAAGGAACTTGGGAGAAAATGGTTGAATTCAAATAAACCTTTAAGGCATAGATGTTTTTGCTGGGGAGAAGGGAGCACCTTCCTAGGCTATTTAGTTACACATTAATGAAGCAGGTGCTCTACTTTCTGTTCTTTGTTCTTGAGGAAAACTGGGGTAATTATTTTGGTTCTTTTTAATCAGAGCTCTATTTCTGAATACCTGTTCTTTCTTTTCTTTGTCAAATCTCTCTCTCTCTCTCTCTCTCTCTCTGAAAATGGATACAGCAAGATGCTCTGCAGGAGCAAAGTATCTGCTTTTGTAAACATTGTGTCTTCTTCTCCAGACAATTTTATAACCAGCTCCATAAGCAAGAAAACTTTTTTATATGGTTTTTCTGTAGTTCCCTTATGTTTCAAATTCCCAAGATTTGCTGACCAAAATTTTGTAAATTCTGTTGCACTAATACGTTTCCTTTTGAATTTCTTTCCCAGAAAAAGTGGAGCCTTATTGTAGCCATGAGATAACTGCAAAGCCTTACACCACCTATTTGTCCAGAGAAGACAAGTTAAGTGACACCCCACCACATATTGTGCCCAAGGACCCGCTGAGCAACCTACTCCCCACATACTGCCTGTGCACAAGGCTAAAAGAATGATCAATATTAACACCTAGCTCATTATACTACTGAAATCCCCACCCTGGGAGGGACTCATGCACCATTTTTTGATCATGAGATGTATGTACTAGCATGATTTCTCACTGTGCTTGCATCCCCTGCATTCCACCCCAACACGTAATGATGCTCACTCCCTTCATACGTTATTCATTTCACCTCCAAAAAATCCCCTGACTCTGTTGGTCAGAGAAGCAGATTTGAGGCAATCCATTCCTCCCACCTCCTGGTTTAAGCATCCTCCATAACAAATCCTTTCTTCCTTGACAATCCTCATTGTCTCTCAGTAATTGTCTTTCTGTGCTGCAGATAACCCAGAGAATCCCTCTTGCCAGTTTGTTAATAGTTACTCATAAAATAAAAAGAGCTCAGTCTTAGACACTGGGGGTCATGATTATCTGAACTTTAGCCAGAAGTACATGGTGGGTGCAGCATTTTAGAGGGCCCTGCATATTACAAACCCCTCAAGCCCCAAGAAGGGCTCTTTCATACCTCTTGTCAAAGCAAAGGCAACTGCTCTTAGTAAGTATGGAGGTGTACGTACTATGCTGTTGCTAAAGTTTGAGACAGACCGTACGTATTTCCAATGGTAGAGATGATTTGAGTGGTGAGGAGTGGTGAAGGGTAAGGAAAAAGACAAATTAACTAACTTGCCAAGCTGCTTTTCTTACATATACATACAACAGTCCTGCCTAACAAAGTACCATTTCCCAGTAGTGTTGAGTATACATACTTTTGCTTCCTATTTGCAGCGTCAGTGGTACTTTCAAAACGGGTAGCATTTGTGAGAGTCACTAATGAAGGCTGAAAAACATTTTACAATATAAAAAAATTATATTTCTCTCAAATTTCAATATAGGTTGGTCTATATTTATACTCTCCAATATGGTAACTATTAGTCAGTATAGCCATTGAACACTTGAACTGAGGCTGGTCCAAAGTGCCATGTGTACAAAATAAACACTGACCTCTAAATATTTAGTATGAGAAAAAAAGAATGTAATATATCTTAATAATGTTTATATTGGCAGTCCCCAACCTTTTTGGCAACAGGAACTGGTTTCATGGAAGACAATTTTTCCATGGACTGGGGCCAGGTGGGGAGATGGTTTGGGGATGATTCAAGCACATTACATTTATTGTGTACTTTATTTCTATTATTATTGCATTGTAATATATTAAAAATAATTATACAACTTGCCATAATGCAGAATCAGCGGGAGTCCTGAACTTGTTTTCCTGCAACTAGACAGTCCCATCTGGGGGTGACGGGAAACAGTGACACCTGAAGTGTGTTGCTTATGTCCTGTCTACTCCATAATCTCGTTGTGGTTGCTGTCACAGCAGAAAACTCTGCTTCACAAAGATAAGATGTTGGAAATGGAAGCTGCCTTTTCAGTGCTTTTGTGGCAACCTCAGGATATTCTGCCTTGACTTTAATCCAGAACATGTGGAGATTTGAAGCTGTCTCAAACATACTTTTAAGGCCACCATCATTTGTGATCTCAAGCAGTTGATCCTCTTCTAGCACGGACAATGTTGATTCACCTGGCTTGTTCACAAATGGGTTGGTTAGCAACAAAAGTGCACATAGCATACCCTCATGCATACCTTCCTGAAAAATATATCGCACAAAAACAAGCATTGTTGCCTTGTCCACACTGGTAGACTCATCAACCTAGACTGCACACCATGGTGGCTCATTAATCCTCTCAATATTATGCCTCAATATCCTCTGCTATTTCATCAATTTGTCTAGTTATGGTGCCAGCCGAAAGAGGAACATATGCCACCTTTTGAACTTCAGCGTCTCCTAAAAGTTCCTTGGCAAATGTTCTTAGCCACAGGCAGGATCAACTCTTCACCAATAGAAAAGGGCTTCGTAGCTTTAGCAATGCAGTTAAACACTAGGAGTGATGCTCTCAGTGCAGACTTTGATGAAGTGGTGGCCTTCAATAATTGCTTCTGTCCTTCATGTTCATGTTTTTTCTTTTGAAAAACTCCAAAGGCTTATCTTTTATGCACAGTGCTTGGTCTCCATGTAATGAAGCAGTTTTGAAGGTTTCATGGCTTTGTTGTATAGCCAGTCACCACACATTATACAAAGCAGGCTTGGAGAATGTGAACCACTGGTTGCAATGAACTCGTAATTTAAGTAGAACTCTTGATATTGTCTTTTAAATGCAGCTTTCATTTTCTTGGCAGTCTTACAGTCTTCTGCTGTCTCATCATTTGGTCTTCCCCTCTTTACAAAGTAACTCTCCGGTGACTTTTATTTTTCCCTTCTAATTCTTGCTAGGGTTAGCTCATGAAATTATCAAAACTGTGACTGAGACAAGTGTACACTGTGGGAAAGAGGTACTGATGGAAATGGTAAATAAAATAATGGGCAGGCCACACATGGACTCACGCACTAAAATAAATGTTGCTTCTGACTTAAAGCCTGCCACCAGATGCAGCATAATTATCACTTGCCATTCACTGATAGGGTTTTGATATGAGTTGGCAAGCAATTGATTTATTACGGTCTCTGTGCAATCAAACCTCTCTGCTAAGGATAATCTATATTTACAGCTGCTCCCCAGCACTAGCATCACTGCCTGAGCTCCACCTCAGATCATCAGGCATTAGATTCTCATAAGGAACATGCAACCCAGATCCCTCCCATGTGCAGTTTACAGTAGGGTTCATACTCCTATGAGAATCTAATGCCACTGCTGATCTGACAGGAGGCAGAGCTCAGGCAGTGATGCAAGCAATGGGAACGGCTGTAAATACAGATGAAGCTTGGCTTCCTCTCCTCTCACCTCCTGCTGTACAGCCCAGTTCCTACAGACTGGAACTGGTCTGTGACTTGCGGGTTGGGGACTGAAGTTTTATATCGATTACAAGCTGAAATAACATTTTTGGATATGTTGGATAAAATAAAACACATTATTAAAATTAATTTTGACTTTTATTTTTACTTGTTTCATTATAGAAACTAAAAAATTCAAAATGACTCATATGACTCGCCTTATATTTCTGTTGGACAGCCCTTGTGCAGACCTAGTGTGGGCGGAGTATGATACCAAATCTTCACAGAGGCACCAAGCTGAACACTGAACATCAGAAAGCAGGATAGTTGTATTTTATAAAAATGGTTAATAAGATTTAATTGAAATTTAAAAAATGGTTGATTTTTTTTCATTTTTTTCTTGATAGTTTTTTAGGTGTCAGGAAAAAGCTCATTGAATAGCACTAAATGTGTTGCTAAAGAAGAAATGTATAGTCTAGAATTGTGGAAAAAAAGCTAGAAACATTCTTTGTGCTATGTATGAGCCTACATAGTCACATGTTACAAAGAAACGTGGCTTCAACTACACAATAGTAAAAAAATTTTTTGAAATATTTTGTGAAATAAATACAAAAATCTCACCTCACTCAGACATGCTATGAAATGTCAATATACACTAGAGGAATTAAGGAAAATAACAGAAGGTACTTAAGTGAGGAATAAATGGGAAAATCACACCCTAAACTCAAGAAGTGCTGAGAAAACGGGATTCTTAAAGATCTTGATCTGTTTTTGGAAGCATTTGTGAAATTTCTGTATTTCATATTATAGAAATATTACACCAAACCATTATCTTGTTAAATGAAGTTAATTAATTCATGCCTTGATCCAGAAAGCTAAAATTATTAATATAAAGAATCTGTCTTAAACATAGTATTCTTCCTTGACCAATTCAATAAAAGATCTGAGAATCTCATGCAATTTATATAAGTATGGAATTGTACCTTTGAAATAATATAAAAAATGTATATTATTGTGACAAAAATTTCAGGTTTTAATGTTTATCAATTTTTTAACCTGCCTGTAATTTTATGCAGAAGATGTTCAAAATTGTGTATGTGCTGCACAAAATCAATTGTAGAAAATGTTTATAATGTATCGAAATCTGCACTGAGCTCAATGTAAATAATTGGATACGGTATTAAATGTATTAAACCAATCTTTCACATGCCAATAACAACAAAAAAATTCTGAACTATTATCTTTGAAAGAGAATGAAATCAGTCTTGAATTTGTGCTATCTGCAGTAGTTTGGTATGAACTGTCACTTATCATCGATAATATTAGCAAACACTTAAAAGGTAAATAAATCTAAGGTTGGCTACTTCGATCTTTGACAGCTTAAAGTACACTATTTCAAAATTTAGAGAAAATGACATTTCTAAGTTTAAAAAAGCACATGAAAATTGCAACAAAACTGACTTGTTACTAAAATATGAAGAGATTAAAGAAATGAAAATATTTGCATGACTACAAAGGAGAAGATTTACATATAAAATAATTCCAAAACTAATTTCTATAAAGACTGTTACCTGATTATTATAAATTTAAGATATGGTCTTGATAAGGAAGAGTTGAGCAAATTGAGGCAAGTGCTTCTTTATAATATTCTAACATTGAAAAATTAGGGAGAAATCAAGAAGCACATATAATTCTAGATGCTGCATTATAAGGTGGTGAAATACCTTGATACAAGAAACATGAAATTATATAATTGCATTAAATATTGTTGTGATAGTCTATGTAAAGTGCTAATTTTTAAAATATTACCCTTATTACAGAGTTTGAACAGACATTTTTATACAGTAATTATGACCATATATATATTGCTTTATGGTTGTATTAATAATTTTAGACAAATTTTTCCAAAATGAAGTTATTAAAACAAATCCTGTCTAAGAATTATTATGATTCAGAAAAGGTTGTCTAATTTGGCCTTACTGTCAATAAAATACATACAATGTGAAAACCCTGATTATGAGTAATTTTGTTGACATAAATACAAGAAAAATAAATAAAATAAACTCATAATGATTTATAATATATGTATGTTTTGTTTTATTAACCATTCAAGTACTTTCCTATTTTCAATAAAACAACCAAGCATGTGTTTTAATCATTTAAATTGGTCATTTTTGTTATTTTGTTGGCCTTTAGTAATAAAATGTTACAGAAGCTTAATGCATATTTTTCAATGTATTCATTAGAAAGGGATACTTGTCAAGGTACAAGGGTAGAATATACTTCATTTAATAACCTGTACCCTTGACTTATAACATGTAAATATTTAATCATATTGCATGTGGATGTACATTTGTAATGTTTCACAGGTCCCACAAATATCAGACTTAAACCTGGTGGTAAGATTTGCTCTTGAAGAAAGTGAGAATTTCTATTTTTATTAATCATGTTGAAAAGCCAATAAGAGTGTCAAAGTATAATTTTCTAAAAGTTAAAAATATAACTCATAAAGACATAAAATAAGCCACGTCAAAAACCTTAAGGAGGGATTAAGCCAAAGGTTAAACTGGGTCAGTGGGGTATTGGAAAGACCAAAGTGTGTGTAGTCACAGAAAGGGAAAAAAATGCTGAAATGACATTGCTAAATTAAATGCAAAACCATTTAATGTCTTCTAAGACCATAAAAAATAACCTTTAGAGTTATTTTTTTCTATCAGACAAAAATCATTTGCATCTCAACTTGACAAAATTCATTTGCAATTTAACAGTCTTCTAAAGGTTAGTATCTAACTGCACAGTGTCTGGTACTTTATCAATAGCAACTAGTAAATCAAATAAAACTGAATCATCTTAGAAAATTAGATAAACCTGGAGCAGACCTGTTAGAGCTCTTATATGCCTCAAAAAGGACATACAGTCATTCTTTTGCATCCCAAGTATTGGACACTTTTTCTTAGTAAGAGAAAAGAAATAAAGTCTTAAGTTGGAGTGAGGGACTCCTTGTCTAACTGAAGCTTGGGTAGCAGGCCACGACTCTGATAAATAGATAGACCCCAAAACAGTCTATGTGGTATGAGTAACATGGCCCCAGACATGTAGAGGTAGACCAGAGACCCGGCCAGGAGGTACCCTGTGACTGGGACTCTTCGAGGATGGCCCTGGACTGTTACATCCCAAAAGCAGCCTTATTTCATTATAATTGTAATTTATTCTGTGTTTTGATAGCCTTCTTTTATCTCCAGCTGTCAGTAGAACACTGCCAAGTGTTTATAGCCTTATCTTCAACTGTGTTGTGGGAAACTAAAATAAGGGTCTGATCCATGTTTGGGTGAGGTATTCATGTTAGGCATGGAGAGAAAGAGGAGAAACAGTATTTGTCCTCCAACTAAGGCCAGTGTGGTGGTAACAGCACTGGCTTATGGAAAAGTGACCAAGGAAATAAATCTGTATGAAATTACTTACTGACATTGTTGGGCACACAAAGAATAGGAGCTACACAGGTCCCGCTTGGCTGATAGCAGTGGCAAGTGAAGATAGGTCATGTAAAATACCTGGGCAGGTGTATAGCAGAAATACTTGGAAGGGGGTCCTGGAAAAGACTGGCCTTTCCCTTTGGACAAATGAATGAGGACCCAGCATACCTATGCTTGTTAAACTATAGTACAATGATTACAGGCATGAACTCTACATTATCTGGGTTCAAATCCTAATTCAACCTCTTAATATCTATGTAAATTTGACCATATTACTTAACTTCTTTATTCCTCAGTTTCCCTATCAGTAAAATAGAGGTAAAGCATACCTACCATACAGGGTTGCAATGAAAATTAAGTGAGTATCTATCTATCTATCTATCATCTATCTT
The DNA here is from genome assembly GCF_041146395.1 of Eulemur rufifrons. Taxonomy (NCBI): domain Eukaryota; kingdom Metazoa; phylum Chordata; class Mammalia; order Primates; family Lemuridae; genus Eulemur; species Eulemur rufifrons. Next base: position 62,733,629 of record NC_090998.1, on the reverse strand, counting down.
AAAATACTTAAAATAGTGCCTATAATACTGTGCCTTTAGGTTATTTTTCTTTTGGCATAAGTGCTATTCCTGCCCTCCTATGTTCACCTTTTAATTGTAGGAGTGATAGCCTGCAAACTGTATTTTTCTTTCCAGTTGGGTACAGAGATTGGAAAGTAAGAGGAAGAGAGATACCATTTCCCTCTACCTCTTGAGATGCCTTCAGCAGAAAGAGTAGCAGCAGTGTCAGATGGGCTTCCCCATGGGGGTGTGGCTCCCAGGTGCTCAGTCGTATGCAATAACATCAGGGGCAGAACCTCCAACCAAGAAGTGGCAAGGCGGGCTACCAACTAGGAGGAATGCCACCTCTGGATGAATGAATAACTCCCTATACTCCTTGGTTCACCTAGCCCTTCCAACAATTTTGTAACTAATTCCGTGCATTAAATCCCTCTGCAGCTGAAATATCTAGAATGGTTTCTGTTTTCCTGACTGATGGACACAGCTATTGCTCTTATTAGTATCAGTTATAGTAATATTGCTTTACTATCCTCTGGAGCATTATCCAGGCACCAAAACGTCTAACAATGTAACCTTCCTACTCAACTTTTCCAATCCACTACTCTAATTCTTTTTCCAAGATTGTCCTTGGACCAGAAGTATATTTAATGAATGATCAGTAGTTATATGAACTGATGTGTCATCTAACTACTCTATGATGGGTTTATCTCCTTCACTGATCAATGGTCTAATGGGAGGAGAGACTTAGTTAATTCAAAACCAGTCTAAGAAAGATCACAGGTATTTTGGAGAACATATTTTGAACAATTCAAAAAATGTATAATCAATAATAGGAGAATTGTTATGCCCTACATAAGGCAACTGTGTCTAGAAACATTGTGTGATTTACTTTTAATACATTATTTTTTCCAGCTCTCTATTGATTATCCATGACTTATAGCAGTTTGAAGGAGGAAATATATACTACACATGTAACCTTGTTTCATAGCTGAAGCAAAGTTCATTTCAATAGACATTCTGCCTTGGTACAAGGAAATTTGATCAATGAATTTAGTATCTAGAACTATAAATTCACAGAAGAATCTGTGAATGTGAGGGCTTAAAACTGAAAAATAATTTTTAAAAATGGTCCTTAAAATACAGGACTTATATAGAGGGAAATTATCTGGCTCAGCAACATACTTTAATGATCTAAGATATTAGTAGCCAAGTAGCCACCACACCCAGCTAATATTTCTATTTGTTATAGAGACAGGTTCTCACTCTTGCTAAGGCTGGTCTCAAACTCCTGGCCTCAAGCAATCCTCTCACCTCGGCCTCTCAAAGTGATAGGATTACAGGTGTGAGCCACCGCACCTGGCCTTAATTCTATCTTTGAATTATCATATTCTTCTTTCCTCATTTTGTTCCTCTTTTAGACTCTGGAAAAGACTATTATTGAATTTGTCATCTCCATATACTGGCTTTCCTGGCAAACAAAAGGCTCCTTATTACATGGTCACACAAATATATCACTAGTCACAAACAACATTAGCTGCAAAAATGACTTTACGTTGGGTGACTCTTTCCAACAGTTTTCTTGGTTAGTCAGAATTTTTTAATAATCACCTTTAGGATATAACTCTATAATATGTGACTAAAAATAAATAAGAATGATATGAATATATGACATGTAGAACCAACATCATTGTTATAGTCCTACCACTTGAAATACTTGATTTATGTGTACATGAGTTAGTCTACTTTCTGAAAGCAGGAAAAAGAAAATGCAATGAACTGCTGTAATATAATATGAAGAGTCGTTGATTGGAAGACAGTAGAACAAAATAAAAATAACACTGGTTTAATAATCAGACTACTTGAGATCAATCCCTAACTCTTTCTCTCTAAGGATTATTCTCTCTCTTTCTCTTTCTCTCTCTCTCTCTCTTCTTTCTTGCCCTCCTTTCCTGTCTCTTTCTCTTTCCTCCTCCCTTACAATTGCTCTCATTCTTGTTTTCACTCTCCTTCACTTACATGCGCATAAGACACACATACACCTCATATCAAATACAGCAAAGTAGAGACATGAGCCAAATTCAGCCTCTCACCTATTTTTGAAAATAAAATTTTGTTGGAACATGGCCACACCCATTTGTTTACATATTGTCTATGGCTGCTTTTTCTCTCCAAAAGCAGTTTAGTAGTCAAGTGACTATCTGGTTGCAAAAGTCTAAGATGTTTACGATCTGGCCCTTTACAGAAAAGTTTTGCTAATCTCTAGTTTATAGTAAAAGCTCAAGAAATGTTAGTCCCCCCTTTTTTTAGTTTGAGAAACTATGGCAGATCACCTGGTATCCTAATCTTGGTTTAAGGCCATTCTTTGTAAGAGAAACCGGGGCTCCTTGGAGAAATGGTTGATTCTGGAACTGGGGCAAAAAATATACACTATGAACCTGGAGCATTTTGTAGTGCCAGAAAGTAAAGAAGTGCTTACAAACAAAAACAAAACAAGTAATGGAGGTAGGTCATTTGGGTACAGGAGAAAATGAAAGTACTCCCAATGGCTAAAGCTGGGGCAAGTTGAGTAAATAAATAAAAATTATATAACTCAGAGTTTAAATTAATCTCCATGAATCCATACTGATATAAATAACTGATTGGATAAAGAAATAAGGGAGATAACAGACAAATTTCCAGTGCAGAATTCCAAATAATTTATGTAGACACTGCCCTCAAAGAGGTGGAACATAACTAACTGTCCACATTTCAAGCCTGGGCTATGCATAGTCATTTCCTTCCAAAGAGTACAGTATGGAAAAGAAGAAAAACAAGTAACTTTACAATGGAAAAAGCTGACAAACAATATTTCAAACAGGTGATCAAGGTTAACATCGATAGTAATAAATCAGGTTGATAATACATACCCTTGATATTATGTGATAAGAATGGTACTGTGCCTCTGTAGTCTTCCTCCACAAAATATACATTCCAGGTCTGATCATTAGAAAAATATCAGATAAATCCCAGTTGAGAGACATTCTGCAAAATATCTGACCAGTACTCCTCAAAACTGTCAAGGTCATCAAAAACTAGGAAAGTTGGAGGAACTGTCACAGCCTAGAAGAGGCTAAGAAAACATAACTGCTAAATGTAATGTGTTTTCCTTGGATAAAATCCTGGCACAGAAAAAGGTAATTAGGTAAAAACTAAAGAAATCTGAATAATTATAAACTTCAGTTAAATTAGATAATAATTTAGATTATTATGGTTAGCTAATGTACCAATATTGTTGTCATATTAATTATAACAAATTTATCATACTAATGTAAGACCAATAACAGGGGAACTAGATGTGGGGTATATGTGAACTCTCTGTATTATTTTTGCAATTTTTCTGTAAACGTGAAACTATTTGAAGTTAATAGTTTATTTTACAGTTTGGCAGAAAACATCCATAATGTTATTGCACTTGACACATTTAGATGTAGGAATTATTTCATCATGGGTCTAACAAAGCAAGATAAAATGAACAAAAGAGTTCCAAATATGTTTATTCTCTTACAGTAATATGCTGTACTAAAATGTTTTACTTGAAAACTTTTGCAGCTTTCACATTTATAACTAATGGGCTCCTATCCTAAAAATGCTAGAGAAATACAAAACTCTATTTCAAGTAGAAAAGACAAAAATAGCAGGAAATAGCAGCCATGCTCTGAATATAATAAAGTCATTTAGAGGTTCTATATAAAAGCAGTACAAAAAAGAAAGAAGGCTATAGTCAAAGGGTAAAATCTGCTGGGGACATATTTAATTCAAGTATTGTATTTTGGAAACTACCCCAAAACAGTAAGAAAGTTAGCACCATGTCTGAGAAATTATAGTGAGCAATAAAAAGAATGGCAGTTCATTTTTATATTTGGAGGGAAAAATCAGCATAAGAAAGAGAATGAATTTTTCCTACATCTGAAGAAAAAAAATACTCTAAACCACAAATATATTTCCTAAGAAATAACTACCTCCAGGTAGAAAATGTGCAACAAGGACAATTCTATGCCCAGAATAAATCTAAAATTAACACAGTTCATCCTAGGCATTACTGAAACTTGAATGCTTTAAAAAGTTAAGCAAAGAAATCCAAAGCTGTCATCTGAAGTGTTTTAAGTCCATGACAACCTACTTGGTTACAAAATGACAGTTTTAAGCCAAATTAAGCCATGCTGGCAATCTTTCTGAAGGGAAAACTGATACTCCACAAGGACCGTGTCAGGTCATGTCAGAATAGGGTATCATTGGCACCCTGGGCCTCTGATACCAGAAGCAAAGTGATAGATCCTAATTCAATCCTCAGGAAATCTTTTTTTCAATATATACAAATATAAGGAAACAATTCAATCATTAGAAGACTGATGATATTTCCACTAAAAGGTACATTATTGTGAATGTTAGCCACAGATCAATGTTTTCAAAGGCTTTCTCCAATGTAATAAGATAACATTTGAATCGCCCTGCCTTTGCCTTGAAAATACTTTTTTAAAACACTGATAGTTCTCAAACAACTCAAGATAGTAAATTAATTTCACCTATGTATTCCCTCATGCTAGATCAAAAAATGTCTGTTAAATGGGAAATATTTATTAGCTTATTAGTGCTGTATATTAATACTTAAATATAGAAAAGCAATATAATATGCAATTAGAAACTAAATTGCCTAAATAATTTTCAAAATGTAATTATGCTGATTAGCTCTAAATTGAGTACACAAATTCATCACATATTTGCTTTGGCCTATTATCATTGCTTGGATCTTTGAAAAGAAGACAACTGATATTTCTATCCATAAAGAGTAAAAGAGTGAGGGAGAACCAAACTTAAGACTAATCCCTTTGCCTGTTTGATAGTTATGCTGTTTAACTTCTTGGGTAAAGGGAAGGATTAATTTTACTTGAACCATTATAGCTTTAGCACAGATCACTTACCAACATTCATTTATTTAACAAATGTTTATTGACTACCAAATTTGCATCAGTCATTATGTCAAATCTCTGGGAATACAACTGTAAATAAAACAGAAAGAGTCTCTGTCTTCAAGGAGCTTGTAGTCTGATATAAGAGACTGGTATTAATTAAATAATCACAATGATAAATGTGGAATTTCTCTTGCAATAATTGCTAGGGAAAGACAGATGAATGGTGCTATATGATTTAGTCAAAGAGATCACAAAAGCTTCTCTAAGGGTATCATACTTGAGATGAGATATAAAGAGTAAGTAAAAGTTTACTAGACTGAAGGAAGAGGAAAAATTTTCCAGGTAGAGGGAAGAACGTATTCTAAAACTTTATAGTAGAAGGTAGTTTGGACCATAGACGAGCTTTGAAAATCATAGTAAGAAAGTTTACCTTTCCCTTAAGAGAGTAGGAAGGCATTTAACTTCTAACCAAAAGTGACATGACCATTTTTGCATTTAAGAAATTTCATGTAGTCTCTACAATGTGGATAAATGGTGAGATGGGGCTGGCCTGGATGCAAGTAGATTAGCTAAAGGGGTATTATAGTATCTGGAGTCATATAATGAGAAGTTAAGCCATGCTGTTTTCCCTGGAGCTAAAAGGTGGATAGGTTTGAGAATCATTTAGGAAATAATATGCACTGGACTTCATGATGGATTGCATATGAGATGGAAAAATAAAAGAGAGAAAGAGAAACAGGTGCAAAAATTAGCCCCTAGGGTTCTGACTAGCAAAACCTGATGGATATTGGGGCTATTCACTGAGATAGATTACAAAAAAAAATCATTAAAATGTGGGGAAGATGATGTGGAGTAAAATGAGTTCATTTTGGGATGATAAGTTAAGATACCACTGAAATATATAAGATTTGGCACTTCCACAATGGCAGAATAAGAACTTCTGAAAATCTGCTACTCATAAAAACAACAAGAAAACTGGCAATAATGGAAAAAATCAACTACTTAAAAACTCTGGAAATGAACTAAAATCTTATAACATGACAGAAGCTTTTATGCAAGAAAAAATGGCTGAAGCTCAATAACAGCAGTGATCTTTGGGGCATTTTAACTTGTGCTACTCCCATCACCCTCTTCCTGGTTTCACAATAGCACTAAAAACCAACAGGCTCACAACTATATAGCTGTGACAACCAGCAGACTAGCAGCCACTGGAGGGAGCAAAGCAGATTTGGAGCTTCCTATATATCTGATACCTAGAGAAACTATTTGACCTTTCTAGCAGCTCCTATATAAAGCTCCATTCTCAGGGCTTGCATTTATTTGACCTAACTTAGAACTCTCTCTCTCTGTTTGAGTCTTATCTCCAGGTTATTTGTTCAAAAAAATTGGCAATTTTTTTTTTTAACATTGCAGCTGGCTGAGGCAGTGATACCAATTATAACTAACAAGAGGTTAACTAAAAATCTTAAAAGGGACAACAGGGGAATAAGATACCCACTGGGGCATTTGTAAAGGTCCAACATATTTCTGGAAATCCTGAAGGCCATGCTCATATGAAAAGCTATGCATATATCCAGGAATGAGAAGGCCCTAATCTCTCATGTTTGTCTAATATTGATGCTTTGCTCAAGCAGGAAGTAAAGACTAAGGATGAGTTTTAACTGTGTGTTAGAACATTGAAGGGATACATCACCATAAAAACAGTACCCTTTGGCAAAGACTTGGTGACTTATTGGTTCAAGGTCTTTAAGGAAATCTCAGCCTAATCATTATCTGATTACTAAGTTAACTGAAAAGAAATTTCATTGGCTGCACAGAGCAAAGAACACAGACTTTATAAAATTAGTCCAAAAAGTCACTAAACAAGCAAAACTCTTTGCTTTGCTCAGCACCAGCAACAACAAAAACAATGACAATAAATCATAACAATAACAAACCCTGGGTAACAAGGAGTTGATTTCCAAAATTACCACAATATGTTATTATAAATGATCAAATTTTCAACAGAAAATTATAAAACACACTCATACACACACACACACACACACCAAAAAAACAGAAAAGTAGGTCCTATACATATGAAAAAAGAAGTCAGTATAAATTGTGGCTAACAAAGTCAGATGTTGGACTTACTAGACAAAGACTTTAAATCAGCTATTATGATTATGTTTAAAGAAATAAAAGAAACCATGTCTGAAAAGTTAAAGGAAAGTATGAGAAAGTTGTCTCACCAAATAGAATATTGAAGAAGTAGAAATTATTTAAAAATCACCAAATAAAAATTCTGAAGTTGAAAAAGACAATAACTTCAATAACCAGCTTTAAATAATGAATAGAACAGCTAGGAAGAAGAACTAGAAAACAGAAGACCTGAAAAACACTATAGACAAACTGGACCTAGATATCTACACAACACTTCACCCAATAAAAGAAAAATACACATTTTTCTCAAGTGCGAAGTGAACATTCTCCAGTATAGACCATATGTTAGGCCATAAAATAATTGTCAATATAGTTAAAAGAATTGAAATTATACAAAGTCTGTTTGCCAACTATAATGAAATGGAATAGCAGAAGGAAGGAAACAGTAGAAGATGGAAAATTGACAAATAGGAGGACCTTAACCAACACACTCCCAAGGGGCCAACTTCTCAAAAAGAAATCCCAAGGGAAATAACTTTGAGCTTAGTGAGAACAAAAGCACAACATACTGTAACTTATAGGATGCAGCTAACACAGTGTTTAGAGGTAAATTTATATCTTTAAATGCCTTTATTTAAGAAGAAGAAAGATTTCAAACCAATAATCTATCTTTCCACTTTAAGAAACTAGAAAAAAAAGTTAAACCCAAAGCAAGAAGAAGGAAGGAAATAAAAGATATTACAGTAGAAATTAGTGAAAGGGAGAATAGGAAAACAATAGTCAATATCAGCAAAATCAAAAGTTGGTTCTTTGAAAAAAAATCAACAAAATTGCTAAAACTTTTGCTAGATTTACTAAGGAAAAATGGAAGAAGATTCAAGTTACTATTAAGAAAATCTGGAATAAGCAAGAGACACCACACTACCTACCTCACAGAAATAAAAAATATTACAAGGGAATATTATGAGCAATGGAATGCTAACTAATTAGATAACATAGATGAAATGGACAAATCCTAGAAATATAAAACTATTTAAATTGGCTCAAGAAAAAATAGAAAATCTGAACAGACCTATAACAATCAAAAAGATCAAATTAGCAAACAAAATATTTCTCACAAGGAAAAGTCCAGGCCCAAGTGACTTCACTTGTGAACTACAAATAGAAATAGATCCACCTTTAGAAATTGCAACACCTAATATTCTTACATGACTATATTCCCAAAATTGATCTACAGAGCCAGTACAATCCCTACCAAAATCTCATCTGCCATATTTGCATAAATTAACAAAATGATGCTAACATTCATATTGAAATGCAAGAGATCCAAAGTAGATTAAAGTAGTCTTGAAAAAGAATAATAAAGTTAGAGAACACACATTTTCTGATTTCAAAATTTACTACAAAGCTACCATAATCAAAATAATGTGGTACTGGCATAAGGGTAGAAATATAGATAAGTCAAATAGAATTGAGAGTCCAGAAATAATCCTTTGCATTTATGGTTAATTGATTTACCACAAGGGTGCTAGGATAGTTCAATGGAAAATAATAATTTGTCAACAAATTGTGCTAGAAAAACTGGATATCCATGTTTTTGCATGTGAAACAAATAGACAACTACATTAACAAGTGTTGGCTAGGATGTGCAGAAGTTGGAATCCTCATATGTTTCTGGTGATGTGATAAAGTGCAGCCACTTTGAAAGAACATTTGGCAGTTCCTCAATATATTAAACATAGAGTTGACATAATGAATTACGACAGATCCCCTACTTCACATCACATACAAATATTATAGGTATATGGATCACTGACCTAAATGCAAAAGCTAAACCTTTAAATCTCTTAGAGGAAAATATAGGAGTGAATCTTGTTGTCCTTGGATTAAGCAATGGTTTCTTAGATGTGATGCCAAAAGCACAAACAACAAAAGAAAAAACAGATAAATTGAATCTCATCAAAATTTTAAAAAACTTCTGTGTTTTGAAGAACATCATGAAGTAAGTCAAAAGAGAAAACACAGAATAAGAAAAAATATTTGCACACAATATATGTGATAAGGAAATTATATCCAGATATATGAAGAACTCTTACAACTCAACAATAGAAGATAAAAATCCAATTTGAAAAATGTAAAGTATTTGAATAGAAATTTATCCAAAGAAGCTAAACAATAGGCAATAAGCACATGAAAAGATGCTCACCATCATTAGTTATTAGGGAAATGTGAATTAAAGCCATAATTAGATACCACATCACACCCACCTGGATGGCTAAGATAAATAGACAATTATAAAAACAAGTGTTGGCTATAAGGTGCAGAGATTGGTACATTCATATGTTGCTAGTGAGATTGTAAAGTCGTACCCCTACATGGGAAAGAAGTGTGGCAGCTCCTCAAGTTGTACCATAAGATTCAGCAATTCTACTCCTAGGTATACGCCTAAGAGACGTGAACACCTATGTCCACACAAAAATTCATACACGAATGTTCATAGCAGCATTATTTATATTAGCAAAAAAAAGTAGAAATACCCCGAATATCCATCAACTCATCAATGGATTTTTTTTTTTTTTTTTTTTTTGAGACAGAGTCTCACTCTGTTGCCCAGTCTAGAGTGCCATGGCATCGGCCTAGCTCACAGCAACCTCAAACTCCTGGGCTCAAGCAATCCTTCTGCCTCAGCCTCATGAGTAGCTGGGACCACAGGCATGCATCACCATGTCTGGATAATTTTTTCTATATATATTTTTAATTGTCCAGCTAATTTCTTTCTATTTTTAGTAGAGATGGGGGTGTCGCTTTTGCTCAGACTGGTCTCAAACTCCTGAGCTCAAACGATCCATCTGCCTCGGCATCCCAGTGTGCTAGGATTACAGGCATGAGCCACCATGCCTGGCCTCATCAATGGATTTTTAAAAATACCATATATCTATGCAAAGACATGTTGTTTGGCTATAAAAAGGAATGAAGTACTGATACATGCTACTGAAACATGTTTTACCTTGAAAACATGGTAAGGAACAAAGCCAGACATAAAAGATCACATATTGTATGATTCCATTTATATTAAATGTCCAGAAAAGGTAAATCTAGAGAAATAGAAGATTAGTGCTTTCTAGGAGTTAGGGGAAGTGGGAATAGAGAGTGACTGATCATAGGCATGGGGTTTCTTTTTGGGGAGATGAAAATATTCTAAAATTAGATACCAGTGATAGCTGTATGACTTTGTTAATACACTTAAAACCGTTCAATTGCACATTTTATTTTTGCTCAGTTTAGACACTTTATTACTTATATAGACAGAAAAAATAAGAATAAGCCAAAAATGCCAGCTCCCTATGATCCTTTTCTCACACATCAAAAAGGGTGACACTGAAACAAAAAGGGCCATTGACTGAAACATGAGTTGTGGGATACCCTTTGCTGAGGAGCTAATTTTAGACTGCAGCTAAGCAGTTTTATATTCTTCAGCTCCATTCTGAGGTATACAACACTTTAAATGGGTGACTTTTATGGCCTGTGAATTATATTTCAATAAAATTGTTAGGAAAAATTTTTAAAGGATAGAATAATAATGTTTAGTGTTTGCAGGAAAGATAATTTTGAGTGCAAGTCAGAAAGTTTTCTGTTAATATGTTGATAAATAGAATGGTTTATAATGAAGTTACAAAGTACAATTTCTTTAAAAGAATACAAAAAATAAAGTAAGGGAGATATGGAGCCCAGGGATTATATGAGTAAATGGTTACAGACAACATCTTAGAGATATTACATATATGTTCCTTGTTTACACTGACTTAAAGCTATCATTTCAGAAAACAAAAATATGTCAAAAGTTACTTTGAAACCAGGCAAGAAATATTAAGATAAAAGGAGCCAGCTAAGATTAAAGCATATGGTCTTTTCCTATTTCCCAAACTTCTTAAACTTTTCAAAGGCATTTGTATAACAGAACAAAGCAAAAAGACAGTGAAATCTAAAGGAAGCCATTCACAGTAACTGAAATAGCCAAATGCAAATAGTTTTTAAGGCATTAGTTCTGTGCTTTGAGAATGCGTGAAGGTTTCTCAAGAGAAGCTTAAGATAGGCACCGTTTATATGGTTAGAGAAGAGAGATATGTGGAAAGTAATATAGAGATACCTCAAACAGCTACAAGTAGAACTATCATTTGATCCAGCAATCCCATTACTGGGCATCTACCCAAAGGAAAAAAAGACATTCTATAAAAAATACATCTGCACTGGAATGTTTATAGAAGCACAATTCACAATTGCAAAGATGTGGAAACAACCCAAGTGCCCATCAATACATGAGTGGATTAATAAAATGTGGTATATGTATACCATGGAGTACTACTCAGCTATAAGAAACAATGGTGATCTAGCACCTCTTATATTATCCTGAATAGAGCTGGAGCCCATTCTACTAAATGTATTATCACAAGAATGGAAAAACAAGCACCGCATATAGTCACCATCAAATTGCTATCAACTGATCAACACTACTATGTGCACATATAGTAGTAACGTTCACTGGGTGTCAGGCAGATGGGAGGGAGAAGGAGGAAATGGGTATATTCACACCTAATGGGTGTGGTGCGTACTGTCTGGAGGATGGACACACTTGAAGCTCTGGGTCGGGTGGGACAAAGGTAATATATGTAACCTAAACATTTGTACTCCTGTAATATGCTGAAATTAAAAAAAAAAGAGATTTCAATGAAAAAGAAACATTCTTTTCCATATATGTGGTACATTCAAACCTCTTCAGAGGTCTTAGAGTCAATCATATACATCTGTGAGAAAAGCTAAAAAACCCACTTTGAGTGTGTGAGTTTGTACAAGAAATACATTGTAACATCAAACAAATCAGTCTTTAGCCTCATTGTCTTAATTATGTGTCTCTATAGTTTGGTCCATATTAGAATCTTATTCAAAGATGTAGTCATAGCAATTCAAATTTACATGGTGAGGTAACTTGCTGGCATTTAAACAATGGTCAACCTTGAATATTAATGTCAGAACTATCAACAAGGAACAGACTGGGACGTTGAAATTTCATATTAGCTTTTTAAAATGTTTTTATTTTTAATGATTGTGGGTATGTAATAGTTGTATATCTTTATAGGGTACATTTGGTGTTTTGATACAGGCATACAATGTGGATTAATCAAACCAGAATAATTGGGGTATCCATAACCTCAGGCATTTGTCATTTCTTTGGGTTAGGAACATTCCAAATCCATTCTTTTAGTTATTGAACAGTGATATGATCCATGCTGGGTTTTTAAATGTAGTTTTTTGAAAAGTTGGGGGTTGGGCAGAGTGGAAGAAAGATAAGCTTTGGAGTATGGCTCACTGGGGAAAGTGGTTACCTTCCTTAGCCTCTGTGTGCACTTATTTGCTCCCCTAAGAATAATATCTGCTTCATAGAGATACAGGAATGATGAAATAAAATAATATTAATAAATATTCTGTGTGTATCTGGCACATACAGTAGGCCCTCAATCACTGTACCTATAATTATTTCTGTAATCATCAAATACTATTTTACATTATAGCAATGAAAAGCATCAGATAAAAGCAACTTGTTGTGACATTATAAAATGTTAAGTAAGTCATACATCACTATGATAACCTTTGACCAATACAATTTCATGTCATAGGAACTTGACTTCCGTTGTCATGAGGAAGGTGATGAAAAAATAATAATCCCTACTTAAATATGGCACACAGGTACAGTGTCTTTAAAACAGTGTTTTCTTCATTTTTCAGTTTAAAATAAAAAGGAAAGATTCCCCTCAAAGAGATCATAGAACAACTGGTAGAATGAGACGAATGAAAAATGTCAAACTCTTGTTGATTCTCTTTCCTTCGTAGATGAAAAGAAAAACTGGGGAAAATGGTTATTTTTCAAATGACTATACTTGTCACTGAGAATAGACATATATTTGAGTCCTCACAAATATATCATATTTATATAGGATATACTCTGTGCTTACCAATCTATTAAGACCAAGAAAATTTAGCTACAGAGTTGCATTGGTGGTATACAGTACAGCAAATTTTTGATATAATTTTCATTCTTCCCTGCCAGCTCGTGTCATGAAATCAGTGTATCTTGTTCACCTATTAGTATCTTCAGTACACCACACAATCTCTAGTGGGATATTAATGCAATATTGAATACATTTTGGTTGAACAAAGGGATATCCAGACCAGGTTTGTTTAGAATACACCTTTCAGTAGGAAAGAATACACCTGCTACCACTGTATACAACTTGCCTTTATACAAGCAGAGGCAGGGACTCCCTCAGTGTCTAATGGCTCTACCAGAGAAAAGCTCAATGGAGGTGATGGTGACAAAGGGGTAGACATTTAAGTAACTGGCAGTACAAAAAGTGTGTGTGTGTTGTGTGTGTGTAGGGGTGCGTGCGTGTGTGTGTGTGTGTGTGTGTAGGGATGGAAATGTAAGTGGCGGCTTCAGGACAGAGCACCTAGAGGAACCATTCCTTTGTGGATTCTAGCTGGGTTTGTCTATGATATTGAAGTGTTGCCAGGTAGAAGGCTCTTTTGGCCAAGGAACCAAAAATATTTATGCAGGAGGAGTGAACTGGTAGGTCTTAGTGCAGTAGAGCTACACTGTACATACGTTCAATTTTTGAGCTGGATTTAGAACCTAATCCTCACTTAACCTGCATTTAATGCCTAAGAACAGAAGACTGATTCCTGTTCAGTAGGGCCTCCAAAGGTACTGGTGAACTGGAAAGATAAGGTGCAGGCAGCCAAGGTCATCTCCATATCTTTTCCAAGAATAACGTACACATCAATCTGCTCAAGTATGATTTAGATTAAAATCCAGTAAGCGTTACCTACTGTGTGCCAGGTGACATTTATCTCCCTACCTCTTCCTAGGAAACAATGTATTCATGTTAATTAAGTTTACAGAGGCTGACTTATTAAAACAGAAAGTAGTAAATCCTTCAGGCAAACAGAAACATTTTAGAATTCTCATCCATCATTTGTTGTTTATTAGGAATTTTATAGTTATCATAAAGTCAGGGGAAATAGCAAACATACTTACTGCACACCAGCCACTGTTTCAGACCGTTTACACAGATTATCTCATTTGAGTCTCACAACCACCTATTCCATAGGTCCAATTATAATCCACTTTTACAGATGTGGATATGGAGCAACAGATATTAAGTTATTTGCCAAGGTCACACAGCTTCTGAGTGGTGGATCTGGGGTTCAAAGTCAGCAAGCTCGTTTCAAAGCAGGGACTCAACCTCTAAGCTATACTGTCACTGAGCAGGAGGTCCCTCACTACCGAGGATTTGAATTTGTTTTGCCTCAAATTTAGCTCCGTATTTCTTAAATTTTAGTGCATTTATGAATTACTATGTAAAAGTATAGACACCAAAATTAAATTTTATGAGTAATAGGAGGAATTTCAAGGGTGATTTTTGCCTTAGCAGCTGACTTTAGAACTTAATCCTAGTAAGAAGCAATCCTGCTATGATTTACAAAATCTCAGACAACCTGTAAAGCAAATGCAATGTAAGTAGATGCTACCCCTCTCTAACAGGGTGCTTGGATATGTTACTTATAGATAAATTATCAATTCATTAGGACCCAGACTTTTTAGGTAATACTAGTCAGGCTGTTGTATTGCAGTTGGTATATAAAATTTAAGAAAAACATAAGTACTTAGAAATATGTTTTATTAGGATTATCACCTAATCAGACAAGCCTTAATCACTATTCATTTATTTATTGATTCATTTGTCCCTTTCCTCATTCCCTTCCTTTTTCCATCTACTTATTATTCATTCACTACTATGTGTTAGATTTGCAGACAAAACCAAACAAAATAAAGCAAAATCCAAACATGGTCTTATTCATGTGCAGCTTATATCTTTTAATGAGTAAGGAGCTTCTACATGTCTCAGTATTAGTTCAACTTTTAGAAACACGCTGAATATTAATCAATAGAACTAAATCATTTGCCTAAAACCATAGAAAAATTTGAGATGTATAGAATTATATCTTGATGTTTATGTTTTAGAACTCTACTGGATAAAATTCTGGTACAAGATGAGGATTATAAGAATATAGTTTGAACGTGGTAAATGCATTTGTTTTTCATCATGATATTTTCCTTTTACAGCTAGATAATAGAAAGAATGTGTTCAGCTCTATAAATTTCCATCTGTTATCAAGCTGGGGATCAATTGCAGTTGTCTATATTCTATCTTTATATTTCCATATTTAAAATCTTCTTAATAAGAATTCCTGGATTTTTAACTCCTAAAAGTTCTAAATAGAATTAGACAATAGTTTGATACTCGATTGCTATTGTATCCAAATGAAAACTTCTAAGTCATGAGTAATACCAGAATATTATTCAATAAATCCTTTGGTAAATAATGAGTTTCTGGACAGGAGGAAGAAAAAGGTTAACCTATATCTCATTCTGAAAAAATAGGGTAAAGCCCGGATGAGAGGCTCTATCTCATCTGATAGAATAAGAATGTTGCCAAGTTTCAGAAAAACATCTTAACATATTTTGATTTGTTTACATTTTAAAATGAACTTGGATTTTGTATACCTAAGAAAATTAATGAATGACTCCTGGTTTCCATACAGATAAAATAAAAAGTCCTCAAAATCACCAAAAAAGCCTATGAACAAATACAATTTTATAAGTCTTTCTACCATAGAATGCGCTCAGGTTTGTAAAAGTTAAATGACAATTTAAAAAAATTTTTTTAATCAAAATGGGATTTTTTCATCAAAATACTTAAATTGTGAGATAAACAAAGTAATGAAAAATTTAAACACATACATGATATCAAAAGCTTACTAATTTAATTTGAGTGTTTATTTCACTAAAATATTTAATAAAATTTGTAACCTAATGGAAATTTGTTTTCTAGAGCTCTTTCTGGAAGGTCAAGCCACAAAGGAAAAGTAAGTTTTGTTTATTCCTCTTTAAAAAGTATTTTTTGCATTTAATAAACATGACAATTTACAGTTCACAAAAGGTTCTTTTATATATATATATATGTGTGTATATATATATATATATATATAGCTACCTTCAATTCCCTCTGGATTTGTGTAAATTCTTTCCAAATTTAGCAATGAATGTCTCAGAAAGGAAAAATTTGGAAAGACAATATTAATATTGATACAAGTAATAAAATAAATGGAAACATAGAAGTGAAAAATTTGAAGAATAAGAGCATGAAGAAAAGAATCATAAGTCCATGAGAAGTAAAATGGAGATGCTCTTTAATTTACATAAATATTAACTTTCTGAATTAACAAAAAAGTGAAAAAAAAACCAGTTAATAGTAATTTGAAGTCTCCAATTTAAAGAGAATTTCAACCTAGAGTTGATGATATGTTAGGTCCTTGACACATGATTACACTATAACTCAGCTGTAAATCACATTGTAAAGATGAGGATTCATAGAGAATATGAGAACCAAATTCTTGGAGCTACACATTTGAAGTCAAAAGTTCTTTCATTACATGGAAGAAACATCTATAGTCATTGAGAAGAGTGAATCCCAACGGGTCAGAAAACTACTAAAGAAGAAAAATGACCTGTCAGATGATAATTAAAATTACCTGGAGGCTTAGCATTGTTGCTATGCTACAATCCCTAGCATGCTATAGAGACATCTAGGAAAATACCTCTTTCCTCACAAAATCTATTTTCAATCATATTACTTGGTAATATTTTCCATGGAATTGTATTTCCAACTCTATATTGAAAATGAATAGATGAATGGCATTTTCTTTATTTTTAAAATGCCTTGAAAGTCAATTTTATGGAATATATCTCTTCAATAAACCAAGGAGACAGGAGAGGAAAAAAATAAAACTTGGGATATAAATAATAATAAGGGAAGAAAATATAATAAGTACAGAGATGAAGGAAAATTGAAAGGCAGAGATGTAAATGCTGCAATTTTATCTCCACTTTTTCTGCTGAATGATGTTGAATGCAACAATTAACCTGGCATTAACCTCCACCCACATTTTCCATTGACTCAGTGGGAGCTCTTCACAGAGCTACAATTATGAGCTGCACATAACACAAAATTGTTAACCTGCTCATTTACCATCTCTCTTATTCCCTAAATATTTTATCTCATCTATTAATGTGAAAGTTCCACTGACATCAAATGTAGGTGCTCTTTCTCAAGAGCTATAACAATTATATATGTCCCATATGAAAATGGAAGATAAATACCAAGTATATGTTTAAAATATGTCTTACACATATCTTTGTCTTAAATGTATGGTAGTCTGAATAAAAATGCCAGTCACTAAAACATGATGCTGAAAATCTATGGTGGGAATGTTGTCTGTATAAAGGTTTGGAGTAAGCAGAGGAAGATTCTTCCTACCTGATAATAAACTGTAATTTCTACAGGCTCAGTGGTATTTTCATTTTCCCCAGGCTTGTCTCTAGCTGTAAAATTGATGTTAATAGTAATTATAACAGAACTGACATAATTGACTCAGTGTATGCTCCACCATTTAAATCTCCACAACCACTTTCTCTCCTCTTCTAGCTCATTGTCTTCAAAACATTTCAACTGAATAAACATATCATCATCATTTCAAAACTCATCTTGTAGTAAAGAAGTCTCCTCAATAACTCCCTAAATCTTCCCCTAATGAATATCCTATCCCGGATGTAGTACCGGTATTTTGCTTATATCCTATCCATGCCAAAATCTCTCACTTCTTTTTTGTTGTTTCCTTGTTATTCTTTATTTACAAGCCTGTAATATTTAATCCACCTTAAGACTTAATTGCTACCATATTTTTATATTACTTGGAGATTAGATAAGCTACCACAATTAGAGGAAGTCCACAAAAGAGTACAGTTATTTGGAGGTATATACAGGGACATTTTAGGAAAGGTGTGGGGTGTTAAGAAATCTTAATGTCTCAGAATTTTGCACTTAGACCATTATTTACTTTTTATTTGTACACTATCAAGTCTTCTACAGCCAAACTTAAAGGCCCTCAAGAAAGTAATTTTCCATGATTATTAATAACGTTGAAGAAAATGGCACTGAGTGACCTTCCAACCAATGAACCAAGCTGTAGCCCCCTCCCATGTCCTGAGAATGGATCTATTGTCTTCATATATGACTAGAGTATCATCAGTTGATATGGATAATTTTGACTTTCTGTTATACGCTTTAGAATTATATAATAATTTTTCTATAATGCATTTTAATATACTAGTCAAGAAAGACCTCATATCAACTTCCTGCTCAGAAAGCTTTAAAAGCCTTCTGAGTGAATTCTAAACTCCTTACAGTGACTCTCAAAGCCCCCTACAATACCTGACATATTCTCTCTTTTCTATTTGCTACTAGCTTCTTTCTACTCTTAATATTTTGTTATTTTTCTTCATGTCTCCTATGTTCCAGACAAGTAGACTGTTTTAATAATAAAATATATTCTATTGTTTCCTGACTCTGTATATTTATACATTCTGTTCAGTTCAAATAAAATGTCTTTAATACTACCTCCACATAAAAACCCTCTTGTTTTTAAAGACCCAGCATAAATGCCACCTCTTTTATGAACCTTTTCATGTTTCATGTAATGCTTTGTTCATATGTCTTGTATATTATGGCACTTACCATGTCTTATACTGTTTTACAGATAAATAAGTTCCTACAGGGCAAGGGTCACAGTTTATTTATCCTTTTCTTTGTAAATCTTTATAGAACATAGTAAATGTCTTGTACAAAGTAAGCAGTAAATAAATGTAGTTGAACTAATTTTCCATTGTAAAATGTATTTAAAATGAAGATTATCTGGTAGGCAGTACGGTACTTTTACTCATTCTTTTGTTCACAAATATTTATTGAGCACCAATTATATGACAAACAATGAACATACAGTGGCAAACCAACCATTGTCCCTCTACTCGTGGAATTTACAATCTACCATAATAACATGGTGTAATACAAAAGGCACTGGATTAGTTGACACTTGAGTTCCAGTGTGAGCTCTTTTCCTCACTAGCACAAGCTGAGAAGTTGATACAATCTCTCTGCGTCTCATTTTCCACTCTTGGTTAAATTTAATGTTCTTTACCATTCTTTATGGCTCAAAATGTTTTTGTATTTTATCTTGACTCTGGAGCAACATGATCAGGTGGATGCAACTCGTTCAATAATATATATGTCAATAACAATGCTGACTTTTTTTGGAGTTAATTTGCTTTCTCTCTGTGTCCATCAAACACAGAGAGAGCCAGCACATGTGGGTGTTTTTAGATAATATCAACTAAATAAACAGAAATCAGCTTCAGATATTTTAGTAGGCCTAGCATAATTTACTAAATGCTAATAACAAAAAATATGGATTGGTAGTGTATTGTTTTAGACAAATTATGGCCATATTAGAAAATCCTGGCCAGGAAATTTCCCAGAATTGTGAGTATTCCTTCAATCCATGTTTATTCAGTCAGGTAGTCATGATGGGAAAGATAACTTGCAACAAATCATTTCAGTTAGATTGTTGAACTGATCAATGACTCTCACTCACCCAAACAGAGGGTTATGTTTTACTCTTAGTAATAATAAAAGGAATAACTCATAAAGCTACCGGTAGAGTCTATATTTTGGCATTTAAGGGGACTGGGAGCAGAAGCACCTATGTGACCAAGACATTATCAATCAATCAGGTGAAGAGAATCCCTCAAAGACTGACTAAACCTGAATCTCTATGCACTTTTATAAACCCTATGTAATGTTTATTTCAATACTTTCTACTCTTCTCAGACCCACTTTGGTCTCAGCACAAGGCCTTGCTTTCTACTTCGTTGAGATCATAGAAGCCTTCCAACAGAAACTCCCTCAATCTCTTCACAGTCCTACAATTCTACCTGCAATGGTGTCTATTCTTTCATCTTCTGGTTCCAAAAGAGGATATTAAGGCCTATCTTGACACTTATGTCTTGGTTTCCTCTTACCTGCTCCTGTCTTCCTGATAACCATATGCCATCTATGATTATTTCTCCTGTGTCTTCAACCCACCATCTCTGCTAGCTGCTTCTCTCCGTTATTTAAACATACTCAAATCTCTCCTTACATATACACATACACATTCTCTCTCTCTAACACACACACACCATTAACCCATCTCCTTCTCTGTTTCCTTCACAATCTTATTGTCTTCTCGTAAGATATCATTGACTGCCACTAAGCAACCCATTTTAAACTGCCTTTCCCCTCTACCTCTAAGCCAAAACTGCTTTCAGTAAAAATCTTGATGACCTTCTACATCACTAAATACAGTGGACTTTGTTCAAGCTGGCTCTTATTCCCTCAGCAGCACTTGTGACAGAATTGCCCATTTCTTGTGCATTTCCTTGATGTGTATCCTATCAGTCTTTCTTAGTTTTTCCTTCTACCTCTTGTTTCTCCTTTTCTGGATCCCCTTCCTTTATATAAACTTCAAATGTAGAATTTCCTCATTTAAAGAAGTGTCCTCCTATGAGATACTTTTCTTATTCCTCTAATCTAGTGATTTAAATTATAATTCAGCTGGTTCCCAAGTTAATACCTCTAGCTCAGAACTCTCTTCTTAGCTATAGACTTCTACAACATCAGTTATGTCATAACCATCTTGATATTTCAAAGCCACATCAAACTTCATAGGTTCAAGCTAAAGACACGCTCTTTTCTCCCCAAACAATTCCTTCTTTAATGGCCCTCATCACCATTTATGCATTCATTAATGTCAGATATCTAGGAGGCATTTTTAATGTCTAGTCTCCTTTATCATTTGCATTCAACCTATCACCAAGGTCTGTTGATGTTATCTTCCAAACATTTCTGGAGTCCATCCATTTCACTGAATTTCAATTCTGTCTTCCTAGACCATGCCACTATATTCTCTCACCTGGATTACTGAATAGACTCTTCATTGGTCTCCTCTAACTTATACCTGCTTCATGCACCCCAATCACTGCCCACATTGCATGCAGAGAATTAAAAAAAACACAAAGTTGTTCATTGCAATTATTCTTCCATTTAGGACTACTTGATAACCTTCCATTTATCTTGGGATGAAATCCAAAACCCCTAATGTGGCATTTTCACCTTAACTGGGAAGACTGTCTTGCTCTGTTTCTGTTAGCCACATTGACCCTTCTTTCTGCTTCTTGAAAAGCGCCTTCATGCCCAAGGGGGCTCCCCCATTGGGTACTTGATCTTGGAATGCTATCTACAGCCCTCACCTTGGCTGGGGTAATGTTTAAGACTCATTATTCACATCATACCATAAATGTTACTTCTTTGGAGAAGTTTTTTCTGAATTCCCATATTGGTTTACATACCAATTACAGGCTCTCATTGCACCGTGTACTTTCCTTAATAGCATGTATAACTATTTTAATTGAGGAACAATTCTTACAAATACCATTAATTCTAGTAGAGTTTTGATTATTTTGAATGCTGCTTTATCTTAAATGTTTAGCACAGTGCATGGCACTTAGGAACCACTCAAAATGAAATTATCAAGTGAATGAGGAATGCATCTCTCTCTTTCTCCTCTCTCTCTCTCTCACACACACACACACAAACACACACATATACACACACATACAAACTCACTCTCTCTCTCTCTCTCTCTCTCTCCCCTAAAGCAAATAGCTTTCATAACCACTGGTCATAAAATTTTCTTCTAAGCTTTCAAAAAGCACCAGTGAGATTTTTTGAGTGTTAGGGGGATGGTGAAGGAAGGAAGAAGTGTTAGAGAGACGAAAGAAAGGACAGAGCCCATGACGGTGGTCACTGTTTGCTGTGAACTTCTGAATATACACAGCCTCCCATTCTGCTCCTGAGAGGACTTCACTTGTCTTCTCCAGAGACAGGGAAAGCAAGTATGTTAGCTGATTCCATGGTTTATTAACTGAACTGAAAAATAGTATACTTTCAATTCATGCTCTACACCCATCTTTTTGTATTTTCTCTTTATTACATGATTATTTGTGATGATGCCAACAACTCATTTGCAGAGTTCACAATTGACTTCAGTGTAGAATTTCAAGAATGAACATTTATGCATGCACATACAAACACACACACTTCTAAAGTAGAAAACAAACAGAAATTATTATTAAAATAGTAATACTATTGGTCTTTTGAGATAGGTGATTTTCATGACAGTGTGTAACTATACATTTGATACAGATTGTAGTTGCAATAAAGATAAGGCCAGTAGAGAGCACTACATGCACTAGCTTTTAAAATATTCTTCGGATTGCTGTCAGTAAAATTTAGTGAAAGAATAGTATTTTAAATTTTATCTAGATTTTTATCCAATTAATTCACGAATGTATCATTTCATTTGAAAATTAAGGTACCTAAGCATCGCTTTGTATTTTCATTGTGTTCCTATATCATTTCATTTGGTGGAAATAAAATATTCAACAAAATGAGTATTTAACAATGGATCTATTATACAATATAGTAACTACAGTTAATAATACACTGTATTCTTGAAACATGCTAAGAGAATGATGTAAAGTGTTCTGACCACTAAAATGATAACTGTGAGGTAACGCATATATTAATTAGCTAGATTTAGTCATTCCATAATCTGTATGCTTGAAAAAATCATGTTGTACAGAGTAAATACATACAGTTTTATGTGTCAATTAAAAAATATTTTTAAAAATTTTTAAATAAATAAAGTTAAATTTAAATAAAGTAAAATTAAGGTGGATTTTCAGGCTTTTAATTTTTATCTTGCTTTAGAAATATATACTGTTAGCTTCTTAGTGGAAAACTATGGTAGTCACTGTTGACTTACTGAATTGCTGGGTAACACATGACATGACACTACATCTTTTAAACTAAAAAATGGTCATTAGTCTATGGCAACTCACTTTTTTTTTTTAAATCACTTATGGTTTTAGAAATTCAATTAAATATGACATTTGTATAGATAAGTGGTATCAACTGGTATAGGCAGAATGCATACAATGAAGCAGGAATAAAACAGTCACAGATATTATAATCTGGAAGCATATCATTGAAAATGGCCATGTTAGCACTGGATTATATAAAAATACAAGGCCATAACTGAATGGAATTTATGCCTATAAAGATGACGTACACAAGAAAAATTTTCATTTGTAACCCTGATTGAGATAGCAGAAACCTAGAAACAACCTGAACTGACCAATATGAAATTATTAATATTTTGATAGAATTTTATGAACTAATTAAGGATTATATGGATCTATATATACTGATACGAAGATATCACTAAAATAATATCATGATGCAAAATATAATGCATATAATTCTATTTGAGTTTTTTAAAAAATATATGTGCACACACACACATATATAACCAAAAATGTCCTTGTTGACATCAATTACTTATAGTGAGTGAGTGGGTTTTGCAATACCCTTTGGATTGTTTTCCATGTACATTGTCTTATGCTTAAAATTCCACAACAAAAACCCTTGTTTACCCACAAAAGAATAGATGAAAGATTTAATAGACTAGTTTATTTGCTTATCCCACCTAGATAAAGATGGCAGAGATTTGCTTACTCTCTCCACTTTTGGGGGATTGTTTTTATTTAAGGCTTAGATAAAAGTATTTATTCACCTTGACTAGTCACAATTGATCTATGCAATATCCAAGTAACAGGAACCTTGAGATAATTCATTCAGAATTAAGAACATCTTCATTTGCCTCATTTTCCCCCCATTCTAGTTAAAACCTTAAGAAGGTATAATAAAGTCATAATTGCATTTATTATGTGAGTAAATGCTTTAAGCACAAAGCAAAATTGAGAAACCTTGGAAAGAGAACACTTCTCAGAGACACTGCATTTCAGAAAGTGGATCTACCTTGCATAACTGCACAGACACAGGATGGCGTGAGGAGATTGCAAGTAGCAGAAAAGTCCACCTGCGGGGCAAAGGTGTAAGAGCTCATCTGGGTCTAGAAAAGCCAGGAAATCAGAGAAGGTAAGAGTGAGAAACTCAGTTTTAGAGGAGCATAATCTGATCCCCCTAATTACTTTTAAGAAAAAGGTACTTTGTGTTTTAGGCTGGGCCCAGAAAGATCATATTTAAATGTAAACAAATTAAAACTGTAGCAATTTTTGCTTTAAATTAAAGCATTGGAGGATAAAAACTAGTGAGAGTTTGGAACTCTCATCTTTATATGCTGTCCATGCTAATGGTGCGTTTAGCACTTAAACTTGTTAATTACTGACATGTATGTTTCCCAGAATGACTAGAGTAAATTCTTTTATTAGCCTCAATTACTGTACTGTGTAAGAATCTGGGAAGAATTCAAAGATGGCCTTTTCATCTGTTTCTCCGTAATATCCTTAATTAATTCCATAGTATGAAAGTTGGAGAGAAATTATACTGCTGAATGGAGTAAGTTAAGCTGGATTTAAAGAAATAAAAGTCAGAAATTGAGGTGCTTTTCAAGAGAAAGCCATTTAAACTATATTTTAAATGAAGCTAGAGTGTAAACAAACAAGCCCTAGATATCATTAGCATCCTTTTCAAGGATTTAAGTGATGGGTGTTGCCCCTTCCCCATTCGAGGATTAGAAGATTTGCCAGCAATACAGACACCCCATTATAATCATCATGTCCCTCTTTTTTCTGTGAAATTCCTTAGAAGCAGGCACAGAACAGTGCCTGACATACAATAGGTACTTAATTTGTTGGATAAAAGCATAACTTTTCACTCAATGTTGAATATATTAAAAATGTAAAGATGACAATAGTAATAAAAAATTGTTTAATTGATAAAGGTTGTACATTCTGATAGTTTAGAAATACCTCCTGAGCAAATTGAGAAGAGATGACTCATACATCTCATTTAAAAATTCATTTGCCTTGTATTTCTTGTATCTCTTAGACTTTGCTAAGAAATGTAAATATGAGTTTGGGAGGCAATGGTATGAATATGAGGTTGAGATACATAACGAAGAAGAAAAAAACTGTAAGCTTTGAATTTAAATTTCATTATTAAAAGATCAATCATAACTGAAAATAGAAAAATTCTCATTTTGAAATGAAACAAAAACATCATTTTACATTCTATGAGTCAATAGGCATAAATAAAATGCTGTAGAACCAGAAATACTTTGCACTTATGAATTATATGTGTTATTGCCTACGGCAGAATCAGAATAAAAGTTAATTATTAAACTTATGATTTGCATGATAACTGGTAATGTAAGACAATGCAAATAAGACAATACGACTGAGGAATAATTATTCAGATTTCAAATTTCCTCCTCTCAAAGTTCTTTTTTATTCCTTTTGAAGGAAATTAAAAATAATTAGAATTGACTTTTAAAATTTTCATTTCATCTTTAATTTTCTAACATCCAACTCTGAATTAATAATTTTTCATTTCACTCTGATGTTAGTAATTTTTATTGTAGATGCTATGATACAAATTTTTGTCTTAGCATAGAGTGTATTTGTACCTTTTATTCTATCATGGGCACAAAGAAATTAATGAAGGGTTCATTATGTTTCTGTTAATATTACCTTCCACCATCTGACTCTTCATGGCCCTCTGTGGGCTTGTTTTTCTTATTCTCCAAATTGAACTGCTGATTTTACCCAAACACACACAGCGTCTGCTCTCTCATTCCTGGCTCTGCTCTCCTGCTCCTTAGAAGGCCCTTCTGCCTATCTGTGTCTTTTGTAATTCTAATTTGTCAGTTTATTCATTTTTTGTACAGTACTTAGTAACTAATTACCCTCTTTCTTGTTTATTTGTTTATTGTCTCTGTCTTCCTTGTAGAATACAAGCTAAGTGAGAACAGGGACTTTTTCTTGTTCACTACAATATCCTGGTGTCTAAAAAAAGTGCCTGACATATTATATTATTTGTTGAATGAACAAATAAGTAATTGTCA
Organism: Eulemur rufifrons; assembly: GCF_041146395.1. NCBI lineage: Eukaryota > Metazoa > Chordata > Mammalia > Primates > Lemuridae > Eulemur > Eulemur rufifrons. Next base: position 62,707,560 of record NC_090998.1, on the reverse strand, counting down.
AAATAAATATAAGGATAAAATAAATATTGTAAGATACTCTAATTATGATGATGATTAAAAATAAACATTTATATTCCAAGGTATTGGTTGGCACCGCATCTTAATCTAGTGCTATTTTGATAAAGCTGTGTGAATTATAAAAGATACTGTGATATCTTGAACCAGTCAAAAATAATTTCTAACACCCAGGCTGAAAGAATTCCAGTTTGAAGGTGCTATTTTCTCATATAAAACTATGCTCATTATATTCCATTTATAATCTAACTAAACACATTTTCTTGGTATGCTAATGGCTTTATGCAATCCTTCTCTTGATTTTGTCATATAGTTTAAAAAGATTCAATTATGTGAAACAGACCTTAACATAGTTTTTAATGAATTTTTAAAAAAGAACAGATTTTGTGTGTCAAAGTAGGCAGTTGTTGTAATATTAACCTATATTTATATAGAATGGAAACAGTATCATAGTTCTTTTGTCCTTTGACCTAACTTACCTTCATGCATTCCTCTCTTTTGAGTATATCTCAAGGACACCAAAAAAAAAAAAAAAAAAAAAAACAAGAGACAGCAAGAGAAAGTATATATATATACATATCTGGAACTCAGAAATAAAAGGCTGAAATCACTATATCTTCAATAATATTGACTGAAGTGTGATGTTTCTTAATGGAAAGCACAGAAGCTCTTGAATCCAGATGCTACTATTCTTAAGCAAACTGCTTAACCTCCCTGAGCCCCAGTTTACTTATCTCCAAAATGAGATAAGAATATCTATTTATCTGGGCTGGAAAGAGAGAAAGAGAGAGACCAATCTAGCACCAAGTCTGGCTCATATAAAGTGCTCAATAAGTGTTTATTGAATTAATTAATCCCATTGAAAATATAGTTATCGCTGGACTAAATTACTATATATCATTTAATGGAAGAGTATAGTGATTTTGTAACCAAATAGCTAAGATAAAAGTATAATTAAAGATGTTTTAACAATTCTCTGATTAATACAGAACAAAACAACTAGCATATGAGTAGGTCAAATGTATTGACCTTGACGAAACACTGATTGGTACAGAAGTGACCAATTATTCATGAGACCTAAGCATGGGCACACCGACCTAAGCAAAGGTAAAAGAGGTCAGAAAATTTTTCTTATAGGATCTCTGCATGTCTTAAAAAGAAATTCACAAATATTATTGGAGAGACCATAATTCTTCATACTTCATAAAAACAAATTCTAACAGATAATGAATTATTATTCATTTTCTATACCTGGGTAAATATACACTAAAGGCATTCAACTTTCCACTACTAGAAATAATAACATGAATATACGGCAATTTATACTTCCCATTACTTACTCTTTTAATCCTTAAAAAACAACACACAGAGAGACAACACAGAGAAAGAATGACAGAGCAAATTTTCAATTAGGAAGCTCAAGGCGGCCTGGTGCGGTGGCTCACGCCTGTAATCCTAGCACTCTGGGAGGCCGAGGCGGGTGGATTGCTCAAGGTCAGGAGTTCGAGACCAGCCTGAGCGAGACCCCGTCTCTACTAAAAATAGAAAGACATTATATGGACACCTAAAAATCTATATAGAAAAAATTAGCCGGGCATAGTGGCGCATGCCTGTAGTCCCAGCTACTCGGGAGGCTGAGGCAGTAGGATCGCTTAAGCCCAGGAGTTTGAGGTTGCTGTGAGCTAAGCTGACGCCACGGCACTCACTCTAGCCTGGGCAACAAAGTGAGACTCTGTCTCAACAAAAAAAAAAAAAAAAAAAAAAAAAGGAAGCTCAAGGCCTAAGTCCAGAAACAGTCTATGAAATGTTTGGTTCTGGAGATACATTAGCAAATAAAAAGATAAAAAAAAAAAAAAAACATGCCTTCATAGATCATATAAATCTGGGATTTTTGTTGAAATAGGTACAATTATGGCTTTTAAACTTATGAATCAAGCCGCTTAAGTACATATTACTAATAAATGATGTTGTTAAAAGAACTACATTGGAATACAAGGGATTTATACATTCTTTTCAGTCTCAATTATTGAATTACTTTTGAAAATTTTATGTGCAAAACCTTGGAACACACTCTGACATCATTGTGCACAACTCAACTTCTTTCTGTTGCTTAATTCAGGAGATGTGAATAAGGATAATCAACCAGAGTTGTTGCTTCCTCCTCTGGCATCCCGCAGCACAGCCCTTGCTTCCTGTGGTGCTTAGAGTACTTACTGCATGGCATTTCATGGTTTGATCACCATTCATCTCCCAAATGGAACTGAGCAGTGTCCAGAGAGAGGGCCATGTGTCATTAATCTTTGCATGGCCAGACCTAGCACAGTGCTTTCCACATGGTTCAGGTGGCATGTAGGCATGTATAAATAAACTTGTATATTCTTTACTGTTTTCAGAGCACATTCATGTGTATGATTCTAGCAGACCCTCACAAATTTCAGTGAGATTGCTGTGTAGAACTAGAACCCTCATATGCAGAATTTCTGTGAGATTGAAGGATAATATTTCTCTTGTACGACAGATGAGGAAACTAAGGATCAGTGAAAGGTTATGTGACTTCTGAAGAGCACATAACCAAGACTTGAATTTCAAGATCAGGGTTCTTTCTAAAATACTAAATTAAAAGATAAGCATTTGAACAACTATTTTAGATGTGTCTTTAGGGTCTGTTAAATGTATGTGTGGCCAATCATCTTTGGCTTTCCCAGTCATTGGTGAAATGTCGCTTAATTTTTCAGCTGTAAAATAGAAAAGACCTTCGGAAATCATCCATACTGTAAACACAAGAAAATGGCATCGACTATATGCAAATATTTTGCTACAGAACAGTGTCTGCCTTTAAGAGTTTATTGCTAGCCAAAACAATTCAGCTTTATCAAAGGGAAGGGGATGGAGGCAGCTCTCTCATTTCCAATCCTGCAGCCAGAGGTGCCCCCATTCTGCTTACAGCAGGTTTCTCTGTACTTCTTAATTTCTTAGTCAGGAAGTACCAACCCTGACTGGCATAAGACAGTGAAAGTAGTCTGTTTGTGGGGATGAAACGGTCACAGTGAATGTTTAAAGACTAGTAATTGAATCCTGATCAACTGACAGTAAAGTCAGCCTTTTAATAACATGGTTTTCCACTAAATCACACGCCACAGGAAGTCAGGGACTATACTGAACCCCCAAGTTAGGGGCATGACACATGGCATGGAACACCCTAGCTCAATTCTTGGCACATTAACTAATACATATTAACTCATCCGTTAAGTGGTATCATTGAGTAACCTCTGGTTATATATCATAAAAAGTTCCAGGTACATGTTTTTCAAACTTAGTGATAGACAATCAAAATCAGTTTGGAAAATAGGAGCAAAACTCGGGGGAGGAACACCTTTACTAGAAGTGATCTGTAAAAAAATTGAGAAAAAGTCTGAAAATCCTACTTATTTCTGAGGTGCATCTATTGAATTGGTAAAGTAATATCAGTGGCTTAAAAAAAAAAAAAAACAAAAAACCCAACTTAGTGATAGAAATTCATCTTCATGTTTTTTATTTTAAAATATTTTTAAAAGTTTGTTACTACGGGTAATTTATTTTCTAGGCAATAAATTCAGGTCCTAAATGGACACCTACTGATGGAACCCTGGCCTTAGGTCGGTTATCTTATATACTGTTACAAGTCAACATTCCAAAAAACTTCAACAGAAATTAACAGCAATTGTAATTAAATCTCAAACATTTCTTACACTAGGAGCATTTTCTCCCTAAAGGGGATGCGATTACAGGGTTGACAATTTCTTTTAATCGGAAAAAAAACCTCATCTTTCCACTCCCGCCCTCATATCCTCTTTCCATTCCCTCTCTTCTTCTGACACACACACACACACACACACACACACACATATTCTGATCATTTTATTACAGTGGAAAGTTGAAAGAGCAACACGCCAGCTACACCCACTCGGCGCTCCCGGAGGTAGAGCAGCAAAGTTCTAGGGCAGAGCCTTCCCTCCCAGAGCCTGGCGATGCCGCCGCTCTCCGGTACCTGCTCCGCTTCGCGCTGCATCTGAAGATCTGCCGCCGAGGAACAGTTGCGTCTCCATCTGGCCGCCAACCCACCCGAGCTTTCTTCTCCTCCATCACCACCACCTTCCTTCCTTCCCCCTCCTCCCCCTCCTTTCCGTCTTCCCTCTCCACCCCCGCCCCCAATCTCCTCCTCTTTTTCTCACTACAAGCGGTTGCTGATGCTGAAGCCGAGCGTCACTTCGGCTCCCACGGCAGACATGGCGACATTGACAGTGGTCCAGCCGCTTACTCTGGACAGAGGTAAGGGAGCAGCTCGCCGGCCAGGCCACTGCGTCCCCTCTGTCTCCCCCTCCGTCTATGCCAACTCCCACCGGGACAGCGGGACGCGCTGGGGCAGGGGGACGGGGGAGCGAGGAAGAGCCAAGAAGGCGTTCGCGCCGAGAGCCGGATACTTTCTTCCCCTTTTTCTCCCCGCCACGTCCCCGCTGCCCCTTCACGCTGTACTCGCCCAGCCCAGGGGTGCCTTCTTCGGGCTCTGCCGCCCCCGCCACCACTCCCAGCCCCTCGCCAGGGCGCCTCCGGGCCGCCGGCTTTGTTGGAACGGATGCGCGGGGACCGCTAGGCGCCCGGGGCTCGGGGTTGGAGAGGCGCAGAGAGAAAGCTCGCCCGGCCGGAGACCGGAGAAGACTGGTGAGGGCGCCGCCTGCCAGCCTGCATGGCCGGGGACCCAGGAGGAAGTTTGTCCAGGCGCCGGAGGGCGAGGGTCGGTACGGCTGCCTGTGCCCTGGCGCCCGCCCGGGGGCGGGCAGGGTGCACCCCCGGGGTGGCGAGGCGCAGGCGGCTGGGCTGCGGCGGCGGGGAGCTGCCCTCTGCCGAAAGGGCAACGCGGAGCGCGGGCAGCCGTCCCCGGGCCGGGGGCGCCGCGTCGCGGCAGCGGAGCCCGGCTCTCCCCGGCTTCCCGTTCCTAATGCGGCGGGGGTCGCGTCTGCTCCCCCTGGGCTGTAGCAACTCTCAGCTTCTCCCGCCCCAGCCAGTCTTGCTCTCTCCTAGCTCGGTGCCACCTTGGTGCTTGGGCTGCAGAAGGCGCCAGGACAAAGCGCAGGTTGGGTTGAAATTCAGCTTCTGACCTGCGACCCTGTGAGCCCTGCTCTCTGACTTGAATGGGGAAACAGTTGTGCTTCCGCCCTGGGACCTCCCCAAGCTCAAGGATAGAGTCACCCGCTGCGATTGGGGGCCTTTCTGGTGCGGGCTTATACCTGTCTCTGAGTGTTCATGTTTCCTTTCTGGATTTCAGCGTCCAGTTATGAAGGCGCTTGAGTCCCAGGGCTCTGCAGAGGAGGACACCCGCTAGTCCCTCTCCGCAGCGTCAGGATTTAGGACCCTGGGCGGCCATTTGGAAATGGTGTGCTCATACGAAAATCATTTCGTCCGATGTACCTCTAAACATTTTCTTTCTAGAGGATTAAATTGAAAGGTGGGGCAAGGCAAAAGAGCATCCTTCTGCGAGTGCAGTGACAAAGCCAGAGAACTCAGTTTGAGGTTTTTAATTTGGAGAGACTGTGGGTGACTTTAACGCGATCTGTTGGCGCCAGAACAGATGTTATGTGGTGCCCATAGCAACCTTACCTGGGATAAGAGTTGAAAAAGAAAACATAATTGATTTATGTTGGAAAATGTTGATTTGCAAGCTAGCAAATTAATAACAGTCGTTAAAGTGCTCAGAAATCCATTGTATAATCCTTGATTTCACCCCCGATATCATCATCTGCACTAAGCAGGATAAATCCATTGCGAGTAAGAGCCAAACAGATGGCGAGCTATTAGAAACTATGGACTTCCCAAGTATTTCTGTTTTAATGTGATGAGCTCTTATATTGTCCCATTACTAAATCACAGTCATTAAACATCCCAAGTAAAACGACTACAGTAAGGGCAAAAACTCCAAGTAGATTGCCCTGAGCAATGTTATATACTACTAATAATACTAATAAAAATATTTCACTGTTTGGGTTTTACCTTAGCCCTTTGTTGCCTCAGTCAGTTGTTCAGAGGAGGTGCTAATCAGATCAAGATTTATGTCTTAAAGTTTGTTCTTGTTCACAGCCAAACTGTACCTGTCTTCTCAGTGTGATTAGGTCCATGCAGAAGCTCAGGAGGGAAGACGGGTTAGAGTGTGGATGGATCTAAATAAATTCACCAGCAGCTCACAAAAACTATGTAACGTAGGGATTATGGGTTATTGACATCACCACTGTGCATGAAGTCAATATATATAAATATTTTTCTGTTTACCTTATTAAAATATGATTAATCAGTTAATTTCATCATGAAAAGGATGAAAGAAAAGGTTCTAAAACTTCTCCTTCAAAAATAAGTGCCTTTTAGTAGAAGCAGCCCAATAATACTGGTCTGGATCCTAGTTGCAACTCTACTACTCACTTTGGGTGTGTCATTTAACCTCTTTGGACATCAGTTCCCTCTCTGCCGTACCCAGAGTTTGGATTAGAAGATTCTGACTCTGTGTAGGTTTAGCAGTCTGTAATTCAATTAATTAAAGTTAGGACTCAGTTTTTGGTCACCTACTGGGAGATTTTCCAGATGACCCCTCTGGCAGGCTGCTTTGGTATCCTTTGATGGGTTCTAAATTTATGCACGGCTTTTGTCCCATCAGAGCATTTATCACACTGTTGCATTTGTCTCCCCATTGGATGGTGCTCCTTGAGGAAAGGGAATATTTCTAAATTCTTCTTTGAATTCTCAGTGTCTGCATAGTCCCTGACTCTCAGTACAATAAAAAATTAATGTAAGTTAGTGTAAGTAAACTAAGGGCAACAGTAACTTAAGCAATGTTAAAATAGAGATATTTAGTAATGGACTGAGGTTCACTTCATAGATTCACAGCATTTTAGCCCTGGAAAGGATGTTAAAGGAAGCATAGGTCGGTGATTTTTAAGCTTTCTTTCCCTTGTACACTCATCAGTAACAGTAGCTTTCAGGGGTGTGATTTTTAACCAAAAGGAATTGTGGCCGGTGGGCAAAGGAGAGGAAGGAAGGAAGGTGCTTGACAAAGCCTCCCAAGGGCATCCCAGAGAATCTGAATGCACCGTGCATAATTTTAAAGCTGCTAGTTCTTCTTTAGTATCTTCATTTTACAAATGAAAAACATGAAAGAAGTGATGAAATGTTTTCAAGGTTACTCTACTACCTAGTGGAGATTTTATACTAAAATCTAATTCTTTTTGTTTGGTGCCCTTTGGCATCATAAACGGATACATCTGGAGTCTTCAGGGCAAACATTTTAAGCAAACAGATCAATGCTGTGGATTGAAATTAGGAGTTACTGCTCCCCAAATTCAAAAGATCTGTTTGAAAGTAAGGAGCTCAGAAGTCTGCATCTAGCTTCTTGGGTCTTGTTTGGGAAGCAAGCTTTTCCAAGGCCCAGCTGGTGCCCAAAAGGATGAACAGGGTGACTCAAGACTTTCATGCCTCTGTGCGTGCCCAAAACTTTGCCATTAAGACCTGAGATTAACCTCACAAAGGCTTCTGGGTGGCTGTGGCCAGCGTAAGCTCCTGTTCACTCTCATCCCAGTTCTTGATATTATTCACTATTGAGTCCCTACTATAAGCCAGACCCTATTGTGGGATTGGTGTACACTGGTGTGCTAAACAGATGTAATTCTATTTCATGTGATAATTAATATCTACTGGGACAGGGAAATTAAAACACACATACAGGCAAACCATTCATTCATTCAATATTCATTTATCACCTACTACATACAGGATGCTGCAGAAATACCAGAAAAAAAGTTTTTGCTTTTATGGTCCTTAAGAGTCTAATGAGGGAGACAGATAATAAGTAAGGGATTAATTAATTTAACAAACAAGTATTGTTAAATATTGTTAAATATAAACGAGTACCAGCTTGATACCAAGCATTGTTTTATGCACTGTAGCAGTGGTAGTGAACAAAATAAATAAAATCTAATGGCATTTACATGCTAATGAGTGTCACCCAATGGACATATACATACACAACTACAAGTGCTAAGGAGAAGAAATAAAACTAGATAAAGGAGAATGCTATCGATGGGGGCTGCTGTTTTAAGTATGTTAATCAAGGAAAGCCCTCCTGAGCTGATGGTATTTGAGAAGAGCACTGTGGAAAGTGAGAAAGCAAATATTGTAGATGTCTTGGGGCATGTGCTCAGGAGGAGGAACTCTTGTGCATCCTGGGAACATCAAGGAAGTCGGCGTGAGAAAGTAAGCAGAGGAATGAATGGTAGAAAATGGGATGTGTAAAGTTGGTAGTCAGGGGTCAGATGATGTAACTCATAATTGGGATTTTAGATTAGTTGAAAATATGAAGTGCTCTAAAGAAAGTAAATATGTCATTGGATAGAGAATAATGGAGAAAGACCTATTGAGTTAGCTTTGGGCAAGGAAGGCTCCCTGAGAAAAGGGAGCATCCTGGGGTAGAAATTTGTTTATATGCCAAGAAAACCTATAGATCAGCTTATTGCTTCCTTTTATTGCTAGGCTAAAATATCATAAATTATAATTAGGTTTTCAGAAATATACTGAGCCCTGTAATTTACATGTCCCTATGCATAAATCTACATGTTGAATGGAAGTGGTCATTACAGGATATATATTCATTTTCAGTCTAATATTTTGTGTTAGACAGTGATGGTATAGGGGGTAGCGCATGTAATTTACCCTTGTGGCAAAGAGAAAATGCTGATAAAGAGATTAGTGTGAAATTCCCTTCCAGACTTTAAAATGTTCACAGCCACTCTCCCCTACACTAGAGATTCATTTGCCCAGATTGTAATCTTTAAAACCAGGAATGACCTTCAGTTAAACTCAAGGGAACAAAGCAGAGTGCAATCCTTGATACTTAACACCTTCATATTAAACATTCCTTCATAGGAATGTTTCACTATGTTAAAAACTGCATGGATTTAGGAACTTCCTTAAGTACAGTAGTTTCAAGTCTCCTTCACTTTCCATCTCAAGGTCAAAGAAGATAATACAAAAGAATTCTTCAAAATTTCACTTTTGCTTACCTTTTCTCCCTAATTTTAAGATGAATGGCTTTTAAATAATCATGGCATGTAAAGGAATAATACAAAACCAACTCTTAGAGAAAAATGAATAATTAAAACATTTCTAGGAGTTAATTAAAATTAAGTAATTTAAAATATTTGATACTTTCCTTATGACATGATTAGTAGTTTACAATCGGCATTTATGTGCTTACATAAGATAAAATGTTGATAATACTGGCACCTAACATTTTCTGTGAGTTAAATTCAAGTTGGACAGGTTGCAAAAATGTAAATGGAAATCTTTATTTCTTGGCTTCTAAAATGAGTTGTAATTTAAAATATTGACTAAACAAATCTTAGTGTGCTTTCCCTTTTTTAAAAATCAAACTTTCGTCCTTTAAACATTCTAATATAAAATCACATACTTTTATTTTGCAGATTTCAACCTTATGAAAAAAACACAAGAACAAAAATTGAATGCAAATGAGAATCCCATGGGTGCCACACTTCTCATAGTATTTGTGATACATTAAATTTTTTCTCTTTTCCCTTTTCACTTTTCAAGGCATGCAGAGCTTATTACTTCATGTATCTTCCAATCCAAGCCTTGAGCAGCCTATAGCTTTTCTAATCAGCTCTATTCACTAGTTTTTATAAAATCTGTATTTGCCTGAAAATTGCTTTTGCTCACAGTCCAAACGGACCTGCCTCTTCTTTCTTGCTCCTAGGTTTTTTTGTTTTTTTTTTTTTTAATTTGACATGAATAGAGATTAAGAAATAAGAAAAATAAAAATTAAGTTAGTTTTTATGTTGTTTTAAAGATGTATGCCCTGGTGGCTTTGATCAGGAAAGGATAGAGAGGAGCTGAGCTGAGTATATTTTGTCTCTTGTCTTAAAGCCTTCCCACATTGGCATCCAGATATGTTCTAGTCTACAAATATTAAGTGTTTGCTTGCTTTCTCATCTTTTCTGTAGTCTCCAATAGACATTTTTAAGTTATTTTTAATGAACTTTTTTGTTTTTTGGATATCAATGAGAGTATTTCCTGTTGCACTATACAGTTACAGAACACTCTAGGAGTGGGTTTCAATCCCAGCTTTTCTACCTGGTGATAGCTCTGGCAACTTGCCTCAAAGTTACGTAACTGATGTAAGTCTTAGTTTTATTATCTGTAAAATAGCAAATGGTAATTAATAATAGCACTGACCTCACAGAGTTGTTGGTTTTAAATCAGTTAACATGTATAAAATACATAGAACAGGGCTGATACATAGTAACCACTCAACAATGGTAACTATTTCTTCCCTGAGTCCTGGATGTTGCCTGCTCCCACCCTACTGCCAGGAGGCTAGGACAGAGAATGTTTGCTGCCTTTAGGGTATCCTAAGAAGCAGGGCCCTGTTTATTTCGGTATTCTCCAGAAACAGGAAGCATTTGGAGATGTCTGGAGGTCCAAACAAAAATTATCCTGTATATGCACCCAATTTGCCAACTCCTTCCTTGACTCACTATTTCTTGATGCTTCAAATAACAATTTTTGAAATAATTCTATTAGAAGACTTACCATATGAGGTTGAGATTGTTCCTCTACCTAGCTGTCCCATAAAAACATAAGTTTTTTATATGTGTTTGTGCATTCACAGAGCTTGAAAAATAAGTGCTCAAATGTTTGCTGAATAAATTAGTGGTTTGTCTTCAAATATTGCATAGGTTTGGGGGAGTTAAAACTAGGTAAATGAGCAGACATTTACATATAACTTGAAAGATTTTTACTCCAGAAAAAATTTACTATATTTATTCTGCTTAAACTTAAGAACAGTGCCTTCTAGGAATTAGTGAACATCCTATTAATATTAGTAGAAATGTATAGGCAAAAGTTGAATAACAAATTGTAAAAGTCAGTACAGATGGCCTTTAAGATTCAGTAATAGTTCAGGGCAGAAATTAGAGTTCACTAGCCTTTTTATATTTTTCTAAGATAAGCTAATTATATACAGATCTCAAATGTATACTGAATAGTTGACTGGGTAAAAGTCACCCTGACTTTGGACTTTTTTTTAGTGTTGTTTAATTGTAAAGCATCTCATGATGCTGAGAGAGGCAAACTGGCAGTTAAAGGTGTGAGCTCTGGATCCATAAGGCTAGGTCTCAATCCTATCTAACTCTGCCTCATCCTAGCCATATAATCTTGACTTGTTATTATCTATGTAACCTTGATCTGTTATTATCCTCCTTGAACTTTAGTTTTGTCTGTAAAATTGAAAATAATCATAGTCTCTAACTTGTAAGGCTGCTGTAAAAATTATCTGAGAAAATACATTCAAGTGCTTAGAACACTACCAAATCCACAGTAAGTGCTCAATAATGAATGATTATTCCCCACTTCTTCCCCCCAGGGGTATACATTTTCCCCAGTGTGATAAATGAAAAGTGCATGGGCTTCAGATTTAGACAAATAAGGATTTGAGTTGCAATTCTGCCATTTACTATCTATGGAAGCTTAGACTATTGCTACTTTCTCCACATTATATTTCTCTTATCCTTAATATAGGCATAATGATGCCCACTTTGCATGGTGATACATTCCTTTGATTCTTCTTTCCTTTGCTTGGTCATTCAAGGAAAATCAGATGAGAGCCTACCATGTGCCAAGTGACCAAGTCACAGGCGAGGCATAGAGCTAACAGTCTAGGGAAGACAGATATTAAGCAGATAATTTCAAACATATTTTGAACATGATAACAACAGCTCACATACATTGAGTATTTATTACATGCTGGGCAAAGTGCTTAGCACTTTCCATGCTTCATTTCAATTAATTCTCCCAACAAACTTATAAGGCAGGCACTATTTTTATTTTGAAGAGTTAAAATTGAAGTATAGAAAGGCTAAATGAAGAGGAATGGAGCTTAGGCCAGTTGATTCTTGAGACCTTGAACTTAGTCACTACACTACATTGTCAAGAGCAGTGCATAGGTCTGTAACAAAGTTTTTAACAAGCCCTGAGGAACATGAACTTGTAAGGAACAATGGAGGCAGAGGTGTTTGCAAAGACTTCGAAGAACTGACAGACAGATGGGAGGCACAACAGGAGAGCATGTTGCCCCAGACCAAAAGGACAGAACCCTGTCCAATGCTTGTAAGAGGAATGTATACTAATGTTGGTAAAGATTAATGTAAGTGATATATTTTGAAAGTCTAGCACAATTATTTGAAAACAGATGTTTAATAAATGGTTTTGCTTAGTATTAATGGTTATTAATTTTTTATTACTAAGGGTGAAAAAACTCACAGATAGTGTATTAGTTGGAATTTTCCAGAGAGACAGAACCAGATACACAGATACAGATACATGAGAGGGGATTTATTACAGGAATGAGCTCACATGATTATGGAGCCTGAGAAGTCCCACTCACAGTAGGACATCTGCAAGCTGGAGAACCCAGGAAGCCAGCAGTGTGTCCCAGTCCAAGTCTGAAGGCCTAAGAGCCAGAGGAGGTGATGGTACAACTCTAGTTGGAGGATGAAGACCTGAGGGCCCAGTGGGGGCTGGGGCGATGCTGGTACAAATCTCAGAACCCAAAAGCCAGAGAACTTGGAGTTCGGATGTCCAAGGACAGGAGAAGAATGGTTTTCCAGCTCTAGAAGAGAAAGTGCATGTTTGCCTTTCTTCTGCCTTTTTGTTTTATCCAGGCTTTCAGCCAACTGGATGGTGCCTGCCCACATTAGGTGGGGGCGGATCTTCCTTAGTCCACTGATTCAAATGTCAGTCTCTTCCAGAAACATTCTCATAGACATATTCAGAAATAATGCTTTAACAGCTATGGTAGTCCCCCCTTGGTCAAGGGGTACACATTACAAGCCCCCCCCCCCCCAGTGGATGCCTGAAACCATGAATAATATCAAACTATAGGTCCTATGTTTTTCTATACACTATTGGGTGGGTAGCATATACAGGACAAAGCGATGATTCACAACCTGAATGGAGCAGGTAGGCGAGAGATTTCATCATGCTACTCAGAGGGAGGCACAATTCAAAACGTATGAATTGTTTATTTCTGGAATTTTCCATGTAATATTTTTGTACTAAAATTGACTGTGGGTAACCAAAACCACAGAGAGTGGAACAGTGGATAAGGGGGGATGACTGTATCTAGGTATCTTTTAATCCAGTCAAACTGACATCTAAAATTGACTACCACACATAGAATTATAAGAAAGTACCAGCAATGTTCTCTTCCTTCTTCCTAGCCTGTGTCAGCGAACCAAGAGATAATGACTATGACAGTCATATTACCTTTTACTGATCCCTAATGCATAGACAAAACTTCTTTAGGGACTGGAATTTTGACAGGCTCACATAAGGGAGAGAAAAGTGGTCATAGCATCCTTGGTCTTCTTTCCTTACAGTCTTTACCTCCAAGTGGGAAAAGGGAAAGGGATTTGGGAATGTGTCAGAACCTGGATTTCAGGCATGAGGAGAAAATTGTGATACCTTTTTTCCATCAATGTCCTGAAGGACCTAAACACTCTGCATACCCATCATTATTAAAATACATGCCTTGAGGTTTTAATATATATTTCAGTGGCCCAAATAATGCCATATTTGTCTGGCATTAAATGGGAAAGAAATGTAAACTTACAAATAACCAAAGCTTACTTCTTTAGGCCAAAATTTTTATTTTTAACCACTTTTAACCTAAACATATAGGATTTATTTCCTTTCCTTTTTCAGTATAGCATATGTTCTCCAGAAAATGGGTTTTTTTTGTAAAGGAATAGTGGAGATAAAACAAATAAGGCAGTAAAGCTTAACATGCATGACTGAAGGAATGCTGAGATACTTATTTTGATAACTCAAAGGGAAATTTTGTATTACTATCATGCCAGCTTTTCTCAGGCATATTTTAGTTAGCTAAATTTGACAGAAACATGCCTCTGGATAAATGATATGTTTTGTGACCAGGCAGACTTTAATTTCTTCTGATGTCACACATTTTCCAAATATTGCCAGTTTGGCATCCAAATGAAAACCACCAATGAGAAAATATTAAGATGGGTGTATGCTATAGACAATGTTTTTGTCCCCCCAAAATGCATTTGTTAAGCCCTAACCCCTAATGTGATGGTACCTGAGGTGGGACCTTTAGGAGATAATTAGGTTTCCATAAGGTCAGGAGGGTGGGGCCTTCATGGTGGTAGGATTACTGTCCTTATGGGAATAGAAAGAGCCCAGAGTTGTTTGCTTTCTTGCTTTCCCTTTTCTAATCTCTCTCTCTCTCTCTCTCTTTCTCTTTCTTTCTCTGTCTCTCTGCCCTGAAAGGATGCACAGATCCAGAAGGCTGCTATCTATAACCCAAGGGGGCTCTCTCACCAGGCTGAAACTGCTAGCACCTTGTTCTTGAAAGTCCCAGGCTTCAGAATTGTGAGAAATACATGCCAGTTGTTTAACCCACTTAGTCTATGGTATTTTGTCCCAGCAGTCTGCCTTAGTCTGTTTGTGCTGCTATAACAAAATACCATCGACTGAGTAACTTATAAACAGCAGACATTTATTTCTCACAATTCTGGAGGCTGAGAATTCCAAGATCAAGTTACCATCAGATTCAGTGTCTGGTTAGAGCCTGTTTCCTGGTTCACAGATGGCTCCTTCTTGCCGTGTTCTCACGTGGTGAAAGGGGCAAGACAGCTCTCTGGGCCCTTTTTTATAAGGGCACTAATCACCTTCCAAAGACTCTACCTCCTAATACTTCACACTGGTGATTAGGTTTCAACATATGAATTTAGGAGGAACACAAACATTCAGACCACAGCGCAGCCAGAGCTGACTAAGAGTGTAGCAATCATCACATGGTCTTGGCCTTAACAATCCTCTATCCTAAGTAGCTTAACAGATTAGCCATAGGCAAGATAGCTGTACATGGATACACATTAAGGTATACCTGTTTTTCTATTTAGTTCCCCCCCACTCCTCAGTCTAGGTTTAGAAATCTCTGTCATCATGTACTAACAAGTTTTCAAAGCTTCTTCTCTTAGCTCGTTCTCCATTATTTTCAGAGCTTTAAAAGAAAAATGAAGGGCAAGCCTCTAAACCTCACTTGGGTGAGGCAAAGGTACTTGATTTGTGTTTTATCATCCATTCATCTAGCCTGTGTCTTTTGAGAAGAGCATTCACACCGTTAACATTAAGAGGTAGAATTGATATGTGGAATGTTGATCTGTTCTTCTTGTTGGGTAGAACCTTATTGCTTTGTTTTCCCTCTTGTGCTATTGTTTTATGAGAGTTGCGAGTTTTGGGGTGTTTGGGGTGATTTTACACTGGGGGGAATCTGTTGTGCATAATGCCGTTCAGAGTATTTCCTGCAAGGCAGGTCTGGTTGTGGCAAATCCCCTCAGTGTTTGCTTGTCTGGAAGAGACTTAATTTCTCCATCCATTGTGAAACTTAATTTTGCGGGATATAAAATTATAGGCTGGCAGTTGTTCTGTTTACGAAGATTGAAGATGGGGCCCCCATTCTCTTCTGGCTTATAAGGGTTCTGTGAGAGTAAATATATTTTTCTTCAGCAATGTAGAGTTTGATTCACGTTTGGGGAGCTTCAGAAACCATTAGAAGAGATTGCCCATAGTATGATAGTTGTATGTGAAAAGTTAAGTCATTGCTAAGTGATGGCACACATTTATTCAAGGAAACAGATTTATTTGATATGAGGGTGGGCAGTTGTTGTACAATAGATGCTAAGCTTGACATTTGGGGGAGCTACAGAAATTAAGGAAGTCATGAAAGATAAGGTGAAACATATAGCTTACAGATAAATAGAGGTGTCTAGATTTCTTTGATGGGAAATTGAGAGAGCCTGAAAATATTGAGCAAGAAAGTGAAATAATCTTCATTGTATATTTATTAACTAATGTGAAAATTGGCTGTAGAATTGAATGTATGGGGAGGATCAATGCTTTACAAACATTACTTTGGGAGATTTTATTGGATGCTCCTTTGAGAAAAGTTCCATGGTAAAATGAATTAGGAAATATTGGGTTTCCCAAACACTGGGCTAAGCAAATTTAAAGATGTTTCCTTACTTGTAGACTATATTTTGTGACTCTCCAAGCAATCTGGAATATGCATGTGGAACTCTTTGTTCAAGGAACCTTGTCATTCTTTGGAACAGTTTGAGGATTTTGGACTATATTACTGTAGTAATCTGGATGATCTGACCCAAACTTGAAGAGGAGCTTTGGGAATGGAAGGAAAGAAAGAGATACTAAGGACATGTCTTATTGACTAATAGATAATGAAAATAAAGAAAGGAGAAAAATCACAGGGGAAACATAGTGGTCCATGAAGTTAATGAGTTTAGCTTAACAATGAGCTTTAAGATGCCTGGGGGGACAGGCAAGTATAAATTGAGGTTCTGATGTGGGAAAAGTATGCAAGGCTGGAAAAAGTTTTCAGAAGCATAGACACCATACAATATATAGTGACAGAGAATAATCTCAGAATGATTAAAGCATGAATTAGGGACATTGCAGGTGTAATATTAATAGGTATAGGTTTTTTTAAGAAAAAAACTGCAAGATCGATCAAAAGACTATTTAAAGAAAAGATATAGCAACAAGTCCTTGAAAGGAAGTACTTTTTGTGATTAGCATCATTTTCAGTATTCATACTGAAATATAAAAAGAAAACCAAGTAGATGTTTTTCTGCTCAGCATATTCATTCATGACGGCAGTGAAGTGTGATGCTGTCTTTCAGAAATTCTGATAGACCCAGGATATTTGGGCAATCAGTGATTTTTGACAAGCCAGGAATTCCTCACTATTTTAGCTTTCTCTTTTTTCCTGTGGGCGTTACTTCACTATCCATTATGTCCACATCAGGATTATAATCTTGGGTTCACATCTCCTCTCCATCACATTCTCAGAGGTTTACCCTCTGTACTTTCTTGTGAACCACCTTTCTTAAAGGAGCATTTGTTTCCTAGAACTGTTCTTGTTAGCACTTGCAGGTGTTTCACGGAAAGTGTAGGAATTTATAGAATGGTCAAAAGGCTGAAAAGCGTCATCACCAGAAACAAAACCTTTTTAAAAAGTCAGAAAACTAGATTAAACAAAGATAACACAATATGTCCTTTGTTTTATTTATATCTTTTGCATAATTAGGTCTACCTGCCTTTATGTGTAGAAGGAAATGCATATAGCAAAATATGTAGATGCATTTTCAAGGTCAGAATGTGGAGTTTGGAAGAGAAATATGGAACAGACGGTAAGCTCATAGGAAAATTAAGTCAGCCAGCTTTCCCCAGATGGTCACCTTTATACTATTTTTTTGTAGCTTGTGAATTAGGCACCTGTGTTTTCTTCCACTCACTCCCTGCCATGTGAATTTCTGCATTGACATTCTAATTGCAAATAAAAACAATAAATCCTGATTTTTTTTCACCAAGAAACCCATGTGTTTTATTCTTAGTTTGGCTTGGAGTGAAATTAAATTTTAGAATTTCTAAAATGCTTACTTGAATTTTATAGTTTTTTAGCTGGTATGTTTATAGAAATGCAAGAATATGGTTGAACTCAAAGGATTTTCTTTTGGTACTTTTCTGGAGACTGGCTTTGATAACCTTTAACATCATTTCAATTTTAAAACAAGTATAGTATATATTTTCTATAGAATGTGTTGTAAAAGGAGACCTATACTGATAAAAATATCCATATTGATTTCATATTTAATTGAGTTAAAAATGTTTCTTGAATGGGATCCTTACATTAAGTATATCCCCCTCCAACCTCACTCACACGTATAAAAAGACTGTAATGCCTTTTATATAAACAATGATTTTCAGGTAAACAATATGCTTTTCTCAGTGACTGCTTCCAAACTTCTTTGGCATTTGAACTGGCATTCTATTATGGAAATGTCAGATAAAGATAGTAAGACTGCTTCCGCATCAGTGCTTAATAAACCAGCATAATAATTTCCTCTTTCTTTTGCATTGCTTATGTGCATTAATTAGTGTTGACCCTGAGATACATGTAAGAGAGAAGGGATTCCTAAGAGAGACAGGTTAATTTTTTTTCCTTATTTGTTAGAGATATCCTTAATAAATGTTATAGAAAAATAAATACTTTTAAAGCATTAATAAAATGTGATGAAGTACTTGAACCTGAGTTAAGGTATTCTGTGTATGCATTCCTAAAGATGAGATAAAAATAATCAGTAAATTATGGCAAGAATGGTTTATGTTAATACCACTTGCAAAGTAATACCTTCTAAATTAAATTGCTTAAGGATGAATAATTTGCCCTGCATTAAAAAAATGTGCATTGAGTACCGAGATCTTACTTATCTTGTTCAAAAGATAAAACCAAAGCTAAACCTATTTTATTTAATCTTCTCTCAAATGGAACAAAACCAAGCTATTTACTATAAATTCAAAACCTTGTTGAACAAACCATTTCAAGTTTATTGCATCTGCATGTTTATTTTGAGTCAATTAGTGCCTAATGACTCACCAACTAGAAAAGGTAGAAGTATAATTTTAAGGACATCTAGTAGTCTGTGGTATTAAATTTAAAATTTTTTTTCATTTGATTATAAAATATTAAATTATTTTAATAAAATATAAGATTGCTGCATCTGTTTTTACACAATTAAATGTTTTATTTGTAAAGTTTAAAATTAACTCCTCATGCTTAGGGTCTACAACCAAACCTCCAAATTTGCATCTCCTAGAACCTCCTTAAAATTACATTTTAAAAAAAAGTTTCTGATACATTTTATGTACACAAAGATTGAATTGTGATTATAGAGTCAGTGAACAATTTTTTGAGTAATGTGTGTTTAATAGAATTGAGTAAGACAAACTTGCCCCAGAATATTTCCTCCATCTTCTAGACAGTTATTTTCTTTGGGCTCATTTCTTTATTTAATATATATTTAATGAGTACCTCCCTTATACTATGGGCCTTAAGCTGGGCATCAAGAGAGAACACAAAACAATCTTTGTTCTTCTTCTCATGAAGCTTATAATCTAGAGGAAAGAGATATTAATCAAACGGTGACAGGGATAAATGTAAAATTACAACAAGTACTAGGAAGCAAAGATAGATGGTACTATGAAAGAACCATGGCACATATTAGGCATTTAATAGTAGATACTTAATATTCGTTGGCTGGATTTCTGCAAAAAAAATAACTGGATGAAAGGGATAACACAGAGAATTAAAGTATCCCAGAGAAAGCTTCCCTGAGGGAGTGATGTTTAACCGGAGATCTGAAGCATGAATAAGCATTCAGTGGTAAAGAGTGTAGGAAAGAATGTCTCACACAAAAGGGAAATACAAGATAGATCATGCCAGATAGAAAAGAGTGATCTTGTAATAAGAAATAAGAATCCAGAGGGGAACATGGTTTCCTAATATGCTGGAGTAGTTGATAAAGTCTAGAAAGGCCTTATCTTCTATGTAAAGAAATTCAGTTTCATCCTAAGACCAATGGAAAGTCATTGAAATGTTTTAAATAGAGAAATAATATCCATCAGAACAGTGTTTTGGGAAAAAAATAGTGCTTTGGGGTTGAAAATTGATTCTAAGATGAGCCAAAATGGAATCAGATTAGTTGGAAAATGATTGCAATAGTCCAGGCAAGTGATAGTGACCTCCTAGGGAGGAAGAATAGGTCAGGATAGACAGGCACAGATAGAGCTTCTCAAGACATTCTATAAAATGGTAAAATGAACAGGAATGCAAATGAATTACTTATGGGTAATAGACAGGGAGGGGGGATACATCAAAAATATCTACTATATTTCTGTCTTACGTATCTAGATGGAAGGTGGTATTCTTTAAGAGTTTAAACAGAAAGTAGAAAAATTAGAGAGAAAGATGATAAGTTCAGTCTTGAACAAGTTGACTTTAAGGTGCTCTCAGTAGTCTAGGAAGAGAGCTAGGCAGACCATTGTGTGTATGGATCTGGCAATCAAAAAATAAATTTGAGCTTGATTATACTCCAGTATTCCTGAGGTACAAAGCACAAACATATTAGATGTAACCACTTTTCCCATAAAAATTGATCAGGTAATAAGTGATGGACTTTGGACAAAAGACAGAGAGATAGTTCCTGAGAGAATGGGCTTTGTGGAAACAGAGAAAACTCTAGCAAGCATCACAATAATGGGATGCCAAGTGAAACAACTCAGTATAATTAGAGAGAACAGCAAGAAAAGGTAGAAGAGAGTAGAAGGGTACATATACAGGAGATAGAAGAAAACGGTGTAGGATTTACCGGACTCACAGTTTTACCTAGACTGTTCATATATAAATATATCACAACTAAACTTAAATCAGTCAAAAAGATTATCATAAAAATAATTTATATTTTCTGATAAACTCTGCATCAAAAAAATGGAAAGATCAGGAAAATACAAATTACTAATATTAGGAATGAGTTTATCAGAAAATATAAATTATTTTTATGATAATCTTTCAAGAATCCCTATTCAATAAATGGTGCTGGGAGATTTGGTTAGCCATTTGCAGAAGATTGAAACAGGACCCACAGCTTTCACCTCTCACAAAAATCAAATCACGGTGGATAACAGACTTAAACCTTAGGCGTGATACAATCAGAATTCTAGAAGAAAATGTAGGAAAGACTCTTACAGACATTGGCCTAGGCAAAGAATTTATGAAGAAGACCCCCAAGGCAATCACAGCAGCAACAAAAATAAATGAATGGGACATGATTAAATTAAAAAGCTTCTGCACAGCCAAAGAAACAGTCACGAGAATAAACAGACCACCTACAGAATGGGAAAAAATTTTTGCGTACTACACATCAGATAAAGGACTGATAACAAGAATCTATTTAGAACTCAGGAAAATCAGCAAGAAAAAATCAAGCAACCCTATCAAAAAGTGGGCAAATGACATGAATAGAAACTTCTCAAAAGAAGATATAAGAATGGCTAACAAACATATGAAAAAATGCTCAACATCCCTAATCATCAGAGAAATGCAAATCAAAACCACAATGAGATATCACTTAACCCCAATGAGAATGGCCTTTATCAAAAAAACCCAAAACAACACATGTTGGCGTGGGTGTGGAGAGACAGGAACACTCATACACTGCTGGTGGGACTGCAAACTAGTGCAACCCCTGTGGAAAGCATTATGGAGGTATCTTAAACAGATTCAAGTAGACCTGCCATTTGACCCAGCAATCCCATTACTGGGCATATACCCAAAGGAAAAAAGGTCATTCTGTAACAAAGACACATGTACCCAAATGTTTATAGCAGCACAATTCACAATAGCAAAGATGTGGAAACAACCCAAATGCCCATCAATACATGATTGGATTAGTAAGCTGTGGTATATGTATACCATGGAATAATACTCAGCTATAAGGAATAATGAAGATACGACATCTCTATGGTTCTCCTGGAGAGAGTTGGAACCCATTCTATTAAGTGAAGTATCCCAAGAATGGAAAAACGAGCATCACATGTACTCACCAGAAAATTGGCTTCCCTGAACATCACCTAAATACACATCTGGGAACGACACCAATCGGATATCAGACTGAGGTGGGGGGTGGGGGAGGGGATGGGGGTATGCCTACACAATGAGTGCATTGCGCACCGTTTGGGGAATGGTAATGCTTGAAGGTGCTGACTCGGGATGCGGGGGGGAGGGAGGGATATATACCTACATGATGGGTGCAACTCACACTACCTGGGGAACAGACACGCCTGAAGCTCTGACTTGGGGGGAAAGGTGGTACAT
Organism: Eulemur rufifrons; assembly: GCF_041146395.1. Classification (NCBI taxonomy): domain Eukaryota; kingdom Metazoa; phylum Chordata; class Mammalia; order Primates; family Lemuridae; genus Eulemur; species Eulemur rufifrons. The sequence goes on along the minus strand of NC_090998.1, from coordinate 62,685,698 downwards.
AGGCAACATATGTAACTTGCAATTCTGTATCCCCCATAACAATAAGATGATATAAAATAATAAAAAAAAATATTCTTGAAACAAACCTGTGAACACAGTTTGAGAAACAAAACAAAAAAAAAAATTGACATATTCTTTAATAGATGCAAACAATGAAATATCACCCAAAAAGGAATAGATAACATCTATTTTTAAAAACTGATTAAGTTATATTTAAAAATATTCCCACAGAGAATAATTCCTGCCTTGATGGTTTTATTGGTGAATTCTACAAAACATATAAGGAAGAAATATTACCAATTCAACACAAACCCTTCCAAAAAATACTAGAAAAGGGAACACTTCCCTCATATTAGTAATACAAAATTGCCCTTACATCCAAACCAAACACAATATAAGAAAAAAAATCTAAAATAAATATTTCTCATGGATATAAATGTACAAGTGCCTAACAAAATTTTAACATATCAAATTTAGCAAAAGATACATAGAAAGGTTATATAGAAAGGATATCTATACGTATACGTATACAAAAGATAATTTATTATGATCAAGTAGAGTTCATCCTAGGAAGGCAAAAATGGTTCAACATTTGAAAATAAATCCAAATAATCCACCAGAACATCATATGATAATCTCAATAGATGCTGAAAAAGCATTTGACTAAATTCCATGTCCATTCATGATAGAAATACCTAACAAAGTAAGAGTAAAAGAAAACTCCCTCAACTTAATAGAGGGCCTCTACAAAGACCTACAGCAGATGTTATACTTAACGGTAAAAGGCTGAATTCTTTCCCTTAAGATTGAGAACAAGGCAGAGATGTCTGCTCCCATCACTTTTATGTGACATTTCATGAGAGGTCCTAGTCAGTGCAATATGGCAAACGAAATAAATAATATACAGATCTGAATGGAAGAAGTAAACTGTTTATTCACAGACAACATGATTGTCTATGTAGAAAATCCTGCAGAATCTACCAATAAAGCTACTAAAACTAATAAATGACTTCAGTAAGGGGAGGAGATATAAGGTTAACTTAAAAATATCAAATGTATTTCTATATAATAGCAGTGAACTATTGGAAACTAAACTAAAACAAGAAATATTTACAATAACATCAAAATAATGAAATATTTAGAGTTGAATTTAACAAAAATGCACAAGAATTATATACTAAAAACTATAAAACATTGGTGAGAGAAATTAAGTATTTGAACAAATGGAATGATATACCGTGTTTATGGGGTTGGAAAACTCAATACTGTAAACATGTCAGTTTTTCCCAAATTATTACATAGATTCAACAGAAATCTCAATTAAAATGCCAGAAGGCTGTTTTTAAAACATAAAAATTGGCAAGTTAGATGTAAAATTTATGAAAAACCAGAGGACACAAAATAGCAAAATTGAAAAACAAGAACAAAGTTAGAGGGTTTAAGGGTGAGAATGTTTGTGTCCCCTTAAAATTGATGTGTTGAAATCCTAATCCCAAAGGTGATAGTATTAGGAGGTAGGGCCTTTGGGAGGTGATTAGGTCATGAAGGCGGAGCCCTCATGAATGGTGTTAGTGTCCTACTAAAAGAAGCCCCAGAGAGCTACCTTGCCCCTTCTACCACGTGAGGACATACAGCAAGAAGGTGCCATCTGTGAGAAAGTGTGCCGTCACCAGACACTGAATTTGCCAGCACCTTGATCTTGGACTTCCCAGCCTCCAAGTGAGAAATAAATTTCTGTTGTTTATAAGCTACCAAGTCTATGGTATTTTGTTATAGTAGCCTGAATGGACTAAGACAGAGGTTTTACACTAATACTTTATTTCAAAATTTTCTATAGAAATACAGTAATCGAAATAGAGTGATATTGGTGTAGGTATAATGGATGAAATAGAATAGAGGCCAGAAATAGGTCCACAATTATGTGGTCAATTGATATTCAGTAACTGTGCCAGGGAAACTCAATGGGGAAAGGCAGCCCTTTCAAGAATGGTATTGTAAAAATTGGATTTCCTTATGTAAAAAATTAAACCTCAATCCTTCAAACCATGCTCAAAAATCAACTCCAAGTGGGCCACCCAAAAATCTAAATATAAGACCTAAAATTATATTATTTTAGAATAAAATATACAATAAAATCTTTGAGACCTTGGATTAGTCCAAGATTCCTTAAGTTTAATATAAAAGGCATGTATCAAATAGAAAATTATGATAAATTAAAAATTACTGGTCTTCAAAAAATGCCATTAAAACATTAAAAGACGAGCCAAAGACTAGGAAAAGATATTTGCCAAACATATCTCAGAAAGGATTTGTATTCAGAATATATAAAGAACTCTTAAAATTCAACAATAAAAGAAAATAACTCATTTTTTAAAAAATTGAACAAAAGATTTGAATAGATATTCTCTAAAGAAGAGACGCAGATGGCAAATAAGGAAATTTGAAAATATATTTAATATCATTAGTATTTAGAAAGAAACAAATTAAAACCACATTGAGATGGCCCTCTTAGAATTTTTTTTAAAGGCCCGATTTCTGTGTATGAGCTTTAAAAAGATAAACATCCCTGCATCATTGTCTCGAGGACAGAATACTATAGAAATGGCTCTTCTCTCATAAATAAGCTATCTTACTAGTCTCAATGCCTTAAGGCTTCTCTCTTTAGTAATTTTTTAATAAACTCTCATCTTCTCAAAATTATCCTTGCGATCAAAACCTCAGGCAAATTACATTATGTGGTTTGACACAATTTCTTTATACGTAAAATGTAGGGCGTGGAACATAAAGTCACTTCCAACTGGGTGTAACTAGTTCACTCTCCTAAAATTTATAAATTTTTGATAAAAATCAAGAAGGATTAGCATTTTTAATTTATGTTTGGTATAAATAGATACATATAGGTATCTAATTCTGGTAAGACATACTCCTCATATAATTGTGCATATTAAAACAGCAATTATTTAAATTATTTTCATTACTTTTTCCCCAGCTCAAATTTTTATTAAAACTCTTATTACTAATATATCTGCATGTCATAAAAAATTAACATTGATGTAGTGGATCAATGTTCAGTGAGTACAGATTTAGAAAATATTGGAATCGTTCTTATGATTGGTACGCAGCAAATTTTTGTATACAGCAAGTTATTTTTAATTAGGACTAAATGACAAAAGCAAGTCTGGACAATTTTAGTTAAATATTAAGTAGTATAGTGGGAAAAGATCTGCCCTGGAATTTAGAGTATCTTAGTTCTACTTCTGACTTCCCCACTGACATCTCAGACTAAGTACTTAGAAATGCTCAATTTTTAGATCATGGGCAATAAATTTCATCTTACTTTGTTTTGGTTTCCTCATCTACAGATTTATGGGGACCGACTTGATGAGTATTTGGGTAGCTTCAATTTGAATAGTCTATTACTTTTGTACAGCTTTATTACTTTCAGGCATATACAATGATTGTAATTAGGCTGTCTGCCTGGAACACTTTTAAATAACTCATTTTCTATCATCTTATATTTATTGTTAGTTTATCTTGCAAGAGGGTTTCTTTTTATCCTCCTACTCTTTAAGCATTCTTCCTTTTCCCCTGTCCTCTAAAAAGCCACATTGCTGTAATTCTGGATTGAATCCATTCTTCCTGGCACTCAAATTGCCCTACCCCCATCACTTTTTTAGTGTCCTGTTAATTAATAGCACTGTTGATAAATGGACCATCCCTGTAGGTAGAGCATTTATTCTTTAAGGCCAGAAAAGATTAGTCCAAACTCTCATTTTATAGAGAAAGATGTTGAAGCTGAGAGAAATTAAGCAAGTTTCTAAAATTTAAGTTACAATTTTAGGACTAAAAACTAGGACTCCTTGATTTCTAAGTCCATTGTTCTTTTCATAATATTATAATGCATTTCAAGAGTAACTGGAATGTTTCAAGAGTAACAATGAAAAGAGGATTTGGATCAAGATAGTAGGTTAAGCATGTATGTCTTTATCCCCTTCCACCCAAAATCTCATAGATGTCAAAAAAATATAAAGCAAACAATAAATTTTGGAAGGTGCTAGGGAAAAGGAGGATGTTGTTAAAGCCAAAACATTTTGAAGAATCCCTGGAAGACGGCACACAGAGAGAATCAGATTGATGAGTGCAAAGGATAGTAATAATCATCATTAGTAATATTTATTAAGCATTTACTATGTACCAGGCACAGGGCTAAGTATTTTCATTTTTATCTTATTTAATCCTCAAAACACATACACACACCCCACACAGACACTCTGAGGTATGTTTTATTAGGATCTTTGTTTTACTGAAAATGAAACTCAGGTTGGCTGAATTGCCTGAAATGACATAACTGGAAAGTGCTGAATTGAGATCTGACTCAAGCTGACATTGGAGATTCCCTCCTGATACCCTGTCCTCAAACCCTTAACTTTCTTGCCTCTCTAGTTCCTATCACCTTTCCATCTGTTATGGAAAACAGTATGGAGGATCCTCAAAAATTAAAAATAGCTATACTATATGATTGATTAAAAATAACTATACCATATGATTGATCATTCTCACTACTGAGTATATGTCCAAAGGAATTGAAATCAGTATGTCAAAGAGGTATCTGCACTCCCACGTTCATTGCAGCATTACGCACAATAGCCAGGATATGGAATCAACCTAAGTGTTCACTGATGGATGAATGGATAAAGAAAATGTGGTATGTACACCCAATGGAATACAGGTTGATTATCCTTTATTCAAAATGCTTGAGACCAGAAGCATTTCAAATATTGGATTTTTTTTTTTTTTTTGCATTTTGGAATATTTACATATACATAATGAGATATCTTGGGGAATAGGACTCACGTCTAAACACAGAATTTATTTATGCTTCATATATACCTTATACACATAGCCTGAAGGTAATTTTATACAGTATTTTTAATAATTTTGTACTGAATGCAAAGTTTGCATACATGAGGCCACATGTGGAATTTCCCACTTGTGGCATCATATTACACTCAAAAAGTTTTGGATTTTTTTTGGATTTCAGATTTTCCCATTAGGAGTGCTCAACCTGTGTTATTCAGCCTTAAAAAAGGAGAAATTCCTGTCATCTGCAACGACATGGATGAACTTGGGGAACATGATGTTAAGTAAAATAGCCAGACACAGGAAGACAAATACCGCATGATCTCAACTTATATGTAGACTTTAAAAAAGTTTAACTGATAGAATCAGAGAGTAGAATGGTAGTTACCACAGACTGGGCAGGGGGTTGGGGATGGGGGTGGGAGTTAGGGAGAAGATGTTAGTTAAGTGATACAAAATTTCAGACAGGAAAAATGAATTCAAGAAATCTATTGTACAACATGGTGACTATAATTAATAATGATGTATTGCATTCTTGAAAACATTAGGAGAATAGATTTTGTGTTCTCACCACCAAAAGTGATAAGTGAGGTGAGGCACGCTGCTTGTATTGGTTTGGCCATTCCAGGGAGTGTGCATGTTTCAGAGCATCATGTTGTACATGATAAATATGTATAATTTTTGTCAATTAAAAATAAATAAATAAAATTTAAAAATAGGTACTTTAAGTCTTTAAGTTAAAATTTTTCATTTAGTTAAATTATTTTGAGATATCTTTGTAAGTTTTATTTTAATTTTAGGAAAAAATGCCTAGTAATAGTCTTGACAACATAGACTAAAATTTTAAAAGTTTTTTATGAGCATAGAAAAATATCTAAAGCATAGGACTAGGATTCATACTTCCCCTATAAACCCCCAGATGTTAATTTATTTTGTAATTAGAAAATAAAGTACTCCATTGGTTTTTACATTGTTTAAAATTTATTCAATATTTCATATAACTGGACTTATGACTAAATACCACTTTGTTAGTTACTATTAGTTTTCTATACAAATGCAATAGGTTACCAGACAGTTATTTTTCTCCTTTTATGTTCCCAAGATTTGGTTTATAAAAGAAACATCAATAGAAAGTCTGGGAAAGCAGCCCAGGAAATCTAATATAATGAGGAGAAACTCACTATTTTAAGATATTTACTTGAATGTTTAGATCATCTTTGATATTGCCCAATAGTAATCATCATGTTCTCTACAAAGTACATACACTATTCCCCATAACAATTTCTGCAAACACCAAGCTTTACTCTCTAATCATCTCTTAAAGACGTAGATAGTACCACGCTACCCTCACCATACAATTCCCAAAGTAACTAAGAAATTGGATGACAGTATGATATGGTAGTGATAAGGTAAAAGAGGAAACATTATTAAGTAGTTTGACAGCAGAATAATATATCAAAGTGTCAGTTTAGATAAAAATATTCGTCCATTGTGTGTTTCTAGTATAGGATGTATTTGAGGACAGGAAAAGTTAAATTTGTAGTTTCTTTATAATAAGCTCTCTGAAATCATCCAACTTGATTGGGTGTCTCTGCAGCAATTTCCTGATATCTTTCTCTTTCAATTTCCTGAGCACCTTGAAAAGTGGAATTGGGATTTACTGATAATAATTACAAGGAAAAACTCCCAACTTTTGCAATATTCACAGGTGGAATCACTACCAATATAAAAACTAGATTGTTTTTTATGTACTAAGCTAGAGAAATATTACAACTAGCATCTTTTTGTGCCTGGTATTTTAAGTTGTCAGGCAATAATTATTTAATTAACTTTTATGGAGAGATCATTAGACAGATAAGAAGCTCTATGGAAGGAAAGGTAAAATACATAAAGTTTGGGTTAAAGTTAAATGTAAAGCTCTGTGAAAGTTGTTCTGTTCTTTCATCTAGCTGCATCTAGAATCCATTGAGATCACAGATGAAATATAAATATGGAATGGTATAGATGGACAGTCTGGGAAGTTAGTGGTACACTATTGAGGTATATCATATTGCTAATTTGTTACATGGTAGTTTTATTCTATTCCTACAGCTGTACTTACTGTGTACTTAACTGGCTAGTGAGTAAGTGCTTGTTACATTAATTTTCTAAAAAAAACTTAAGAAAAAATTTGTCTGCATACAAACTATTGTAGTTGGGACAATGTACTTTAAAATACCTCTCCCAGATAGCTTAAAAAAATGACTTTCCTAAAAATTTTCATGTGTGCTAAAATGAACTCTGATCTACTTTCTAGGCATACCCATTGGTTCTTACTGCTCTCACTTGTAGAAGATTAAATTTGATCATTATAGAAAGATGGAATTAGTCCCTTAAATCCTCATTTTCTCAGAATTCACATTTGTAAGGAATCTAAATCTTGTCAAATAGGGTTTGGCACGGTTATCATTGTTAACTAGTGACTATAGATACTTACATAAATATAAGAAAGTTTCATTCGATATAATAAATTCTTTTCAAAAAAATTTGTTAAGTGTCTGCAATTGTCATGATTCTATATTGGACACAAAAATTAGTAGGAAATATGTGCTCTATATTTGGCATAAGAGGGCAGTAGATTTCTCGACTTCTTTCTGACATACAAAAACAGATTATACTTTAGAAACAAGAAAAAATGAAATAAGCTAATTTCACTGTGATTAGGAATAAGGCTATAGTTGTCTGTAATGATATAAAGACATGGGTGCAAGATTGAATAGAAAAGTGAGGTGAAAATACAGAAGAAAAGGAAAGACATCAAATATAATAAAGAGAAAGAAAAGAAAGCTCATATAGAAAGGAAAGTGAAACTTTTGATTTCATGAGGTCTTAGGTAGTGGTAGTAGGCAAATCAACCTTCAATTTTAGCTGCTTGGGGAAGAAAATTAGATGAATTAAAAAAAAAAAAAAAAAAAAGAAGGAAGAAAAAGAACAAAACACTGAATATAGTTCCCAGAGAAACTATGAACTCATTACTCATTGCTACCACATAACAGCAATTGTTTAACAAAGAAAGCCCTATCTTAAGCTTTGTGTACTTAAAGATTTGTTTATTGGGTAAATCACTTTCAAATGAAATAAGTACCTTTCATTTCAGAGAATCTCTTAGCAACTATAGCTTTCATTTTGTAGCATAAATTGTTCTCTTGGCTGCAATAAGATTGGCAAACACTTTGAGCAATCCAGACCAGGATTTTGCCATTATATAAATTCATGTTTTAAAAATTCTAATATAGTCAAACTTTATTTTGTGATACACTTCAATGTTTTCCCAAATCCCATGAAGAAAAGCTCATTTAGTTTTTAAATAATAATAGTGTTTAATATTTATTATTAAATTTTTATTATTAAAACTAATAATCGTTTTTAATAATTTAGTTTTGAACAACATAAGTCAATTTTAAAAATTTGAGCACATTTAAATTGAGCCAGTTCTTTTTAGAGTTTACCAATTAGTCTGCATTTAAGGAACATGGTAAGTTGTTGTCAGATCAAAACAGGAATGAGTGTCAAATGACTAGGACACACTGATTGTCATGTCTCATTAGCAACTTGTAAATTGACAGAATTTCCTGTCATCACAGCAATGGAAGTACAACGCATTATTGACTATTTATGTTGTTGGTACACAAACTCTGTTGTATAGTATTAGACTTTTAAACTGAGCATTTTTGGCATAATTTTAAGACACATCGAAAAGCTAGCAATCAGTCACTATTTCATGCACATTATTTAAAATGTGCTCTTAATAGTTAATTCTACAATACAATGCAGGAAATGCTGACCTACAGCTAGACAAGTTGTTTATAGCTGCTCTACTTAAACTTTATGTGCTCCAGTGTAAGAGTATATGTCTTTAAAAAGAGGACATCTAGTCTCTTTATCAAAGGAAGTTTGAGTTACATAATTCTCTTCCTATAATTTTATATTTCCTCTTCAAACATTACCACTAATAGAACAAGAAGTGAGGACTCACGGGAATAAAGGGTTAGGAGAAAAGAGGGTATATATCTCATTATAGATCATAAGACAGGTACTTTATATTAAAATCTATTTATACTTATATTCTCATTTAGACTTCACAATAACCATATAAAGTTGATATCACCACATTTTATAGTCCCCAGTTCTCTTTAACTTTCAGGTCTATACCTATATTCTCTAACTGCTTGGTGCAGTGATGTAACATTTTACATAATCTTTTATTGACCCCAAATTGAGGGATCTTATATAGACAGGAAGATCACAGAATCAGATGCTATTCTCTTATTATTTCCTTTTAAAATAATTTTTGTCTTCAGGGTTCTTCTATCTTGTTACTCTTGGTACTTATTAAATGTATTTTCACCATTTGCTTATAGATCAGGCAATAGCCACAACTCCTTATGAAGTGCTGCTAAGGCACGTGACTGTATTCATTAATATATCCTTTTCCGCCTAACAAATATTCCGTGGACACCCTCATCATACAACTGTGCACTACCTTAGGGTACTGATTCTTCTTCTACACACCTGCACTTCCAACCTGTCCATCCACGTCTTGCCATCCCCACTGCCCCCATCCCAGCCTAAGATTCTGCCATCTTTTGCCAAAGCCACTAGAATAGCCTTTTTTCCTAACTAGTTTCCTACGTACATACATCCTGGGTTGACAATCATTAATATTCTAAACAATATTCATAGTGATGTTTATAAAATGTGAATCAGATCATATCATTCCTCTGCTGAATACTTTCTAAATGCTTTTTTCATAATTGTACTAAAATCTGAACCTCTTATAAAATCTTTTTATAAAACCTGGCCCCTGTTTACTTCTCAAGCTTTGTCTCCTATCCAGCAGGGTGCTGGGGTTGGTGCACTGTGGCTTGTGAGAGCTGATTGCTATATATTCCAGAGTTTTGCAAGCTGCTGACACCATGTTAGTAGCTTGAAACTGGCAATGGTAAGAATATTTATACCACAAAAATAAGTAAATGCTACAAATCAGGGCTTTTGTTGTTGTTGTTTTTCTTGTCTTTGTCTATTTGCTTTGGAGAGCTAGTTTTTAATCACTTACGAGCACACCACTGTAATTGCTTTTTGCCTTAGTTACGTTGTTCCACTGACACTGATTTTGACTAAGCTTCTAACATGTAGGCTTGCTCACCTTACTTTAGCATCTTTGCCCTTGCTATTCTCCTTGTCCACATGTTCGTCCTTTGGATTTTCATATGGGTGGCTCCTTCTCAACATTCAAGCCTCAGGCCAAATGTCACCTTCCCAGAGAGGCTTTTCATGACTACCTTAATCAAAAGACCACCACACGTTACTCCAGTTTCTCTATAACATCAGCCTTATCCATGAAACCTAGAAAAGTGCCTTTAAAGTCATGGGCTCTTGTATCAGCTAGCTCTCATTTGGTTGAAAGCCACAGAAAACAAATCAGTAAAGCATACATTTTCTCACAGACAAGAATCACAGGGTTGGACAGTTCAGGGTTAATACAGCAGCTGAGTGACAACGGTAGAAGCTGGATCCTTTCCTTCTTCCTGTTCCACCCTCCTTAGCACATGACATTCATCCTCATGAGCACAAAACAGCTGTTTTGCCGAGAGGCACTTCAAGCCATGATAGCTGTCAAATCAAAAGGAAAAGAGGAAGCGTGCAAAGACCAAAAGGCTGAAGGCATGTGCCAGCAGTTTGTCCACTTCAAAGGCCTTCCAGGAAGCCATACCCAGTGATGTTACTCTTACAACAATTTGGTGAAATTACAAAAAAGTTTGGAAAGAGAAATATGTTCGTAACAGAGAAAGCAGCTGGAAAAGGGCAAAAATGTTTTCTATCTCTTCAAAACGCCCTCACCCTTTTTGAAAACTAAAACCTGTATCCCCGCCTCAGGCCAGCGAGCAGGAGAGTGTCTTTTGTTCTTTGTGCCACAGGAGATGGCTCAAGGGAACCATCCAGGCGGAGGTCATGAGATTGTCTTAGCTGGAGATGGGATGAATCAGAACCCTTAAAAGCTCTGCACTTCTGCTCCGAAGCAGGACATTGGTACTTTAGAATGGGAGTCTGCCAAACTCCTCATTTGCTGACAAATTAATAAACTTCTCTTTCCTTCTCCTCAAGCTACTTGTCCTCATTCTTCTGAAGTGGCCTCAGCCTCAGGGACAAGTGCCAAACTTTTGGTAATGTGTTCCCTTTTCAGCTCTTGTAGTAGAAAAAGGCAAAGGATAAGAGAGATGTGGATGGCTCTGGGGTACATAATTCATATTGTTAGCTATAGTGCTCAATGTGTTTTGTGGAATTAGTTGACAATAGCTAGTACTCAATGTGTTTTGTGGAATTAATAGACAATAGCTTTAAAGGACTCAGTTCTATCTTCACCAAGTTCTAGCTTCAGATGAACCATGAGTCAAATTCCACAGTCTAAATGTCAATTGAGTTCATCAAAACTCATCATTAAAGAATGAGAAGATGATAATTGAATTATTCCAGATCACCATAAACTTATTCCTCTCAAATTCCAAAATTTTTAAGTTCCAAGATTTTGTTCTTGTTTTGCTTATAACATTTCATCTATATTAAAGGAAGTCTTTTCAAAATGTGTCATTTTACTATCATTAAGTAATTGATGATTTGATCATTTTTCAGTAATCCAGTGTTATCACTGTGAATACACTGATTGTACTATAATACAGTCTGAGACTTTGGGCAGTGTATGACTGTTTTCCCAAGCTCACAATGGTCCATGTTGCTATATTTAAAAAAATAAGCTTGCCATACCTTTATTGTTTTATTTCTATTCCCTTTTCTGTGGCACAGCAGAGCAATAAATAAGAGCATGGGCACTGGAATCTAACACAGCTAGTTTTGAATTCTGGTCTCATCATTTATTAGCTGTATAGCTTTGGGCCAGATGATTGATTTTTCTGAGCATTAGGGTTTATTATTATTATTTTTCCTTAACTGTGCAGTAGAAATAATAGTATTCCTTTTATATACTAGTGAGGATTTTACAAGGTGACATAAATAAGGAAAGTAAGCATTGAATAAATGATGGCCATTAATTCACTTTGTTCTGGATCATATAGTAAACACTCAGTAACCTGTAGAATGCATTTTTCAACTGCTTCCTGCATCAGAACCATCTGACGAGACTACTAAAAGGGCAGATTTTGAGGCTTCTCTTTGGCTTCTTTTGTTTTACATTTCAATTCTTAATACCCCCTTATCTGTGGTTTTGCTTTCTGCAGTTTCACTTTCCCCAGTTTCAGTCACCCAAAGTCAACCTCAGGCTGAAAATATTGAATGGAAAATTTCAGAAATAAACCATTTATAAGTTTTAAATTGCGTGCCATTCTGAGTAGTGGGATGAAATCTCTCACTATCCTGCTCCATCTTGCCTAAGATGTCAGTCATCCTTTTGTCCAATGCATCCGTGTTGTATACGCTACCCACCCATTAGTCACTTTAATAGCCCTCTCATTTATCAGATCGACTGTCCCAGTATCACAGTGCTTGTGTTCAAGTAACCCTTATTTTACTTAGCAATGGCCCTAAAGCTCAAAAGTAGTGATGCTGGCAGTTCGGCTATGCCCAAGAGAAGCTGTAAATTGCTTCCTTTAAGTGAAAAGGTGAAAGTTCTTGATTTAATAAGAAAAGTAAAATTGTATGCTGAGATTGCTAAGATCTACAGTAAGGATGAATCGTCTATCTGTGAAATTGTGAAGGAAAAAGAAATTGGTGCTTGTTTTGCTGTCGCACCTCAAATTGCAAAAGTTACAGCCATAGTGCATAGTAAGTGCTTGGTTAAGATGGAAAAGGCATTAAATTTGTGGGTGGAAGACATGAATAGAAATACGTTCTGGTTGACAGAGCTTGGCTTAAGTACTACGGGTGGTTTCAGGCAAGATTACTGAGGGTCTTGGAACATATCCCCCAAAGATAAAGGGGAACTACTGTAAATGGTCCAGGGATAAATTTTTATGTTGACTAAAATTTGAGAACCTCATGCCAGGACTTGTTGATCAGATTAGCTCTGTTAACAACCTTGGAGAAAGAGAAGTTCCAGGAATGATTTTAAGTATATGGATTCCTGAGCCACATCTCAAATATAGCCTGGACTTTAGAGCCAGATTAACTAGATTCAAATTCTACAACTTACTAGCTCTTTCCTCAGGGAAGTACTTTTACCTCTATGGGTCTCAGTTTTCTCTTCTATAAAACAGGGATAATAATAGTTCTAGTAAGAGAAGTAAAATGTTTAGAACAGTGACATAAAAAACACTATATGTATGAGTAATTAGAGTATTAGAAGTAGCATTGTTATTAGAATCTCTAGGATGTTCCTCAAGACTCCATGTCAGTGATTCTCAACATGAGTATACATTATAGTCACTGGGAGCTCTGAAGATCCTAATGCCCAGGTCATACCTCAGGCCAATGAAATTAGAAATACAGGTACATGTGGGCAGGTAGGATCCAGGCATCTGTGTTTTTAGTGATCCATGTAATTCCAATGGGCTCTCAAGGTTGAGAACCATGCCACGCTATCATTTAAAAGCTCTCCAGGTGAATCCGATGACCAGTGAGTCTTACCTGAGGGAGGTATACTAGTAAATAGAATGAGGGTTAATCTTTATTGAGGAAGGAAAGATTAAGAGCTCAGCCTCTGACCAAGAAAGCCTGCAGAGTGCAGAGTTATTATAAAAGTACTGAATGTCAAAGAAAAAGCTGCTAAAAGTAAAGCTGTGATTGAAATAAAAATAATAGGCACAGGGTTTAGAATCTCTCAAATTTCCTACTTGTTAGTGAATTACATAAACTCTTTGTAAGCCTCAATTTTTTCATTTGCAAAATGTGGATATTTGCTATGTCATAAGGACTGCTGTAAGGATACAATGGGTTAAAAGATGTGAAACTGTTAGCATACAAATGACCTCCACCTTACAGATGTTCAGCAAAAGTTTATTGTTGTTATTGCTTTTAGGAGTAGGGATCAATGGAACAGGGGTGTGAGGGTGAGTGAGCGGGTAAGTGCAATACCCAAGTGTTTTTCTTATGTAATGGGAGAGAGGTATTAATCAGAGTTGGCAGACAATAGGAGGAGCAGGTTTCAGTAAAAAACTTCTTACATCTTGCTTTCATTGTGCTTGTCTAGCAGCCTCCCCCATTCTTACCTAATGTTCCTCCTAATCTGAGCTATATTAGTAAACCCAAACTTCTACATTAGTAATCAAACAGGGTAGAATAGTCTGATAGAATAAGCCTAAGGACGTTCTGAACAAGGACCTTAAGAGGACTCATAAATAAACCACCACACCTTATTGCAATAGATGTAAGAGTATTTTGCTGACTCAGAGTCTTCTTTTGCTTCCTTCTAGATCCTATCCTTACAGGTTTCTGGTATTTTTACAGAGCTAAAGGGAATCAGAATTCTGTTTAAAACTCCAGTCTCATATCCATTTATCACTCACTACCTCTTTGTTTCTAGCAACAGCCAGGCCTGGGCTGGAGGGACTTGATCTCCCCACTTTTGGTTTTTAGACTTCCTTTGGCTTTGGCCACCTGCTGTGACTACCTGACCTCATACTGCTGGACTCCCTTGGGTGGGTAGCAGCCAGATGGTTCAGGCTCCAGTGGACACTGCTTTTCAGTTCTCTCTCTGCTCATACAGGCATGGAGGGCAGGCAGATCGCCAAGTCCATTACCTCTGCAACCAGGAAAAAGGGGCTAGTCTCCGTTCTTTCAGGCACTCCCAGTTGCTACAATTGTTTCTGTCGGAACCTTCCTCATTTAGTTGATGGAATGGACACAAAAGACCCATGACCCTGTCCCACATTAATAACTTAACAATTTTTGGATTTTCTCTCCTCTCCCAGCTACCTCTTACAAGAACTAGAAAAGGCCTATGGTATAATGCAACAGGGTCGTCAGCCCAGCTTTTATAAGTCTCAATGGAGGTGTGTCTGGTTGCCTTGACGGCTCTTTTTTGAACAATATTTTTCTCAGCTTTGAATGATCTTGGGAATCATCTGGAAACAAACAAACAAAAAACTTGATGAGTGGATCCCAGTCTTAGAGATTTCAATTTAATTGGTCTGGGATAGTAGGCCAGTATAAAAACTTCACAGTTTATGCTAATGAGCAACCTTTGGTAGGGACCACCATTTTTAGAATGGGGTTGGGACTTAACCCTAATTACTGTCATCTGTGGGCTTTTATCAATGATTCTGAGACTCCTGGAAGAATCCTATTCAGTATCCTGTTACATACTGTATCAAAGAATAATAGAGAATACAAGCATTCCTGGAATTCTGGAGATGAAAGAAACCTAAAAGATCATTTTGTTCACTTTTCTCTGTCTGGGATCTGTGAACCAACAGCTGCAGAGCATTTGTTTAAAAGGCAGATTCCTGGGCCTTATCCTCACACCCTTTGAATCAACATCTTTCAAATGAGGGTGAGAATTAGGGCCTGCATTTCAACAGCTCTGTCGGGTGATTCTTGTGCACATTCACATTTTAGAACCAATAATCTGTAGCAGGGCTTCTCAACCCTGGCTGCACGCTGGAATCAGATAGGGGCTTTATAAACACCCATGCCAACTACAGCGATGGTCTCAACCTTGGCTGCACTTCAGCATTACCTGAAGCGCTTTAATAAGCCCCAGGCCCAGCCCCTACCCTATGCCAATAACCCAATAACGTCTGAAATGCTGGGGTGGGACCGACCCAGGCATTTGTGTTTTTTTCAAACTCCTCAAATGATTCCATTATGCAGCCAAGGTTGAGAACTACTGTTCTGGAGATTCTGGTTTAATTCCTTTGGGGTGGGTCTCAGGCAGTAATAATTTTTAAATGCACCCCAGATAATTTCAGTGCACAGCCCAGATTGAGAACTATTAAATATTCAGGTTAGTGTCATTTTGAATTTTTCTAACCTTCCTCCAGTGTTGTCACTAATGCCCTTCAGCCTATAGATTCAGTCTTGCCTCCTTCCCTGACTCCAGACCCAAGCAAGTCTTGACAAAGGCTGATCGTATTCTAGAGATCTAGATTCATGCGAAGTTATAGGTCTATCCAGACGTAGACTTCTAACACCTGCCTTCCTGAGCTAGAATCATTAACTAATCTATTATTCATTCAACAAATGTGCATTAAACACTTAAAATTTGCTAGGTACTTACCAATGAACTATGGATACAATAACAAATAAGATATCGTTCCTGATACCTTGAGATGCTTAGACATGTGTGTGGATAAAGGAGAGAGATGTGTATAAAAACAGAGGGTAACAATTATTACAGTGAATGAGTGAACAAAAAACTGCAAGAACACAGACATGATAGCAATTAAAGTTGCCTGGCAGAGTCAGGGATAACATGTTTGAGGAGATGCTATTTAAGCCCAGTCTTCCCTACATGGTCTTTGATGGACTCTCTTAACAAGCCTTTGATCTTACTTTATTCCCTTTGTTTGGAACATTCTTCCCCTTTCCCAACTCACACCCCCTACCTAGGACTCTCCTTAGATGTTACGTCCACAAATAGGTCCTCCCTGACCTCCTGGATGATGGCAAATGTCGTTGTTATACATTTAAGGACCAGCCTGTAATGCTTCGTTTATAACACACACCTACTTTGTTGCATGTCTCTAACCCATCACATCTGTAATTTCCATGAAAACAGGAGTAAAAAAGCCAGGGTAGGTTTTATGTGCAGGAGAATAATAACTAGATTTATCATTCAGGACGATTTCTTTGGAAGCAATGTGGCAGATAGACTGAAAAAGAAAAGACAAATTTAAAGGAGATCAGTTAGGAGATGTCCCAGTTCTAGAGGTGAGAAATGATGAAGGCTTCCCTGAAATAATGAAGTGAAGGGGTTGCATTCAAAAGGCATTTCTGAGATAGAATCTACAGCACTTTCTGACTAACTGCTTGTGGGGGTGAGTGTGACAGACATCGTGGTCAACTTGGGAGACTGGCTGGGTGGGGATGCTATTAATGGAAATAAGGAATACAGGAAAAGAAGAACTAGTTTTAGGAAAAAAATAATAATCAGCTCAATTTTAGTATGTTGAGAGTCCCATGCATCCATGAACACCTAGGTAGAGTATTTTTTAATGCATAAAATCTCAGCATGGTGCCTTACT
Source organism: Eulemur rufifrons (assembly GCF_041146395.1). Classification (NCBI taxonomy): domain Eukaryota; kingdom Metazoa; phylum Chordata; class Mammalia; order Primates; family Lemuridae; genus Eulemur; species Eulemur rufifrons. The sequence continues at coordinate 62,668,665 of NC_090998.1, read as the reverse complement.
GATTGTGGATGTGATCAGTATTGTTGGATTGACTTTGCTGACTTTCAGTTATGTACTGAAAGATAGACTTTGGAAACCAGCAGTGTGATATTGATTTAATGATTTGTGCTACTTTGGGCCATAATTGCCCATCAAAATAACTACTTCAGGGAGTCTCCATTCAAGTCACTTTCTGGGATTTTATTCAGTTAGATACATACACCTACACTAAGCCCACCTGAATTCTGAAGTGGTGACTATTTTATTACAGATGGCTGTGCTATCATATTTCTTTCTCACTGGATTACAAGTTTGGAAAGAAGTGTGTATTATTTTTATTAAGCTGGTGCCAAGTATATACAACAGAAACTCTCTCTCTCTCTCAAATTAGTAGATGGTGGGTGGATGGATAGATGACTGAATAAATTTATAACTTGATGGCAGAGATGCAGGATACATTCTGGAGCTAGGCATCTAGGAATTGAAAACCTCATATCCTACAACACAAATGCCTAAGTGGCTTCCCAGTGAGTTAGTAACTACAGCAACAGGCCTAGAAGAGATCACCCGTAAGTATTTTTTAAATAGCCTTTCATTGTATCCTTTTTTCTTGGAAATGTGAAATAATCCAGAGAATTTTAAGGTTTATGGCTCTAAAAGACTGTATGTTTCTTGATATGTTAACCTTTGATATTGTCAAGTGAAAGAGAGGCATTTAAGTTAATTGCTATTGAAAACTATTCTGTGTGGTACTGCTCTAGAAGCTAAGCTAGTAGGTGGGAAGATGACCAGATTTTTGTTTTGGGATGAAAACTTTGTGGATCATATGAAGACGCTGGAGGAGACGGAATAATGACAGTTAGATAGAGGAGAGATGGTGAGGGCCTGAAATAATGCAATGAAAGTGAAATGGAGTGAGTCTGTTAATTAATTAATTAATTAATCACATATTTGTTCATTGTATTATACCAGCCCCTGGGGATGCAATGGTGACCAAACTGGACAAGCTCCTACCTTCAAGAAATTTATAGACAAGTGGAAGAGATGCACATCAATCAAATCATTATACTAATAAATGCATCATTGCAGCTGTGATAAATATGATATGGGAAAGGAAAGGTCAAACTGAAAAAAAGTATCTCAGAGATAAAATTTCCAATACTAATTTGGTTATTGGGGTATCAAAATAAATAATAGGCATGTTTCCTTCTCTTCATTCCTGGAAGAATATTCAAACTGATTTGTATGGCAGAAAAAAACGTACATGAAATACCATCAAAGAAGATGTGTTAAACAGATTAAAATGACCTTTTACCAAAAGATAAGATCAGTAAGCTATGAATCATAAACTCTGAGTTTGCAATGAATTCCACTTGTTTTTCAATATTACCATTCAACTGGAATAGTAGTACTTTGCTGATGAGATACAATTTATTCTAGGTTTCTCCATTTTGATTTTTTTTCATTCAGATGTTGCAAGAGCAATTGAATTGCTGGAAAAACTACAAGAATCTGGAGAAGTACCAGTGCACAAGCTACAATCCCTCAAAAAAGTGCTTCAGAGTGAGTTTTGCACAGCTATTCGAGAGGTACGACACCAAGATTTTAATAGCTAACTTCTGCCATATGTCTTCTGAATAGAAAACATGTCTTTTTTACACAAACATTTGAAATAGTTAAGATTGGAACTACATTTTAATTTTCTGTTTTTATCTCCTTGGACAGATGATAAAATATAATTTAGTCTGCTAAATTCTTAAATTAGATCCTGCCAGGATTTATACATTCACATAAAACCAAATGTTGATCTTCTGGTACCAATGAAGGGACTGCGTCAATAGGTGACTGTTGCATGTAGTCTAAACAGTTTAGTGGTTACACGAAGCCATGTGTGAATTCAAGGAGAAACAGTTATAATTAGTGGGAGCTCAGCTTGTCTTAGAATAACATTCAAGTAAGTCTTTCCCAGGTAAATCTGAAAGAGTAAGCTCCTACTGAGTAAAGTAATAGTCATTCAAACATTACTGTCTAGTGCAATAATGGGAAATCACCAGTCTGGTATGGCTGTCTAGTAAAATCTTTGTAATGTTTTCTTAACTAATGGTTTTAAGAAGACCAAGTTGAAACAAGTGTGTTGAAATGACTATTTGAATTTTGCATTGACATATGATAGAATTCACTGTTCAACTAATGAATTTAATTGGTTACAAAATAATCCACTTGAGATATATGGGCTATATTATTTTATTCATTAACCCATTACCACTTTCCCATCAGGTACCAGGTGATAATTCATTGGTTAGAACCTAGAGTTCATAAATCCAGTATATTTGCCTTCTTTGAAGTCCCCAGTGGTGAATTCACTACTGTCATCCTCTCCAAAGCCAGTGGAACCCTATGACTGCCTGGAGAGTTTGTTGTAGCATAGAGCATATACCTCTCAAGGAATCCCGTGTTACCCTCCCTTTCTCTTTGCAACTCTACTTGTGGCTAATGCACACTCTTTTGCCTCAACAATGCTAGTTTACAAGTAGTCACTAGGTAGAAAAGACTCAAGTAGAGACATACAAAACCTTTCTCACTACAGATTTAAACTGGTACCTGTGCAATGCAGTTAAAATTTGGCCTTTGTGAGGATTTGACCTATACTGTTGTCTGCTAAATATTTCTCAAATGAAATTGTTCATTTAATCTTGTTAATATTGAACACAGTTTAAGTAAATAACTATAATAGCGTCCCTAGGTTTTAACCTATGAATTTGATCAAAGGCTGAAAGCAAATGTCTCAAAGTATATGAATTCTCTGCTACTGGCTTCCCCTCAGTGGGAAAGGTATAACGTATCTAGAAACCCCAAGAGCATTCTCTTGGTTACTGTTGTCACTAAGATAGTCATTCTGTAGACCAAGGCTAAATTTCCTATGCACTCTTTTATTTCTTCATAGAGTACTATTCCCTTGAGATTTGGTGGCCAATTTTTGCTGTTTAGAGATTCTATCATCTCTTCTGTGTCTTAGCATTCTGCTTTCCACAGAACTAACTAAAGGATAGGACACATCAAATATATATCTCTGCTCACTGGGCATATGTCTTGTGATCAATTCAAAGTCTCTACCTTCATGTAAATTACAGCCCAGTGGGAAAACATTAGGATAAATAAGTATGTAATACAATATCAGAAGGTGGCAAGACTATGGAAAGAAGTACAGCAGGATGAGAAGGGTCAGCGTAAGCCTCTATTAAGTTGAAAGTAATCAGAAAAAAAACCCAATTGAAGTCACACAAATATCAGGGGCTATAGTGTTCTAGGTAGAGGAAACCACAAGCGCAAAAAACACAGAGGCACGAATGGACACCCCTAAAACTAGTATGTCTGCAGTGAAATTAGCAAGGTAGGCTCCTTAGAGGAAGCTAAAGAGTAGGTAACATGAGGCTTTGCAGGCCATAGTAAGAACATTATATTTCATTCTAAGCATGATAGGAAGCCCTTGGAGAGTTTTGACCTGATCTTACTTGCTTTTTTAAAAAGTCTCTCTAGCAATTGTGAAAATACAGTGTCAGTATAAGAGTAGAAACAAACAAGACCAGTAATAAAGTAACGAGTAGATCAAGTGAGAGGAGATGATGGCAGCTTGGACCAAGATGGCAGCAGTACAAGTAGTGGGAAGTTGTTAGATTCCAGATATATTTTTTGAGAGTAAGGTCAGCAGGAATTTTTGATGTGTTGGATGGATATATGGAGTATGAGAGAGAATTGAATCTTAGGTTTGGGTTTGAACAATTGGATGAACAATAATATAATAAGATGAGGGGTGGACCAGTTTTGGAAAAGACTATCCAAGAGCTCTTTTCCGGACACAGTAAGTTGATGATGCTTTTCAGACATCCAAGCAGAGATATCTAGCAGGCATCTAAATCTGAAGCTTGGGTCTGGAGATGTAAAGGTGGTATAGATATCTGTTCAAATAAACATTTGATATGGAAAAAAAGAATGAAAGTAAAAAAGAAAATAAATATGGGGACTTTATATAGGTATTAATATATCTTACAAACTGTCTGTGGTAAAGTGGGTCTGTAATGTCATCTTAAGTCCATGGAAGTCTATAACTGATCTGTAGGCAATCCAATAATTTAAAAAAATGATGATATAAGTTATCTACCTTACATTTTATAATGTGAACGAGAATTAATTTTATGTTCACAGTAATGGCCTTAGTATTAATTTTATGTTCACAGTAGTGTCCTTAGTAATAATTTGTTCTTAAAGGCAATCCATCTTATACAGAAATTATAAAAGGTCACCTCATCTTGGCCAACATTTCACACCATTTGTATGATATTGTTTATATTTGTTAAGTTTGGAATTTTCTTTATTATTCTTATTGTGTTGATTTGCATTTGCTATGGGAAGTAATGATAAGAATAGTAATGTCTATACAACAATTCTGAATAATATTGTGAATCTGTCTAGTGAAGAGTTTTTCAATAAAAACATAAAATATTAACACATGATGCCAGACTGGTGAATCCAAAAGCTAGTAAAGAAACGTTCAACTAGAAAGTATGACAGTAAATATCTGAAAATTAAATTTTATTGAGACTAGAACACTTTCAGTCCTGGTGTCTTTATCACTGACTGCAATGCTGGCTAGATACCTTTGAAGTTTTCAATTCAAATAATGCTCAGAATCTTTCTGGATTGAATTATCTCAGTTTTTCAGAAATATTTTCTATTAATAGTTATAAATTTTGTCAAAAAAAACTGGAGAAGATAACAAAAACCACAGTGTCATCTTTCTTACTTGCACTCACCAGAAAAAAAAACAGATACAGGTCATACTAGTGCCAACAAGATTGTAAAACACAAATTATGCTTAAGAAAGAAAGCAGGACAAGCTTTTGCCAATTTTTTTTAGTGCCTTACATAAGTATAATAGCAGTTATTATTATATGTTGAGGTAATCTCATATTTTGCCTTACACTTGGATGAAACCACTGAATCAGCTCTTGGCATACATATAGCACATGAGAACAACTTGATGACATTTTGTGTTTTTTTTTAAACTGAAAATGGATGGGCTTAAAGGAGATTAGCAGTTTTCTTTACTTAGCTATTTTTCTGTAATCTGTAATATGACTGAAAAAAGCATGTTAAGATCAGTACTGAAGGAAGACTATCTATGTATACAACTAAGAAAGGCATTGTTCTATTAATAAATAAGTTGCACTTGAATTCCATTCCACACACACAACTTTATTCACAGAATACGGAGAGTGGTCACTAATACTGTTTTTGACTGTATTTGATTGCTGAAGCATCTGGAAAAAACCCTGATCAATAGTTAAATTGTGCCTAATCTGTGCAAGTAATTTCAGAGAACATGGCAGAGAATGGGTTAACACATAATACTACTTTTCTATAATGAGATGTGTTGGCTGATAAGAGAACATTGACACAAGTTTTTGAATGAGAAATGAAATAAAAATTTTATGGTACTTATAGTCCCAACAAACACCATTTCTGTGATTTCAAGTCACTTCCTCAAGTTTTAGATCCACAATGTATTAATTATCTTCAATGGCCTAAACTTATAAATGTAGAGTTGAAAAATAATGTTTATGAAATGTTGATTTTTGAATAAGAGAATTCCATAAGAGAACTGAGTTGTGGTACAAATAGTTCAATTGCCAAAAGACGAAATTTTTCCTGACACTTTATATTCTTTGTGCCTCAGAGAAAGAAATTAATACATGTATAAATTATCATATTTTAAAAGGACATCTAATTTCTGAAACAGAATATGAAGAAATTCTTTCCACAACTAGAGAAATCAAAAAATATAATTACTGATCTAAATATTGTTTACTACCATCATCTTCCATGTTCTAAAACACTCAAGCTCCTCCTTTCCAGGATTGTGTATGTGTTCAGTGGCCTGAAGTATGATGTGCTGCAGACACTGGTCTATTTTAAGGATTTACTCCCACAATTATAACTGCCATACACATGTTTTTTTTTAAGTTCAGAATATTATTGGGGTACAAATGTTTTGGTTACATGGGTTGCTTTTGTGTTGCTTAAGTGAAAGTTATAAGTGTGCCCATCACCCAGATAGTGTACATTGTACCCGTTAGGTAGGATTTCACCCATCGCCGTCTCCCCCTCCCACCTGCATGATTTCTGTTGAGTTTTACTTCCACCTAGGCACATGAGTGCTGATTGGTTAGTTCCAATTTAATAGTATGTACGTGAGATGTTTGTTTTTACATTTTTGTGATACTTCACTTAGGAGAATGGTCTCCAGTTACATCTAGATTGTTGCAAAAGGTATTAATTCATTTTTTATGGCTGAGTAGTATTCCATGGTATATATATATATATACATATATATATACCACATTTCATTAATCCATTCATGTACTAATGGGCACTTGAGTTGTTTCCACATCTTTGCAATTGTGAATTGTGCTGCTATAAACATTTGGGTGCAGGAGTCTTTGGTATAAAATGTCCTTTTTTTCTGCTTCTAGATTTCCTCCCCTTTTTTCCTATTCTCATTCTTTTCTTCCTAATGATGGAGCTCATTAGCCCTCCAGCACCATCTCAACCCTATCTAAATCTTACACCACTTCTTTATAAAGTGATCTTTTTGTCTTATAAACTTTTAAGACAAGATACAAGAAATACTTGGAGTGCATCGGTCTATTGTTCAAGCGCTCTTGATCCCCAATGAGAATTGTCTTTTGAAATGATCCATAGATTGGGAATTTTCACCACAATGCCTCCCACCAGGGATGTGGGAAAGGTCACTGTGAGACGTTCTTTCAGATCAGAGAAAGCAGCAAAGTTATTAGTGTAGTGTTGCAGTCAAACTGAGCAAGGTTTGAATTCCAACTTGGCTACTTATTTTATACTTCTCTGAAAACTTTTTTTATAGTTTAAAACAATGGCATAACACCACCAGTCTTATAGCAGTCCTGATAATTCAAGATCATATATGTAAAGACACCTATAGACAATAATTACACAATCAGTGGAGGCTATTATTATCAAAGAGTGGGGTTCCAAATCATTTCTAGGTATAGTACTTTGGTAAGTCCGGAAATGGATAAAAGATAGAGAAATGGCAGTTTCTATAAGCTGGATCTAAGAAAACAGACAGACTAATATATTTATATTTGTCACCCCACCATCAATCATTAAAACAAAATAAATTGAGCCATTGCACCCTAATTCCTACAACCATATGAGAAATAGCATTGTGACACAAGTTTTTATTCTTAATGCTATTCTGTAAAATGCCTTGATCTATTGTGTGCATGAAAACATAGAAGGCAAGCTTAAGCTTTATGACAGAACTAAAGATTGGCTGCATGATAAAACCTAGATTCCAATTTACTCTAAGAAAACATACACTTGGATCAATAGTGACAAGATGAGATGAAACAAGGATGAGAGGAGAAAGGAGTTGGAGGAAGAGAGAGTGGGAAGGAGTGAAGGAAGAAAAGACGAGAGGGAAGGAAGACGAAAAGGAAAGGAGGAAAAGAAAGAGAGCTAAAGAGAGGCACACCGTTTGGGGAGTGGTAACACTTGAAGGTGCTGACTCGGGAAAGGGGGGGTGGGGAAAAAAATATGAAACTATTGTTTTTAACTTGCACTGTTCACTTAATAATTTATCATGAATATTTCCCATATTATTTCATATCATTGTACAAGAAATAATGTATACATTATGAGGACATACTGTATCTAACAAGATATACTGTTAGACTCTTTGATTCTGTAAAACTAAATTGAAAAAAAAATAAAATAAAATAAAATAAAAATAAAATAAAATAAAATAAAAGTAAATTTCAATTAACAGAAAAAAAAAAAAAGAGAGGAATGAAAGAAGGGAGGGAGGGAGAGAAGGCTGATGCTGAATCATGGCTTAACGTAGCGTATTGGAAAAGTACAGGAGTACTGACAATGAATTCTAGCAAACCTGGATTCACACCCTTGCTTGACCACTTACTTATGTAATCTTTTGCCAAGATGCTTAACTTCTGTGACCTTGTTTTGTCTTATCTTTTTTTTAAGATAAGACAATAATAACTTCATGAGATTGTTGGGAAGATTAAATCAAGTGAGATAACATATTAAATACTCTGACTAATACAGTGCCTAGCTTAAAGAGTTGGTTGTTAAGAAATGGTAGCTACTCTGGTGAAAAGTTTGGTGGATTTATTGACAATAAGCTAAAGTTTTAGTATGTTCTAATAGAAATATTAGTTAAGGATAAGAAGAATAAGAATCCTGTAGTTTTTCAATCATTCAAAAATGCAAAATTTTTTAATAGGAGGCTTCAAATTTTAAGAAAGATGTTGACACATTGTAGTGCTTGTAGAAAAAAGACTTAGGGATATTTAGCCACATAAAGAGAAAAATCATTTGTAATATAAGATATGTCATCCAATATTTGAAGGGATAAGGAGAAAGGGAATTATCCATGCCAGACCACTGGATTAAAAATGGAAGAATGCAAATAACTAAAAATAACTAGAAATACCCAGCAGTGGACTCACTTGTAAGAAGCTTCCTATAACAAGAGCAGAGATTAGATGGTATATTTCAGATTACTTTAGAACAGGGATTTTCTAAACTGAAGGTCATGTATAGATTTCATGTTGTAAGTTAAGTAAGAGCAAACATAAATATACACATATATATAACTTTTTATTTAGCTTTGTTTCCTTCACTCTGTGCAAAAAAAAATTGTTTATGACAAAATATGTTTTTTGCTTTTTAAATGTTTTTAATGTTTTCTTTTAAACATGAATAGTGTAGCATGGATTTCTTATGTAAAATTATCATCCTTATACAATGGCATCTAGAATAGCATTGCATTCATCAGAATTAATGAAAGTGCATCTGACATTGTGTTTGTGCGTATCTCTTCCTGTTCACATTAAACTTAGCTTAAGTTGGCAAATGTCAAAAAAAGAAAGCTGATGGATCTTACACTTTCTTTGATTTTATTTGCATTGCTAAATGTGATGGGACACAAAAGCCAGACTGTTTCTTGTGTGATAAATTTCCTGCCAATGAGAGAAGGAAGTCAAGGAAGCTTATTTCTGAGCATCCTGAAAAAAAAATTACACAATGTAAATTTTTTCTCCTAGAGAAAATTTCAATTTTAAAAGGGTGGAAATTTACCAAAATTTATATTTGCCCCAACATGAAAGTCTTGATACATTTCAAATCAAAAGAAACAATAAATAACTGGGGAAAGCTTTATCAAGTACTCTAGAAATGCCTGAACTGGTGGGCTGCTTAGAAGAACAACAACAAAAAAATTTAAACAGTGCCTCTGTTCACTTGATATAACCTACTCCTGAACTCTGGCATTTTGCTAATATTTAATATTTTGAAGCCAGTTATGATGAAAATAACAGCTGGACATTCCTTTTTGGCATACAACTGGATGAAAACTATTGTTGTCTCATTAAAACTCAGATTTTATCTATCATGTGAATGCTGATGTGTGTGTGTGTGTAGGTGATGCCTCATGGATGCCTTAAAGGCCAAGTCCTTTCAACAGTATAAAAAAGTTTCTTTGTCAAATAAAACTCCTAATGGAAGAAAAAATATTGATACTGTATGTATTATATATATGGAGTAAATATGTAGTTTCTGGATCTAAGATCCAGCTTGATGAGTCTGGTGAAGATTCAGGTTCCACTTGTCATATAGACTTGTTGCTTTCACCATCAGCATGCATTAGTGTCAAAAACTCTAACAATTATCCTAAAAGGTGCTTTTCCTGCTCTGTTAAAGGGGACCTAATAATTTCACAGCCATAGGCTTAAATCTAGGTTTTCAAAAATTTTTATTTAGAAACAGAACAAAATAAGTTACTTTTACTGTCAAAAGTTTCCTGGCTTTCCAGAAGATAAGTGTTAATGCACTTGGCTGAACTTGAGACAGAAATTTCACTTTATTTATTTTTTACGTAGAGGAGAGCTGAATCTTAGTACAGTTTGACTAAAGAGGTTCTTTGTAGATGTTAAACCAAAGGCATGAGGCCAGTATTTTAATTCCAGATTCTCTGGTCTAGTGGGGTGGCTCTAAAAACACTTGCCATTTTGAAAGAAGAGATCAAAGATGAAAACCTGTGATCATTCCAGTGCTAAAAGAAAGACTTCAATTAAGACAAGGGAGTTGAAAGTGAAAAAGTCTTGTCAGCTTATCCATGCGGAAGATCTACAAACACCTGGCAAGACTAGAAAACTCTTTTAAAGATTCCTTCTACTTATACTACTTAAAACTGAACAAAGGATTTAAGCATCTTCCCTTGCTGACAAAGGCTACATTGTTGACGCCAGCCTCTCCAAAAATGATTTCATTTGACTTGAGGACAAAGGATAGAACCTGAATTCAACTTTAAAAATCTCAGAAAAAGCTCAGGTGTCTTGACAAAAGTGCACTGTGCTTTGATAGGGAATTTAATTCTATTTGATATTAAAAGCTATGGGAGCTGCAACTTTGAGCACTCACTGCTATTAGACTCAAAAGTGATTGGATACTAAAAATGACTTCAATATTTCCATGTAAAAGATCACTCCAGATTTTAACTTTTTACTAAGCCATATAAAACACCCTGCTCATTGAAAAATATTTAAGGAGAAACAAAGTTTTCTTTTTTAACATATTATTTGGTTAGTTTGCATTTATTATTTTGGGGGAAAGCAGTGGATTTTTCTTTGGATAACTGCAGTTTCATCAGAGTCTCAAAAGGGTCCATGATATTTCCTCCCATTCCCTAGCCCCCCTAAACTGAAGACTACTTTCCAGTAAGGGACTATAGTATTAGTTGAGAAATATTAGTTAGTCTATACCCTTCCTTCCAATTCTGTGAATCTACAGTTATGTAGCAAGTAATCTGTGTTTTCCTTCATGTAGATTACTGAGCATCTGTGGACGGTAGGAATATGTGACTATGTGAGACTGTGAATAACATAAGACAGACAGGTATTGAGAAGGTTTTTAAACTGATAAAAAACTGAAAAAATTAAATGTACTCATTTTATTGAGTTTTTTTGGAGAATATAACTTATAATTTTATATAGGAATTGCAAAAACAGAAGGACTTCACTCACTGGGAGCAGAATTTTTAAAGTAGAGTTATAGTTTTATTTCTGTGGCTTTCTTTGAATGAAGACACAGAGTTTTTAATGATGTGCAGAGTGTTTGTAACATCAACATGTCACGTTCTGATAGCAAGAACAGGGTCCATGTGGCAGGAACCATCTTAGACTATAATTGCACTAATGGGTCATTGATTTTAAAGATATCTAAACAGACCTTTACAAATAGTCTATAATGACTCTGAAGGCTGTTAGCATCACCATTGGGTAAATACTTAGCCCAAGCCTTTCTCTTTGCTATTACAAATGATAAAATAAATAGTACATATTTCCAGAAGCTTGTAATTACATGTACTTACATAGTAGTTCAAAATAATAGACTCTTTGGAGGAGTTATATTTTATATCAGTCAGATAAAGTGAACATTCTGTCTTCTGGTGAGATCACAAGACTGGAAATCAAACTTCTATTTTTGGTACCATGGATGACAATTGTTTTTTCTTTCAGTGAACAAGTCATTTAACCTATTCTTGCTTTAGTGTTACCAACATAGATGGAGAAAAATTCATTTGTACAAGCCATCTAAAATGAATGAGTTACAAATTGACATTTTTAAGCCAGTTTGCTGTTATCTCTGAGGGTGGTTTGCATGTAAAAAAGAAATTATTATTTATAATTCAAGTACTTGCAAGGCAATTAATATTAACTTACTCCCTTCCTTTCTTTCTCCCTCCTTCCTCCCTCCCTTCCTTCATTTTTTCTTTCTTTTCTCTCATAGGAAAATACAGGAGATTTAGGGCTGAAAACTGACCACTATATCTTGTGTATATCATTTACTTGCTTTTCTTTTCATATAGTCTGGCTGCATGTATTTTTCTACAGTATATTTAATTTTTTTTTTGTTTAAAAAGTTTAAAAACATACTGTACTCATTAAATATTGGGGGGATGTCCTTTTTCACTTTGTATCATATTGTCAAGATGAAATCACATTTTTTTGTATTGCTGTAGTTCATCTGCTTTAGCTGCTATATGATATTCCATTGTGTGAATATATCACAGTTTATTAAATTACTCTCCCATTGATGGGCATTTGAATTGTTTCCAATTTTTCACTATTATAATCAGGACTACTGTTAACATACATTGTATCTTTTGTTAGATGAACAGGACATCTCTTGGGTGTATATATGGATGTGGAATTTCTGGGTCATCAGGTATAAGAATGTTTTACTTTAAGAAACAATGTCAAACTTGGTTACTCCAATTTACACACAACCAAGCGATATATAAGTTGTGTATCCACATTACCTCCAACACTTGGTATATGAGACATTTAAATTTTCACCAATTGAATGTACTAAAATGGTATCTCATTGCAGTCATCATTTCTGTTTTATTTGATCATTAAATTGTTGAATCCTTTCTTACACTTATTGGCCATACATGTTTCTTTTTCTTTGAAACATCTGTTCATATGTTTTTCCACTAATTTGTGCTTTTTGTATATTTTTATATATTCTTATTAGTAGTTCTTTACTGGTGGTGAATATAATGAATGTATTCTCCTACTTTGTAACTTGTCTTTAAGGTATCTTTCATACCTTTAAAATTCTTAATTTTAAAAATTCACACTGATCTTTTAAAAAATAATCAATGCTTTTTTTTTTTTTTTTTTTTTTGGTGTTATACTTAGGAAATCTTCCCCTACTCCATTGTCTGAAAGATATTTACCTATATTTTCTACTGAAGTGAAAATTTTATTTTGAAATGATGAGTGCCCATAATGCATCCAGAGTTTACTTTTTGTATATGTTGTGAAATAGAGATCCAATTTTATCTTTTATCTATAAGGATAACTATTTACTTCCAGCTCCATTTATTGAATCATCCCTAATTTCTTTCCTGATCTGTCACATCACTATACATCATAGTCCACACACATAAATCTGTTTCCAGGTTCTCTGATTAATTGGCTAGTTTATCGAGCCCTTCATTAATGCTCTATTTAACTCATTTGGGAGAGCCCAGGCAATGACTATAGGGAAGAGGGGGGCAAATAGTTTTAATCCTAGCTAGTTGTGATGCCAGCTCTTGTCTCAGTGGGAGGTTTTGTGTATGTGTGTAAAAGTAAATTAATAAAAGCAAGGCATTCTTTGATCAATGAGCAATGATGAGTATGTGCCATAAACTAAAGAGTATGATGATTCCAGTTCTGTTCTTTGCACCTGAATTCCAGTGGGACAGGAAAAAAAAAAAGGTGAAGAACTGTGTAATGTTCTCAAAAAGAGTTAGAACAGTTTTAAGTCCATGATTTGTGGGTCTCTTTCTATTTCTTTTGTTGTTGTTAGGAACATTCCAATTCTAATTATTTCTATTTGTTTTATTAAGGTTAATAAAGGTTTTAAGTAAGAATCATCTACATTACTAAACTAATGTAGAGAATGTCTATTTTAAACATAACAGAAAATTAGCACCTAGTATGGTATGTGCCAAATAACGAGCATTTAATAAATACTTGTTGAGTGCCTCAAGGAATTCATTAAGATAACTCATTTTCATTACTAGACAAACATATTTGATTTTCATAAATCTTGAATTTTTGAATGGCACTCTGAGCTCATGCAAATCCCAGATAAAACATGTTAACATTTCTAGTTCAGTATAAGATCTCACTTACATTAATATGGCTTCCACACTAGAAAAGTGATCCCTAACTAGAACCAAAAACTTCAAGGTTCTTTATGTATTTGCATAGATATATACATTGGTATGAATGTGCAGATATGTAACACATGGGTGTTCATGTAATAAAATGTATAAATCTTGTATTTGCTATAAAAGTTAGTAATGTGTACAGGGTTAAAAGGAACCTTAGTTCTGTGGTTCTCAGAGTTTTGGGGCAATCATGAACTTTCTCTGTGAATCTGGTGAAATTATGGGTTGTTTTTCCAGGAAAATGTACATATGCAAATATTTTTATGAAAAATGCAGAATGTTGGTAAATCTTCTGAAACTGATCTATTTGGCACCTTAATCTACTATAACCTCTTAATTTTAGAGATGAGAAAATAATATGCAGAAAGATTCAGTGGTCTTTCAGTCTACTTAGTGCCTGAGTTAGCACCAGAACCAAAGTTTCCTGGATCCCAATCCAGTTCTAACTCTACTTGCTATGGATAGTTGCAAAAACAGAACATTCTGAAATGTGGAAACAATGAAACATTATTTCACTGCTTGTCAGTAATGAGTTAAAATAACTTAACTAGAAACTTATACCATGCTTCTCATTTCCATAATCCCTGTTTGTATCAGTGTTCTATTTGTGTAATAATAATCATCATTATTATCATAATAATGATTTTTAAAAAAATTTTTGTCTTCTTGTCCTTTCTTTGCCTCAGTTAACACAAGACAATATATTGTGTTTTAGTACTATATTCTCTTATATATTTTTTATCCAGTTTTCTAGAAGGCAATGTAAAAAATTTAGTTACTAATCATTGTATATTTGGCATTATTTCACCAAAACAGTTAAGACATTTTCAGAAAATTTCAGCCCTTTCTGGAATAATTTTGTATTTTTAAGACCAAACTTTAGCAAATATATTTCAGGATCTACCACAAATATGCATGTCTATTCAAATGTGTTCATAGTTCTTTTCTTAGTAAGTTAGCAGTAAAGCCAGGGAAACCATTTCAACCATTAGCCACAATGTTAGAGAGAAAGCCTGTTTTCCTAAGTAAAGAGAAAAGAAATCTGTTACATGTAATCTTGTCATCCAAAGCTTCCTTATTTTTTTTTTCCATTGCAACCTGTTGACTGTATAATAACAGACCCCCAATATTTATTAAGCCTGATACTTGGAAACTTTTGAGCTACATTTTCTCCATGCCGCTGTTTCCCATAGATCAGCAGAGATCCGAGACTTGTCCCCACTGCCTGAAGTCTAGCCCAGAAGTACTTTGCTGCCCGTTCGTTCCCTATGTGGTGCAGTCACAGAACCCAGCCCTACCAGTTGACAGACAAGAGACAGAAGTAATTTCAAAAGGCATCTTTCCAAGTGTTTCAGGGACTACGCAAATCATAATAATAATAGGCAAACAAAAATCAAATAAACAGATAACCAACCAAACAACAACAAAATAGCAAGAAACCATTTACCTTAGAGTTGCCCAGGTAAGGGATTGGGGGCCCACAATAATACAACCTCTTCCCCTCCTCAGTCTTGCTTCTGAAAAGATAACCAGTGACCAGTAGCATCAGTGGCAGAGAAATCATGGATGTCTGGATAGCCGACAGAGGATAACATTGATAACAATGGACAAATGTGTATTTTCCATGTTAAATGCAATATGCTCTTCTGTCTTTAAGGTCAAGAAAGGAGAGAGGAATTAGCCCTTCTGGAACACCTACTAGAATAGATTGTTTCACTAATTTCTCTGACATCATTTTCTGCATATATCTTCTTACACAACGTTTAGGTTTTACCATCCTGGGGATATCAACAGGCACGCAGTCATACAATGAAAATCATGTCAACCACATCTTTCTAAAGAACACTCAGGGCTAACTATTCTGAGGGATATAAACCATATGGAGACAATGTAGGGAAGTTTACTGGCAGTCTTGCAAAATTAAAGAATCCTACCTTGCAGGGCTTCTGATCGAAAGGATATTCTGTTAATTTTCCTCTGTGACCACCTGCGTGACTGTCAGTTATTATTAACTCCTTATTTCAGAAAGTGAATTGCAACTGGATTCTATTAAAATTTCTTTGAGAATTATTCGATTTTCTCACATATGGGCCAGTAATTACTTCTGTGTCCAGGATGGAGACTAATCAACTACCACTGCACATTGAGAGAATTGGGATTGCTAGATATTAACTGAGTAAATTAAACTTTATTAAACAAGCTATACAATTGCCCTTTCTCCAAATATGATGAAGATTTTTGTCAATTATATTTCAATGAAAACTAAAAATTAAAACAGACAAATAATAAGGTTGGAAGAAATTCAAGGTCTTTGAAAGTTATGAATGCATGATAATAGCTCAACAGAACTTCTCAATAATAAATATTTTAAATGTTTGAGGATAGTCCCATGAGAGGACAGTAATTTATTAATTACTGTGGTTGAAGAGTTTGTAATTATGAGTGTGATCCAAATCACATTGTTGATATTTCATGCAAAGTACCTTGTCAAGCATAGGCAATTATTCAAACAATAGTTAAGAGGAAGAGATTCATTTAGAATGTTCATTTGCCTTAATTAATTTTGGTAAATTATTATAGATGAGGGAGGAATTTTTAAAAATCCCTATGACTTAAGGACTGCAAGCAATAGAATCACTGAATCATGTTTGATATTCAAATTTTCACCTTAGAAAAGATAAACTTGAGTAATAAAGTGTCTACTTTAAATACTGACATAATTCATTATTAAAAAAATGGAATTGACTATTGTTCTCATTGTGGCTTTATAGTACTTCCATTGCCAGGTACAGTGACCAAAACTGAAGTGTCTACTCTTTGAAAATATAACTATACAAATGGTTTTCCCCTAACTTTAATTTTATGTAATTAAAATTGGACCCTCTCAAGCTACAACTTTAAAAAAATCTCAGAACATTTATCTTTAGTTTAGTTAGCTAAATTGTCACAATGATCTAACAGTGAGAAAAATAATTTAAATATCAACTAATGTGCTTATATTTCATAAAATATTTTCATTTTGTAGAAGATAAAAAATATTTTCATCATTGAATTCCCAGTGATAAAGAGGTTTACATTTGTTTATTATAAAATTCTAGAAATATTTTGACTATCAAATATTAAGTTTAATTTTGAAACTTGCCTTACAATGGATGCTTAATTAAACATGAGTTTTACAGGGAACATATTCATAAGTTAATGTGGCTATTTTGTTTATTCAGTGCCAAATGTTCAGATGTTTATGAATATTGATTTTTTTGGAAGGAAAGCAATATTTATAATGGTTAGAATAACATATGTTTGTTGACATTAATGTACATATTGGCAACTGAAAAAAAAAAAGTAAGATGAGATTTCCTCAATGCAATGGCTAATGTGAATATATAAAACTATTTAATTAGATTTAAAAGCAGTTGCATTGCTTGTTGACTTGCTTTCCCAATAGAGAATAGAGAAATCCTTTTTAGAAATACTGTTTCAGACATTGCAATTCAATATACATAATTTCATTTTCATGTAAAAAATTATTTAGGAAATAAATTTATTACATGTTGTGTGTTAACTCCAAGGGACATTTTCTATTTCCCACTCTTCTCCATTACTTCCCCTTTGACTTGGTCTTCAAAAGCAAAAGAACCACTGATATGATCTCTTTTCCAATTCTCATCCCACTCTCTTTTTCCTCTTATGTGACTGAAAGAGGGAAAGAAGCTGAATTAGGTGGATATATTCTGTTTTCAGCCTAAGATTTCTTAATTTTGTCTGTTGATATTGGTTCCTTCAAAAATGTAGCAATTACTAGTTTATGACCTCAGGGCTTAGATCCTTTCTATGTGAATGCTTTTTCCATTTATAAAATAATTTTACATTTACCTTTCCTAAGGTTTAAATAAAATCTTTAGAATCCTTGTTTGCTGTTAAAATAATACAAAGATACTACATTTACAGTTTTCATGTATAAAGGTAAATTTGGCCTAAAATTTGTGAATGTGAATGTAACTAGGATAGTGCAACAAAATATTTTCAGTATGTAAAAAAATATTAACTTTCAGTTTGTAGCTAGCACCTGAAGGAGCATGCTGTGATGTACATGATTCTGCTATACATAATCTGGCCATAATCTTGGCTGAACAAGCTTTCTCCTGCTCATAATTTCTGCTCTCAAGAGACTTCATTTTCCTTTGTGGTCTCCCAGTAATCCATAGGTGATGGTGCCAAACACATAGTAGGTGTTTGTGATGATAGTTATAATTTAGTGTGTCTCTGGACATTTCTTCAATCCTCCATGCTTGCTGTGCTCCCCAACTCTGTTCATTTTGCAGCAGCTTCTTGTCCTCCACCCTCTGCCCAGGACATGCCTAGTACTTGTGTGTAGCATCAGTTCTGATCATGTCAACTGGCACAATTCACCTTTCTTCTTATCGAAAGAGAGAGTATTCTTACACTATTGACGACTCTGGAAATTCTCAAGGGTACCAAGTAAGATTATCCAATGCACACTTCATCAGAACCATTCATTTTCTTAATCATCCTAGATTTAAATATTGATTATTACAACATCCTGGCAAATGGCAGTGTCTCAATGAAGGGTCAGCTTTTTCTAATATGCACAGAGGCACCAATTGTACTAAGTATGGGACTGGATTTTCTCTAACATATCCTGTGTCATTTTGTACATTTATCATAGAGGAGACCTATCATGTGCATTGAGATCCTCAGAGAGATCCCAAATCTGTTAGGAATTAGAGAATTTCCCAGAGCCTTGCAACAAGCAAGTTTTTTCTCCCTAAGTTAAAAATTCTCATATCTTTTAATACTATTGTATAGCCATCTACTTTTTAAAATCTTCAAAAATGCATGTTATTCTGTGAAATGATTCCTAACAGTTTTTAAATTAAGGATGTGTCTATTCTAAGGTCTCCTGAGATGTGATAAAAATCAGAGAGTGCCAGTGGACATGGTTTTCTGCCCAAACCTCCGGAGATCTTTGCCAAGCTTCCCCCATGGTGCTCAGATGGAGTGCAATGCCTTCCTTCTGAAGATGGATCCACCCACAGCCAACTAAACAATCCAACTAAGCAGTTTGAGTTGGTGAGAAGTGATAGAGCATATTCATATGTGCATAGATTTCCCCCTCACTACAAGAATCCTCTAAGTTAGATTAAAACGCTCTGTTTATTTTTATGTGACCAGAAAACATATGCATCGTCAACTATCAGTTAGTTTTTACAAAGCCTTCATTGAGTTGCCTCAAATTCTGCCCATTTGTCTCATGAACTATATGACTTAAAAAAAAAAATACATTGAGATACTTTGGTTTAAATTGCTGGATGCCAATGCCTTTTCTCCACCTAGGCAAAACTCAAGCCACCTTAATTTCACCTTCTGCTTCACTTGCAGCTTTTTTTTTTTTTTTTTAAGTATCACATTCTTACCCATCTTTTTTACACGTCAAGTACAGAGCAGTTGCGATGGGGTCGGTCTGGCGTTTGACACTGGAGAAAGGTCTCTGCTGTAGGATTTCCCAATGGGTGAGCCTGTCCTGCTACCTGATAGTAGCCCTTTCGGATGGGAACCCCTAGCGAAACTAGCCCAGAGGCAAGCAGGGGCCTCTGGCGATCTTATCTGAGAGGTTGCATATCTTCAGTTAATTTAAGCTAAACAACAGGCCCTGCTGAGCAGCCGGGCAGGTAGAATCCCTGATCTATCTTGTCAGGGGGCAGTTAAATGAGGTCCTAGCCACTTCCTGGTTACTGAATTAATTAGTGCCTAGGAACTTTGACCTAAATTATATCCAAAGACAAATAACACATGGCTGGGAAGAAAGACAGGAGCCCTGCAGTTTCTTTTCTCTCTTACCGGCAGGACAGATGTCTCTTTATCCTTGGGTATGCGAACACTGACATATCAGAAGAATTTTGTGAATGATCACCTTGGCGCTAGGCAGATGGACTCTCATAATTACTATTACACTCTTGTGGCAGGCAACTTACACATTATTGGAGAAAAGAAATGCTACCAAGGTGCCGGCAAGTTGCTAACCATCCATTATTTCACTGTAGGAAGCTGAAAATAGCTGCTTTCCATTTGCTCTGCTGTCAGCATAGTAACACTTCCGGGATAAGTATCTTCAGGGGGACTGTAAACCTGAAGTATACTTAAGTGAAAATTGAAATACCAATATGTTAAATTGACAATATAAAACACACACAGCAGGAAAAATGCTTTTACACATTTCTGGATATGAAGGAAATTGGGTGCTCATGCTAGCAAAGCATAAATTGAGAAGAATTGGTGTTTAGTGATATTGAGCTCTTACCACAATAAAATTTCTAAAAAGAGGGAAAAAACAACCTAAAAAGTAAACAATTGAAATTTACCGTAACACATTACTACGTATAAAAGGACACTTTGGGAATGGGGTTCTTTGCAGGTGCTGTTCCTCTGAACCCTGACATCTTCATGATTTTTCATTATTAAGGAGCATAACGTTCATATACAGAAAGTAGCGTCAAAAGAAAATTCATAGAAGTCTTGCATAAGTGGACACTTACCCAAGTAGATTGAAGGTATCTGGTAGAATGTGGAAAAAAGGAAAAAGGCAGGTACTCCTGGTTTCCTGCCAACAGTCTCCTTTACTTCTAACTGTCCGAAATACGATTTTATCCAGGTTTCTACACCCCTCCCTCTTAACCCCTGCCCCCAGCCTGACTCAGGGAAGGGCAAAGCTAGCCTTGGTTAAGAGCGTAAATCTGATTGGTGTGATCTAAGGCAGGTGTCATGGTCTCAGTCTCCCTGTTAGGGGTGGGCAGGTGATCCTGATCCAGCCAATGAGACACGAGTGGAAGTCTAGGGGTGGATTTCTGAGAGATGTATCATAGCTATTAAAAGAGACATAGGAACAGATAATGCCCTCTTTCCCTCCAGATGTTGTGCTATCTGGATGTGGTTTCCGGAACTATGACAGCCTTTGGAGGATTATGAGGAGAACAAGCCTCTAAAGACAAAGATGATATTCTGAGAATTCCAGAGAAGTAAAAACCTGGGGTCCTTGATGACAAGATTAAATATCTGAACTAATTGTCTCGGTTCGTTTTACTTTGAACTTTCTTGTTATTAGCTTTTCTTGGTGTTTGAGCCAGGGGTTCCCAAACTTTGCTGTACACAAGAAGCACCTGAACAGCTTTAAAAAAAATCTTGATGCCCGGCTCTCACCCCTTTGCAACTCGATCAGAATGTTGGGGTGGGAGCCAGGCATCACTATATTTTAAGGATCCCCAGGTGATTCTATTATGCAGCAACATTTGGAAACCATATGGTTTGAGCCATTTTGAATTATATCTTTCAATTTCTAACTGAGTTCTTCCTAACTGAAACAACCAACTTTTAGGAAGAAAATCGAGACTGAAAACATTATTTATGTGAGTGGCTACATGGATAATAAAATAGAAACAATATTAAGATTATAATAAAGTCAGAAAAATGCTTTAGTAGTTTTCAAAACGAACTCAGCATCAGTGACTTAGGAATCAAAGCGAACCATATTCAAATGTAATCAAATACCTACTACTCTTGATAGAGTAGTCTCACTGATTATTTCCTTTTATAAAGCTTTGTATCTATTACATAACCTGTAGTATAATTTATGTAAAATAATTAAAAGTGAGAGACTCGTTTCACTTTATTAAATTTGGTCTTTGAAGAATATGTGGAAGGTTAGTTATCTTTGTCCCCTGTTACAAGTCTGCCCCACCAAACACAACACACACATTTATATCCTTTTTAAAAAATGTATTTTTGAAACAGGATCTCGATATATTGCCCAGGGGGAGGCCTCGAACTTTTGGCCTCAAGCAATGCTCCCCTCTCAGCCTCCACTGGGATTGTAGGCACGATCCACCACACCCAGGATACACACCCTTTTATTAAACCACTTGTGAATCCTAGATTAAGGCCCTCTCACATCTTACCTCCTTGCATGATCCATGAATTGTAATTTAGGAAACCATCTAAGAAATGGTCCATAGCAACTTACACTCCACATGGGGAGACACAGGCAACAAACCTAACAGCTTACTGTGACTCTTGGCAACAATTCTGTGGCCCAACCAATTTACAGAAGAAATAGTTTCTACTTTCTGGAAGGCTATGCTCCCTCTTATTTTGAGGATGGGGACTTACCATCATCTACCTCTCTAGGAAGATCACAGAGCAACAAGTCTTAAGTCCTTTCCTTTATCTGAAATCCAGAGGGCAGATGCCTGTTCCTCCTCTCACACTTTGAATAAAACATTAAGCATCGGACCTAGGATCTTGCTAAGAATCTCAGTGGCACCGATTAGTAGAAGAGTGGATATTTTTGGTAACATAAATTCTGACCATGTTTGTGATCATAGTGAATCATGATTCAGTATGACAGCTGCTAGAGAAAACCTCCAGTCTCCCATTTTTTATATCTCACAGCTACTGTTGATCCCATCCCTCTTATCTATTTCTCAATAATTGGCCTCAGGTCTTGATTTAGTACTTCATCTTCAGGGAGATTATAAAAACTGGATAGGTACTATATAAATAGGCATCCTTATTCTCATCAGACAGCAAGATAGATATGCCACTCAGTTTATAAAACAAACCTGGTATACTGACAGATAAATGGGCTTTGCATTTCACAGGTCATATCAATGTAGAATTTTCTTTTCTTTTTTTTTCCCTAGAGACAGGGTCTTATTCTGTCACCCAGGCTGAAATGCAGTAGTGCAATCATGGCTCACTGCAACCTTGCAACCTTGAACTCCTGGGCTCAGGCAATCCTCCCACCTCAACCTCCCAAGTAGCTAGGATTACAGGTGTGCACCACCATGCCTGGCTAATTATTTTATTTTTATTTTTGTAGAGATGGGGAGTGGGTCTCACTATGTTGCCCAGGTTGGTCTTGAACTACTAGCCTCAGGTGATCCTCCCACTTCAGCCTCCCAAAGTGCTGGGATGACAGGCATGAGCCACTATGCTCAGCCCGTGTAGCATTTCTTTAATTTTTTAATACAGAGAGATAACTTGCTTAACAGATGAGAAATGTGACTACCCAATCTTATTCTCCAAATAAAAGACTTTTTTAATTTATAAAATAAAAAAATAAATAAAAGACTTTTAAAAATATGCTTTTAGATTGGCAGTAAGAACACGAGGACACTATAAACTTTGAAACAGGCATGGAATCAGAAGGTTGTTTTTATTTAATGCTGAGTTATGCTGACAATTATCTCTAATGAAAATGAATGGGCAATGTGAGAGGAATACACAGTGTCTGAGAGATTCTTTGCATCAATCTGAATTGATAGCATTTACCAAATTGAGGGAAGGTACTAATGAAGCTCTTCAACCTAATTAAAGCTTTTTGAGCTTTTCTTTCCCCCTTTCTAAACTAACTTAGATTTTTATAGGATTTAATTTGAAAGATATGGAAATACAAAGACAGATTTTTGTCATCCCCAAGGACAGGTTAATAATGCATTCAAATTCAAATCATCGTTCACTTTGATAAAACTGACCTACTTTTTCTTTCAGAGAGAAAATGTCTCATGAAATATTTTTCACATAAAAATGTTGCGTTTCGGTGCCTTTCTTTTTACATACTATAATTAAACCTGGCATATCACTTCCAAAAGTTAAATGAAGTTTAGTTCATTTTCAGGTCTGGGCTTTTTAATGAGTTAGCATCTCTGCTGCTGGAGACAAGCTGCATTCAGTGCTTTGCATGCCAGGGAATTTTTCTGACAGTAGTGATAATGATGCAGATGTTTTTCTTTGTGGGGATTTTCCAACAATGTCCCTAATGAAAACACATGTCTACTTCCTGGCAAATAAAAAAAAAAATCATTTTTCAAAACAAAAAATTTAAATGCATTCATCCTAAAATGGCAAATGTAAACAGCCATTATTTTCTCCACATCACTTTTGTTGTGTACTGTTGTAACAATAAGGTGATTCATTTCTTTTCTTTTCTTTCCTGGTCTTGATGTGAAAACAACTTTAACAAAATCTTATGCAGATCCCAAGTGGAGTGGGGATAATTAGAGCAGTGGGGTCAAGCCTAGCAGATTGACTCTTGGAATTGATTTACTTTGTCGCCTTAAGCCCTATGTCTAGGTCAGCTGATTCCATTTCAACACAGAAATAAACATAGTTGCTACAGCGTTATGTCCTTAAACTTATGAATGTAACTGTATCTTTTGAGACTTCCATAGAGAGAAATAATGAAAAAAATATCTGTGTAAATAATGTTTTAACAAACCTTTTTATTTTTGTAAAAAAAACCATGAAATTTTGCAAAATTCAGCTGAAGTTTTTGCAAAAATAAAACTCGAGATACATCTTGAGGGGTAAGTGAATGTTTTCTGTTGCCCGTTCTCAAAGGAACATTTTAATATTCAAAAAAACAAACCTTTCATCAGTTAGCTTTTAAAAAATAATTTCCAGCTGATATGCTCAGGAGATGTGTTTTTCCTATTCTTGAGCATCATAACCCACACCACCAGATGAGGTCCAGGGTAGCGTGAGAACCAGAGATGTCTGTTGTATCTATTGTTTCATCATAAAAAGAATAATATTTTAAATATACTGTTCCATGTTAAGAGAACTATGTCAAAATGCCACATCAGATAGACCACATCAAAATACAGGGTGTCCCAAAAGTCTCCATACAAAGGAAAATTTTCATAAAATTTTATAATGAATATTTTGTAAATAAAGGTACATTTAGCTACAATTTCCCATTTTCCCTTATGTATGGCAACTTTTGGGACACCCTGTATTTTTTCTACCAAGGGAATTATTATAAACCTCCTTTTTCTTCTTCTTGGATGACTGAGCCATTGTGATCATTAGGACATATATAATTAAACAACTCTTTAGAAAAGAAGATCGAGCCTGGGAAATTTAGATAATTCAAGCCAAATAAAATCTTTGCTTAGTAGCAGGTTGGTTAAGTTTATATGTACCTTTGGGTAGGTGATTATGTGCTCTCTTTCTCTTATCTTTAAGAGGACACATTGCCCTTTTGTAGAACAAACCTTAGAACTTTTTTAGGCTCTACCTTTACAAACAAAGCATGTTTAATTATGCTTGATTACTTGCTCTATATCAATTACCTATTTTAAATTAAAAGAAAGTGGAGAACTAAATCATTATTTGTGAGAGTCTGTTTAGCCCTTGAATGAATGAGCTTGAAATTCAAGTCTAATAGAAGCCAGCCTTAAGTCAGCATCCTTAAAATTCCCTTCCTTTTCTCTCTCTTTCTTTTTATCAAAGCTATATAAGTTTAAGAGCTAGAGGGCGTCTTTGGTTTCAAATCAGAACCTAATGATTGTTTTACAGTCTTAACATCCATCTTATAAAATTAATTATGCAGAGCCAAATATGGTGCCTTGAACATAACTTGAATATAACGGAACACATGAGAAAAGATGTAATGGAAAACTCCTCTCTGTAAAGAGTGTAGTCTGGTGTTCCGGGAATGATGTTGGTGCTGGTAAAGGCAAACCCAATCTGGAATTCTTAATTCTGTACCTTCTTTTACTGGAGAAAAATTTGAGTCACCCAATGATGCAGTCCCCAACCCCGAGGCCTCAGAACAGTACTGGTCAATGGCCTGTTGGGAACTGGGCTGCACAGCAGGAGGTGAGTGGCCTGGAGTGAGGGAAGCCTCATCTGTATTTATAGCCACTCACTTGCATCACCACATAAACTCCACCTCCTGTCAGATTAGTGGCCGCATTAGATTCTCATAGGAGTGCAAACTCTACTGTAAACTGTGCATGCGAGGGATCTAGGTTGCGTGCTTTTTATGAGAATCTAATGCCTGATGATCTGAGGTGGAGCTGAGGTGGTGATGCCATTTGCTGGGGAGCGGCTGCAAATACAGATCATTAGCAGAGAGGTTTAACTGCACAATAAACGTAATGCACTTGAATCATCCCGAAACCATCCCCCCACCCCAAGTCTGTGGAAAAATGGTCTTCCATGAAACCAGTCCCTGGTGCCAAAAACACTGGGGACCGCTGACCCCAAGGAACACACACACTCAAATTCCCAGCTGAGGATGAACAAGGAAAAGCTCTGCCTTCTCGTAACAACTTGTTGTAAACAAATGAGCTTTTTGCCATCTCTGTCGTGCCACATCCATCATATTTTTGTGCTTTCTCTTGGTGGTTTTGCTGTTTAAAATGCCCCTCCCCATAGTGCTGAAGTGCTGGTTAGTGTTTCCAAGTACGAGAAATCTGTATTACAGGGAAAATACATGTGTTAGATAAGCTTCATTCAGGCATGCATTATAGTGCTGTTGGACTTGAGTCCAATGTTAATGAATCAAAAATATATATTAAATAAGATGTCTTTAAACAAAAGCACACATAAAACATTTATGAATTGATTTGTTGGTGAAATGTTGTAACCAGAGGCTCACAGGAACCTGACCCTGTACTTTGTCTATTAATAGAAGCAATGATTCCAAATTTGTTAATTCAGTGTCTGCAGATAAAACATGACTGCAAACAACAAGAATCAACACTAGTCTTCATTTTCAATATAATCAATTTGAGAAGAGAGAATCCTAGATATATAGTTGTATGATATTAAAAGATTATAATTCATAATTTTACAGGGTGTCTGGAAATTGTGAAATATGATGAAACTATTTTTGCAGGCTTCACAGTTTACCAAATGGTGCCTGACTCACTGTAGAGTTAGTATAAACTGAAGGACTTGGTCATAGTTGAGATAGTTCTAACCTTAGCCATCTGGTAACTTCTTTGAAAAAGAACCAAATCTTCTATTTTTCTATTTTGAGATCTCTTTTGAAGACCACACAACCATAATCTAAAACATCTTTAAATGATCCTAATACCATCACATTGTTGATTATATTTCAATATATGAATTTGGAGAGGATACAAACATTCAGACCATAGCAATACGTACATAGAGTACTTTTCATTTTTCAATTATCTTTTCACAAATAAATTGTGGTATTTTTATAATATTAAGCATGTTGGCACCTTTACAATAATGTAAAAGAGTATTTAATTCATGGGGAAAATGTTCACAATATTTTAAGTGAAAAATCAGATTACATACAATCCAATGCAAGACTGGCTTTAGAGATAACTGTCAAAGACCTGCCTCACAGACCCACCACAGGGCTGCCTGCTCTGGGAACTAACAGGGATCTTGGAGTCATGTCTGCTTTCTAGCCAAGAGAATTGCTTAGATTAACTTTATATCCTCTGGGCTGCCAGGGGCAGCTAGCTGCCCAACTAATGAGCGATTAGCTGCAGGTTCTGAGCAGAGCTCCTCTGGGCACCTCCGTCTGCAACTGGGGACCAGTGGCCTCCGGGGACATCAAAGCTAACTAACTAAGAAAAAGAGACAGCCAGCACAGTAAGGGCAGTGATATCAGAGGGTGTGTCTGCTTCTCACTGCAGAGTACCTGCAGAGCTAACCCTTTCCGGAGAAAACCCACCTTGGTCCAGACATTCGTTCACAGCTCAGGGGCAGTTGTGGCAGTCTTGGCAGAACTCCAGGCAGATGCCAGCTGCCAGAACCATTTGGATTAGTTGAGTGACCCTATCACCATCAAGTGTGAGAACAACTTTGGTCCCTCCTTCACCCAGCAGTCCTGGGCAGATGTATAGGACGGGTTCTCTTGCCTGTTTGGTGTCACCAGTGCCAAGAGGGACACTTCAGGAACAACACCCTGCTGGGAAGAATGACTGAAATTGCCAAGCTATGCCACATTACCAGGGGCAAGAAGAAGAGGCAGGAACCAATGTGCTTGTGTGAGAAACACAATCAGATCCTGACCCTTTCTTTGACAAAACCCAGAGGTGTGATCTCTCCTGTGTGCTCAGCCCCCTGACGATTAGGGTCAGTCACCACATGAGGCCCAGAGAGGAAGGAGGCTGCCCCTCATCACAGGAAAAGGCTCAGCAGTTCCATCAAGCCTCTCAAAAAGAAAGTTGCAGACAATCAAAAATTAATAGGCATTCGAGACAGAAAGCCTTTAGAACTGAGAAATAGGGTGGAAAATCAGATACAGAAATTGTTCCGTGAATGTGAGTACCTGAACCAGTTTGTAGAACATGAGCAAGAGGCAGTTCTCCAAAGGTTAGCTGGTGAAAAGAGGAGCATTCAACAGAAACTCAATGCAAATGAAACAGCATTTTCAAGCTACATTTCCACACTCAAAGATCTGCTAAAGGATATGGCAGAAAAGAGTATGATATCAGAAGTGAATCGCTGATGGGCATCAAGACTATCTGCAACAGGCATGAAACCCTAAAACCTTCGGCGTTCTATTCATTCCAGCGAAGGAAAGAAGGATTGCTGTCTTCCTCCACGGCATTCACTCTAGAGGAATTACACAGGAATTTAAAGAAGCTGTAACTCAGGACCCCCAAACAGCACATCTCAATCTGCTTGTCTCTGAGGATTATTTAATTTAAAAAGTGTGCCATTTGTGAAGAAAAAGCAAATAGTTCATCCAGATCCAAAGAGATTTATAATTTATCCAGTTGTTCTGGGTTAGGAAGGCTTTGATTCCTGCTGACATTACTGGGAGGTTGAAGTGGTCCACTCACAATTTTGAATGAACTGGGGGGTTTGTGAAGACTCCCTTGTCAGTAGAGGAAAGTGATCTCCATTAGGACAGACAGATGCTGGACAATGAGTGTGACACTGTTTCAGTCACTCTTCTGCTAAAGGAAAAGCCAAGAGGGATTCGCACTTATGTGGACTATGAGTTGGGCAAGATTCTGTTTTGAAATCTGAATGACATGTCTCAGATTTATTTTTTCATTGATAAATTTTCTGAAATACTAGGCCTTATTTCACTATTACACATGATTCCAAACTTCTTTCAATCTTTCTAGTAACAGATTATGAGTGATGAGCTGCGACATTGCTTTATTTTCTTTTTGTAATTTGTGGACAGTAGGTAGAATATTGTACAACTAATGCAGTGCTGCAGTGAAGTTTTGTAAAATTTTTCTACAACAAACACATACATAAAATTGTGTAGTCTATGCTCTTTTTTGTCTGGTTTCACTCAAAAGAATTGTCTGGAGATCATCCATGTTGTTGTATGAATCAATAGATCATTTGTTTTTATTGCTGAGTAGTGGTCCATAATACAGATATACCACAATTTGTTTATTCATTCACTCATTGATAGGCCTTGGGGCCACAAATTGTCTCTCCATGGGGGATGTAGATTGTTGCTTCTTAGCTCATCTCTTGCCCTTGTTGCTGGCATGCACTGGGCTTCATTTGGTCTGCCATCTGTAGTTTGCCAAAATCCTACTAAAGAGGCAACATACCAATATCTATCAACATTGGAAATAATATACTTTTGACTCAGTAATCCACTTCAATGAATTTGTAATAAAAAGATGTTCTCATACCTGTAAAAGAGATATCCAAGGTCATTTGCTGCAGTACAGATTGTGAGAATTAAAGTGAAACCCCTCATTAGAGGATTGATTAAATGAATTATGATATATCCACACTGGAGTAATATTAATATAAAGCTTTAAGCAGAGTGAGTATTAATATGTACTGAGATTTCATAACTTCCAAATATTGTAAAAAATAAAGAAAAAACAAAAAAATAGATTACAAAAAGTAATGACTGATTTGCTATATATTTTTAAAAATCAATAAATAAAACAGACTAGAAATAAATACCATAGAATGTTACCAGTGGTTGTTCCTTGGTATGGGATTATAAATGAGTTTAATGTCTTGCTTGTGTAGTTCTATATTGTACATACTTTCTATAGTGTATATGAATTATTTCTATTTGAAAATCACTTCTTAAAAGTTATTTTCTTTGTATTCCCTTTCTCTTGAATATAATTCACTTGAAAAGGAGTACATATGAGTTATATAAATTTAAAAAGATGTTTTTGTTGAATACGTTCAATGTAAGACTGAGGCTGGGCCTCTTAATTACATATGCAGATATTGAATCTCCTAAAAATCCTCTCATCTTCTCATTCTAAATTTCTCCTAGAAGATAACAGATATGCAAAGGGCTTCATTTCCAATTAAAGAGGTAACTCACAAATTATATCTTAAAGCCTATATTTTTCCTCTGAGCTTTAGACCTGTGTATCCAGCTGTCTAATGAACATCTCCTCTAAGAGATCACAAGACACTAAAACAACATTGTCCAAGATCAAATTCATCATCCCACACTCTTTACCATGCCACCAAACTGGACCTCTTCCCATGCTTTCTCACCTAGAGTCTCTCACCATCACCAAATTATGTTTGGTTTACGCCTTAATTCTGTTCAATATTGTCTGCATCTCTTGCCTGCCAAACCGTAATAGTCTCCTTTTTAACCTTACTTTATCTATGATGAAGTATTATTAACTAACTATGTCTCAAATATTATATGGGACATACTTAAATCAGAAATTTATTCATTATTTATCTGAAACTTTAATTTAATTGTGCATCCTGTATTTTTATTGCTATGTCTGGCAACCTTATCATTAGCTATAATAACTTTAATTCAATCAACTGAATAATCAGGTTAGTTCTTAATAACTGAGTTATTTTTTTTCCTTCAATGTTCATTTGATTAGCTGACATGAGTCCTATGACAATGACAGTATACACCTAATTGTTCCAAAATGATTGATTCATTTCCCTGATAAAGACAGGGAACTATTTTTTGTTTTACAACCCTTGGAAACTTTTAAGTACACTGTTAAATTTCAACCCTGATGAGCCAGTATCCTAGCACTTTGGAATCCTTCATGAAATTTTACACCATCATAATCCAAACAGAAAAAATAAGATTCTTAAGCCCCAAATCTTGTTTGAATCTTCCCCTAAATTAGCAAATAGGGATAATCCAGTCACTTTGGTGCTATGTTAATTGAAAATGACATCTTCTCAAAATTTTGCTCAGGCATTTCCTGTCATAGCAGCCTCTGGCTGTGTAACAAGGGCTGGATAGGGAACAGCTGCCATAAGGGAATTCTTTTTGGACAGCTATGAGGAAAGAGATTTCTCCTGGGTGGCTTGGCCACCTGCCATGTGGACCCAGTAGAAATGCCCTGTTGTGATCTCATTTTTTTTTCTTGAAGTTATGTAATGATTTGTACAAGTTATTTAATGTGCACTACCTTATAAAAGTTATATGTGTTAAGAACCCACTAGGAAATATCAACCAATTATAAAAATAAGTAGTGAAGTTAAAGGTTAATGGCACAGTTTTAAAAATTATAGTCATTCTTCAATTTTATTGTTTCACAACTAATTATTCAGAACAATATTCAGTATTATTAAGAATAATTAGTTATGAAGATGTAAAACTGAGCAAAGTATTTCTATTCCCTTCAGAAAATTAAGTGAATGGCATAGTCATTTTAATTCACTTAAAACAAGTGATATAAATAACTTTTGGAAATTTCAAAATTGATAGAGATTTTTGAGAACTGTGTTATGTAACATACCAATAGTCCTAATGCTTCCCTACTGTATTCCCCCCAAACCAAAAACAAATGAAAGGATGTGCCATTTACTGTCAGGGACAAGAAAATGTTTAATCCTCTTTGTTAAGTCTTTCTAGAATACTGAGGGTTCTCCCATCCCCCCATTCACTTAGGAGGTGGAGTGCTGGAGAAGTTTCTTAATGTGCCCTTCTCATTAAACTTAATCTATAAATAGCATTTCATAAAAAGTCCCAGTTCCTTTGTAACTTGTCTAGGCAAATGGTTAGATATTTAAGGGCATCATTTTGTCTGAAATGTGCCTCATCTTCATCTAAATCTGAGCAATGGTGATCACTTGCAACTTGAGACTACATTTTCCTTCAATCTAGTAATACCATTTTCACATAAATTTACTTTAGGACATGAAATGGTTCATAAATTATGAACCATTTCAACTTTTCTATATCTGTAGTCTAGTTAATGTCCTTTAAAGCAAATCATAAATGGCATGTACCACATTGCAGCAAAATGTTTGAGTCATATAGCTGAGCTCAGAAATACACATGTGGGCTATAAGAAGTAGACTTGAGGTTTCAGTGCAATTAAGACAGTATCATAACCAGGGGTCCATATCCTTTTCTACATTCCATCCTTCCCTCTCAGAGATTACTATGAAGGAAGCTAGGTAATAGGACCATAACCAAATGGGAATCAAAATACCACTTTGTCGTCAACATGTAAAGTACTCAAATCTTCTCTAGCGAAGCTCTTCCTGGTAAAATATAGATTAGAGAATAGAGCTTTGGGCCAGATACCTAAATCAACCCTCTCTTTCCCTCTAGTCTGAGTCTAAGATGTCTGGTTTGGCCTAGACTATGAAATATAAAATAAAAAAACCAGCTACATCTGCCTCAACCTGGAACCCCCTACCTAAGCTGTTGTGACATGGATGCAGAAAGAGAAGGAGGTGTATCTCATGGCTGCTAACCTTTTAGAGATACTATCAAACCACTAGTAAAGCAAAACTATATATAGTTCCTGGATGCTGATCAATCACATGAGGTCTTCCTTCCTTAAGAGTATTGTGCAACAATAAGAAGGTGTGCAGAGGCTAAATGGATGAGAGTAGACCATCAATTTTTAGTTCCAAAGCATCACATTTGCATCACATTTATTTTCAATCTTCAAATTCAGTGTTTTTTTTTTTATTTTTGTTTTTAACTATAAGTAATGCCATCCTATTCGTGACTGTGTTGTGTGATGCATCCTGTCAGGATACAATTGGAGTAAGAGACTCTGTAGTAAGGCTGATTTTGTTTCTTGAAGACAATAGTGGTTATCTATGAGTGTTAACTAAGGTTTCTTCTTCAGTGCTGAAAGGAAGCACTGTCCAGCCAAAGGCATTTATTTTACTCTACACTACATCAGCATGGTTTAAAATACTAATGAAGTAATGGAGCTAATTGCCTAAAGAAGGTCTTTTGTGTCCTTTGTGACTGAAAACTGGAGAGCCCATTTGTTTTCCTCTTCATTATTTGAATATAAAGAGTATTTCACATGGCAGTTTTCACTGAATCAAGGGGGATTCTTCCTCTCCAAGTCCTGGCTCCTTCCTGAAGGAATTGTCAGTAGCCATATTGATTTCACCCAGTAATACCATCAAATGTCTGCTTTGTTGGCTGAACCTTCTTTTGTATATCATTTCAACCCAATAGAGATGTTGTCCTTTGCTTCTTTATACCTGTCAATATTTTTTCTTGTCCAGTGGATGACATGTTTTCATCAAAGTTGATGGCCGTAGAGAAATGTGGAAAGACATTACTCTGGATATTGTATTCTTCTCCAATTTTTATTGGATTGATTTGAGCCTTGATGGTCTTACTGTAGTAAACAGGACTTGTAAACAGTGAGTGCTATTTAATTTTACTCTTTTTTTTTTTTTTTTTACCAAAAACACTGGCTCTAGACAGTGAATTTTATACCCCAAAATCCTTAGTTTATAGGAATTCTAACATTGCAATTTTAAACAATGTTTTCCACTGTTACAAAAGCATATGGAAAATATATATAAAAGATAAAAAGATACAGGGATAGCTATAGCTTTAAATACATAAAATTTGTATGTGGCTGCCAGTTTTTCAAAATGGAAGAAGAAACTTAAGACAAAAAATAGATATTTTTAGGAATATCTCTTCCTTAGCAGATGAATCAACTCAATTGATTCATCAATTGTTTCTATAAAACACCCTAAAATAAGTAGAACAAGTTTTTGGTGATGTAAGCTCTATTTCTATGATATTTTATTATAGTCATATCCATGTGCACGGTATGCACATTCACATCAGAGAACTTAATTTTGCTGGCATGGACTCCATTCCACTGAATACAATTAAGTTTAGAGCCACAAATGAGCCACAAAGTCATTTTAGATACCTCCTCTGGCCTAAAATCTGCTTTCAAAAAACCTGCAGTGTTTTTATTGTATTATGATAAATACGTCATGGCTTAATATTATGAATGTTGTCCAACTACCCAGTTGCCCTATAATTATAAAAGAATATGGAGACCTTAATCTTTATTTTTAATGTTCTGAGGATATTTAAATATTTTAAAGTCAGATACCACATCAAATATTTGTTTCTTTATTCAACTCGTATCTGAGTTTCTAAATCTGAAAAATCAGGAAATCCATTAAAAAATGTATAGATAGGTATAGATATCAGATTTGCTTCTTTTTTCCAGTCACTCATATAGAGGGGTTTATATGATCCTAATTGTAATTCTGTTGACATTTTGGTATCCAGCCCATCCATAACGAGGCACTACAAAATCTCTGGAGCATCTCATGTGTTAAAGACATGTTCTTATCCATTAAAGTATGTCTGTTGCTTTCCACACTTACAAACTTTCAGGAGTGAGGGTTAATGTCATCTTTTTATTATATTAAATATTTTCTTAGATATATATGTCTATATGTCTTTGTGTTTCAAAACCTTTACTTTAACTTCTAAAATCATGATTAAGCTTCTGAATATTGTCATCTCTTCAAAAATCTTTTCTGATTTTTAAAAGTCAGTTTATTAAAGTATAACTTACATATGGTAATATTTCCCCTTTTCAGTATACCATTCTAAGAGTTTTAATAATCACATTCAGTTGTGTAACCATCACCATTATCAAGATATAGAACGATGGTTCCGACACCACCAAAAATTTCATCATACTGTCCCTACTCCCTGCCTCTGGCAATCTTTGATCTGCTTTCTGTCCCTATTGTTTTGCCTTCTCCAAAGTGTCACATAAACAAAATCATTACAGAGTCTGGCTTTTTTCACTTAGCAGCATGCATTTGAGATTCATCCACATTACTGTATGTATGAGTAGTTTATTCCTTTTTATTGCTGAGTAGTATTCTGTTGTATTGATATACCTCCAGTAGATTATTCATTCACAACTGAAGGCTATTTGGGTTGTTTCTAGTTTGTGCCAATTCTGAATAAAGCTGCTATAAGTATTTGCATCTTGTTTTTGTGTGACTATAACTTTTTACTTATCTTGCATAAGTAGCTAGGCTTAGATGAATGAATCTTACAGTAAATGTGAATTTAATTTTATAGAAAACTGTTATCCTGCTTTCTAAAGTGGCTGTACTATTTTATATATCCACCATCAATGTATGAGAGTTATAGATGTTCAACATTCTTGCCCATACTAGATATCATCAGTATGATTTTTTTAACGTACATATTCTAATCAGAGTGTAGATGTATCTAAGTATGGTTTCAGTTTGAATTTCCCTAAGTGACTAATGATGTTGAGGATCTTTTCATATTTGCCACCCATACATCTTCGATGATAATGTGCCTGTTTAAATACTTTACCCATATTTTAATTGTGTTGTTTAATTTTTATTGACTTCTCAAAGTTCCTTATAAATACTGGACATGGGGCCTTTATCAGGTATATGTTTTGTAAACATTTTTCCCAGTTAGTTTGTCTTTTCATTTTCTTAACAGTGTCCTTCAAAGAGTTAGTTTCTGCTAAAAAAAAAAAAAAAAAAAAAAAACACCCATGATTTTAGTCTTGCCTCTCAGTTTTTAGGCCCTCATATTAACAAATTTGCACTAATTTCTAATGGACAAAATTATAACTTTCAGAATTGGAAGAAGTAGAAGAAAAGAGACACTAAAGACAACATAGATCTATATGACATTTACTTGGGTAATACAGCAATCAGAAATTCTTTTGGCTGAAAGTAGCAGAAAATCCAACTTCAGTGGATTCAGTTTGCTTAAGCAACAAACAAGACTATTTTTTTTTTCCACTACAGGAAGTTGAGGGATAGGCAGCTGTTTGCATGCATTCAGGGGCTCCGTGTCTTTAGAACTGATATCTGTATGGTTCCCTGGCCTTTCTCTTGAAGTTGAAGGTTGCAACTACGGCTGCTAATATCCACACTCATGGCAAGAAGTAAAATATGGGAAAGGACAGCACTTGC
This sequence comes from Eulemur rufifrons, assembly GCF_041146395.1. Classification (NCBI taxonomy): domain Eukaryota; kingdom Metazoa; phylum Chordata; class Mammalia; order Primates; family Lemuridae; genus Eulemur; species Eulemur rufifrons. The sequence goes on along the minus strand of NC_090998.1, from coordinate 62,632,844 downwards.
ACCAACACAGCAACACTTTCTCAGAGGCTTCTCACCTACCTCCAGCTGGATTCTCACTGGAGAGAACTAGGTCAGATGCCCAGACAACATTGGGAGGAGGGGGTTGAAAATGGGGATTGTATGAGGTGAGTCTACCTAGAGCCTGCCACACACAGAAATTTTCAAATAACATCCAAATACAAAGGGTAATAAAACTATACTATAAAAGTAAAAGAACATTCAAAATCTAATTTTAAACTTAAGATTTTTTTTTCTTTGAACTTGCTGCTGGCTAAGCAACTAAATTCCAAGGGTATCATTCCAATTGCTTCTTGGGTGTACATATAATGGTAATAATAGAAATAATAGCAGCTATTATAAGAAGAGCATAAAATAAGAATAGTGGATTATGGTTTACAAAACCACATACTTTACCTTCTTTGACTGCCTCTTTGAAGATACGGTTTTACATAATAGACAACTAATGTACACAGGTGGTAGGTTACTTAAAGTCACATAGAAAAGGGACCCAGAATAAGAACTCACAATATAGATTTGTCATCCCTTACCTACCTCTCTGTACTAATTGGGGTTTTCAAGATCAAGAAGAAATTTGCAATAGAAAAATTAGCTGGGCATGGTGGCATGCATCTGTAGTCCCAGCTACTCAGGATGCTGAGGCAGGAGAATTGCTTGAGCCCGTGAGTTTGAGGTTTCAGTGAGCTATGCTGACACCACTGCACTCTAGCTAGGGTGATAGAGTGAGATTCTGTCTTAAAAAATAAAATAAAATAAAATAAATAAATAAATAAAAATAAGAAGCTTGCATATCCCACATGTTTAACAATATAAAATTTATATTGTGATACTGTCTGCATGGCCTGTGTATGTAAACTTGGTATATAAATTGAAGTGACAGTAAAACTTTCACTTCATTTGTACTTGTTATTCTTTCAGTGATAAAATTTCCATCTAGAAAAAGTAGTCTATTTGCTTTTCAATATAAAGAAAGTAAAATGTAAATTATTCATTTAAAAAATTTAAACCAGCCCTTCTGTAGTGAAAATTAATGTTATGTCAGAGTTTTAGAAAGAGCCTTTTTTTCCTCTCTTAATTTAGCCCAAGTGCCTAACACGTTGACTAGAATAGCTCCTAAATAGAATTAGCCGAATGAATAAATGAACTTTTGAACCAACTCACTACAATTTCATTGCTTTAATTGAATTGATCTATATTTTTAAATTTTCAACAGCTTGGAATATGTTCTAAACACGCACAATGCTACTGAATCTGTGAGATTTATTCAAGGTTAGAAAATTACTGATGCTGAAATCCAAGGTAAAACTGTATGAGGGTATCTATCAATTATTTGCCTTACACTAGGAATTAAACCCATCTTACCAAATGGAACGTGCTTAGAATGCTGTAGCTTTAAGTTTATCAAACATTTTGGAACCCAAAGGATTCAGCCCCACTTAAAAGCCCCTTGTCGAAGCACATACAATTATTTTCTCTTTTCCCTTTAAGAACTCTCTCAGGGTATCTGGTAAAATAGTTTAGCTTTCCATGGTAACTTTCTTCAAAATTTTACAAATACTTTTATAGTTGTCCTTGAAGAGTAAGGTAGGCATGGATACATTTTGTCCCTTAGGAAATGAGAGGTTAAGGAAATTCATAAAGTGACATAGCTAATGGAAATAGAATTAATATATCCAGGCTTTGACCTTACTCTCTAACCAGATCATGTTCTCTTCAGCTCACTTTTGAAAACCAACTAATTAGAATCTATTGTGTTTTTTGGAGGGGGTGGGGAAAGACTGGCAATAATGTTGGATTCAGTTCACTAAATCTTAGCATATTATCATAAAGGGAGATTAAAATGATATTTCACTCTCATTTGAGGTAAGCAATTTGTTGGTTGCATAATTCTTGAATTGTACATTTACAGCCATCATTTGTTTAATGGTAGCTACTATATAAAACTTAGATACATTTATTCAAAATATAAAAAATGCTTGTGGCATCTGCAAATTTTTGTTTACATGCATGCTGTCAAAATAGTAGTAGTTTGATGCTGTCTTAATATAAGAAAACTTGATATGATTTAAAGAGGAAAGATTTTGGAGGCAGTACTGATGAATTTGTATAACAAATCTGTGACTATTTAGCTTTATGATCATAGTCATGTTACCATCTCTGCAACTCCATTCCATTGTGTGTAGAGTGCCCAAATCATAAATTGTGAGAATTAAATGAGCTCATGTATACAAAATGTTTAGCATTACATTTGACCCAGAGTAAGTCCTCATTAAATGCACACCAGAATTATGACAATTTACTCCAACAAATATTTATTAAACATTTATAAGATCTTCTATTCTATTATAGATCTGCTATAAAAGTGGGATTTTATGGCTTACTAATTATTGCATATAAGAAGAAAAGATATATCTGGACTCTTTAGATCAGAATTTGTCAGCCTCAGCACTATTGACATTTTCGCAGATAATTCTTTGTTGTGGGATGCTTCCCTGCACTGTAGGATATTTAGCATCATCCCTGGCCACCATGTATTAGAAGCCGTAGCACCCCTCTCCTGCCTGTTTGTAACAACCAAAAATGTCTCCAGACATTGCCAAATGTCTCCTGGAGGGCAAAATTGCTCCCAGTTGAGAACTACAGCCTTTGATCAATTCTTTGTAAAGAGTGTTCATGGACTGATAGTCCTAGGAGATTCTCTCCAAAGATCCTGAGGTCAAATAAGATGAGAAACATTAATTAACAGCAACAGCAATAAGGATAATATCTAACTTTTGGTAAACTTACTACCTATAGCAAACTGTTCCTATCTTGTTTAATCCTCATAACAGACCTAGAAGTTATTTACTATTTGAATGCACATTTTTCAAATGAGGAAATTTAGCACCAGAGAAATCAAGTAACTGACCAACATCATACAGTTAGTAAGCGGCAGAGCCAGGGTTTGTTTCCAAGTTATCTTCAGAGTCTGTGCAATTATCTGCTACACAGTACTTCCCCTTGCATGTCCCACTTTTTAATTCAAAATTCAAATTGGGATGTTAAGGATAATTATTCTTAATTTGTGTTATTTGTTAGGTACATGCTATTTACCATATCTGAAGCACTTACAAAATTACCTTTTGTTTTAACCAATTGATGACAGTGTCCAAATTATTTACTGAATGATTATCTTCATAAACATCTTTAGTTGCAAGGAAAGAAGTCACTTTCCCTGGAAATGTTAACTAAAATAACCCCAGACAAGTTCAGATGGCCAGGAACTAAGGAGGGTGAGACTTAGTCTGCTTGAGGGAGGCAGAGAACATTTAATAGAGGAGATAATATTTGAATTGGGCCTTTATTCATCATGTTAAACTTGGATAAAAAAAGAGTCTGCCAGGTGGAAGGGCATTCCCAGCAGAGTAAATAGCATGTACAAAGGCCTGGGTAACTGGGAGGGTTTGATATGTTTAAGGAGTGGTGGGGATGGAGGAAAGGAAATAGGAAAATAGGACTAGACTGGAGAAGGCTGGGTTCTGCATTATTATTTCTGGCTTGACTTCTGTAGGCATTTGACTTTATCACCTTACTGTAAGGGCAGCAGACAGCCAAGAGCACAGTAGTGACATGGTCAGGTAGGTACTTGATGATAATAACTGAAGTGAATAGTGTTTGGTGGTAGGAAGACCCAATTAAGGCACTAATGCAATGCTTTCAGAAAGAGATAATGAGTTAGGGTTGAGCAAAGGGTCAGATTTGAGAGAATTTATTAACAAGAGAATCAGGGCAGGGAAAATCTTCTTAAATGGGCTGTAAGAGCAAATAAGTAGAATCTAGTGGAAGGGCTGTCTCTATGAAACAAAATGATGCACTCTCAAAGAAATAACATGGAATTATATTTAACGGCTATTCTGGTGGCCTGGAGAATTTGCAGTAACATATCTCAAATTCCACAAATGCTCTTCTAGAAACCTGTTCTCATTCCCATTCAGATTTCCCACAGAAATTGAATATCTCAATTATTCAGTGGCAATTCAAAGCTGAAAGGTAGAATCTGAATTGTACTTCTACCTTTTTAGTCCAGACCACTTTGTCTATTTTCTTCTAACCATGTCACCCAGGAAAGATGAGTAAGCATTAGTGGAGATTCAACCAAATATATTAGAGAAATGATGAGTCAGTCAAAAATGTGAGGAAGAGATTAGTCCCAGCCACTCAATAAATGGTTGTTGAATGCAAGAATTAGTCAAATTTTGGATTCACTTTAATAACTTTTGACTTAAGCAAGTAAAATAAGATTAATAGAAAGGAAAAACCCTTCAAGCCTTCAATTGTAATTTTCCTATTTCATTTTTTTACTGAAATAGCTAATGAGTCTCTCCAAAAAATTACTCCAGCATAATACCAAATGGATTTTTACTTTTCTTCATTATGCAATAGATGTTTACACCTTTATTATTTAAATCCAAAATGAGCATGTAGTCCAATATATTTAACCTTGATATTTTTTTCCAAATATCATCTTCAAACTATTCTTTAAGGTTCTTTCTCCATATATCAGTTTATTTAAGATGAAGCAATTATTTTACCATTGATATAAAGATTTTATGATTCCATTTCTGGCAGTTTAAAAGGAAAATATTTTTTTCTACCATGTTTTAATGATTTCTAGAGTTGTGTAGTTGTATCTAAAATCATTATTCGAAAGAATATCTGCTGTTTAAGGAGTGCTATTAGGTACCAGAAGCCTTGAAAGTATTGTTTCAAATAACAATGGCCCTACTAAATAGATATTCCTTACCCATTTTTCAGATGGGCAGAAAGAGGGTCAGAGTAGTGAAACAAGGCCTCATAGTTTCTCAATTATATTGTAAGACTCAAAATTAGGTGCATTAGTCATCAAAACCTGTGCTCTTTCTAAGACATCATTCTGGATCCAGATTTTACCCCCATCCTTTCTATTTTACCTAAATGTTAACATGAATACATAGCTGATATGTTGCTTTGTGTTACCAGTTCTAACATTCTCTTACTTTACTTGTTTTTGCTCTGGAATACTTTTTTTTGTTCTGTGCTTAAAGGACTCATTGACTACCCTATCCACTCATATTGAAGTCAAACAGATTCACAGAGTAGATTATGTTATAAATGTTCAAAGTTATGAATGTGTATCATTAACAGTAACATACTTTCCAACGTGATGGAGTTTGGGCCAAAGAAAAGATACCGTTATCCCAGCTTTGTGGAATATTAATTTAGAAAACTCTTTTAAAGTGTTACCAAGATTTAAGAGGTAACTTTATGTATAATTTTTATCACATTTTTGAGATCTAGGGCTATATATAAATTTATATATAAAGTTTTTAATGACAGAGTTTTTATAAAACCAAACATAAAATAGTTTTTGTATTTGATAAACATAGACAATCAAATTAAAAACTTCTGAATAAAAGTGATTGCCTTCCCTGCCCCAGTAGAAGGTATTTTTTGGTCCAAATCATCAGGATAATTGATTCAGACCTATTTTATTTGGTAATAGAGTACTTCTATCTTATAATGGCAATGTATTGTCCTGTCTGCAATGAAAGAATTGAAACTCTTAATGTTCTTACACATTTCTTTTTTATGTGAACATTTTAGGTGTATCAATATATGCATGAAACGATAACTGTTAACGGCTGTCCTGAATTCCGTGCGAGGGCCACAGCAAAGGTAAGGCTTGAGTAATTTTAAAAATATAATTGACCCCAGTTATCTAGTAATTGATTGTGCGCGTGTGTGTTTCAGGTATTCTCGTGTGTACACTGTAAGAAAATTTAGACATCAGTGGCAGCCCAGAGTCTAGAACCAGTACTACTTCCCAGGTAAAAATCCTAATGGAAAATTGAACGTTTCTGCTGCTTCTGTAGCTTAAGAAAGGAGAATGATTTCATTAAACTCACTAAATGTCCATTTGGCACAAGCAAATCTACTGGTTCATTATATGAAATACTATATGGTGTTCTGATACAGTCCTCTGATCCAAAAGAACCTGTATCCTATTCAGTGCATGAAGATTTATCTGAACAGATCTAAAGACTTTATTTAAATTAGACAGGAAAAAAATTCACCCGACACACGCTGATCTAGGATTTTTCCACGTACTCAGCTGAGTAGTGGGTAACTTGCTGAAAGAATGTGGTGTTATGAGACCCCATCTCTAAATTAAAAAAAAAAAAAAAAATTAGCCTGGTGTGGTGGCTCAGGCCTATAGTCCCAGTACTCGGAAGGCTGAGGCGGGAGGATCCCTTGAGCCCTGAAGTTCAAGGCTGCAGTGAGCTGTGATCATATCACTGCATTCCAGCTGGGCCACGGAACAAGACCCCGTCTCTATAATAAATAAATAAATAAATAAATGAAAAGTTTTTTTAATTAATTTTTTTTTTTTTTTTAAAGAAGAATGTGTGGTTTTGACCTAAAGGAAAGGCCTGTCACCTTTTGTGGTAGTGGCCACATTTGCTCTTTAAAAACTCAAATCCAGAGATTGCAGAGACTCTACTAATGGAAATCTTACAGTAAGATCATGAAATTATTAAATATCTAGAAAACAGACCATTAAGACATTAGTTTTAAACTAAAATCACTGACACAGTTCTTATTTTACAAACACACAAATGTTATAATAGAAACAGGACTTGCTTTTAAAAATCTGTTATCTTCTAATAACATATAAGAAATAAGAACCATTAAAAATAATTAGAATTTTCCATTTAAGTGTTTTATGTTACAACATCTCTTGTTGGGTTTCTCTCCAGATTTTTTAGTTTTCATTTTGTAACCCAACACTGTAGATTTATAAATTTCTTTTTAACTCAGGAAAAAAGAGAGTATTATTATCATTACATCATGCTTTGCTTGTACTGAAGTGGAACACATACAGAAAAATGATCCCTACATGGTTTAATTAAGGGGAAAGTGAATTATGTAGTGTTTTACCATTCTCATTTCTTATTCATGTAGAACAGCAGGATAGCAGCATAATGTTGCAATAGCACAATATTTTCTGGTTGTTTCTGGGCTGTCTGCATTGCATCCATGTCAGCCATTAAAACTTATGCATGACGACAAGGTTTGCATGAGCAAATGCATGCAGCTAAAAACAAGCCATTGTTTTCATATCATTCCCTATCTTTCACTAAATGCAGACAGTAGCATAATGCTAAATTGATGTGATAATGCTGTGTGTGGAAAAGAATGTACAGTAGTTGGAATCAATATTTTCACAGTGTTGGATAAATCACTTTATAGTAGGCATCTAATCAACTGTGGTTACAGTGGGATAATGGAGGTGAAAAAATAAGAAGCAGGCAGAGAATCTTGGTAGAAACTACTTAAATGTTGTTATTTTATTTCTATGGGGGGGTGGGAACTAATGGTAAGTTGTTTTCTTGAACTTCTTTTAAGAAATTAATATATTAATTTTAAAATAAAATTATGTCCATATTAAATGATGTGTTAGATATCTAGCTATAAAATCATGGACTGTTCTTTTTGACTATTTCACTATAATACTTGAAATATTAATGTAAAATATAGAGGAAAAAATACTGTGCCAGATAAGATCTCCCACAACAAATGGAATGTAGGTATGAAATAACAATAATCTGTTTGAATCTATTATTGTATCTTAGTTTTTATTTTCTTTTGGGCCTCCTCAATAAAAAATAAAAACTTATATTTGCGAAGCCTGTGGTTCAGTGATATGAGGGTTATATACGTATTCACCAGTATATACACGTGTAAGTGCTCTTCCATCTGTTGAATAAATATTTATGAACTTTTATGTGCAAGCACCAAACTAGACTGTGTGTCATAGGAAAAAGTGCAAGACACACTCTCTGCCCTTAAAGTGCTCATAGTCAATGCATGTACAAAATAATTATAATAGTAGGTAGTATATGTAACAAAACTATTTGGAGTCCAGGAAGAGGAGGAATTGCATCTAACTGAGGGAACTGGAAAGATGTTTACAAAGGGAAATTTTTATCACAGTGGATAAGCTCCAGAAAGCTGGAAATAGATGGGTGGGGCTTTACCAAAGAAAGGAATCACCAATGGCATCTAAATGAAAAAAGGCCCCTCCCTTTTGTGTTCTTTCTTTCACAGGAGAATGCTATAATAAAACTATGAGAAGTTGCCTGAGCTACCCACTGCAAAGCATATGATTAGGCTCATTTCCCTCACTTTATTACCAAAAGACCATCTTTTCTTTCAGGCAACAGTTGCAGCTTTTGCAGCTAGTGAAGGCCACTCCCACCCTCGGGTAGTCGAACTGCCAAAGACTGATGAAGGCCTTGGTTTTAACGTGATGGGAGGAAAGGAGCAAAATTCCCCCATTTATATCTCACGCATCATCCCTGGAGGGGTGGCTGAAAGACACGGAGGCCTCAAAAGAGGAGACCAGCTGCTGTCAGTGAACGGAGTGGTATGTTTATAAAAACAACCAGAGATGTTTCTCCTTGAGCACATTCTTTTTTTTTTTTCCTACTGTTACCAAAGTCAGTGTTGAGATCCTAGAACAAATCATAATTTTGTGTTCAAACAGCTTCCTAAGTATTGATGGATACTAAACCTATAAAAGCTGTAATTTTATATTTTTATGTCTCATTTCATCTTGTTCAGTTATCATAAATATCAGCTCGTTGGAAAATCATTCCAAGAAATTATCCCAACTAGTAGAATTTCTCCCCATAATACTCTAATTGAATTAACACGTAGAAGGACAGAATAATTTCAAGACGCTTTTTATTCTAAGTTACCATAAGCAAATAGACACATTTAAAAAATAAAGGTAAAACTCCTCACTTTATAATGTGTGTGGGTTTTTCATTTTAATTATATAAGAAGGGTAATTTTAATGTTTATATAGTAATAACACATATGATAAAGGCTAATGCATTCATAATTCTTTTAGCCAGGTCTACAACCATAGTCTAATAGTATTCCTGTATCAAAACATCACATGTATCTCATAAACATATACATCTATTATGTACCCATAATTAAAAATTAAAAATATATGTATTACTGTAATCCTAGCACTCTGGGAGGCTGAAGTGGGAGGATCGCTCCAGGTCAGGAGTTCGAGACCAGCCTGAGCAAGAGAGAGACCCTGTCTCTACTAAAAATAGAAAGAAATTAGCCAGACAACTAAAAATATAGATAGAAAAATTAGCCGGGCATGGTGGCACATGCCTGTCGTCTCAGCTACTCAGGAGGCTAAGACAGGAGGATTGCTTGAGCCCAGGAGTTTGAGGTTGCTGTGAGCTAGGCTGATGCCACAGCACTCTAGCCTGGGCAACAGAGTGAGATTCCATCTCAAAAAAAAAAAAATATATATATATATATATATATGTATTAGTATATTAGCCTCTCCTAAAAAAAGTTTGATTACATTACCAATTCATCATATATATTTTAGTTTTCAAATGAAATTTAAAGTAAATAAAATTATATAACATTTAAAGTATGAATGTATATTTTTTCATAACCTCGTATTTTTTGGATGCCACTACCTTTATGTGTTATAATTAGTTGCTAAAGAAATAGCTTCATGTGAAATGAATAATTTTCTCCTCATAACTTTCATTTATATCAAACATAAATCACCTAAAAGTATAAATTTCAGAAATATAAACAAGAACATATCAATGTTTACCTTTCTATTAACCTAAGATTTTTTTTCTAAAAACTTAAAGATTTTAATGTATAAACTACTGCCTAGATTTGGGTTATTTGCAGTCATATTGATTTATGCTTAGAACACAATATCCAAAATAAAATGCTTTTGGAATGTGATATTTTACTGGTAACTATCAAATGAAATTCTTCTGTATTTGTATCTTGAATTTTGTTCATTTGTTTTTTTATTTTTAGCCTGAGTAGTAGTTTTATAAAATCCAAAACTATTCATTCAACTCTGCTCTTCCCTAATGCATATCAAATTTATCATCCCATGAATATTTCATATAGCTTCAGCATTCCAATTACTATTTACTTTTTTCTATGTAATAATGCTTTGAGATAAGCTTTTTTATTGACCTTTAGATAACTATGACTTTTTCAAAGCATATTTCAACTGATAATTTCAGAGTTGAACTTTCTGGTCTAGAGGGCTTTAGAGCTAGGCCACACCATCGTCACATAGTAATCTATGCCTCAGAGTGTGAATTTATGATTTCTCTGAATATATTGGGTAGATCAAAAGAAGATATAAATTTAAAAATAGTATGAAAAGTATAAAAAAATCCAAAATTATTAATAGTAACTATAATTGCATAAAGCAACAATAAATATATATATATTAATTCAATAGGTGGTTGACTTTGAACTTTCTGCTCAAGGAGCTAAAAGCCTTTGTTAACCCACACGTTTGCAGGGAACACACTGTGGGCATTTCATAGTCACTCATCCATTTATTGCAGTGACCTCCCGATGTACCTGGGAGGCAGCAGGGAGAATTGAAGTCAAACAGATAAGGTTCTGCCACTCAATATCCATATGATTATGAATTCATATCCCTTGAACCTGGATTTTCTTATCTGTAGAAAAAGGAATACTAATAATTTGAAGGGCTCTGGTGAAAATTAAATTGAGGCAAAGTGTCTGTTGAAAACTGTCCTGTGATAATTTGGTCACACATACTTTTAACAGGTAAGTGTGGCTACAGGTGAGGGTTAAAAACCCCCAGTGATACTGCTTTTGCTAGTTATGTTAAAAGTAAGTCCTAAAGAAAATTCTGCTCTCTATATAGGCATATATTTGCAAACATTTGTTAGCAAGAAGGCAGTAATCAACTCATACAGCTCTTCCATAATTTTGATGAAATCCTGGATCTCTGTCCATTCAGGTGTTCTAATCATAACCTTGGGGAAAAGGTTCACTTGAGGCAGGTGAGACAACATTCCCAGGGCCAGGATTTTGTTATCCTTATATTCAGTATCAGACATCCAGAAATCCTATTAAACTCACAGTTGAAAATAGTATGATTCAGTAGTCAAACTTTTACCACCAATCTTATGGTACAGGCTTTGGGCCTCCATAAGATTTTCATGCTCTCTTCATGCAAAGATGAAGAATGTCTCTAAAAGACTTTCATATTCCACATATATTTAAAACCTTTCATGTTACCGTTAAGTTCAATTTATAACATTTATTGTGCTAGTTAATGGCCCACTAATTTCACCAAATAGAATCTATTTCTGACACATTTTTGCTAATAAGTGAAGCATCATTTGTTCATCAACATAGGTGTCACGAATGCTCTTATAGTGGCTACCTCTTGAGTGTTGCCTTTCTGAGATAACGCTAGCTAATAACCACTCTAAACTGGTTTACTTTACTAAGCTCCTAAAGCTGGAGCTTAAAATACCGCACATCCGTATAATCAAACTATATATTACAAACTACCTATTTTAAAGTGTTTAAAAGTAAGTTAGGTACATTTTAACAGTGCCTGATATGTCCGGGTGTTCTGTAAATGAGAAACTTCATGACCCCGTGACTCGTTCGTAGTCATATAAAGAGTAGTTAATCCAATTCCTAAACCCTGGGCTTCTAACGCTGAGTCCAGAGGTCTTTTCAGTATGAATAATTCCAGGCAGGTAGCAGCATTTAATGGAAAAAAAAATTATTCTGTAATGAAAGGGCCAAAAAAAGAAAAGATTAGCAAATGATTGAATGATTTCTATTTCTACTTTGAAATAAGGTACCATTTGGGGAGATTAAATATGGAAGATTTTCAGAACATGCCATTATAAACTGAGAACAAATTTTTGAAGGAAGTGAGTTAGAGGACTGAAGTGAACCTTAACTACTTTAGCATAAGTTCTTTGGGGAAAATTTCCAAGTATCCTACTTATAAAGTAAAAAAAAAAAAATATTCCATGGACCTTTAAACATCTGAAAAGACACCTGAAATGACCTGATTGTCTTTGTTTACTTGTATGTTTTCATATCCTGCCTGCGTTTAGAAAGGATATGTCATGATGTCTGATAAAAAGTAAAATATGTTAATACAAAACTGTTAACATGGAATGTTAGGTAATAATTTGGGATATAAAGGGGGAATCAATAAATAGAAATTAAAAAGAGGTATAGCAGTTGAGTAATTGATTTTTTATCTTTGCTTCTTAGAAGTCAAAACAGAAGGAAACTTATACCAGCTCAGCTATCACTGGGAAAGAACATTTTTTTTCTATCACTAGGTTCCAAGAGAAATTTTTCTTGGAATTTTTGCAAATGATACATTAAATCACCTAATACAATTTTACAGAAAATTAAGAGGCCTTTTGTGTATGGCTACTTCTTATGTCAACTCTCAGTGAAAACTTACAGCTGAGTGCTGAATTAAAATTTAGCATCAATAGGAGGTCAAAATGTTACAGTTATAATTTATAGCTTTCTAATATCCCCTTTTCACCCTTTTATGCTCAAGTGTTTTCTCAGCAATTTTGAGGAAGGACTAAAGGAGTATTTATAAAGGTTGAAGCCAATGTGGAGCCAACAGGGATGGTAAATATATTTAGTGATAGAGTCAGGATATGAAAAATCTCAATAGAATGATACAGTAGGCCTAATTTAATAAGAATCTACATGAAATCCTGCTCCTATGCCCAGAAAACTAGCTACACATGTGCAGAATCAGGGAAGAATGGCCAAATACCAGAGCCTGGGGAAAAAATCCTGGGGAATTTCAGTTGCTTTCAAGAGAAATATAAGGCAAGTTGAGGGAGAGGGGCGAAAAATAAGGCTAATGTGATTAGAGAAGCACTGATACAAATATCTTGTACAGAATATGGAAAAAGGTTGGTCCAACTCGAGTGTGCTATTTAGCTCACACTCTGTCGTGCTCTGATCCTGGTTCCATCTTTGTAAAGAACAATAAACTCATGCAGAGATGAGCAATCTTTATGCAAGGAACATGTTGAGTTGTTTAAGGTGGAGAAGAGAATATTTAGGGGAATGATGACCGTCTTCAGCTGTCCTCCGTTGTGCAATGACAGAACCAAGGCCAATGGGCTAAAGTCACAGGGAAGGCAGATTCCAGCTTACTGTAATAAAGAGTTTCTAAACTCATAAAGCTCTCTAAATGGAGAAAGACTAAGTCATAAGGCAGTGTCTGACCATCATTTGAAGTTTTAAGCAGAGATTAGAAGACCACCTGAGAATTTCAAAGTATGTGTACCATGTAGAGGGTTGAACAGTTGGCCCCAAGGTCCATTTTAAGTCCATGACTAAGTGATTCTATGTCTTCAAATGGAATTTTGCTGAGACCACTATAGAACCCTCCATACAAATACACACCACCTTATACTGTGAGGCAGGTAAGTAGGCTCTGCCTATACTCTGTGTACCCTGTTCATGAGACATTTTTTTCCTAAATGGAAAGATTAGAAATCTACTACAGTATACTTTTTATTTATTTAGCACTTTACAGTTTATTATCAGTGTTTACACAGTATTCTCCTATTTGTTTTTCAAAAAAAAAAAAAAAAAAACAGTCTCATGAAATGGGTAGGGCCAGAGTGTTCCCTCTCTCTCCCTCTTTCTCTCTGTCTTACACACACAAATGCACACACAGTTTCACACCCAAATAGACACACATAAATTAAATTTCAACTTTTACTGCAATCATAGCTGATGATTACCAAGTGTAATAACTGGTGATTTTAAAAAACAATCCCAGTGAAATCTGAATAAGCTCTGTGGATTGTACCAATGCCAATTTACTGGTTTTAATGTTATGCTTTAGTTTAACAAGATGTTAATATTGGGGGAAGCTGAGTAAAGGGTGCAAGGGACATCCTTGTACATTCTTTCAACATCCTTTAAATCTACAATTATTTCATATTTTTTTAAAAGGCAGAAAGTCCAAAAGAATTAACCCCAATTATGGTATCCTACTGGTACTGATGGGAGAGAAGACAGAGGACAGAAAGTTATTATAAAATACAAGCATTAGAACTTTAAAAATATGCTATGTGGAAAAGAGGCCTTCATTGGCTTCTGAAATCTAAACATTGTTTTAGAGCAACATTGGTGGGAAAATTGCAATTAAATTTGCCTAGCTCTGTAGTTAAAACTAAATAAAGCTGTCGATACAGTGTGTGCACATTGCTAATTAATTTTTAAGCATAACAGTGAATGAATAAAAGTTTAGGTATGGAACAGAATAAATTGTTTTCCTGGAATCTGGCTTTTTTTTTTTTCTGATTTTATAAATACCGAGTTAAGGGTGAGTACTCACAGCCCAGATTATTTATGCAAAAGGGCTGTCAGGTGTAGGATGAAGAGGAAACAAAAACTAGAATTCCAGATCTGAGCTGTGCAAAGCTATAGCATCCCAGAGGGGAAATCAGTATTAAGATCTTATTTATCTATTGTCTGAACAAAGAGGAAACACAAACAAAAGCATTTTTAATTGCTATGAAATACACTGCAAGATTTCTGTGAAAATTTAAGTACCACAATAAAATGTGTGCTCCATTGATGGCAGTAATTTTTGTTCATTGCCTTATCTCCAGTCTTAGAATAGTTCCTGCATATAGTCAAAGCTCCATAAATATTTGCTGAATGCCAGGCAATGCTGTAAGCACTCTACATAATGAATTTCTTATTTCTCCATTATATTCTGTGGTAGGTACTATAATTATCACTCTCATTTTTTTGCAAATGAGGAAACTGAGGAAGAGAAAGATGAAGTAACTTGCCTCAGCTCACACAGCTACTAAATGGCAGAGCTGGATATCCTAACTCAGGCAGTGTGACCTTATTAATCTTAATTTAAGGTCAATAAATATAATATCTTAGCCATTAATAAATGAGTACTTTCATGTATGATGTAGAAAAAGTCAAGTTTTCTTAATCTTTATGGATTTGCATAAGTGAATTTTTGGGGGAGAGAGAGTTGTTTTTCTCAGCTGCTCATAAGGGACTTGGACCTTTAAAAAAATTAAGAACAATTCTGAAGATAGCAATGTTTTGAAAAGGAGTTTGCTTTAATTCAAATGGCCCAGAATACTGAGGAAGTATAAAGACTTTGGTTCCAATGTGTTTGAATTGTTCCATACATGCCTAACCCATCGTTCCACTTTGCACCAGCACCAGAGAATGGCCTGAACAGCCACTCTCCCTGGGCCAGCTGAACAGCCCTGGCCCACAGGCACTCTCTAAAACCACTTGGCCCTCAGAGGAGAAAGGCAGAACCTCTGCCTTCAGTTCCCCTGTAGGCCTGACATGAGGATCCCCAACTTAATTCTAAGCTAAGAGGCCTCTATGCTAAGTAAAGCTATTCTCACATCTTCTCTGTGCCTAGAAGTCGTTAGCAGATTCTTTACCTTTCTTAGCAGCCGAGTAGGAGGTTGTTTGGGTTATAATTAAATAGGAGTGCAAGCTGGAATTTCAGCTAAGTGCTGAAAATTTTTGTTCTCGAGATGACATCATGTGACACTTCACTCATTTGTGAAGGAGCCAAGAGAAGTACAATTATGTTGTTTTATCCCAGTCACTTTCAGAAGGGCACAAACAACGCAGCATGATCATTTTGCAACGCTGAGCAGACAGTGCTCTAGTCCCCTTCATTCTGAGTTGGCTCATGGTAAGAGATCTTTTAATTTCTGAAGCAGAACAGAGAAATACTCTGCTATCCCAACAGAACAGGTAACAATAGCTCACAGGCTCAAACTGCTATATTCCCACCCTGTGATTTCAGCACCAGGTGTATTGGCTCTCGCTCCTTAATAGACCAACTTGAACTTTGAGCATACACCAGGATCGTGCTGCTAAAACTGACTGAAAATGTATCAATGCCAGAACACACACAGTTGATCAGAACACACTCACACTTAGTTGATGCAGAAGTACAAGTCTCTAGATGAGGGAAACTTCGCCATACATGGAATCAGACTGACCTAAACCTTTATTTAGATTGCTGATAATGGGGCATTTGACTATTTAATTTAGTTACTAGTGCAGTCTCTCCAATAGTTATTTTTACCATTTGTTGTTTCATTTGACTATTCAATTTAGTTACTGAGTACAGTCTTTTTCATAGTTATTTTTTGTTGTGTTTTCCTCATTTTTGTGCTGTTATTTTAGCAAAGGTTTTAATTCATTCAACAATTATTTGTAGAGCAATTATTATGTGCCCACTATTGAGCTAAGCCCTGGATATAGAGTGAACAAAACAGAAAGGTTCTAACACAAGGAAATGGTGAATGCCTGAGGTGGTGGACACCCCAATTACCCTGATTTGATTGATTAATTCACATTGTATGCCTGTATCAAAACATCACATGTACCTTATAAAGAGATACAACTATAATGTACCCATAATAATTAAAACATTTAAAAAATCCAGAAATGTTCATAACCTTCATGGAACTTTCTGCCTGGTAGAGAGTAAGAATATGATGATGATGATGATGATGATGCTAACAATAAATATATACATACAAATGTTTATGTAACAGTGATGATCTATCCACCAGTTATCCCAGCCTAAGAGAAATGCCTCCGATGATTCTGTTCTGTTACACATTGGTCAGAATAATGAGATTATTCACTCCATGTATTAGCTGCCTATGGCTGCTATAACAAATTGCCACAAACTTGATGATGTAAAATAGAAATTTATTATCTCACATTCCTGAAGGCCATAAGTACCAAATTAGTTTTACTGGCCCCAAATCAAGGTGTCAGCCAGGCCATGTTCCCTCTCAAGGCACTAGGGGAAAATCAGCTTCTTGCTTCTTCCAGCTCCTTGTGGCTGCTGACATTCTTTGATTTGTGGCCATGTCACCCCAATCTCTATCTGCATGGTAATATTACCTTCTTCTCTTCCATGCTCAATCTCCCTTCCCTCTTATAAGGATATTTGTGATTACATTTAGGACCCACTGAGATAATGCAGGATAATCTCCCCAACTCAAGATTCTTACCCTAATCATATCTGAAAAGACCTTTTTTCTATATATGGTAACATCTACAGGTTCCAGGGAATAGGACCTGGTATCTTTAGGAGCTTATCCAGCTTTCTACAATGTGTAAACATCATAAATCCACAGTGCTTACAAGTGTCCAGGGCTGTGGAATGAGACCAGTTCACAGACTATGGGCATGTTGGTTTTACACTCAGAACTGCATATGCTGAGTATTTTCCACTTTACTTCTGGTTCTGACAATGCAAGTTCCTTTTTCCCCTTACACTTTGGCACTTCGCTCATTTTACTTCTCCCTATCTAGTCAGTACAGCCCTTCAGACTCTTCCTCCTTTCCCCAGCCCCAATTTTATCTAGTCTTAGATGAGAAAAAAAAAAAAAAAAAAAACTGATGTGAAAACATGCAACTCTCTCTTTCTGCTTATAGTCAAAGGCTTTCAGCCTTGAGTCCTTTTTTGCTCCCAAGGTGTAGGCTAAAAGAAGCAGAGGGGGAGTGAAAATATACAAAGAGTAAAAATGTATACTTCAGGATATAATACTGCCTCATGATTAAACACTGTGACGAGTGTTACAGAGAAAAAAGAATAAGAAAACAAAAAGCCATAGAATGGAACAAGAGGAGTAACTTTTAATAGTATTAGGAATGTCCTCTTTGAAGGGTGACATTTAAACTAAGATTAAGGATAAGAAAGAGTCCATTGACATCAAAAGAAAGAGCTTGTGTGACATTCCCAAGATAGGAAAGTCCATGACTTGCCATGTAGGAGGGGTTGAAAGAAGACCAGGGCAACTAGGGCATAGACAGTGGGAAAAGATGAGGCTCAAGAGTTGGCTGGGAGTCAACCAACAGGGGTTTATAGGTGGTACCCAAAAGTTTTCATTTTATTTTAAGTGCAATAGGAATCTCACTCAATGTTGTGCATCAGTTCTGAAATCTGGTGATATGCCAATGGTTTCCTATACTTCCTGAGGCTATTCACTAAGAAATGAAATATACTTTTTTGTCTATTTTAGTTTATTATTTTTTCTAAATCACTGGGCTAAGATCTGACATGATTACAACATTAGGGACAATTTTCCTTCTTTCTATTGTTACCTTTAAATAGAAATTAGAAACTTTTACTTTATTGTCAATTTATATTTCCAGCATATTAAAAGGGACTTATTAAATTTCAAGTTCTGTTTTCTCAGGAGTTAAGGGTACTCTGACCATAATGTGGTCATTTACTCTCTGAGACTCTATGTTATCATATGTAAAGCAGAAATAGCAATGCCTTTGTCACGGGACTAACCTGAAGGATAAGTAAAAGAAAGTATGTAAGAGTGTCTGCCATTATGCTGCATACCTTTTAAATACCCAATCCCTGTTAATTCCTTTCCTTTAAGTCGGGTAATAGTCTTCTCCTACCTTACAATTTTGCCTGCATATACAGTTAAATTCTCAGCCCTGTTTAAGTCAGTCCCTCTGTTTTCTGTTTACTTAAAGAAACAATAAAAGTCCCCTAGTGAATACTCTAATTGCAGAGGCAGTTGGATCCCTGTCATTAACTGGTTGATTATGGGCAAGTCATTGGAATTTTTGATGTCTTTACATCTGCAAAACTGATGGAACAACACCTGTCCTAACTATCTTTGCTAATAGTAATTAGGATAAAGAAGAGAAAGGATAAACACAGCATCAGCAAAAATAGGACTTGTTTTTACAATAACACAGCATTATTGCTACGTATTAGTATTAAACAGCCTTGTCATCAAGCCCCCAGGTGCGTCTCTCCATATTTCCCTTTGCAACATGTTTCCATGTTTCCTGTTGAAAAATCTTAATTTATAAAAGCAGGAAATATAAACCAAGTAAAGATCCTTCTTCTGTTCTAGCTGGAAAATGTGTGGTTCATCTCAAATGAATAAAGTGTTGTCTTCAAATTTTATGCTGGTTCAAGTTCTGGCATCATTTATGCTTTGTGGAACTCATCAAACCCAATTACCAGTTATTGCTTTAACCATTAGTGAAGAAGCCAATGATTCAATTTAAGCCCCCAACTTGCTTGGGAGAACATTCTTCCAACTTATTAATGTTGGTCTAAAGACTGCTGGCATCAGCCTAAGCAAGGTTGGAATGTTATTAATATACTGCAACTACATGAGTCTACCTAATGAAATGCAAGCTAAGGGTTTGCACAATTTTCTATAATCAATTTTGATCTTGTTCTGTTTTTAATTATATTCTCAAAAACAGAAGACACTAATACAGATGGAAATCAGATAACACGTCATAAGCTACAAGTGCTTGCTGAGACGTTCGTGTGATACAGTGAAACGCTAACTCAAATATTAGTTGCTGAGTCTCAGATATGGAAAATACAGTTAAGTCTTGGCAGTTGTGAGGCTAGAACCACACCTTTCTAAGTTTGGCCGTGAGGTGTGGCCTATTTTAATAAAGTTGCAGAGTGTGTCACATTGGGCCATAGGCCCTCCCTCCTTGGTGTCCTTTCTCTTCTCTCATAGATACAGAATCATCAGTAGCTTATTTTATCACTGCCAACCTTACTCTGAAATGTAAATTACTGACCTAGCCCATCAGTGTCACTAAAACACTCCTCGAGAGAAGTCATGTTTGCTATTCATAGATGTGCCTATTATTACCAACAACTGTGTAAATATGTAGCATAGTTTAAGACTTAAGAAAATAACTTTGAATATGAACCAAAGCATGAGACTTTAGATTCTAGAGTCAAAGTCTGTATATGTAGTAATTGTGTTTCTGATGGGACATGAATTTAAATCATTGCAAGGCTAGAGTACAAGAGTTGATCTCCTCGCATCAGCCTGAGCGTAGCTGATCACCCAGCACTTGCATCTCAACTCAGCTTTTTCATTCTGAACTCATCACCACATATGCAGTGGTCACTACATATTCAGAAATCTAGTAAAATAGAGAAGTTGAGGATTCTGGGCAGTCTGTGGACTTCTACCTCTGAAAGACAAGGGAACATGACACTGTACTAAATTTGGTTTTGCAAAGGGCTCTCCCTGAGTTAGGAATGATAAATTTGACTAGTACAGGGTCCAGGGGGAGATTAGATAAGTAAGTAGAGGTAACCAAGTAGGAACTGTGACCATCGGTAGAAGAAATGCCACATAACAGTTCCAGCTAGTTCTTGTCACTGGGGAATGTAGATGGTTTGGCAGATAATTCAGAATTTAAAAGCAAACACACAACACCACCTTCTGCCTTTGTAAAGGTGTTGATATATAAATAGGATCTTAAAGAATAAATTGTTATCTATGGAACTGTTAGAGTGAATAGGTTGATGGATGGTACTCTAGGCAGAGGGAACAACATATAGATAAACATATAAGAAACATGTTTGGGCCGGGCGCAGTGGCTCACGCCTGTAATCCTAGCACTCTGGGAGGCCGAGACGGGTGGATCGCTGGAGGTCAGGAGTTCGAGACCAGCCTGAGCAAGAGCGAGACCCCGTCTCTACTAAAAATAGAAAGAAATCATATGGACAACTAAAATATATATATACAAAAAATTAGCCGGGCATGGTGGCGCATGCCTGTAGTCCCAGCTACTCGGGAGGCTGAGGCAGTAGGATCGCTTAAGCCCAGCAGTTTGAGGTTGCTGTGAGCTAGGCTGACGCCACGGCACTCACTCTAGCCCGGGCAACAGAGTGAGACTCTGTCTCAAAAAAAATTTAAAAAAAAAAAAAAAAAAAAAGAAACATGTTTGTAGCTAAAGACTAGGGTTGGGGGAATGGGCAGGAGCTGTGTCATGGAAGGTCCCGTAAACCATCATAAGGAGCCTGGACTTACCATGTGAAGGTGGTAGGAAACGGCCAAAACAACATGGTTTTATTTACATTTAAATAAGTTATTCTGGCAACTGCCAGCGTGTGGGCATGGGGTGTGTGAAGGCATGGAGGAAAAACCGGAAGAGGGGAGATAACCAGGAAATGCTTAGGAGTTCAGGAGAGATGTGATGAAGATCTTAACTGGAAGAAGACCAATTAGGATGGAGAGAAAGAAAGAGATTTGAAAACTGCTTTGGTGGTAACAATACCACAAGCAAAAACTGGAGGTTGATTGGATATGGGAGGTGAAGGATAGGGAATTACCAAGGAAGTCTCAGGTTTCTGATACAGGTCTTGCCTCTTGTTGATAAAGGAGAAAAGAGGGTTCAGGTGAGAGAGTGAGGAGCCCGATACTCAGCACTTTGTGGTGTCTGTGGATCTTCTGTGTGAAGGAGCATAAGGGCAAAGGTTTTAATTTAGTTTTGTTTTTTGCGAGATGTAAATTTAATCTTAGTTAACTGAGATCTATTAATCTGATAGCATTTTAAAGTAGAAAAGTTTTTATTTTTTTAATTCTACTATGTAAACTTTTCACTTAATTACATTTCTCAACCAGGATTTCTCACCCTTGGAACTATCAATATTTTGAATGGGATAATTCTTTGTTGGGGAGGCTGCTCTGTGTATTGTAGAATGTTTACCCTGACCAGTAACACCCCCCCACTCCAGTTGTGACAATCAAAAAAATGTCTCCAGACATTGGCAAAAGTCCCTTTAGAGGCAAAATCATCCTTGGTTGAAAACCATTATCGTACACTAAATTAGTACATTTTCATAAAAACTGTTGCAAACCAAATAGCAGATGTACTATTAAAATCTAAAAAATGCACACATTGTACAGCGTACAGTGTATGTGAACAGAATGAACTTCTACCAAATCATAGCACATAATGAATTCCACAAATGTGGACCATTCTGGAAGAGAGAATTCATCCAAGGCTTGTCCCTGAATCGAGGGCTCTGTGAGGAGGAACACCACAGTTGATCCTAATTCCCATATATGACAAAGGCAAAGTGATTGACAGTTCACCATTATGACATTTGTCATCAAATCTGTCTCTGTAGTCAAACAGTATTGTCAGAATATCACTTTAAAGTCTTCAATCAGGCTGCCAATAAGATTTATTAACCAGGGGCCATGCCTGGCACAGGAAAAGGAACAATTTAAAGAAAACATACATCATACCCTAAAGGAGCTTACTTTTATCTAATTCTCCTGGAAACATCAAGTTAAGTTTTTCATATGTAGAAATGGTTGCATTACTCATAAATGGCCTTAGCTTTAGCTTTGGGGAATTTGTGGAAATATTGTGCAAATATGTCATAAATAGAAATATGCCTCTTCTGCCTATGTTTAGAAGGCACAGTCTCTATTTAACTACTCACCAAAGTCTGTAATCAAGGTCCACAGGGGCCCTGAATGCACACACGCGCGTGCTCGCTCTCGCTCGCGCGCTCTCTCTCTCTCTCTCTCTGTCTCTGTTTTACAATGGATCTGAAATTAATTCGGCCACCAGGCTAGAGGGTGGACAGCTGCTCTTCTTGAAATTCCCCCTATTTCTGTATCCATGATCTGTTTAATTTTTTAATCTAAATTAAATTATAATTATTATGTTGCCATTCACTCGTAAGCAATGTAAGAGAAACTTTAAATATCACTGTCCATGCTGTAGCAACTTAGATGCACCTAAGTGCCACAGGAACACAGTGCGCACACCATGTCACTGGAGTCCTCTTTCATTACATGAAATTGGCAGGGAGGATAATGCAAAGCTGTATGATGTGGGTTATCAGATCACACATCCTTTTATGGGGACAGTATTTGTAGTTGTTTAAAATGTTTTCCTCCAGGCCGGGCGCGGTGGCTCACGCCTGTAATCCTAGCACTCTGGGAGGCCGAGGTGGGCGGATCGTTTGAGCTCAGGAGTTCGAGACCAGCCTGAGCAAGAGCGAGACCCCATCTCTACTAAAAATAGAAAGAAATTATATGGACAGCTAAAAATATATATAGAAAAAAATTAGCCGGGCATGGTGGCGCATGCCTGTAGTCCCAGCTACTCGGGAGGCTGAGACAGGAGGATCGCTTGAGCTCAGGAGTTTGAGGTTGCTGTGAGCTAGGCTGACGCCACGGCACTCACTCTAGCCTGGGCAACAGAGTGAGACTCTGTCTCAAAAAAAAAAAAAAAAAAAAATGTTTTCCTCCAGTTATATTGACCATAATTTTGCACATATTTGGGATGTTTCACAAAGAAACCCAATCACTTTTAATTTGCTTGGCCTCTATTTATTCATTTTTCTAGAAAAGGATCAAGAATTTAACTATGTGCAACTTTTAATATGTATGTTTACTTTGCAAATAAGACAAATCAAATATTGTCATAAAACTTTCCTGATACACTTTCAATTATTTGTAGGAATGTGAGGCCTTGAATCAAATTTTTAACTTTAGCTGTGTTTGCTGTGTTACTGCACATAGATCCAAGCACAGTCATCTGCTTTCTCCAATAGAGTAGCTGCTCAGTTACTCCACCAAAGCCTTAATTTGAGAGATTTTAGATAGAGCAATAAGTTGACAAAATATACATAAATACCTTTTATCTGGAGCACCTGTGTGGCCAAACAAGGTTGTATAACACCATCTGGGCATAGTTTTAATAGTCATTCATTCAGTCACTCGGCGATTTTTTATTAAGCATCTACATTGTACTATTTCAGGCAGTCAGGATTCTTTGGTGAAACAACAAAAAAAAAGGAGGATCAAAAAAGAATCCTTGTGTTTGTGGAGTTTAGTAGGGCAGATAAGCAGTAGCAAAATAAATAAGTAAACACATATAATAATGTTAGATGATGACAAGTGCCAAGGAAGAAAAAGTAATCAGTACAGTGTAAGGAGAGTAGGGAATGCCACAGCAGGGAACGGGGACAGTGTGCGGTGCTGGTCTAAGTAGCCTCAGTGACAAGGTGATTTTGGGGAGAGGATCAAAGGCGGTAAGGGAGTTGAGCCACCTGGTGTCTAGGGAAGAACATTGCATCCAGAGGAAGGAGTCTGCCCAGAGGTGGAAGAGCACTGGCATTGGAGAAGCCACAGGGAGGCCAGTGAAACTGAGTGGAGTGAGGTAGAGGGAAGGAGAAGAGTTCAGTGGTAGCAGCTCATATATTTTCTTTTCTTTTTAATTTTTTTTGCTAATTAAAAAAAAAATCAGCTTTTAAAAAACATATCTCCTACTTGATCTATATGCCACTGCATTGGATGGTAATTTTAGAATCTTCAGACATTAGGTTTAGAAATAAGGCAGGCACCCACAAGTGCAGTAACAATAAGGGTAACAAAAGTAACAGAAAAGGCTTCTTTCCAGGAATTCCAGGCCAGGCATTTGCTAAACACTCCAAATGTACTGGGCCATTTAATTCTCACTAAATCCCTATAAGGCAGACTAACTCAATGTAATTTGTGGAGTTTGGTGAGTAATTTGCTAACTTCTCTGAACCTTAGTTTCCTCATTGCTAAAAGGTGACAATAATAGTGGATACCTAGTTTTTGTACTTTAGTGTTTAAATGACATAATACAGTTCCTGAACACATAGTATGTACTAAACAAGTGTTAGTGGTTATAATTGTTACTAGTTCATAATCAAGGCAGCAACCATGGGTTTAAATACGAAATCATTGTTTTTTTTAAGAAAAGTGACAACATATTGAAGTTACAAAATCGTTGATGAGCATTCACCAATCCATAAAGCATAGATATTTATTCACACCTTCATTTGGCAAAATGTTATTGGACCTGGCATTGTCTTAGTCGCTTGTGAAATAAAAAATAAAGACAATATCTCCAACTTCACTTATATTTATGGGGAAGAAATAGGTAGGCAAGCAGGTCATCTCTGCAACACAGGTTATTGAAGAAGACCATAGAAGTAGCATCTAACCCAAGCAGAGGTGGGTAGGGAGGGGCTGAGAAGAGATGGGTTCCCCATAGGCAAGTAGGTGTTGGGCAGGTGAATGGAGGCAGTAGGAAGGTGAAAAAGCCACCCAGACAGAACAACACCTGGAAGGGTCCAGGCACTAGAAAAAAATTCGAGTTCTGTTTGGACTCTTGTGGGTTAGCAAATGAAGGTGAAAACACAAGTAGGGGCCAGATCATAAAAGGTGAGGTCCACTAGCCTGCAGACTTTGGGCTGTATCTAAGCAATACATAGACACAGAATTATTTTAAACAAGAGAGTTACTTGATTGAATTTGTGTTTTCAAATAATCACTGTGATTGCAATGTGAAGAGTGGTTTAGAAGGGGCCAGAATTAGAGGCAGCGCAACCAGGTGTGCATATAACTTACTGTTTAGTGAGAGAAGACACAGATGTCATTATGAATCTGTTATGTAGGGAATAGCAATGTTTGTTTGTTACAACAAATTACTTGGGGTGGGTGTGGCGGGGAGAAGATTAACCATAATTGTACCAAAGAAGTTCAAAGCCAGCTCATTTCAGTTTCAAAAAAAAATTCCTAGGATGACTGATTTGTAACTCTCTGTGGAATCGCACATCCATCAAGATTGAAATCACCTGTAGTTTTTCATCTCTGGAGCCATTAGATGAAAAGCAAAATTTTAAACATGAAGTATTTCATAATCCTTCCTCACCATTTCTCAAACATTATTCCTTGAAGATATGGATTTATAGCATATACACTGAAATGCGAATGATCTACCAGGCCGTATAACTGATATTCTGGCACTGACAAATAAGCTGAGAGGAAACGTAGGAAAGGAGAACTCAGATTTCAGCAAATTAACGAGACCAGGAGAAAAACCACTCAATCATGATTGTTCAAACAGAATCTCTGTGGCATTCGTTATAATTGGAGTGTGGAGGCTCCTACATACTATACTTGTACATACATAATTTTTGAGGTAATTTAGCTAAAATCCCTTCATTTCACCTGAATTAGCCAGGCAATTACAGTCTTAATTTTTAATTTGCCCAAATTATTTGAAAGCTATACTTCCAAATACTATTTAAACAAAAGTATCCTTTGTCCCACCTTCTTCAGTTTGTTCTAGAATGACCTTCCTCATTTTCCTCCTGATAATACTGGGCTTATATATTTCAAAATATTAAAAAAATACGTGAATGCATCCTTAATAAAATTTTTAAATAATTCAGTGTGAAAAGACTACAATAAGATTTTAAGACAGTCCCTTTAACCATTTCCCTCCCTCCATTCCAGCTCCTTCCTCTCTCCCCATGCAGAAACACTATCACAGTGAGCGTTCATCTAAACATTATTTTTGTATTCAAGTACACTCACCCACATGCTTATTTACTTATTTATGTTTAGGTACAAACTTATGAGAAAACATAGAGCTGTGATTATAAGAGGTCAGGCTCCAGAGACAGATTTGTTCCCCATCAATAGTGTGGCCATGGGAAGTTACTTAATTTTTTGTGTCTCAGTTTCCTCATAATATAAAATTGGGATGATAATATTACATATCTCATGGTATTGTTATGAGGAGTAACAAATTCAGTCATTTAAGGCACTTAGAACAGTACCTGATAGTAAATACTCAGGGTATATTAGCTATTATTATTGTTCTAAGTTTTTATAATGCACTGATATTTTCATATATGTTTATTATTCTATGACTTCCTTTTTCATATTAGTAATATGTCTTGGACATCTTGCCTCGTGAGTACATAAGCTTTTTAAAATCTTCTGTATAATGGGGACCTTGGTTAATTTAAAAATTCCCCTGCTGGACATTTAGCTTCTTACCCAATTAGTTTAGTTTAGTTTTGTTTTGTTTTGCTATTGTAAGCACTGCTTGAATAAAAATCTTTATATAATAATATATGAATAACTATTTTTAGGGTGGATACTGATAATGTGACAAGCCATATTAGGAGGATATGGACATACTTTATTTTAATAGATATTGCCAAATTGACTTTCATGAATTTCACCAAATATTTGGCAATACATTATGTTTTTCTTAACAGGTGAATAATTTTTATCCTATTCTGGATTTAATCTGTATCTCCTTAACTATAGAAAAGTTGAGCATCTTTTAGCTGAATACTTAATGAAAGGGAGCTAGTCATACAAAATTCTGGCAGGAATGAACTAGCCATGATCAATACAGAAAAAGAACCGCATGATGATTTTGAGTATGAATGATGAAGAGGGTCTTAGAAATGAGGTCGTAGAGGCCAGCTGGGAGTGATGAGTGAAGGTTTTGTAGGCCACTGGAAAGTGTTTGCATTTTATTTTGAGCAAGAAAGTGATACAATAGAGAATAAGTACTATTGAGATGAACTTTGAATGATGGATGGGGTTTACTAAGACAGAGGAGTGAAGGAAGGACATTGTAGGCTGAGAGAATAAAACTGAGCAATTATATTAATAGAAAATGCAAATACATGGTAAAATCAAAAGCATGCTGTTGCTTATATATTAAAGATTAATATTAGGAAATAGAGTTGGACTTGCCTGTTCATGGAAAGTACTTTGGCATGCTATTAATCTGACATTTTCATTTTCATTTCTAGAAAATTGGAAACTATTCATGGGATAATGGAATCTGCATTTGTTGAGTACATTCTGTGTTCCAGGTTTAGTCCTTGGCACTTTACATGAGTAGTTCATTAAATTCTTGAAGGAGATGTTATTAACACCATTTTGCATATGTGGACACTGAGGCTCAGGGAAATGATGTGACTTTCTTATAGCAGTAATCTTTGGGCCTAAGCTTCAAAGCCAGCTCTCTTCAGATTAGTTAAGCACACACTGGGTGAATACTGTGCACTGTACTAGGTATTGGAGAGAAAAAAATCAGTGTAGCAAGATCCCTTCCCTCAAGGACAGTATCTACTAGCTCTTCCTACTCTTCACTAGATTTTAACCAAAGGCATGCAAACATCAAGTGACTCAGACTGGAATAAGGAGAAGAGTTTAGACAAGAGAGAACCTGGAGGATATATTTAAATCCAGGCAAGAAATCATAAGAAATGAGAGAGAGGAGAGGATGAGGTGTGATAGTAACTGACCAATGAATATCAACCAGTGCTGGCAGTCAATTGGATGTGGGCTGAGGAAAGCATTCAAGATGCCCGCAGGAGGCCTAGTTTGCATGGCTGCATGACTAGTGATAGCAGGAACTAGAGAGGAGGGTTGAAAAGAATCTTTGAAGGTTGGAGCCAATTAGAACATTTAAAATAAGCCAAAAAAAATCTTAGTATAAATCAGTGGTGACTAATGCAAAGAATATTCTGTGGTATGTGTTTAATTGGAAAAGACATTTATGTGCAGACCCAGAAAGATGTTGGACAGTAAACCTGAAATAGCCTTTAAATTATTACTTCTGCAAGAAGGCATATGCAATGTTGAGACTCTGCAATTAAATTAAACATTATGGCTATTATTAATGTTTTATTATTCATGATATACATCAACATAAATATCTGTGCCATTTTACACTTCTTAAGAAACATATTTGACAGCTCCAGGCTTAGACAATGTCTGCTGAGATTTGCTGTGTTTCCCCCATTTATGCTTTATATTAATTGCCTGGGCTTCTAGGATTCTAAAACAGGTTAGATATTAAAGTGTATTTTTTGAAGGGCCTTGTTGAATAAGTTCAGCAATCTATTGTTGTCCCTATGACACCCCTTAGAAAACTATGATCTCTGTGAAATCATTAGAGTAAAATACTCAAGGGGGAAAAAAACTATTCTGATTGACAGAATCCTAGAAGATGTTATTGCCACATAATACTTGCTGTCATCTTGGGAGAAGAGATAGGATGATGTATTCCCTGCATAGGAGATTAAGATTTCCCGAAAACGTCCTATAGGTTAAGCCTTTTTCTAGATTGCAGAATCTTTCATAGAACCCTCGGGTTCTAGCCCTGTCCCCATCACAGCAACATCCCACATGTCATTAAAATCAGTGGAAACTATTGGAAGGGTAGACCTTGGTATTTGTCTTCAGGGATGTCAGCCAGCATCCAAGTATGTGACACTGAATCATAAATATTTTAAAGTCCTCACCTGATTGTGCCTACTCCTTCTAAACTAGCTTTGCCATTTTCAGCCAGGGTGGATCATCTCTGGGATTCTTCAGTGGCAGAAGGAGATAATTCTCCATGGTACTAAGTCTGCCCTTAGGGTCTTGGCAGAATTGCACAGTGAGCAAAAATGACATAGGTGCCCCCAAACTTACTCTTTCAAACGTTTCTCATAACTCAGATCTCTCCTTCCCCTTCGTCATGCTACCAGTGACCCTCTCCTCTTTTATAATGTCACTTCCCCTCATGTACACTGAAAAATCAAATTCCATGAGGGCTGTTGATTAAAAAAATAATTTATCAAATAAATATCATGTACCAGGCTCTGCTATGAACTCTTTGATCTTTGCAATATTGTCCTGTGTCTTGGGTGACCAATTGTCTTAGTTTGCCCAGGCCTAAGACATTTTCTGGGATGCTAAAACTGGGACAGTCCCCACCTGGGAACTGAGGCATAAAGAGGAGATGTCATTTCCAAAGGTCATACTGTTAATCAGTGGTTTGTCTAAGATTCAAACCCTGATCCTTCCGACCCCAGTCCCTGTCCTTTTTGCTCTGTCACTCCCAATCTGCTAAGGGTCTGGTGGTTTGATTAAGGAGTCACACTACATTTTAGTGCCAAAGATGTATTTGCATTTTTAAAATGGAGCTGCAATGGAGGTGAATATGGTAGAGGTGGATCTTGGGGGACACGCAGGGGATGGTGGTTATCTCCACCTCAACAACCCCTCCCCTATGCTAAAGCAGACTTAGAAACAAACATGGAGAATCGGTGATCATGACACTCCACTCAGTTACATTTACAAGGAAGGGGCTTTGCTCTTTGAGGGTGTAGTGTCACAGAGTATCACGGGTTGGGGAGAACGCAGGTGGACACAGCATGCATTTTCGAAACAAATCAGTGTGAATCATGGTGGGAAAGGATTCCCTGTAGTCACCACTGCCTGGGTGAAACCTACCACTCAAAAGTTAACAGACTGATTTAAAGATCTCATTTTCTAGGAATATTTTTCCAGGCAGCTTTGTTCTGCTTTCAGACCTCTAGAGCTCACATTTGTACTTGTGAAGTAGGTTGTGTGTGCCTGTGTGTGTATGTGTGTGTGTGTGTGTGTGTGTTTAATATTCGTCCCAGCAACTATCAGGAATTTTTTTTGGTGCCAGAATGTCAAGGATTGAGCAGAGTTACTAAAAAGCATTACAGCTGGGATGTAGTAGCTACATTTGTTTCTAATTTTAGTCTCCAGATCTGAAAGGTGGGCTGAGATCAACCAAATGTTAGATTTGTGAATATCTGATTTCTGGCACTGATCTTTTTCTAAAGCTTTTTTGCTCACTTTAGGTTTTCTGCCCCCTGGGCCTACTGCTAATGCTGTGCCTTCTCCACTTTCATGGTTCAGAAATTTTTGTATTTATAACTACTCTCACAGGATAAAAATATGTGTAATTATATCCACTTTTTTTTTCCATTAACCTCTTTGCTCTTTTGTAGTGTTTGGTTATTTGATGATTTTCCTCTCTCGAGTTCCCTCACATTATGCATGCTCCTATCAAGTGATTCTCCTACACACTCCTTCTTTCCTCCACAAAGTGGGATAGATACTGTGAGGGGACTGAGAGGAACAGGTTTTCATGAATAACTAATGATCAGTTGGTTTGTAATTAGCATATCAATTGTAGGTATGAAAATGATGTTGCTACATTACTTGAGGATGATTAAAAGCAGTGATACACCTAAGTAGTTTTAAACATTCTTCCAAGAAACTCCATACACCTTTAATTTATTTAGTAAACTTTTGCTTCCTAGATTATATACAGGAAACTTATCCCCATCCCAAAGGCAAAATCATATTTTGTTGCTGCTGTTGTCGTCCTTAAGCACCTGAAGCCCTATTCAAGATTATCAGAGAGGAAATAGTTCAACAAATAGCTAACATTTGTTGAAACTTTGTTACTCCCAGGTGCACTTCTGAGTGCTTTGTGTATCTTAAATTTAATGCTCATAATGATCCTATGAAGTAGGTATGCTATGATGCCCATTTTAAAGATAAGGAAATTGAGGCTTGGAAACACTAAGCAGCTTGTCTGAGTTCACAAACCTGGTAAGGGAAGAAGCTAAAATTCAAACCCAAGTAGCACTGGCTCCTTAGCCTAGTAGAAAATTTTGATGTTGTATTGATTATTTATTGACCACATGATAAATTCTGGGCACAGAGATAGATGAATAAGACTATTCTTGACTTTGAATAGTCTAGTAACAACAGAATGATTATGAACTGATAAATTATAGTGCACTGAGATAGATATTAGCATTAGGCAGGAATAGAGTACTATGGGAGAGCATTAGCATAGTGTCTCCAAGGCATAAATGTGATACTTTTTATATACTTTTCTTAAGCAAAAAGAGCCTACACTTAGAACAGGAAAATTAACATATTTGAAAAAAGGCAAGGTTCAAAAATCATAAATGTCTTTTCTGAATAGTATATACTGTTTTTTCCTATACTGTACCTAGATACCTATGATATTTTAATTTATAAATTTGGCACAGTAAGAGATTAACAATAACTTATAATAAAATAGAACAGTTATAACAATATGGTGTAGCAAAAGTTATTTGAATGTGGTCTCTCCTTCTCTCTTTCAAAATGTCTTATTATACTGTACTCACCTATTTTTGGACCTTGATTGGCCCTGGGTAACTGGAAACAAGGAAAGCAAAACCTTGGAATGCAAAACTGTGGATAAGGAGGCATAGCTTGTATATATTTGTAGCTTACTCAGTGATACTCTTTTCTTAATTAACTACCCAATCAACATAGTTTTTTTTAATGACCAAAAATGCTGAGTATAGAGCAACACCAAGGCAAAATCATAAGATTTCCCTCATCTAAGCAATCCTTTTTCCTGCAGTAATGTAGTAAAGAAATCCTTTAGATGGCATTTACTATCTGGGTTGGTTATAGTCTAGAGCAATGTGTCCAAACACAAATCTGCATGTTAATGACTGGCTGACTGGATCAGAGTCTTATAGTCACATATTCCTAGGTCATATTGCTGTGGATTTAGATATAGCAAGTCTAGGAACAGCCTAGGTCTCTATATTTTAAAATTCCTCAGTTAATTTACATATACATCAAGGTTTAAGAACCACTGGTCTAAAAATATCCATAAATAAGGAAAGCCACTTATATAATCTTTACTTTTGCTTTATTATTTTGTTTAAGGGCATGGATTGGTAGGTAAGAGCCTAATCTCTGGCAACATAATAAATCTCAGTTCTGGTTGATCTGTTTTACCTACTACCTGGGGACCTAGGACAAATTTCTTAGCCTTCCCATTACCTCTGTAACAGATTTATTGTGAGGATTAGATATAATGCCCAGAAAACAGCTAGCAGGGCCTTGTACTTAATAAGTGCTCAATTAATGTTAGAGTATATATGTATACACACACACACACATGCATGTCCACACACATTTATATGTATAAACACACATACTCTTAAAATGATATGAAAACACCATAGTGGAAAATAAGCAGAACTATCACAAAAACAAAACAATCAGTCACTGTTACCTTTGCAGGAAAGAAGTAGGTCTTTGTCTGGCTATACTGGGCCTTTTCAAAGGTGAGAATCCTAACCCCCGAGTAGTGAGTCCTTCAGGTAGCCTCAGGCTGCTCCTTCACTCCAACTCACACCTTTTAGCTAGGAGTTGACAGATCTTTTCCTTGCCATTAGTTCCTATCCTTTCACATCATGCAAAAACCGACCTGCCACGTGTTTCATTTCTGGATTAGCTAAGCTACAAAAGTAGCATGGGATTGTTGAAAGAGCAGTCATCAAGAATAATGATCACTAATCCAACCTTGCAACTAACAAATTTATAAAATGGAATAAGTCACAGCTACTGTTGGTGTCTGTTTCCTTATGAATTAAGACACAAGGAGATAAATGAGATTGTAAGCACCTTTCCAGGTATAATGTTCTCAGTTTCTGAGCTACTGAAGTTTTATAACCTAATACCCTTGATATCCTTTACTCCCTGATAATGACATTTGGCCCTTAAGCCAGAGGAATGACTAATGTCATTTAGAAGTCTATGCATAAACTTGGCTGAAGGTATGTCCAGAATAACCACAAGATATAGCCAACTCTTAGCTGTCCAACAAAGTGTCTAAACTACTTACCTATCAACAAAGTGGGTCAGGATGATGTCCATGTAATCCCCATAGAGAAAAACCTCCCTAAAAACCTGGGCATGGACCATTGGGCAACTGATGGTGCACAGATAGCAAGATACCTACCCAGGGCAGGAATCTCTTTCATTCTAGGTCTAGCCAAGGTCAAAATTTAACACTATCGAAGGAGGGGAAAGAGCACATGTCATGAGCAAATTCATGTAGGCGGTGCAATCCAAATCCTCACTTATTAGAGAGGATTCTTAATCAACTAGAATACTGAGCATACCAGAAATAGCAGCCATTTGGATATCTCACAATATGTAGAAACAGAAAACCTATTGAATGATCAGAATGCACCCATGTTTAAAGATTGGTTCATTTACCAGCCACTCCACCAATTAGCTAAATTTCCATCAAATTAACTAACTTTAAAACTTACTAGAGCTCACTATTGAGTGAGATGCTGATGAAACAAGGATGCATCTGGTTAGTTACTGAGCTCTTTTTCCCAGCTTCCCGAATGAAAATATATTTCTTTATGCATTAACATTATTGGAGATCCAGTTCTTATGGTTTTATATTAGTTTAGTATTTTATTATCTTGTATTTATGAATTTTGGAAGTGGCAATAAAACTATATGAACTCTCCTTCCCATATTGATTTTTATGTTTATTTTCTCCATCCCATATTGACTTTTATGTGTATTTTTAAAAGATTCAACAGCAGAAAGATAGAAATATCTTCAGGATGGGAATGCCCATTCTTCCTAGTGCATTTTAATTCACTTCAGTGAATGCTCATGGCTAGCTTAGGCACAATTGCAGCATAGGTTAAGTTTCTCTTTAAGGGTTTTCCTCTTTCAGGACCACACTTCTCTTTGGTCAAAATATTTCCTGGGCACCTAGTACATCCTCATGCTTTCTTCACTGCTCCTCACCTTAATACAATACAACTTTTAGCAGCTGTCCGTTGGAAAACCTTGTTAAATTAAATTATGCTAATACAACACGTACAATAAAACTCTTAAGGGAATGAAAGCTAAAATTATAGTATTTTAGGTTTTGATTGGAGGAGGGGGTTTCACTTTAAAATAGGAAGGCTTTTTAGGTCTCCTCGAATCACATAAGAATCACATTCTCAGCCTTTGTGGAAAACTGGTGCTACAAGTTTTCAGTGATTGCTCAAACTTGAGCTAATTGTTACAAGGGACAATTCCTGAATCGGGAGGGCTTATATATACAGCTTTGATAAAAATATCTTAATTGTTTACAAATAACCTATCACATTTCAAAATATGTCTTAAATATTTAGCTAGAAATAAGGCATACTTCATTAAGAGTGAGAAATAGACTAAGTCAAAAGCATGAATAGGTGATAAACCTTCAGAGCTCAAGGAATACCTCTGAAGTGTTTGCACATCAACATTTATACCATAACTGAGCAGATCTTTTGGCTTCTTTTTATTCATGGAACAAGAATTCTGTGGGAAAGTGGTCTGCTTTTTTTGTTCTTACCGTAAAAGGAAAAGAAAGAAGAAGAAAAAAATTGCCTTATTCTTACTAAAAAATTATACTGAGGGGTTAAATCACTCCAGAGATAAGCAATACGTTAAGGAGACAAGCAGAAGCACTCAAAGGCATTTATAAAGTAGGCAAAGCCAGTGGAAAAAGAGGGTCACCAGAACACTGCTAAAGACAAAAGTTAAGATATTTTTCTGAAAATCAGAAGCAAAGTCGAGGCGTGTTTGAAATAACAAATTCTACAAGCACACTTAAATTTCTGCAAATCTCTCAAACTAACTTCTCAGCTGCTTAGTTATGTAAATTTGTATTATTTTAATCAAGCATTTTCAGCAGTAGATATGAAGAACTATGATACTGCCCAGATCTGAACATGTTAATTCTGTGCCTTGGTAGGAAAGACAAAGAGGGTAGAAAGTCAAACCAAGGGACCAGTTGAGCCTGGAAGAGAACCTGAGTCATTGTCTAAACCGGAGATAAAGCATCAAGGCAAAATTTCTGGCTTTGAAGACCATGGAGTCTGCTTTTGATAAATTGCTAACAGTGTGGGAGAGAGCTGAGCTGGGAGTGGAAGCGGGTAACCGTAAAGGTTTTGCGGGGCGGGGTGTGTGGCGTGCCAGCCAGCCATACTTCTCTCAACTACTCACCCTGCTGTGGGCACCTGATGGCCCCGTGCATCAGTACCACAGCCCTCAGATGGCAACTCTGAGTGGCAGACACAGTGCCAAAATGGAGGTCATGGGCCTCGAAAGGTCTGGCCTAGGTCTGCAGTCCTATGAAATGAAAGCAAATGGGACAAAAGCCAAAGTAGTCTGGAGAGTAATCATCTGGCCTAGAAAATGGGGGGACCATTTTTATTAAAACATATAACACGTAAGTTTTGAGATTAAAAAAGAAATTAGAGAAGGATATAGACAACCAAATCACCAAGTTTCTCTTTCAGAGGAAAATTCCACACATTAACAAATCATCATGGGGCAAATTGCAAAGAAATTATAAGCATACTAAAAATAGGGTTTATATTATACAATGCTGTCAAAGTTTTCCCCTGTCATTCATGTTCTTCCAGAGAATGCAGCGAACTGTAACTAGTAGAATAAATGCTTAATAAACATCTCAGTGACTAAGTCAGTGATCAGATGAATAATTAAAAGAATGAATTAATCAACGAAAAAGCCTATTTTCCTAAGCTTCAGCCACAGATAAAAATTGATTCTACTCAAAGTCTATTTATAAACTCTGGCTTTTTATTTAACCCAGATTTGATATAGGAGTGGTTATATAAATTGCTCACCCCAGCCATTTCTTAAACCCTTAGTGTCTGCCCAGTACTCAGACAAAAGAAAGTGGGGCTCTTACAGGTCAGCCGTGACCACTTCATTGCTAAATTCAAGATCTTTTTTTATTCTCAGTTCACACCTACCTTTCCATTCTTGACTAGTTCATTTACTCTTCCGGATGGCACTTAGAAATCCCATTTTAAATGTTAGCATTGTAATTTAGGTCTTCATTGTTTCTTATCCCTCCAACTTGAATCCCCAGCCAATCCATTCCATGCTCTAGTGCAGCCTAACATGCTTACAGTTTAGCCACAAACATAATAAATAATGATGATGATGTTAAAATAGCCTATTTGCCATGCCCTCTTGAAATTTTAAACTTCAGGTTTTTAGTATGATGCTAATTTCAGATTTGTCTATCAGGGACAAGACTCTCGAAGCTCTCTCTTTTAAGAAATGTCACTGTCTTTTCAGAGTGTGGAAGGAGAACACCATGAGAAAGCTGTGGAACTACTCAAGGCTGCTAAGGACAGTGTCAAGCTGGTGGTCCGATACACCCCAAAAGTCCTAGAAGAAATGGAGGCTCGCTTTGAAAAGCTACGAACAGCCCGGCGTCGGCAGCAGCAGCAATTGCTAATTCAGCAGCAGCAACAGCAGCAGCAGCAACAAACACAACAAAACCACATGTCATAGGTGAGAATTGACTTATTCTATACAAGGAGAGTCATATATATATACACACACGTATACATACGGTCAGGGAAGACCTTTAAAATGAGGAGGTAACATTTAAGATGAGACTGAATGACAAGTAGCAGCCAGGAAAAAAGAATAAAAAGAGGAAGAAATAGCCAGTGCAGCAGCTCTGTGACAGGCATGAGCTATGTGATGTTTCAGGAACAGAAAGAAAGCCTGGGTAGTCAGAGAGTAGTAAGTGAGGACAGTGGTGGATAATGGTATCAATGAGAGAGGTGGAGGCCAGGTCACTCTAGAGGGCTCTGTAAGCCACTGAAGGAAGTTACATTTTATTGCAGTGGAAGCCACTGAAGGTTTTTAAGCAAGGGAGTGATTGTTTTCTCTTACATGGGAAATTGTAGAGTTCTATTTAAGTGAACACGAGACTTGTATTTGTGCCTGCCATGGTAGCACTTGCAATACACATGATCATGGCCCCTTGAGATGAAACTGTAGTGACCAATTCAGGTACAAATAAAATAACCCAAGTCACATCATCCATGAATTTTATGGTGAATTCAGTCAAAGGGACCTAGATTAGCTCTTAATTACATTTTAATTAATTTGATTTTTAAAGATTAAAAGAGATTTGTTACACTTGCTAACTCATGCAATGGTTGCTTCTGAGAAAATATTTGAAGCTAATTTGACGTATTTAATTTGAAATAGATCTCAGATTTTGTTCAAGTTTAATCAGTCAAGCAAAGACCAGGTAAAGAAAAATACTTGCCCGATATTATCTTACTGTTTATCAAATGAAATGCAATTTCTATTCTCTAAATTAGAAATAATATTTCTTTCATCTGAGGTGGTAAAAGTTATGAGTACCTAGCAATGGTAAATGGTGGATACAAACACAAATGGAAAATAGGTCGAATGCAAGAACTGTGTGGGGAGTTTCTCTCTTTTGCCTAATTTTATTTTTTAGAAACAGGGTCTCACTCTGTTGCTCTGTTGCCCAGGCTGGACTGCAGTTGTACAATCATTGATCACTACAGCCTCAAATTCCTGGGCTCAAGTCATCCTCCTGGCTTAGCCTCCCTAGGAGCTGGGACCACAGGCACATGCCAGCACACCCAACTAATTTTTTTTTTTATTTATTTTAGAGATGGAGTCTTGCTATGTTTCCTAGGATGGTCTCAAACCCCTGACCTCAAGCAATTCACCCACCTCAGACTCTCAGAGTGCTGGGATTAGAGGAATGAGCCACTCTGCCCAGCTCTTGTGCCTACTTTTAATTTTAAACTCTCCTGAAGTAAAAATCAATTGTCTTTTCCCCTAACTTCTATATTTGATAATCAGGATGAATAGATTACATTTCCTAGAATGCAAAATATATGATTACTGTTCAATAGTATGCTAGAAACCTAAACAGAGAATGTGAATGTGAGATTTCTTTTGCTATACCCACTTTTTTTGAGAAAGTGTTAGATTTATTCAGCTTTAAGCACCTCAGCTTTAAACTGTGACTTCATGTATATTCATATTTCACCCAGATTCCCAAAGAATAAAAGTAAGAAGAAGCAGGAATACCTCTTGAGATATCAAAACTCTGAAGAAGTCAAGACCAAAATCTTGTCCTTGACTTCTATTGCTAGATATAAAATGAAGAATTTATTGCAGTCGAACTTAGGCTGTATCTTAACAGATTTACAAAGTAGCTGGCATTTGCCAGTGGCTTCACTGACTCTCTTTTTCTTCCTTCTCTTAAGGGCCCCATTTTGTTTATTTTGTCCACTACTGAAACTCCTCTGTACCTTCTCCTACCACTATCCATGGTCCTGACGATCTGATCCAGGGAATCACTGCCAAAACTATCAGCCCAGTCACGAAGAGAATCAGGTCCCAGAGGATGACTCTGATAAAATTGCATCCAAGGAACTCAGAATTTCCAAGCAGAAAACTGAACCAGAAATAGTTTTAATGCTGGCTAACATTTTATTAAACAATTAGTGTGGGCCAAGAGCTCTTCTAAGTATTTCCATATATTAAATTACTTAATCTTCACAATAGCCTTATGAGGATGAGGTACTATTTTTAGTCTTGTTGTAAAGTAGGAAACTGAGACATACAGGAGTTTAAAAAAATGTATACAGCATTTCATAGCAGGCAAGTGATAGGGCCAGGACTCAAACCCAGAAACATGGGTTTCAAGGCTTCCTGCTCTTACCCACTCTGCCACATTGCCTCTTTGTTCAATGGAACCTGCCCTTACATTCTCTGCTCCCACCTCAAAGACACACTTGTGAACTCTCTGGGGATTCAATATTAAGGAGTTACCCAAATTACCCTTACCACCTACCTCCAAAGCAGTACCCCATACTTCAAAGTATTAATACTTCATCGTCACAGTTGCATTAGTTTTCTATTGCTACCATAAAAAATTACCACAAATGTAGTGGCTTAAAATAACCCAAATTTATTATCTTGTAATTCTGTTGAACCTATTGTAATTCCTATCAAAATTCCAATGTTATTTTTCATGGAAGTAGGAAAATTCTAAAATTTGTGTGGAACCACAAAAGACTTCAAAATCCAAAGCACTCTTGGGTGTGAAGAACACAGCTGTCTTTATATCAGTACCATGCCATTTTGATCGCTATAACTTTGTATTAGATTCTAAAGTCCGGTAGTGTGATGTCTCCAGACCCATAGACCAATGGAACACAATAGAGAGCCCAGAAATAAATTCATATGTTTACAGTCAATTGATTTTTGACAAAAGTTCCATGAACACACAATGGGGAAAGGGCAGTTTCTTTAATAAATGGTGTTGGGAAAACTGGATCTCCACAAGCAAAAGAATGAAATTGGATTCTTATCTCACAGTATATACAAACCAACACAAAAAGGGATTAAATACTTAAATATAAGACCTGAAACTGTAAAACTATTAGAAAAAAAACATAAAAGAAATGCTCTACAATATTGGCTGGGGCAAAGACTTCTTGAGTATGTCTCCAAAAGCATGGGCAACAAAAGCAAAAATAAACAAATAGGATTGCATCAAATTAAAAAGCTTCTGCACAGCAAAGAAAACAATTAATAGAGTGAATGAACAACCCACAAATTAGGATAAAATATTTATAAACTATACATCTGATAAGGAGCTAATATCCAAAATGTATAAGGAACTCAAACTCAATAACAAAAAACAATCCAATTGAAAGATGAGCAAAGGATCGGAAAAGACACTTCTCAGAAGAACACTAACAGATGGCCAACAGATGTATGAAAAAAAGCTCATCATCACTAATCATCAGAGAAATGCATATTAAAACCACAATGTAATATCACCTCACACTTGTTAGAATAGCTATTATCCAAAAGACAAACTATAGGAAGTTTGGGCCAGGGTATGGAGAAAAGGGAACCCCTAGGCACTACTGGTGGAAATGTAAATTAATACAACCATTTTGGAAAATAGTATGGAGGCTCCTCAGAAAACTAAAAAGAGAATTATCGTATGATCCAGCAATCACACTTCTGGGTGTATATCCAAAGGAACTGAAATCAGTATGCCGAAGAGATATCTGTACTCCCATGTTGATTGCAGCACTACTCACAATAGCCAAGATATGGAAGCAACCTAGGCATCCAACATCAGATGAATGTATAAAGCAAATGTGGTATATATACACAGTGGATCTTATTCAGCCTTTAAAAGGGGAAAAATCCTGTCATTTGCAATGAACCCGGAAGACATTTTGCTAAGTGTAATAAGTAAGCCAGGCCTTTCTTCTGCTTACTTTGTATTTAAATTGCTCTTCTTTTTCTAATGTCCTAAGATGGAAGCTCAGGTGATTGATTTTTAATCTTTCTTCTTTTCTAAAATACACATTCAATGCTGTAAATTTCCCTCTCATCACTCCTCTCACTACATCCCACAAATTTTGATAAGTTGTGTTTTAATTTTCATTAAGATCAAAGTATTTTTTAATTTCTCTGTTTGACCCATTCCTCTCCCACTTTTATTTTATTTCATTTCATTTTATTTTATTTTATTGTGGCAGGGTCTTGCTCTGTCCCACCCAGGCTAGAGTGCAGTGGCCTCATCAAAGTTCACTGCAACCTCAAACTCCTAGGCTCAAGCGATCCTCCTGCCTCGGCCTCCCGAGTAGCTGTGACCACGGCATGCACCACCACACCCGGTTAATTTTTCTATTTTCTATAGAGAACGGGGTCTCACTCAGATTCCTCTCCCACTTTTAATTACATTGGGATCAACTGGATAATCCAGGATGATTTCTCTACTTTAACATCAGTTAATTAGCAACCTTAATTCCATTTACAACCTTAATTTCCCTTTGCCATGTAACCTGTCATATTCATAGGTTCTGGAGATCACAACATGGACATATTTGGGAGTGGGAGGCACTATTCTGCCTACCACAATGGCTCATGTAAGAGTTAGCAAGGCAACTTCACCAACAAAAGTCACACTGATAATGGAAAAGAGGCTTTTGTTTAAAAAATAAATCCCTAATCTGCTGAATTATAAATCACAGGAGTGAGGTAAATATTGAGAACATTTGATACAGATGGTACTTCCCAAAAGGTATTTCAGTGACCCACATTTTGAATGACCAGTGCTCTCAGCTGCTGGCATATGTGTCAGGCCTACCCCCGCTTCTGGACAGATGGAGAGATCCAAGACTCTTACCAGAATTCACCTGTTCTGAGCACCATTCCCTCAGGGCATGTGACTATAAGATAATTTAATCCATTAAAAACTCAGTCTCTAGATCTTTGTCACTCTGTAGCTAAGAGACCTTTAGGAAGTTATTCAGTCTAAGACTCAGTAAAATGGTCTGCGTTGGAGATCAAATAAGAAAAAATTATGTAAAACTCTTGGCAAAAATATGTGACAATTAGTGAGCGCTCAATAAATTTTAATTAGTAATAGTGGCAGTGTTAATGTTGTAATAGTTAAAATGTTAATGGCTCACAGTGCTCTTATATGAAATATTGTTAGGTGTCTCCTGACAACATTCTTGGTTTTCCATCCACTCAGTAGGCCTCTGGGGGTAGGGGTCGGGGGGTGGTTGGCACATCTCTAGAAGGTATGACCGCTGGAGAGGGTTGATGCAGAGCAGGCAGAAGGATTTTGTTACAATCTGTTTTGTATTTGGTGCTCAGCATTCACTGAAATAAAAATAGCAGCAGCTTTAAGAACAAACATTGAAAACCGCCATTCTCTCTGAAAGAACTGACTCCGTGGAGTGGAAGAGTGGCAGGTATGGGGGAGGTGTCTGGGGAGGCTGCTTTTCCCAGTCTGACCATATGGGCACCTACCTACTCTGTTCCACATGGTGTCAGGCTGACCTCACGGGAGGAGAGACAGGTTGAATGTCTGCTTCAGAGAAGAAATATTGCTGCTTCTAGCCTATCAGAGAGAGGCTTTGCCAGCTTGTACCTCGAGAAAAGCACAACCAAGTGCTCTGAGAGTCATAATATAAATGTATTCTTTGCCTTCATGAGGAAAAATAGAATCATCTGGAAATAGGAGGAAGAAATGTTTTACATTTGAAATGTTTCCAAACTGGTGTTCTTTATTTCATTTTAGGGAATAACTGTGGCTTTCCCATCCTCATTCGGTAATTACTTCCTTTGCAAACATCAAAAGATTTTTTTTTTCATGTGTGGAAGATGGTGCATGAATGATAACGCCCAAAATAATCCTTGCTGTTCTCACATAACACATGCTCTTTTGGTATTTTTAGCATATTGTAGTTGACAAATGAATACTAATCACTGATTTCTCTTTACTCTTTTCCCCCTTTCAGGCCCTTGAGGGAAAGCTACTTGATCAAACATCTGATAGTCACAAATTTGAAACCGTGCTTCAGAATCCCAGCACACAGTAAAAGGAAAAGACAACACTGATAATTATACCTGTCAAGAAGCTGTGAACACGTGGTACATAAATTCTTTACCAAGGCAACTCGACACCGTCTTTCTCTGGGCTTG
Source organism: Eulemur rufifrons (assembly GCF_041146395.1). NCBI lineage: Eukaryota > Metazoa > Chordata > Mammalia > Primates > Lemuridae > Eulemur > Eulemur rufifrons. The sequence continues at coordinate 62,590,254 of NC_090998.1, read as the reverse complement.
AACCCCCACTGCTCACGTCGTGCTCGTTACACACATAGACCTTCCATTCACTGTAGTGGGAATTCTCAGTGTGTAGAGGGAGTGTTTTTCCAGTCTGCAGACTGAAACAGTATAAGAAGAATAAAGTCTGTGACTTTTGAATAAATCACCAGGGCCAGGATTAAGTGAATCTTTGGTCCATAGCTTTTCCAGAGATTAGCAAACCCCTCATTAGGCTGTAATTCAAACTGCATCAGTTCAAGGTTTTTGTCACTTGAAAGAAACCTACACATTGCCCCTAACCCTGACCTGTTCCACAATCCATGTTGCTGAGTTGTCTGAATTGGAATTCCAGTTCATTGCAAATTCAACCTCTATTCTCCTCTTGAAAATGGCAAGTTATTATACAATATTTATACTCTCTTCAGGTTCTACAGGCAATTGGCTTTTTATTTTGTTCCCATGAATTTTATTATGCATTAATAGAGTGGGGCGATTTTAGCTCAACTTTTAGTTTGCTAGAAGCAAGAATAGGAACTCTAGTATTGTATTTTTTTTAATTTAAGTATTGCTTGTATCTATTATTAATTATAACTGAATATAATATATATTTATTCCACAAAATACATATTATCAGAGTGCATTGGTTACAATTTAGGTTCTTTTCTTACCAAGTGTTTTGAACCTGGTAAGAGAATACTACCAAAGGACCTAGCTTCATGAACTGATCCTCATATGATATCTATAAGCCCACTTTCAATAGTTTGTTGTTAAGTTTTATATTTTTTGATTGACAAACTCTGGAGAAATCTAAACTACCAACACTGATGTGCTACCATAGAAATCTATTTGATATTTTAAAGCTTAGGGCTTTATAAAACTAAATTATAATATATGTGCATATATATTCAAATATATATGTCACACAACGTTTAGGTCACTTTCCCAAATATAAACTGGATTTGGGGGGTATTATTCCTCTTAAAATTGGCCATATGGAAACCAGTAATATCAGTATTATGAATAACTGATGCTGCTTCCTCTAGAGAGAGAAGACACCTACTTTGTTAACATATATTCCTTTAGGTAAATAGACAATGCATATCATCTTTTGGAAAGTACCATTCACTGAAAAATGATTTGTTAGGGCCACCTAAACAGATCATAATTTTTGACTTATGGTAAATCTAGACACCTAAGTTTGATTTTACTTTACGGAATGAACAGGAAGCAATAATTATTTGGTTACTTAATACTGTAAGCACAAAAATGTACCTGAAGAAAAGAAAAATTGCTCAGTTGAAATGTTCTAAACAGATCATGAAAACTGAGGCAAATATTTGAATATCCCCTTTTCTTAAATATGGAAATTGATTCCTCAAAATGTTCCCCAAGAATAAATTTGATATTTCAGATAGTCCCCCGAAACAGAAATTTATGAAGCTCAGTTTAAAAACTGTCTTCTTGAAAATAAAACCAAACCGATCACAACTACCCCACATGTTTTATGTTGCCCTGTTGGGTGGTATTACTGTCAATACCAAGTTCTCCCTGCTCTTCATCACTCACCAGAGGACAAACAGCAAAGAGAGCAGACGGCATGCTAATTTCAACCATGTCCTGCCGTGTAACAGATTCCCATCCTTGAATACATATCATTTTTTACCAGAGAGAACTGGGGTGGGAAGTAGGGGCAGTGAGGACCCTGAATGTTATGTAAAATAGATTTACAAAAGAGACAAGCAGGATGAAAGGGAATGAATGGAGACTGTGAGTATTATTCAGTTTGAAAGAGTTCACATTTTTATAAGAAAAATTTAATAAAACATATATTTTAGTTATCACTTAACAAAGAAATAATAAAGCTATTCAGACAATGCCACAAGACCCTCTTAAAGGGAAATCATTGCACGCTTGTAATGAGAAACTGGTCATTTCAACACATTTCAATACATTGTATAAATTTGGAGCTTAAGGTGAGTATGTTTTCACTTAGCCATAAGTGTTCGGTTAATATTAAAGTTATATGGTTTCATTTCAATACAAATATTGTCATGATGTTATAAAAGCAACTGTCAAATGAGCAGATAGTTTACATTTGTGTTTTCTAGAAGTCTTTGTATTTTATGCTGCATTTGCACAGCGTTAAATACTGATAAATGTATGCCAGGTTGTTTGTCAAAATGAAGGTGCAATCCATCACACCTACTGCATTTAAGGACAGATTATATGTCACAGTGGTCCTACACACAAATGGCCAATTTCCTTCAGTAAAATCTAGTTGGTTGAAATTTAAGCCTTTCTCCAAAGTGTTAATCAAAAATAGCCATCCCTCAGGCTTAGAGAGGAAGCTTGTGGTTCTCTTAAGTTTCACTGAAGCCAGAAGGAAAGGGGAAAAAATTTAGCACAACCTGTACTAATGCTTTTTATTATTGATGATCATATTAGAGCCACTGACATGTCCCAAGTCATATTGAAATAAATACATATCAGGTTGCTTTTACATGAAGCTCAATCTTCGATTTAATAAGCCAATTAGGTATTAAAAGGGGAAAAAAGTGTTACAATCTTTGCCAGCAATCCTGGTGACTTTTAGTTCTTTCCCTTGGTCAGGTAAGTGGCCAGTGGCACAGATTTTTCTAAACTTTTTCCTGCTGTGATTTTGAAGACAAATACACAGAGCATAGTTCAGGAAAAGATTTCCAAACCTTTTCACTGGAGCATTTACATTTTGATTCTGTTGCCATTTGAAATAGAACATCTGCAGGGAGATAATGAGTTTAAATTACAATTGACTTTGGAAAGAATAACAGACTTTTGTGCTTCCTCAATCGTATAATCAATAGGGAATTCTCTAGTTATGCGAACAACTACAATCTTTTAAGACAATGCTAAGATCTAAATGCAAAATTCAGCATTTAAAAGCATTAAAAAGCATGCAGGGGCTTTTTAAGGATTTGGAGCTGTCTCCGGAAGAACTTGGCTAGGGATGGATTACACCGATTTACAAAGGTAGTCTTCAACTGTGACATCAAACTGATCTTATCTCGTTTCCTTTTACTTAGCTGTGCCTGTAGGACTCCAAGATGTGGAGTATTTTATGTACATTATTTCATACATCTGTAGATATTTGTGAATGTGTGAATAATGTCTGAATTTCTCATCTTTTAGTTAGTTTCTGTTTATCATACAGACAGAGCCTGTTAGTAAGATCAGCTTTAGACAACAACCTGAAATAGAAATCAATACCCTGAAGATTCAGGGAGGCCAACACAGAACAAGACTTTCCAAAACATGGGGTGATCTGAACCATCTCATCCCTGTCTAGACTGCAAACTCCATGAGAGAAAGGGTTGTGAATGCCTTGATGACTGCCTGGCACAGTGTAGGTACTCAATTAACATTTGTTGAGTGAATAAATCATTGACTCAGTGAAGAGACAAATAAATGGATTTTGCCTTCTGAAAATTTCACAAATTTTACCAGCTTATATCATACTGATTGACACTATAATTTCTAAAATTCATAGTTAAAACCAAAATCGACTTCATAAGAACTTTTTAGATGTATCAACTTGAAATCTAATGACTTTCAAGGCATCAAAGATTTGAGGACATTTGAACAGTGGATAAGCAACAATGTTTGGGGATTCAGAGTTTTTACAATGAATGAAACCCAACCTTTCTAGTTCTTTGTGAAAGTTCCTGGAATTATTTGGCAGGAATGATTCAAACATAGAACTCCATTTTTAAATTTTATAAAAGATTAGGTTTTAGTTTTTAGAAAAGAAGAAAAGTCCCATCATCAAGCATATTATTAATATCCCCTTCAGTATTAACAACTTTTTTCTCAGGAGCTCATAGTAATTAAAGCCACCATCCCTAAATCTCCTACTTTTAAAAGATCATTTCTTTTTTCACATTTGATTCCTAGAATGTACTGACCTAAAATTTAATCACATACCTATTCAGAATTTTCCATGTGTTTATTTATTTAACAAATATTTATTGTATACCTAGTGCGTGCTAGGTTCTGGAAATGCAACAGCAAACAAGACAGACATAGTCCCTTCCTGAAGCTTACTGTGAGGAACTCCTGAATGCTTACTCCAACAATAACAAGAGTTTATGATCCATTGGGTCCGCACCTGACAGAAGAAACAAAATCCCTTGCCCTATGGAAATCAGGAAATACTCCCTGCACAGATTATGTGAGCTTGATTTTCTAAACACACCACTCACAAGCACTGCTTAGTTTATTTATAAACCACAGCTGTACCCCAGTGAGGTAGGTAAGTAATCATTTATGCATAACCAACATTTATTCAGCTCTTACTATTTTCTAGCTACTGTGCTCAGTGCTTTCATGGACTATCTCATTAAATCCTTTCAACAACTCTAATCATTAGGTTCCATTTTATAGACAAGAAAACTGAAGCACAGATCTATTATGTGACTTGTCCAAAGTCACACAGCTGGCAGGTGGAACTGGGATTTGAACCCATGCAGTCTGACACAAGAGCTCATGTGTCTAATCATCATCTGTGGTAGGGGGGGACACCATTACATTAAAATGAATGAGTCATTAAATGAGTCACTGTATATAAAAGTACTTTGAAATTGTAAAGTAGTATACAAAAAAGATGTTAGTAAAGTATTACTCATGCTCAACAAATCATATCAGTGGCAAAAACAGGGTGAGAACTCAATCTTATGTTGTAGTATACTCTCATGCAGAATAAGCCAGAGACACGGATAAAAAGTACAGACCAGAAAATGTCTGACGTGTGATAAATATTTCGGTGACTTTTCAGAATTACTTCTTATTAGCCACTGTGTCTATTTGGTGCTACAAAACCTGAAAGAAACAAAAATCCCTGCTGTAAGGGCTTATAATAAATACACAGTGCGGAGATGAACCAAGGATGTTTCACATTTATGGAGAAGGATTGGGAAATAGTACCATTTTTTCACCATTTGCATGTACATTATGTCTTTCCAATTGTTTTCATTATTTTTCTGAAAGAGCTGCAAAATTGTGCAGTGGTTCAACCTGACCAAAGTGGTATTACGCTGCTGGGAAGTAAAAGTATTAGACACCAGACTGGAAGTATTGTTTTCATTATCAGATGACTTTAAGTTCTTTTAAAGCATGGATATGAAGCGATTTTTAGATGCTAAAGACGCCTGAATGTTTGGATTCTAAATTGTTTGTATTTCTCCATTCCCGACAACACAAACTGTTTTCTCCTTTCTGTTCTCAAACTCAATACAGAACACTCTGTGACCAAACGTGAGAGTTTTTTTCCCAAGCAATTCTCCAAGCAGACACCAACTGGGTATCCAATATTCAATTCAATTCTGAAGCTGTCTACCTAGAGATAGTGTCAGATCCCACAGGTTGAGGGCTCAGTCTCACAATATGTGACCCAATTGCAAGTAGTAGGTTGTCACCCATTCTTCTGACCAACTGCCTACAAACTGGGGCTCCCACAGCCCCCTCCTTGGATTCAGTTAATGTGCTGGGACAGCTGACAAAACTCAGGAAAACGCCTACTTAGTTCACTGGTTTATTATTCATATAAAGGATATTATAAAGGAGACAAATGAACGGATGAAGAGATGGACAGGACAAGTATGAAGGGTGAGGATTTCATGCCCTCTCTGGGTGAGCCACTTTCCCAGCACTTCCACAGTTCAGCAACCCAGAAGCTCATCAAATCTCCTTGTCCAAGAGTTTTTATAGAGCTTGATCTCCAGCCCTTCCCCACCCCCATCCCCACACTTTCCTGGAGGTTGGTGGTGGGGCTAAAAATTGCAACCCTCTAATCCTCTAATCACTTTGCCTTTCAGCTGGTGAAAGCTATCTAGGGCCCCACCCTAATCACCTCATTTGTATAAACTCAGGTGTTATCAAAGAGGCTCATTATGATTAACAATAGACACACAGCTATCACTCAGGAAATTCCAAGGGTTTTTGGAGCACTGTGACCAGAACCAGGGACAAGGACCAAACATATTTCATATTATACCACAGGTTGTAAAATCTATATGAAAGGCAAAAAATGATATTGGTCTAATTTTATGACCACAGTTAGGTAGGTAGGTTAAGTGTACACACTCACACAGGCTAACAAGAACTGACACCTTCTGGGGGAACAGTAAACTCACAGTTTCTGTTTCATACACTCATAGAGGGATTATACCCATCATGAAAAGTTTTTCTCTCTGCCCCTCCCTCCTTCAGTGAAATGGTCATGTGATACTGTTACGGTTTGAGATGTGAGAAATGACTACCTAAAGACTGAATTGAGTCAAATTAGGAGTCTTTATCAGTTGGCTAGTGACTATTCCAAGAGTAGTATTGAGTTTTTGAAGTAGAAAGTTTTTATCGTGAATGAGAAATTATTGGGGTAGTGTAAGTATGATTATAGGGGCAAAAAGCAGTATTATATTATTTTTATGTCCTGGTGTAATAGGATCTGGGCAGTTTAGGGCTTGGTCATGTAGAATATGGGTGTTGTATTTTTTATATTTGGGGCATTGTTTTCAGTAAGTAGTTTTATAGAAGTGAGATAGTAGGTTAATGATTTTTTGGTATGAAATTTATAGTATGACATTATAGAAATAGTTTTGATAGTGTTAAAATTTTAGTCTTTAATATTATATGGCCAAAAGTTATAAAGTTAGTAGTCTTGAAGTTTTTGGCCCTTAGTATTTCTTATTGGTTTTTAGGGGGAATTAAATTGTTGATTTTTTTGTTATAAGTTTTAAGTTTTGGAAAGAGAGTTGAACTATTGTGTATTTTATTAAGATTTTGAAATATTTTTTAAATTTATAATTTAGAATATTTTTTAAAATAGTTTTTTATTTTTTTGGCTTTAGTGGGCACACTATTTTGTAATTTAAAAATATTTGTTTTTTATATTTTTTAGTGCCCACAGTGCTGTCAAATATATTAATATATATTGTTAAAAATGATTTTATAAATAATTTATTTTAATTTTTTTTTGGCTATTTGTATTATTCTGTCTTCTACATAAATGTTTTAAGTAAATAAGGTGTTTAGTTTATGTTTAAAGATTTATTTTTTAAGTATGGAGTGGAATTTTGTGTTATGACAGTGTCATTTATTGTCTTTGTAAGTACCTAAGTGTAGTTTATAGGCTGATGGGGGTGTCTTTGGTAAGTTTAAAGTAAGTAATTAGGAGGAATTAGAGGAGTCTTTGGAAAGTTTTGTCTTTAGCAGGTCTTTGGTTGGCTGCATAATTTATTTTTGGGGGAGTTGATTTGAAGATGTCTTTTTAATTTGGGTGTGATGGATCTAGTGGCGCTTTTTGGCAATTTTTATGGCCGTTGGCGTGGTGAGGGTTATTGGCAGGGGTCTAGTCTATCTTGTCTTTAAGGTAGTGGGGTGGAGTTTTTTATTTAGACGAGATCTCTGGGCTGTATTTGAAATGAAGTCTTTTTCGGGGGGAAGATTAATTGGTCTAGGATGAGTGGCCTTTATAATAAGGTCTCGGGTTTGTTGGACACTAGACTCTAAGGCCTGTAATGACTTAAGAAGGGAATGGTTATTTAATTTTGTTATTTTGTCCTCTCCCAGTTTGGGGATAAGTGGGGGCAGTCGGCCAAATATGATTTTATATGGGGTTAAGTTTTTAATACAAGGAGTGTATCTAGTCTTTAGTAGAGTAAAGGGGAGGAGGCTTATTTAGTCTGTGTCGGTCTCAAGTTTTAATTTATTTAATGTTTTTTAAAGTCTTATTTATTTTTTTATCTGTCCTGAACTTGAGGTTTATAAATATAGTGTAATTTTTAATGTCTTAGTTAACAATTGAGTCGTTTGGGCGATGAACATTGGGCCATTGTTGGACCCCAGTGTAAGTGGGAGGCCAAATTGGAGAACAATTTTAGTAACTAGTTTTTTTATAGTTATTTGTGTCTTCTATAAGGACCGGTATGGGCTTGGTTTTTTCATGTTTTTTGTGGGGACACTCATTTTTTTAGTGACCATGTTTTTCGTATACTGGTCACGGCCTAAGTTGGCCTTTTTTCCTTTTTATATCTTGATCTGTTTTTTTAGGCCTTTTGTCTCTCTTAGTTTTATATTTTTTTTTGCTCCACCATAGTAGATATGAGAATTTTGGCCATTTCTTTAGACTGTGCAGTCCTAGGGTCCTCTCTGTTGTTGTTGATCTTTTGGGCAATTTTTATTAACTCAGACAGTATTTTATTCTCAAATCTCTCTAATCTCTGCAGCTTTTTTTTCAATATTTGGGGCCGACTGGGTAGCAAATGTAATGTTAATGGCATGTCTATTTTTTGGTGTCTCTGGGTCTATGGGAGTACATAGGTGGTAAGTTTTAAAGAGGCATTTTAAGAATGCCGCCGGGGGCTCATTAGGTCCCTGTATGGTTTTGTTTAACTTAGACAAATTAGTCGGCCTTTTAGTCGCAGCCCGTATGTCTTCTAGTAGAGTCTGGCGATATCGTTGGAGAGCCTCCTTTCTCATCCGTTTGTGCTCTTCAGAAGTGAAGAGGGTTGGAGGAGCTGCTGGCAGTCCTCCCAAGTGGGCTGGTGAGTATAAAAGACAGTCTCCAGGAGAGAAATTAGTCCTTGAGGCTTCTCAGAAAAAGAGGAGTTTTGGTTTTTTTTAGTTATATGAGTCACTAGTTGAGAAGGGGACATAAACCACGAACGGAGGGCGGTCAGGTCAAGTAACTTGGACACTGCCCTCCGGGGGCCATCTAACACCAAGTGTGGGCCACTCTCGTTATAAAATTTCTGTCAGTCAAAGGTGTTAACTGAAAAGCCGTAGGGCCCGGCCCGACGCTGAAAGTCCTGGAAATTTTGTAAGAAGTATTTAAGAGGAGAGCAAGTAACACAGGACTGAGATTGGTCCATGATGAAAGCCTAAATATCACAAAATTTAGGCAATAGTCAGAATGGGGAGCAACACCACAACTAGAAAAGGAAACCTACTGTAGTCTCGTATATAATCACTAATAACAGCCTTTCCCAGGCCCCCAGTCCTCCGGGGCCACTGAGTAAAGTCTGATACCCAGTAATAGAGTCAACCCAAACAGGTCAATGGCAATGTAAGACGTTGACTCAGTCATTTAGTTTAGGGGGACCTAAGTAGTCTGTCTTAAAGACAATTTTTTTATATATAGTCTACATTTATTAAACACCTATGTCGGCAATGAAATACAGAGACACAGACTTGTTTTATAGGGTAGGCTTCTTAAAGTTTTGTGGCCTTTTAGCCGTGGAGCTGTGACACTCTCACTCACTCACATCATACGTGGACATAAAGGACAGAGGACAGGACAATTAGCCAATGAGGACAGCGCGCATAAATCGGACTCCCTACTGTCGTTGTTGCCGGAGGGACCCAAGATGCTGGTGGTGGCATAGGTTTACCCCTCTCGTGATGTTGATGATAAGGGCCTCGGACCTGCCGACACCAAGGGCAGTCAGGGAGCTGCCAGTTTGGCTTGACCGGTGCAGTTGGATTAATTTGGCGCCTTGATTTTATAGTTGACTTTTTAAATCTCATTTAAAAAGAAAACCAGAAAACCAGAAATTTCAGTCGCCTGAAAAGATCTGAAGACCATGCACAGAGAAAGGCACGGACAGAGAGAGAGGGGGAGAGGGAGAGAGGGAGACAGCGGCCAGCGGCTGGGCGGAGGCGGAGGGAGGGCGAGGCCCGGTTCTACCACCCCCAGGGCCTCAGGAGAAAGACAGATAGGAAACTGACAATCACGGATCCCAGTGATAAACGCTCACCGTTCTTTAAAGTTCGAAACTATAACCTAGGACCCAAATGACAGGTGAAACCAAAATGGAATCGAAGCCGAGAAAAATGAAAGTAGAAGAAGAGTAATTTAAAAGGAAATATTTAGGAATCTGACCAGGACTCGCAAGTCCTAGGTGACGTCTCACGTCCCAGGACTCCCCCGAGGGAAAGGGGAAACAGAGTCAGATCCTGACAGTAAGTTCCAGGTGACGTCTCACCTCTTGGAACCCGCTAGAGGAGTGAAGCTGCGTCCAGCCAATCTCCTGAGGCGCCAGACAATTCCGGAGCCAGAAACAGACCAGAAAAGAACTCACCAGTGAACAGAAACAGAAGACTCATCTAGAAGAATTTGCGGTTTTGAAGGTGTCGGGGGCCAGTGTATTGTCAAGCCTCTCCCCGGGTCTCAGGAACGTCTCTCAGAGGCCTTCCCCAAGGCAAGACACTCGACTCTGTGCCGGTCTCCAGGCACCGGTGGTCGCCAGGTGCCCTATATTAGGGCAGGATCTCGATGAGGCCTCCAGATGTTATGGTCTGAGACGCGAGAAATGACTACTTAAAGTCGGAATTGAGCCAAATTAGGAGTCTTTATTAGTTGGCACAAGACTCCTAATTTGGCTCAATTCGGTCTTCAAGTAGTCATATCTCACGTCTCAGACCATAACAATACAACTTAAATTTTGGTTCATATTGGGGAAAGCAAGAGTCTTCTTAAGAAAACCTTTTCATTACCTCAATATTCTTTTCTACTACCTATACTAATTAGCCCCTTCCAAATAGTTACCACTTTGTAAAGTTTACCTTCACAGATAATACACCAATGAAGAAGTTCAAATTCCTTATATCCACAATCATATTTGTTAATTTCCCTCAACCTTTTTGACACCTTTATTGCTGTTAATAATACCACTCTCTGCACAAAATGTTGCCATCTTTCTCACTTGCTGCTCACATCAATTCTTAGATTTAGGTTTAGAGTTTACCTTGACAAAGTCTTCTGAAACTATCTTCTATCCACTTCCACTATTCCCACCTGTGTATAAGACCTTAGTACTTTTTCCTGGGACTTTTGTGGGCTTTTAACTGTTCTCCCAATCATAAAGTCTCTCCAATTTTCCCTATATATTGCTGCTATGTAATGCCCCTTGAAGTTATTCCATTGCTTAAAATTCTCTTAAGGAGTCCCCCATCACAAAAAAATTTAAAAATTAAGTACATTCTTCTTCATGGCTGAGTAGTATTCCATGATATACATATACCACATTTTGTTAATCCACTCATGAATTGATGAGCTGGAGACCATTATCCTAAGTGAAGTATCTAAGGAATGGAAAAAGAAACATCACAGGTACTTGGTATTAAATTGGAACTAACCAATGAGCACACTTATGCATAAGGGAAGTAAAACTCAATGGAAATCGAGCAGGGGTTTGGGGGAGGAGGGAATGGGCAATAATCTACATAAAGGGTAAATTGAACACTATCTGGGTCATGGGCACATAATAACTATGACTCAAACATTACAAAAGTGATCCATTAACCAAAAATATTTGTACCCTATAATACTTTGAAATAAAAAGATAAAAAATAAGTAAAAAATGAAATACAAATTCTCATATTCCTAATCAAGACTCTCTGAACTAGAACATTAATATGATATTATATTAATATGGACATTACAATGCCCTTCCATCTATAAGTGCAAAAGATTATAGAATACAAAATGTGCTGATATTGAAATCTGATACATGCACTGTGAAATAGAAGTCATGGGGTTTCATGACACTGAAAAATATCTGAAGTTTTTCTTCTAGTTGAAATTAAATACAAAAATAAACTAGCAGTGCTCTATGTTGAAGATACCTACCAAGACTACATCAGATACAACCCACCAATTCCAAAGTCCTTGTTTGGAATGTGGGGGGGGCGGGAGGATGTGTGTGTGAGATGGTGGTGGATGGGCAAGGTATGGGCATAGGCTAACTTGCTAACTAACGTTAGGAAGAGGTATGGTTTCAGATGGTATTTCCTCTCATATAGCACTGCTTTTATAGCCTTCTTGCTTTATCTGGCAGTCCAAGTTGACAGCTACCTACCTATTCCTGGAAACTGTCCCAAACTTTCCTTCCTCTGACCTTTTTATTATTCTGAAATGCCATTATTCTTCCTCCAGAAAAAAAATCCTCAATTTTTTAAGGCCCATTTCAAATGGTACCCCTTCCAAGAAAATTTTTCTGGGCCCGTTGTTACCTACTCCATCATCAGATCCCATTGTGATATTTGTACCCCTCTTTAGCTCTTTTCTTAGCTTTTCTTATAGTAGATCCATTTGTGTCTTTTTTTTTTTTTTTTTTTTTTTTTTTTTGAGACAGAATCTCACTCTGTTGCCCAGGCTAGAGTGCCATGGCATCAGCCTAGCTCACAGCAACCTCAAACTCCTGGGCTCAAGCTATCCTCCTGCCTCAGCCTCCTGAGTAGCTGGGACTACAGGCATGTGCCACCATGCCTGGCTAATTTTTTCTACATATATTTTTAGTTGTCCATTTAATTTCTTTTTATTTTTAGTAGAGACAGGGTCTCGCTCTTGCTCAGGCTGGTCTTGAACTCCTGAGCTCAAATGATCCGCCTGCCTCAGCCTCCCAGAGTGCTAAAATTATAGGCGTGAGCCATGGCGCCCAGCCCCATTTGTGTCTTTATCATTTTAAATTCCCCTACAGTTAGGAATTACCTACAGAGTTGGTGCCCAATATTTCTTAAGAGGACTCACCTTTCACTTGTCAACTTTGTAGATTGGCTGCTGGATTCTTTGGGATCTATCTAAGTTCTCTGCAGCTCACCCACGAACTTCATCTGAATAAGAACTCAACACTAGACACCTTTAAAAAAGAGAAAAAACCCTAATTACTGAGCATCTTGATTTTTAAAAAACATAAACATAAAAAGAACACAAAGATAAAAGTGGCAATCCTTATCTCTTATTCCCTAGGTTTTTCTGAGCTGATTCTTATCCTCAGGATGAATGTAGAGGTTGATGTAAATATTTTAGATGAACACTACCCACACACAATGACTTTACTGCAGATATACATATTTGGTTTCTTATTTCGTAGGACAAATGCTGAAGAGTAAAAGTTGGTATGACAAAGTCAAACGTATTGACTCACTGAATATGGAAAGTTGAACCATCCATATTCAAATTGGACATTGAAGCTACATAAAATTATGAGAATTCACTACATGAGTGCTTACTATATGTCAAGCATTGTTCTAAGAGCTTTGCATAAATTAACATATTTTAAATCTTGCAACATCCTTCAAACAGACTACCTGTGTATGGAAGTCTAGATGGGGCTTATTAATAGCAAAGGAAACATAGCTGAGTTCAAGGTCAGGAATTCCCTGTGCCCTGGATGGTAGTTCCTCATCAGAAGTTAAGCTACCCTGCCTAGTCAGCTCCCAAAGTATAACAGAATGTGACAACTAATAGGATGGTTTCAATTTTTTTTTTTTCCAAACCAAATGCAATTTACTGAAGCAGACATAATAGGATATTGAGAGAAAAAATATTTTTATTGGCCCAGAATTATGGATAAGACTCAAAGCTGAAATCAAAATTTACCATATAATCCCATACTCTAAAAAAAGCCTTATATTTTCTAAAAGCAGTAGGATTGGCCCAACTCATTTCAACCCCTCCCTCTCCACCAAACATCCTATCAACAGACAGAAAGATATGTGGGGAATAAAGTTTTTTGGAAAGAAGGTTTTCCATCTCCACATCCACTCCCATCCAGCCCACGCCACGTGAGTGAGAAGAGCTTCAAGATAAACTCTTATAAGGATGCAGGGTTGCCTTGGTTTGAATATTTGTCCCCTCCAAAACTCATGTTAAAACTTAATCTCTAACGTAACAACATTAAGAGGTGAGGCCTTTACAAGGTGATTATGTCATGAGAGCTCTGCCCTCGTGAATAGATGAGTCAATTTATAGATTAATGGACTCATGGGTTAATGGATTAATGGCTTATTATGGAAGTGGGTCTGTTATCAAAGCCAGTTGGGCTTTCCCTCAAGTGCCCCTTGCCATGTGACGTCCTGTGCTGCCGTGGGACCCTGCAGAGAGGCCCTACCAGCAAGAAGGCCCTCACCAGATGTAGCCCCTCAATCTTGGACTTCCCCACCTCCACAACTGTAAAAAATACATTTATTTTCTTTATACATTACTCACTCTCAGGTATTCAGTTATAGCAACAGAAAATAAATTAAGACAAGAGGTGACTTTAAAAAATTCCCTGGAAATTCGCTCCCTATCTAGATAATGCTGAGCTGCAGAAATCCATAGTTCCCCAAAAGTGCCATTGCTTCTGTAACTGAAAGCCATGAGAAGGTTTTAGGAGAGCTTTGAGGGGGGCCCTCTGAGGTGTGAGGGTATATGAACAAAGATACTAAGACAAGGAAGCCTCCTGCAGGCCTGTAACATCAGAGCTTGAAGGGAACGAGGTGCCAGGGAAGATGATGGGGACAAATCTCCACTTCCTTCCAATGCCCTGTGCTTCTCCGGGTTTACAGAAGAGGACTCAGCAGTGCCATTGGGTCCATACGATGGATCCTAGGAGATAGAGAAGGGGCATGGATGGACCTGGATGCTACATAAAGGTCAAATTACTACACGAATTTCTAAATACTTAATTGCCTCTGACCAGTAACAAACCATTCATGGACCAAAAACAGTCTATAGGCCATGCTTTGAGCAGGACTGCTTAAGTACTCTACGGGTAAGAAGAACTTTGGATTAAATACAACACTTTTGCAGTTTTAAATAAATAGAACTAGCTTTAATTTCAATAAGCACAAGCAACCAGGATGTTGTACAATATGACCATGATACTGTTTAAAAGACTTGCAAGGAGGAGTTCAACAAAACACTGCTGAAAATAGCACCCAGAAAAAACAAAAAAACATTGTTTACACCCCAAAATATAGAGATTCTTCAGTAAACTCATTACATACAATAATTTTATTATACTCCCATTTTATGTTACCCTTTTTGCAAGTGCTTATATTTAAATAAATTCAAATCATAGTAATGGACCTGCTTTAAAATTTAACCAATTAGAGTAACAGGCCCAATTATTGTGTTCTTTGGCAGCTACACAACAGAATATTAGAAAAATATATTTCCCCCACAAAGTACAGGCAGTTTTTCTATTAGCAGACTTACTGGACTTTTTTTATTGCATAATTTTTATTCAAAAATCTATTCAATGGAATTCAGAATCCTGCCAAAATAGTTAATCATCCCAGACCTCTAGGTTTCCTCTGGAAAACCCATGGAGAGAAAAAAAAAATTAAAAAAATAGTAATCAAATCATTCCTGTTAGAAGGAAGGCTGTCTTGGACTGGCGTGTTGAGGTCAGATGGAAAAGAGAAGGCTAACCTGGGGCAAGACACAACTGGGCAGTAAAAAGACACACTAGAGAAAAGCAGTTTCCATTCTGCTCTTCCTTGCTTCAGGGCTCCCTCCTATGCAGAGATCTACGAGAATACTCAGGTCCCTGGTGCAGGTATCCACAGGAGTGAGAGTAAGGTGAGCTGGAGCCAGGCTCAACTATCAGCCCAGCCTCAGGCACTCACACCTCCATCCTTTCCTTTCCTAACCCCCAGGGCTGGTGGATTCCAGTGAGTGCTAAGTACGCCCTCCTAATGTTAACTGTCTCTGGGAGTTAAAGGAAAATCCAGAATAGTGAAACTGCTTGGTGGGGAGATTCAGTTGGGAGTGATTATGTAAACTGTGGTTTAATAGTGCCTGGAGCTCTTCTCTTTTCCTCTTCCTTGATATCTTGGGCTCTAACTTAAACTACTGGCTGGTTTTCAGCCTTCCTGATATGGGCATTAAGAATGCAACAGTTTAACCTAGTTAGAGAAGAAAAATAGAATTTATAATTGTAACACAGGGGTATTTCTCAGGCCCCCATGCCTTTGGAAAAGAGCAGCACGTCCTCTCCACCCACATAGGCCATTCCCATCCTTCCCTGTTTATCTGCTTCATTCATTTCTTTGCCTACACTGGCTTTTTTCATGTTTCTGTGCTGTGCATGGAGGATGCCCACGCTGCAGCACCTCTAAGGAAGCTTACAGTTTCTCTCAGTGACAATTGCAAGTTGCTGGGAAGTAACTCTAATTGGCATTGTGACCAGGAATGCAGGGCCATGTGGTACACTGCAGCTGCTGCGAGTGGGAAGTGCTGGTGGGAGGGGTGGAATACCAAAATCAATGGATTCATGTGACCCTAACAGACACCCCCACCAAAAAAGAAAAAATAAGAGTCCGGTGTAATATTTTATTCAACATTTGGAAAACTCTGATGGACTCTCCAGGATCATTTGTACGATTTTGCAGATCATACTCTTCACCCAAATAAGAGGGTGAGTGGGAGCCGGTTTGTCACACAAGCTGTGCTGACCTTGGGCTGTTTATCAGTTTTAAAAGAGTGGGTTTTTTCCGGATTTTTGCCATTTTTTTTTTTTTTTTACCCAAAGAGAATGCCTTTTGTAATTCATCTGTGCTGAAAGTGGTTTTTTGTTTTTTATTAAAGCCCTTTTTTTTTTGCAATTCAAACAAAGGTAACATTGATGGCCTAGTAATTTTTACTAACGTTCTTAATAAATGCTTGTCGCTTTATGAATAAATGAAGTTCTAGTCCCTATAATATTAAGTGCTCTGAATAACAATTGTTCTCTCCTACAGTGTTGGAAACATAGAGTCAAAGTCTTAGTCTCTGCATTTCTTTAGTCTGTATGGAGAAAGAGAATCGCTGTATCTGTCTTCCTCTATTCCCCTACCATTCCCGCAGTGTAGTCAGTAGTGGGCCAATGAACTAATTCATGTTGGGTCACCTGCATTCAGGAGTCTTCACTAATACAGAATCTCTAAGATTCCTTTTGCACCATATACATGATTCTTAGGGAACTATTAATGAAGTCTCAATTCTTAGAGTAATTGCATGATTTAGGACAAATCACTTAATCTTGCTGGTTAGCCAAAAGAGCAAATGACCAAAGATGGAGCCCACAAGTAAAGTACAATCGATTCATGATAAATCAGTGATGTTTGATTGCTATGTTTAAAATCCATATCACAAGAATCTAAAATATTTCCTCATTTAAACATTCACACATACCCTGAAGAAGAGAGCCATGAAACTGTTAAAAGATGGAAACAAAGGATTACATGGAAAATCCATTTCCCAAAGGAGTCAGATTAACCTCTGCATAATTCTGTCCTTTCAAAGATTTCAGTTTTGCTCTTCTGCAACAGCAGTATCAAATCTTTGGTCATTAGTATATATCTCCTTCATTAAAAATTGATCAAGCCAATATGTTAATCCATCTCATTGCCTATGCAAGAAAGAAACTAATCAATAATATGGTTCATTGCCATTATCAATAAAAGCCCAGAATCCCAACTGCAAAGAATCCAGCACATTGAAGATCGGTTTGTGCAGTGTTTCCTGGGTCTAAAACTAAATCATTTCCTGTTAGTCCTCTTAGTGCTCTTTACTTATTGAATTATAGACATTAATTTTATGCTATTTAGATAAACACCCAATTCAGGTCAGGAAGAAGCATACAAAACTGTAGGAGAAAGTTTTACCTGTTAGTCCTCTCAGTGCTCTTTATCTATTGAATTATAGACATTAATTTTATGCTATTTAGATAAACACCCAATTCAGGTCAGGGAGAAGCATACAAAACTGTAGGAGAAAGTTTTACTTTTTCCAGCATGCTAAAGAAACTGGATAGGACAATAAATAGAGGACTATTGTATTTACATGTTCGAGGGAAATTTGCCTATTGTATTTAAACCAGCTTTTGGATTTACCATTCTCCTTTCAAACACACTTTTAGAGCAGGATTGTACTCAAAATAGCATTAACAGAATTTGCATTACTTATTTCGTATTGGACAGAAATACAGTAAAAAGATGTCATCGTACATACTCTGACTAGAAATTATAGAGCAAACAAAATGTAACACATGCCCCCTTTCCCACAAACTAAAAGCTTGCTATGTAGAAATTAAACAGCAATGGTTTGCTTATCTTTCTCTGGCCAATGCTTATAGTACTAACAGTACCTGGATTTTTTTTTTTTTTTTTTTTTACAAAAAGAACTTACATTTTGATAAATATTTACTTGCCATTCTGTAACTAAATGAGAACTGTCATTTAGTTACAGAAAACTGGGGAAGGAAGTCCTATATGAGAATGAGGATCTAAGCTTGTTGAGATTTTTTTCTGTTCCGTGGTGGTGGTGGTGAAGACTTGAAGAGGTGCAAGTTTAAAATGTATAAGCAGGTCTCTTACATTAGAAATATAGACATTAATTCACCCTGGGGATGGAATATTAAGAGGGTAGCCTTTTAGTTAACCAAATGCAAAATCATTACCCAGGCTTTGTTCTTAGAGGAAACTGAATCACTGTTGAGAGAGTGTGTGTGTGAGTGTGCATGTTTGTAACCTGGCTTTACAAGAATTGAGAAGAGACCCACACCGTGGAGGTGTATATAGGGATAGATTTTAGTTTTGAGCGGCATGAAGCTTATTCTGGGGAGAAGCAGAAAGTAAGATTTTTTAAAAAACTACAAAGATGTAAACATGAGTATTTATTTAGAATGAGAATAGAAATCACAAAAAAAGTAGAAAGTTTCAAAAGTTTTGGTATTCAAAACATACCAAAAAAAATCCAGAAATATTGCATAATTTTATTAATGACCCCGAAAAATCTACTTTTTCCTAACATACTTTTTGCTGTATATTCTCTGAATTGCCTCTTGATATGATATTGATTTTATAATATTTTCCATGAAAAGGATAGACAATTCAGTCTTTTCTCTAGATTAATCAAAATTTGTTTTTATAAAAATTTTTCATAGTTTAGAAGAGTTTCTTACAAATTCCATAACTTATTTTGAGGATGTCAAATCAATTTTTTTAAGATTGTAGTTAATTTGGAAAACCCTCTGTCACTTTTTGTTCACATGTGAGTCAAGTTCAGGGCAGGTTTTGCACAATGATTTATCAATTTAATATTAATTCTCTTTGAATTGACAATGGTCTTTAAACACCTTGCTACTGATGTCCTCACTGCAGTGGTGATGTATTATGAGTTCTTATGTTTTCTTCTGTCATTATTTCTTGTCAACTCAACAAGATATTTACATCTTTTTCCTCTTTGTCCACATGAAACACTTCCTTTTGATTACGTATCTATTAAGCCTAGAGCCTACTCATTACTTCCATTCAAACTTGCCTTTTCCTGTTAACAAATTACTCATTAGATGTGATCTGATTCTGCTGTTGTTTTTATAATTCACTTGATGTCAAAGTAATTTCTATTGATTTTATCATTCATTTTTGTGGCTTTTCTTTTCATATTTCATTAATTTGAATTTGAATTTCCTTTAATTTCTTTAATAAATACATTTTTAAATGGCAAAAGATTATCCTTCATATATACCTACACCAAGAGTCTATAATTTTTCTCTTGTTTTAGTGAAACATTCCAAACGTCTTTCTCAACTACGATTAAAATGGAGTGTCTCCAACACAACTTCCCCTTGTCCCTAACTCAAAACGCTCAAGGCCATTCTAAGGGGACATATGAAGGAGAGCCAGTCACAGTGACAAATGGTATTTAAAATGCCTTACTTTTTTCTCCTCAGCCTTATTGTTGTAATTGACAAATAAAAATTGTATATGCTCAATGTGTACAACACGATGATTTAACAGACATATACATTGTGTAATGACTACCACAACCAAATTAATGAACACATCCTTCACCACACGTAGGTACCATTTGTGTGTGTGTGTGTGTGTGTGTGTGTGTGTGTATGTGTTGAGGACACTTAAGACCTGCTCTAGCAAATTTCATGTAAATAGTACAGTAGAATTAACTGTAGTCACCATGCTGCACATTAGATCTCCAGAACTTATTCGTACTATAAATAAAATTTGTACCCTTTCACCATCTCCCCATTTTCCCCATCCCACAGCCCCTGGCAACCACCTTTCTTCTCTCTCCAATGAGTTCCACAGAGATTCCACATACAAGTGAGATCAAACAGTGTTTGTCTTTCTGGCTCTGGGTCACTTCAATTAGCATAATAAAATGCCTTACTTTTTGCATTTTGTATAGAAACACATGATGATGTGAAAACATTGCTAGGACCTTCTGTGGGGCCTTGGAAGGGGCTGCTGCAAGTGAGGGGCCTGATATTTAAGCCTCATTAGTTTCACAGTCATTCTGCTTTGGTTGTGAATTTTCTGAGTTATTTGCAAATGGGTGAAAATAACCTGTCTTTGGTTGGGTGTGTATACGTTTTTAATGGGCTTGGAGATTTAACTTGTAGTAGATGAAAAACAGAAAGGGAAAATGGAAGCAGTAGTTTACTAGGCATACTGAATTATACTGTAAGAAGTAATCATACTGCTCTGGGCCTGGGTATCAAAATGGAGAATGATGAAAAGTGAATAATCACTGCTGAGGGAAGCTGATCCTTTTCTGGTGTGTGTGGGGGGTGGTTGGAGGGGTGGGTGTGAAGAAAAAAGAAGAGGAAGAGGAGGAAGACCTTGGCTTTAGTTACCACTCAGCAATTCTTCTTTGCAGTTCCAGGAATAATTCTTAATCTTGCTTTTCTCCCTTTTTGTTTCTTGTTTCCTAACAACTGACCTCCCAGACTCTATACACTAGAAATTAAGCAAATAGAAATTTCTCTATATGCATGTGATAATAAAAGGAACATATGGAGCCTCAGTGAAATTAATAAAATAATTATTTAACTTAATTAAAGACCACTTGCTGATAAAATGTGAGACAATGCACCTCTGAATGCAAATTTGAAATATTTTTTAATGTGGTCTGGAAATTGACCTACAGTTTGAGAGCTTGAAGATGTAATTTTCCATCTGACCACCAGGGAGCAGACAAATGCCTTGAAAGAAAGGCTTTTCAATCAGTTGTGAAATTTCAAAAACCACAAAAGGAACACAAAGTGCATTGATTGCCACAAATAAAGTGAAAAATATGTTTCTTTTCTTTTAAAAATAAAGAATTCCAGAAGGCATATGTTAAAACGTTCCAGCCATCTTTCTGTCTCAATATATTTTAAGGTTTTATCCTCCCTCTAATACTTGAGGAGGCAATGTCTCCTCTCTTCAAAGGTGAGCAAGTTCTGATTCACAGAAAGATGTATATATGTACCCTGCCTACTTGCTAGAATTGCTTGACATATCTAAAGAAAGTAAACATTGTGAGATATCACCACGGTTGATCTATGAACACAGACTTCCTTAAAAATTCTCTTTAGTCATAGCAAAGCTAGCTGGAACAAACAAACAAACAAAAAACTGGATTCTCAATTTAACTTAGTTTAAAAATGCCAATAAAAACTCAGTTTAGTGATTGGCATATTTTAAACTAAACTCCAGTCCATCAACCATGAAACCAATAAAATCGTAGCATAAAATTCTTGTTCATGGGCAAGTTTAAACAAATTATTTTTTAATACACAAGATCAGTATGTCATGTACTTTTAATTTAATTTAAAGAAGTCATTTAATGTTATAAAAACCTCTCCTGGTTTTATTTAAATAGGTCTTCCCCAAAGAATAATTAGGGTCTTCAGCAAAATTAAGTTAGAATGTTAGTCTTTGAAATCTGGGTCTCCTAAACTCCACCTCCCAGTTCTCTAACTCTTATCCACTTCTGGAATCCCACCCCCATTCTCCTTGAGTGCCAAATATATACATGCTTGTTTCTCCCTTCCTCTCTCAACACCTGTTGTCACAACCACAATTGTCATAAAAAGAAACATAGTGACCAGCTTTCATAGTTACCCTTCAAAGCACTGACAGCATTTTTATAGGGCTTCAATGCGTAAGCAAAAGGGTGGAGGTATAGGGCAGAACTTTCAACTCAGCAGTCAGAATGCTGAGCTTAAATCCCAACTTTGTCACTTAGAATAATTAGCAAATCACTTAACCTCTCTGTGATTTCCTTACCTCTTTTGTAAAATGGGGGAAATAGTTATAGGACCTAACTCTTGGGCTGTTGTGCCCCACAGTGAAATAATGGAAGAGTGTGTCTGGCATGATGCAAACCCTTCGTGAATGTTAACTGTGTGTCTTCTTTGCAAGGGAGGCTTTCTTAAGCCCCTTCTCAGGTGACGGGAATCATTACCCCAGGAAGGTTTTCAGTTAAGTAAGCCAGAGGATTCTGAGCTTGGCTATGATTTAAAGCCCAGACTGTAGTTTAGAAGAACAACTGTTCATGGCAACACCTGTCATGCTGTGTAGGCCTGTGCAATTCATTGACCCATTTTAATAAATGAACCTCAATTTGTAAGGGGATAATATTGACTCAGCAAACAAATACTGTATTTACTGTGGTATCAAAGCTCTTTCTCAACTAAGAAGTACCAAGGTATGATCTCAAATGATGAAAAGACTTCTCAAACCCAGCACACTCAAAACTGAACTCCTGGCCACCCTGCCCCACATTTAGGAACCACCGCCGCATCTTAATTTATGGAAGCTCCGCCCATCATTGAGGCCTTCCCCTACTCCACTCTTTCTCCCACACCCCACATCCAGTCTGTCAGGAAACTGTTGACGCAACCTTCACATTATGTCTAGCAGCTGAGTGCTTCTCCGTCCTCGCCACCACCTCTCCCCTGAATTACTGTGGTAACTTCTTAAAGGTCCCCCTGATTCCACACACCACCCCCAATCTACTCTCAACACAGCAGCCAGATCCGTTAAAAAACATAAGTCTGATGGTGTCCCACCTCTGCTCAGAACCCTGTAATGACTCTTCACCAAGAGTAAAAACCAAGATTCTTTTAAGGGCCTTTGAGGCTTTTTTGTGATCCAACTCCCTTTTACTCCTCTGCCTCGTGTCCTCCCAGCCCCCTTAGCTCTCTCCCCTCCAACCACATTGGCCTGTGTGCTGATCCTCAAAAGCACCAGTCATGCCCACCTTAGAGCTTTCGAGCTAGTTCTTCTCTCTGCTGAGAACACTACCCCAGACAACAGGTTGGCTGATTCCTGCAGCTCCTTCAAAGCTTCGTTCAGCTCTTATTGCCACCATATGGTCTTCCCTAACTACTCTATTTAATATCACCACCTGCCTGTCTATACGCCTCACACTCTCAACCCATATTACCCTGTTTTACTTATTGCTTTGTTCCTTAGTTCTTATACCTTCCAACATACATATCTCTCTAGATCCTCCCCACCAGCCCTTCTCTCTCTCTCTATCTTCTGTGCTGCTTATTGTATTTTATCTGTTTCCTTCTTCTGGAATACAAACTTCCCAAAGGCAGGATTTTTTATCTGTTTTATTCAGTGTCATGTCTTCACTCCCTAAAACACTCAATAAATATTTACCGAATGATTGATTAGGTGGGAAGGGGAAAGAGTAGTGTGTAGAGAGGAATTGAGAAACATTGGAGGTTTATCGAGCACTATTCTAAGCACTTTCACATACAAGTTTACTTTTTTTCCCCCTTTATACAAGATTGTAAACATTCAAGCCTCTGTGAACACAGACTTGTATCACCATTTCTTGTCTAGGAGTTACTGTTCAAATACTAAGAGTAGATGCTGAAACACAAGTGTCATATTACTATCTGTATATAACTGATCCAGAACAGTAACAAGGAGAAGAATAAGCAACAAAAAATAGGTAGAAAAGAAAATGGTAAATTCTTTGGGGCTTCAGAAGGCAAGTAAGTACAATTCGTACATGCTTCAGGGTTGACATGACTCTGAACACACTATCCCAAATATGCTGCTTTGGCATATTGAATATTTTAAACTGAAGGAATTTAAGAAACAGCAGGTGCAGGAAGGAGTCTCTGGCCTTCCTCAGAATCAGGTCATGAGACCCTCACGTGAGAGGTGCCCTCCCTATACCCAGAGGAAAGAGCAGCCTTATCTCTGAAGATGGAGAGATGCCAAGAAAAGACTTTGCCAAGACTTCCCCAGTGGACCACCCTTTCCACCACACCCTTTTGTCCTATCAAATTTTTCTACATCTTTTCACTTTTCATCAAGCTTAGTATAAACACTCATGTTTAATAGTTTCTTCAGGTCTTCATTTTCTTATGAAGCCTCCTGTATCGTGTAAAACTTATAGTAAATAAATATTGGTATCCTTTTCTCTTGTTCCTATGTCTTTTGTCTGTCTGATTTACAGGACTCCAGCCAATGAACCTAAGATGGGTAGAAAGAAAAGATTATTTTTTTCTTCCCCTACAAGGACTAGCAATCAAGTTCATCAAATATAAGTTCATATTTATATTTGTTTTCTTAGAAAAACCGGTTTGGATCCAAACTACTAAAAAAAAATTCCCTCAGCAGAAGTTAAAATTGATAGTTTAAAAGATAACTAAATCCGGAAAACATATATTGAGTGACCATTATAGGCTAAACAATGTGTGAGCCGCAGAGGGAAACAAAGAAATGAGACACTGCCTTTGCCCAGTAAGTGGTTATAACTGAGTAGGAAACACAAGACAATATTATATATAATTACACATTTCAATAATTATAATTCACTGTAGAATGTGATAAATGCTAGAATATAGGTGAAAAAATGTCCAAAACAACAATAGGGGAAATTAATTCCAATACTTAGAGATATTCATTTTTTAAATTTTATTTTAAATGTGTATGTGTTTATCTCTTGCTAGATATTTCAACTTAATGGACCTCAATCAACTGCAAATAATTGCTATGCGTTTTATTTTATGTTATCACCCTCTATTCATTTGTCACTACTTCAATTTGTTCAAGCAATGCTTTGAAAAGTATAAACTCCAGAATACTGAAGCTTTAAAAATTATTTTTTAATTTAGTAATTTTCCATAATCTAAAGTGCTAATGGGACTCAATTCAATTCATCTTTTATCTGAGATTGAAATGAATCAGAAAATATGAATCCCGTAAAATATAATTCATGCATCTATCAAAATAAAAATGTTATAGTACTAGCTTCTATCTGATTGAATTTTATTTAGATGATCAAAATTATAAATATGCAACCAGAGCAGAAAGGATGAGGAAATTCCTATACTAATAATTTTTTCATATGTTTATTGGCTGTTTATCTATTGTCTTTTGAAAAAACGTCTGTTTATGGCATTTGCCCATTTTTTAATGGGATTATTTGTTTCTTGCCCATTTATTTGAGTTTCTGTAGATTCTGGATATTAGTCCTTTGTCACATGTATAATATGAAATACTTTTTCCCCATTCTCTAAGTTGTCTACTCCATTGATTATTTATTTATTTTTGTTGTGCAGAAGATTTTTAGTTGAATTAAGTCCCATTTATTTATTTTTGTCTTCATTGCATTTGCTTTTGGGGTCTTAGTCATGAATTCTTTGCCAAGGCCA
This sequence comes from Eulemur rufifrons, assembly GCF_041146395.1. Taxonomy (NCBI): domain Eukaryota; kingdom Metazoa; phylum Chordata; class Mammalia; order Primates; family Lemuridae; genus Eulemur; species Eulemur rufifrons. The sequence continues at coordinate 62,565,016 of NC_090998.1, read as the reverse complement.
ATACCCAGAAGAATTTTTCCTAGGTTTTTCTTCTAGAATCGTTATTGGTCTTCCATTTAAGTCTGGGATCCATCAATATATTTTTTAAATTTCCTCTTAATTTCTTCTTTGATCCAAGAGTCACTAAGAAGCACATTGTTTAATTTCCACATATTGGTTAATTTTCCATAATTTCTCTTATTGAATTTTAGGTTCATACCATTGCACCACCACATCTTACTTGGATGATTGTAATGGATTCATATCTGGTCATTCTACATTGACTCTTGCTCTCATACAAGTCATTCTCCATACTACAGCAAGTGTGATTCCTGTGTGTGTGTGTGTGGTTATTTTGGGACCCTGGGTGTTAACAATTGGCTTACTCATATTTCTCAGCTCATGGCACACTCTCATCATTCGTCCATGCAATGGTCCTCTCATATTTTACACCTTATTATTTTTCCCTGCACTCTCCATCACTGTTATTTTCTCCTTTCACTCTGCTTATTCATATAAGTAGATATACTTGTAAAAAATATGATTTTATTTCACCATAATGGGTTTTAAAATGGCATAAATGTTACTATGCAAAAGATTATGCTCAGCATCTTATTTTTTTCCTGAACAGTGAATCTTAAGATTTATCTATAATGCCATGTGAACACCTAACTGAGTACTTTTACCTGCTCCCTAGTACTTTACTGAATGCATTCACTGCATTTTTACTTATCATGCCATGAACATGAATTTTTTAACATGTATTTATTGTGCACCAACTAAGTGTCAGGCAATTTTCTAACCCATGGAGATAATAAGAGCAAATAAAATGGGCAAAAATTCATGCCTCTTAGGATCTTATATTCTATTGGTAGAAACAGATAATAAGATAAATAAATAAAATATAAGTTATGTTGGATGGTAATAATTACAGAAGAAAAATAAAGCAGAAAAAATGTGAGAAGTGTGTATGGATTGAGGATGGTCAGGGAGTCTTGTGTTCCTAGAAGATGACATTTAAGTTAAGACCAACAGGAAGTGAGGGTCTGAGCCACATGGATATGCAGAGGAAGAACATTCCATATACAGAGAGGATAAATTCAAGCCCTAAAAGAAGAGTGCGCGCATGTGTTCAGGAAACAGCAAGAAGGCCAATATGATCACAGTAGAGTGATCCAGGGAAAGAACAATATGGGTGAGATTAACAAAGTAATATAAAATATATCTAGAGCTTTATAGATCACTTGAAGGAATATAGATTTTATGCTGAATTAGATGAGAAACCATTGCAGTGTTTGAGCAAAGGAATAAACAGCTTGGATATATATTTCATCAGGATCTTTCTGATTACTATGTTGAAAGCAGTTTGAAAGGGGCCGTTTGAAAGGTAGAAGCAGGGAGACTAGTTAACAGGGTCTTGCAATAATTTTTTGCGAGAAAATGGTAACTAAAACCAACATGGGAGTAGGAGAGGTGGCAAGAAGTTATCTGATTTTTGGTACATTTACAATATGGAGACAGCATAACTTTCTGATAAATCATAATAGTATGAAATGAAGATAATTCTAAAAGAATCAGTTTTTTGTCCTGAGCAAATGAAATAACGAATTGTCATTTATTGGAGGGGGAAGCGTGCAAAAGGAGTAGATTTGGAGAAGAAGATAAATAATTCAGTTTTGTCCAGGTGCAGCTTGAAGATGTCTTTTAAACATCTAAGTAGGGTGGTTGGTCAGACCATTGGACTTTTGAGATTAGAGTTCAGAAGGAGAAATCTATGCCAGAGATATAAATTTTGGAATCTTCAACATTTGAAAATATTTAAAGCCATGAGATTGACTGAGTTCACTAAGACAATAAGTGTATCGAGATTTAAAAAGACACCAAGAACAGATGCCCGAGTCACACTAGCATTTGTAGATCAAACAGATGAGGAAAAACTAGCAAAAGAACTGAGGAGGGTCCAGACAGGCGGTTCTCTATCTAGGCTGAGAAATATTTTTAAAGCATGCCTGTTTTAGTTTATGTAAATACCTCAGGTTAAAACAAGGACCTGGGATGTTGATGAGTTGGCAGTACCAAGAGAGATTGTACATTAAGAACTAATTAGCTTGAACAGCTTTCACTTCTTAATTTCCTCAACAAGCTAAAGGACATCTGTGAGTAAGCAAGATTGGACGGGGGTGGAAGGCACATGCTAATGTCCAGGGATTAACAGTCTCTCTTACTAGCTCAGCTCCTGCTCACTACCATTCCGCGTGTCTCATGGTATTACTTGCAGATGTCTTTGCCAAGGGCAGGAGTTAGTTTCCCAGTGGTCTGCAAGTAGCAATTTGCAGCAGTTCTCAAGGATGCAGGCACTCAATGGGCCTCACAGTCTGGCCAGCAGAGCCTATATGATAATCGGGGAAACTGAGTACTCTAGAATTGTCCATTTGGTTGGTTTTCAATCACATCAACCTTATCCTGATTGCTTAGACCCAAATTTACGTAACCCCTTATTACATTGTTGATCATATAATTTTTATGAGTTATTTCATTCCTTATGAATATATTCCAGGACTTCTTTTACTGTTCAAAACATATTTTCGTCTTTGAGGTACAGCAACTGTTTATCCTCTTTGACTGAGGTGCCCTATGCTTATCCAAAAATAGAGCAAGAAGGTTTACAACTTTAACAGCTATTGAGAAAATGTGTTTTCAAGTGAAGGAACAGTCTGGTGGGAAAACTTGTATACCATTTTTAAGCACAGCAAGCAGGTTTTTATTCATTCTTATTAAAATGCAGAAGGAGGCATTCTTTCCAAAAATTTATTTCAACTATGACACATGCCTGACCATATCATCATTCTTCTGCTTCAAATTCTTCAAGGCCTTTCTGTTCTTAAAATAAAGACCAAAATATCTACAGTGACCACCTGGATCCTGCAAAATCTGGCTTCAATCCACCTGTTCAGCTTCATCTCAGAAAAATCCTCCTTCATCCACAGTGGTCTTTTTTATTGGACCTGTGTTCAGTGCAGGAACTTTGTCTGCAATTCTCTCTACTAGGAACTCTTTTCTCTACCCCAACTCTCCATCTACCTTTCATTCACCAACTTAACTCCCTTAAATATCAGATCACTTATTTCTTCCTCAGGATATCCTTTCCTGAACCTCCAGACTATACCAAAACCCCTATCATGTGCTCATGAAGCACTTTGTAACCATTGTATCATTTGTAATTTTACTTCTATCTGTATTAATATTATTTGAGTAAGATCTTTCTAATTACGGAGTAAGTTCCATTGCATCCCAGTAATTAGTGCAATGTCTTATTACATAGTAGACTTTCATTAATATTTGTTGAGTGAATCAATAAATAGAAAGTACTTGTCTTTGGTTAGTAGTGGAACAGGGATGATTTCTTAAAGTTCTTATTGTTTCGCTTAAAAAGATTCAAGCAAGGAACAGCAAGTTATATTGAGAAGTTCTGCATATAATGCTTAAATTTACCATGAAACTGGATTTTTTTTTTGCCTTAATGATGCAGAAGCTAGAATAATGGATATTATAATTCATGCTCGGTGATATTTTAGACAACAAATGTGATATGCTGCTAGTCAGAGTAACTAAAACCTATACATCACAATTGGAAGAGCACAGCTTACTAAGCAATAAATGTAATTGGAATTTGAGTCATTAAGCAACCATAGTTCTTATAATGAATTTTGGGATTTTTATAGAACATAGCCACAATGCCTGTGGGTATGGGTTATAAATTGTTTGAATTGAATATGCTCACATTTAATCAAAGAAAGAATTTTGACAACTCTGCTGACACTTCAATGCTTCCACTAGAAATTTTAAAATTGCAGTATGTATTTTGGGTTGACTATCATTGATATTTCCTGATTATTAGTTAGGTAGGTTTTCAGAATTTTGGGCTGCCATTCATCTCAGCCTGGCCCAAGATTTATTACGTATCTGTGTAGAAAGCAGCTGCTCAGTGTTATCTTCACCGTCTAGGAGAAAGATATTTTTGCCTCTGTGCATGTGGATCACCCATACCAACAATCCATTATTTTCACTCTATGCCCCACAAAACACCCCACTTTCTTCTTTATTTTCTTAATTACTCCTTTGATCATTTTACAGGTTGTTTGCTAAGAGATTTGGAGTTCGATTTTAAGCCTATATGAGTAGAAGGAAGGGATCTTGTTGAGTGTGGAGTAGGAAAGGGCAGGAAGTGCAAAGCGGAGGAGAAGGAGCTGCAGAAGCCTGAACATCTTGCCCAATCTGAGCAATATGCCTCCAAAAGAAAGTTCTGAGTAAGCAGGAAGCCTGAGAGTTGACCAGAATCCGTTAATAAAGTTATAAAGAGTTTTGATTAAGCTAAACCCTGGAACAGCTGTACTTATTTTTGCCATCACTCACACCCTTTCATATAATATTGTTTTATTTTCTTTGTAGCACTAATCATTACCTAAAATGTCTTTATGTATGTACACATGCATGTATGTATGTATTTACTAGTTTATAGTCTCTCTAGCTCTACTCTGTACACTCTGAGAGTTGAGACCGTGTTGGTTTTGTTCTAAACTGTAGGAAGTCCCACTATTTAGAAAAATATATGGCACTGATTAAGACCCTCAAGAAGTCTTTACCAGGTGAACTTAAAAATGTTTAAAATCCCAACACATACTTTTATTTTCTCTGAAAAGTCCTTCCTTGTTTCTTTAGGCGAAGTAAGTCACTCCTTTTATACTTTATTCTGAATTATATTTTATTTATCCAACCATCAAGTCATTCATTAATTTGTTCATTCATTCACTCGCTCACTCATTCATTCATGCAACAAGCATTCATTGAGTATGTACATTAAGCCAAGCACTGTGCAAGACATTGAGGCTATAAGTTGAATAAAACTCTGACTTCATGCTACAGTCTGGACAAGGAGACACAAGTCCAGGGCTATGATAGAGACGTGCACAGGCTTTTATGAGGATGCATAGGAAGAGCTCTTAATCCAACTTTTCAGGGTGTGTAAAGGCTTCTTGGAGGAGAAATTCTTTAAGCTGAGATCTGAAGAATGAGTAGAAGGGAATCACATTTTAGAAAGAAGTAACAGCATTCCCTAGGCCAAGCAGCTAAAATAGAGCATGGTAGATGCTCGGACTTACATTATTTTACTGGCAAATCCCAACAATAACCCGCACATCGTATGTACTTAATATGTTTATTTATGTTGTTGTATGGTTTCTCCACTAATAAACAGGATAACTATCCATGACAAATCATTCCGTAATTTCCCTACTTTGATTTAAAAGCATTATAATTTCTCTCTCCTCTTACATCAATACATGGCCAAAGTAGCATTCATTCCTACACACATTGCATTTTAAGTATCTTAAAGGATAGAATCTATGTTTTCTTTCTATGCAGTTCCATTACTGCACAACACTTCACATTTTAGTGTTGCAGTAATTCTTGTTGTGGGTCGTAAAAGGACCTCGGTACCAACCATTTCTTCACCCGTACCCAAACCACTCCATGTCTAAAAGGAAATCATCATCTACTTCTATCTTAGGAGAAAGAAAGCAAGTGCTGAAATCAATCAAAAAGCTTTCACTCCTCTCTGGATAAAACAATGAACTCCATTATTCTTTCAGTATTCTGGGTCTTGCAGTATATTCCATGCTAGTTAGTACAGAATAACTTTGGAGAATTTCTTGGCAATCGTAATTCACGGCTGATTTCTCTCTGTTTTTTATGATTTCCAGCCAACTCCCATCTGTTCTGTAGTTTCAATATGAGCTTGTCACAAAGGAGATTCACTGCCCACCTAGGGTTCAAAGGGGTAACACAAAAGCTGCAGAGATGTTTCACATCTCAATCTGTGAGACAAATGCAAATGCTTGTACCCAGGATACCTATGAAGCCTGTTAGACTCAGAAAATGGGCCAGTTATTGAGACAATGAAAAGACATACAAAATAGATAGCTCATTAATTACTTCACACTAAAACAAAACTAAAAAATCAGTATGGAGGGACGGCTGAGACAAGGTCGGAGGCAAACCTGCATAATATTTAGCATTCTGCCTTGATGCCCATCTCAGCCCCACAGCCCTTCACAACACTCTAGTCTATCCCTTTTCTCTCTTCTCCTTATCACTCCTCCCTTTCCCCACAACACACATACAAAATTATGAAGTTTTAAAAGTATGACCATTTTACATAAAAATTGACATTCTTAGTTAATCTTGGGAAAAAAATTGGCCCAATTTTTTTCCTGGGATAATTAGCTAAAACTGACAGTGCACACTCCCTGGATTCCCTTGTGTGCCCCCATCCTCACGAATCTCTTTTAATCACACACAGCCTCTTTTACTTATTTATACTACCTGTCTGATTTTCACAGGTGTTTGAGATTAATTTCTCTGATTTCCTCTTTTAATGAATGTATCACTGAGTGTTTGTTCTCCTAATAATCCATACACAAGGCTTTCCCCTTAATCAACTGTTAGCTCTATAAGACTATTATGCTTCACTTTTGAAATTCCAAAGGGCCTATAATGGATGATCAATACACACTTGATGAAAGGATGATGCAATAGATGAGACAGTGTCACGGAGCAGAAAAAAGATTGGTCCAAGAGTCAGGATATCTGGCTTTTCTGTTAACATGCTATGTGATCTTTGGCAGGATATATCTCCATTTGGACGTCTCAGTTTCTGTGTTTCTAAAAATAAGGAAATTAGTCTGATCATAATATTCTTTTTACTCTAGAATTTTATGACTCCAGAGTTCTTTGAACTGGACTTTTCTCAATTTCTATAAATCTGTCAGCCAGGTCATGAAGTCCCCGCCCTCTTCCCCATTGGATATGCGTGGGGAATTAGTCTAATAATACTTTTGTGAAGGCAGGCAAGAAAGTGTGTCAAGGAAAACAATACTTGACATATCATGAATGAGATTTTAAACCAAATATTTTTAGACTGTGTTCTTTCTTTGATGTGTCGTTATCTAAATCCTCCTTGCAGGGTTCCCATTTCAGATGAGATGTAGAGTTAATAATATGGTAAGAGTAGAGCAACTGTGTCTTCCTTCATTATGCTACCATACAAAAGGGGAGAATAAAAGCACCCAGAAACTCGTGATGAAGAATTTGCAGAGTCAAATGTTCCTTTATATTCTGCAGAGCAGTGAGAATTATATTGCTTCTTCAAAGATAATAATAGTTGTAACAAATTCTTCTTTACTTGCAACAGGGCTGTCAGAATTTGAACAGTACCTTTTTGCAATATTGGCAACTAGGGAATACATGTTCCCTAGTGTCTTTGAGAGACTCAGAATCATTTCATATGATACATTCTCTTTCCCCTAATTTGGGTGAAAGTCTCAAGTAAAGGAAACAATTTCTTTTTTAAAATGTATCACTATAGAAATATTAATCATTGTAGAAAAATTAAAATATAAATGCAAAAGGAATTATTAGGATTAAAATAATCTAAAATGCTGTCATGTAGACAGATACTTTTAGCAATTCCAAATACATGCACAATACACATATACATTAAACTTTGAAGAGAACATTCATCATTTTGTTCTCTAGTCTCTTCCTCCTTCCTATCAGCACTCTAAAATCCTTATGGAGTATCATCCCTACCCTTAAGTATGTAACTTTGGTGAGATGGTAACTCTAGGCGTCAGGGAGAAATACTATTTCCCAACTCTCATACAGTATTTCTATGCAGTGCCATGTTCCTCAGCCTTGGCACTACTGACATACTGAGTCTTATGATTCTTTGTTGTGCTAGCTGTCCTGTGCATTGTAGAATGTTTAGCAGCCCACTGAATGCCAGTAACACCCCTTCAATTTTAACATCCCAAAATTTCTCTAGACATCGCCAAATGTCTTCTGGAGTGGGGGTGGTGATAAAATCGCTTCTGGTTGAGAACAGTCATATAGTGCGAATGGCCTAGAATAAAATTCCAGGCCTCTTATAAAGGAAGAGTGGCTTAGCTCTTTCTTCATAAGAAGGAGACAGGAACTGAGCATGCATGACCCAGCACCTACTGCATCCTTTTGGGATCTGCTTTCCTCCCGAGAATAGATTATGGTCTGTTCTTACGCTTCTGGTAATACAGCAACTGGGGCTTGAAGTTTTGGTGGGGGGTTATTTAACCGAGTGTTCCTATTTAAAATCTAGATCATAGTCAAAATCATACTCCATGGCATACATTTAAGGTTGTGTAGTTAACTTTACAGTGATATGATTTAAGTGAGTGGCTTTAGGACTTGGGATTTTGTTGAGTGCAAAGCTACATTGGATTTTAACCTTGGCATGTTACCACAGCTTAGGGTGGCTTTATCCTCAGGCAATTGATTCTATCTCAGCAAAAATGGCCCATAATGGCCTTGGCAGATGTCAGCCACTTGGGCTGTAGAATGGAAGCTGCTATAGCTTGACTGTAAACTGCATTCTGGCTTGGCATTGCATATGAGAGCAAAAAAACGATTTGTTTCTCTTGAGCATTGGTAGGGAGAAAAACATTTGCTGCTTATGCTATGTTTTTCAGCCTTGCTTTCAGATTGGGACTTTGAACTACACAGACTATTGAGTTCCAAGTGGACTCCATGAGTGAATTTCAAACTTTAAATTATGAGGGCCAGGCCTGAGCAGATAGTGCTAAATCAGCTGCCTGAAATTCCATCCTTCTTTTTGTTGTCTTGAACTGCATTCTTGGCGAAGTAAGAGCTAACAGCTTTGATTCATGTGCTTTGTCCACATGTTCCTACACACACCCCTCCACTACTATTATCACATGGTCTCAGAATGGCTGTGGCTTTGTTTACTACACAACTTCTGACTTAAATTTTAGAGGCCCAAATAGTGATCTTATGTTAAGATGGTTGATCTTGATAATTATGAAAAAAAATTATGTGGTTCCTTACTATAAGGAGGATATACCTTCTTCTTGGTTGAAAGTAGAGAAAACAACTCAGTGAAACTTTTGCAAAACTAAAGGTCATGAAAGTAATTAAAGAAGTTTGTTCCTGGAACAATATATTTCTTGGAATCACAATCTCAAGAAATCAAGACATTGTATGAAATAATAGGTTTCAGTCATACCTTCAAAAAGGAGTAAGGAAAAAATAAAAATAAAAAAAGGAAGGCAACTAATTAAACCCAAGGAAGAGAAAAAAGTTAACTTTAAAATCACAGAAGGTAGTCTAGACATATATAAAGGAAAAAATGACATTAGATCTTCAAGGCAACAATAAATGGATATAAAAAAAAGAAGCAAAGGAAATGCTTCTAGGTCCCCTTTCTTTTAAAGAGATTATATGAAATAGAAGAATTATTTCAGTTTTCACAAAAGGTAACTAAAGTCTAATAACTTCTAATAACGGAAGAGAAACAAGATCTTAAAGAGCAGGTCACAATGACCACTCCACAAAGAGTAGAATTCAGGAAATGACTGTCTTTGAACCACACAGTTAGTAGTTCGAGTAAAGCTGCAGGAGTCAAAGTGAACACACCTGGGAAAACCCCTTGAAAAGTAGGACAGCTATATCAAACTGTTGTAATATAGAAAACTTGTACCTACTTGGGAAAGAAAAACCGGGAAGATCACGATAGAAACTCAAGAATTATTAATAACTTGGTGAACTTTCAAGATGAAAGTTATGGTTGACAGTCTTACAGAGGTCTCCTATGCCTTTAAGGCATATGCTCCAGGAAGTTCTGACATTCTGAGTGCGTGGAAAGCCACAGACAAAATGAGACATACTAAAGGAAGCCAGGTGGAATAATGATAGAGTCCTGCAGGACCTGACTGTTTGTCCAATGGAAGAATATCTCCTGTGTGGGATTATCCAATTTGGAAAAATAAAGGTGGACACATTTGTTTGAATAGTCCCACAAATCTCATATTTCTGTCTATGGTAGAGTCAAGACGAAATCTAGAGGAATATGTAATAAAACTAAAGTCTGAGCCGGAAAAGAAAGGAAAGAGCAAGATACTCAAATCCAGAAAATATTGCTAGTTCTACCCTTATAAACTGGGACAGGAGGCATTTAAGAATCAGGTAAAATGTTACAGCTGAACTGAGTTTTCTCAAAGGACTAGAGGAATATCAAAAGGAAACAAAGGAAAAATATAACAAATAGGAAGCAAGAAAGATTTGGAACGTTCAAAACATTTAGGAAGACAGTGTCTTGGGGAGCACACATCAGAGAAGTATTGATCTTCACTGGGTCCTGGAACACAAGCTTCAAAATTTTAACAGCAGTTTCAATTCATGAATCTGCTAAAGGCAATTCTGCAGCTGAACAAATGTGGAGACTCTTTGAAATCTTTCTTTAGCATGCTGGTTTCACAAGCCTAAAAAACATAATATACAAATCCAATAACAGTCCCCATTATGCTTGAGCCCAGGAGAAAATGGAGGCTTTGTCAATTAGTGCAGAACCAAAGCATCAAGCAGATTCCAGGGGGAGATGAAAATAAAGGAGTTTTGAATATGCTGAATAAGAGATAATCAAACCTGGCCACTGAGGATCCCATATTGCAAATTTTAAACTTTGCAAGGAAATAGCAACATTATAATGTGTCTAGGTAAGCAGTTGTCAGGCAGTTAAGGAAGGAAGATTATTCCCTGAGAGAGGGAATAGTGTTTTCAAGACTAAGAGACATTGAACAAATGTCACGATTGGAGGATTGCAATTAGAGAAGGAATGAGGTAATGGTCAGAGATGAAGCCAGGGGCCAGATTTTACGTATAAGAGCCTGATCTATAATAGGTACTAAGTATATGTTAGAAAAGGGTATAAAATCAAACAAGGGAAAAAAACAGATTTAATGATGGAAATATTTAAAGCATCTTGGGAAAAATAGCATCTAGTAATATTGTGGAAAGATGACAAAATTGGGCTGGGGTCGGAAGGGATGCTACTGAGAGAGGCAAATAAATAGCTATATACTGAATCAATCATCTATTGCTGCATAGTGTTGTGCCCCCACATTTAGTAGATTAAAACAACAATTTATTAGGTTTCACAATTCCGTGGTTTGGCTGGAAAATTCTTTTTTTTTTTTTTTTGAGGCAGAGTCTCACTCTGTTGCCCGGGCTACAGTGCCGTGGCGTCAGCCTAGCTCACAGCAACCTCAAACTCCTGGGCTCAAGCAATCCTCCTGCCTCAGCCTCCTGAGTAGCTGGGACTACATACAGGCATGTGCCACCATGCCCGGCTCATTTTTCTATATATACTTTTAGCTGTCCATATGATTTCGTTCTATTTTTAGTAGAGACAGTGTCTCACTCTTGCTCAGGCTGGTCTCGAACTCCTGAGCTCAAACAATCCGCCCGCCTCGGCTTCCCAGAGTGCTATGATTACAGGTGTGAGCCACCGTACCCGGCCTGGAAAACTCTTATGCTGGTCTCACTTGACCTTCTTCATGGGACCACTTCCAGCTTGCTGTCAGTTGAGGCTTGTGGCTTGGTGGGGCAGCTGGGATGGCTGGCTTTCTGTCTGTGTAGTCTTTTACCCTCAAAAAGACATGGTGAATCTTCTTTACAGCATGCTGGTCTCAGGGTTCCAAGTAGGAAAAGGTGACAGCTGCAAGGCTTCTTCGGTCCTAGGTTCCCGAACATGTGCATTATCACCTATACGACATTATTTGTCAAAGCAAGCCATGATAAACTCCTAGTTTATTGCTCTCTCCAAGGTAACAGGAAGAGCAAGAACTGACCTCAAATATCCAAATGAAAATCCACTGACCAGCCTATAATATCAGCTCTGCCCCCAGATTACTACCAGTTTTTCAGTTCTGTCAATGATACTGACAGAGGCCATGTAGTGTATGACTTATTCTTCCTTTCCTGCACGACTTTTCATTTACCGTAGAATTCTTTTCTTTTGTTTTCTTTACTCATTGTGTGAATTTTTCTTCATTTATCAGTAATTTATCCCCTAACTATCCCATGTTTTGTTAATCTCTTCTCTCTACATTTACAATCAGAAGGTATTCTTCAGGTTTAGCTTCCTGAAGATATTCTTTGTGGAGAATTCCATCTTGCTCCAGTCTGATTAGCCAGCTAAACAGCCATCCCCTCCATATCTCCCTGTAGCCCTTTCCTGTGTTTTACTTCCTGTTTCATGGATCTTATATCTTGTTCTTTGTAAACCCCTCTTACTAATGAAACACATCCTCCAATAACTTTCTGAAAGAATGCTCAGAAGGTAATTTTTTGAAACCATGAGTATCTATTAAAACCGTCCTTATTCTACTTTCACAGTTAATTGAAAAAAGTCCACATGGAAAATAATTTTCACTCAGAATTCTGAAAGCATTAATGGGCCATCTTCTGCCTTTTGATTTTGTTCTTGAGATGTTTGTTGTCTTCCCGATCTTTATGATGTGTATAAAATCTGTATTCTCCTCTCTGAGACATTTTAGAATCTTCTCTTTGTCCTTAATCTTCTGAAATTACATACTGATGTTATTTGGTTTGGGTTGATATTCAGAGGCATTCGATAGACTTGATTCAATCTGAAAATTTCTGTTTATTTTTATTACTGGGAATTTTTTTGATTTTTAAAAATTATTCCTTTTCACTCTTTTTTTGTTGTTGTAGTTGTTGCTGTTCTTTCTTAGATGCCTATTATTTGTATATTAAACTGCCTGGCCTGTTCCAGTAAAAAACCTAATATTTTCTCTGCTGTTTGCTCTCTCTTTTCAATTTTAACTTTATTGTTCAATCCTTCTTTTGACTATTTCATTGTTATCATATTTTTAATTTCCATAAGCTTTTTTTAATTTCCAAATATCTCTTTTTCATAGGATTCTTCCTTATGTCATGATACAGTGGTTTCTAAGCATCATGAGAGTTGAGATTTTTGTCTGTTCTACTTAGTGCTGAGCCACTGCCTGGTACATAGCAGGTCCTCAAATAGTTGTTGATTGGATCTCTCAGGATATTTTGATACACTTTTGGAGGTTTTCTTCTCTCTCCACAGTCTCTGTTTCCTCCAAAATTTTATTTCCTATTTATTTTGGCTTCTTTCATTGTACATCTGTTGATTCTTGGTTGTCTGTTCATGTTTAAGAACTTGGCTCTACAATGCTGGTTGAAAGCTCTGTGGACACAGGCACAACTTGTTGACTGCGCCTTTCTTATTGAGGATTAGTAAAACAGAATTTAAAATATTTTGTCCCGGTTTTTAGCACACTTTTAGTTAGATTTAACTACAGAGTGTTGTAAATCATGTAGGACATATTTAAATGTCTAATTTTTTGAACATTTTCTCTCATTTTTTTCATCTTCCTGAATCCTTCCTAATCTTTACTAGAGTGGTCTACATAAAATAAGGCTACATCAGATGCTTTATGTCTTAATTTTACATCCTAAATATATTCATATAAATGTTCAAAGAGCCACATACAAAGATATTCGTTGCAGTGTTGGATATAAAAACGTATATGTTCATCACTGTGGGAGGTGTAAAATAAATGATAGTATAGTCATATGATGGAATACTATACTGATTTTTAACAGCACGAGGAGACCTTTATTTGCTTATATAGAAAGATATCTGACTTTTGTTTAAAAAAAGTGGAAAACATAAAGAAAATGTGTGGTGTCCCACTTCCATAAAAAATAAATAGGCACAGAATTAATTTCTTCCTCTCCTACAAATAACGCCTGGTTGCTGGGGAGGGAAACACAGCCTCGACCTCCTCTGGCAACTTATTGTAGGGATTAACAAAAATTCATGACAGTAAAACTATCCTTATGTCTTTCTTATTGAACTTCAAAACAAATTTTAAATTACTTATACATTACTTACTGCATTTCAGGTACTCTTTTACATACACACACATTTCAGGTACTTTACATATGTAACTTTAATTGTCAGAACTCAGTATAAAGTAAATACTATTATTATCCCTATTTTTTTTTTTTTTTTTTTTTTTTTTTTTTTGAGACAGAGTCTCACTCTGTTGCCCAGGCTAGAGTGAGTGCCGTGGCGTCAGCCTAGCTCACAGCAACCTCAAACTCCTGAGCTCAAGCGATCCTCCTGTCTCAGCCTCCCGAGTAGCTGGGACTACAGGCATGCGCCACCATGCCCGGCTAATTTTTTCTATATATATTTTTAGCTGTCCATATGATTTCTTTCTATTTTTTTTTTAGTAGAGGTGGGGTCTCGCTCTTGCTCAGGCTGGTCTCGAACTCCTGAGCTCAAACGATCCGCCCACCTCGGCCTCCCAGAGTGCTAGGATTACAGGCGTGAGCCACCGCGCCCGGCCTATCCCTATTTTTTAATAAGGATACTGAAACACAAAGAAATTAGGTAGTTTGCTCAAGTTTACTAGCTAAGATCTACAAAGTCTGTCTCCAGAACCTGTGCTTTAACCACTATATCCTATTTATTTAATCATTATAGGTTGAGTTGTCTGTTAATTTCAGGCACAAGTATTTCTAGCTGATATATGTTTGGAAGGACCAACTTTTATGACAAAAATTACAGTTGGTCATTCCAAAGAAAATAAGTTTTAAACTTTTCAATCAAACTGCTATTTAATATACACTATTATATCCTCTTTTGTTGGATCATAGCTCTATTGCTATTTCATTTTCGTAATTGCTTCCTTACAAAGCTTTAAATTCAAGACATGGGTCTCTCTCAGCTGATGCTGACAGCAGCTAAGAAATATTTGTACCTATACACTTTTCCTGGATATCTTCTTCTTTGGTAGCTAGAGGTAGAGTCAGCAAACTGGCAGAATCATCATAGCATGGGCTCAGCTTTGATTCAAGAAATCTATCCTTCCCATATCCTCTCCTCGCCCTCTGAATTATGCCAAATAGTTCCTTCACTTATAGCTTTAAAAGCACAATTTAATTAACTCTTATTTATGGAATATGACCGGCATACCAAAGTTATTTTATTCTTATACCAGTAAAGAAAATGAAGCAAACTAGAATAATATAACCCTAAACACTTTGGCTCCGATTCTAGTTCTCATATTTTTTAAAACTGTTTTTTGGGGGGCAGGGATGGATTTTATTTTTAAATGTCTTAGGAGCCCCTGAAAACTTACCTATCTGTGGCACACTTTACCCTAACTGGCTGGTTTTGTATGTAGCATTGTCTCCTGAGTTACTTATAGAGGTAATTATACTTTTTAAATCTTCTAGTATATGGATTTTTGTAAGTAATTTTTTATTTAAAATCTAAATTGATTGCAATGTGGTCTGTTTGTTACTACTTCTTTCAAACTTGTTGAAACTCCTTAATTTATCCCAGCCTTGGTTTCATAATCTGTAAAATAATGCAGATAAAGGAATAATCAGGGTGACTATCCAAAGGTAAATGCTCAACAAGACAGTGCAAGTAAGATCCTTCTGGCTTTAGGCACATAGATACATGTCAGGAGTTGAGAGTTGAGGGGCAGTTTTTCACCCATTACTTAAAGTGATTGAACATGAGCTCATTTAGTCAGACATCTTCTTCCAGGTGAATGGCTTTTAAGATTTCTCTACCGACTTCTTAAGGGAGCAAGACAACTCTTTACCATTTTTCTTAGAATACAAAATCAGAATACAGGTGAAAGAAATAAGAATCTTCTTCAGCAGCACCTAAGACTTTTCAACACATTGATGGATCCTGAGCTTTAGATCTATCTCATGCACACTCTACTGAATTAATCTGGGCAGTTTGAGAAGAAGATAACATCTAAAAACTAATGGAAAAACTACTTTTAAAATCATTCTCTACTCTTCAAAGCAATTGTGGAATACATTTAATATTCTAAATGAAGTATTATTCAACAAAATTTATGTCAAGGATTTATACTTTCATGTTATTTTGATTTCCCCCCAAACATTTTTTTTCCTCCAGAAAACACCACACAGTGAATGAACTTACTTCAAACTTAGCCAAAATTTTAAAATGTTTAAGGAGGGCCCTAGGTAACTAATCCCTGAAATTCGTTTCACTTATTATTTCTTCCTGATTCATCGGCATAGGATTGTTTCTCACTGCAAAAACATGAGGTCTTCAAGGGCAGCCCTATTTTGTCTGATTCTTTTATTCTTTCGTATCATTCCTAGTACGTCCTCTGTGCACTGATGACTCAATAAAGGCATGACAAGTGGTTATATTTTAGGTCCCCATATTCCAAACGGAGGCATGAGACAATGAATTCTGAATATACGTGGAGTAGCCTTCTAAAGAAGGAACATTTGGGAAATATATTTGTTAAAGGGCACTCAAGAGTACTTCTTTCAAAAAGGGCACAGGAAAAAAGCTGAAGCCAGTTGCAGATCAGAAATGGCATCCATTAATCTATTTGCCAAGCCACATAAAGTCAAGAGACCTTTGAAAGGAGTTGCCCTTACGAATGGAGTCATGGTTTAATGCATTTTGTTTGGAGCACCTTCCTTTTAGAAGCCAGCACCTGCAGCAAACTGACAGAGTCGTTGCTTCTGCGAGTAGACTGGATAATGATACTGATGACATTTACAATCCAACGTTTCAAGAATTAATTTACAATGGAAATGGTTCTTAGTGAAGTGAATACATCATTGCAGTGAAAGATTGACTCCCAGTTTATCAGCTATAAACTATGCAGCCCAGCTTAAGTTCCTTAGAAGGCAAGCACTATAGGCATTATTCACCATTATTTGAGATTCATAATTTACTGGGAAGATATTTGAAATATGAAAGCATATGCCACTATAATAAAAACAAGAGCAAAAACCTAGAAAAGGATTTGGAGGGAGAGAGAAACCATGGAGAAATGTATTCCAGGTGACGTCTATGTCTCTTTTCCTCTTCTGTCTGAATTTTCTACAGAAGCTATGAAACCTCATTCCTGACAATTCCCCATATTCTACTTTGGCAGATTCCCACCAAAAGATTTTATTCAATGAGTTTCTCTTCTTCATGACTAACTTATAACCAACCCATCATTTTCATTAGAAATAAGTTTTCTTTAGAAAAATTCACATAAGGTGTATATCATGTTCTTTTGTGGATTTTATCAAAACCCTGCAAGTCACTCATCGCTGGCCTTCAGCAAAGACTAATATTTTCCTAGAACTTCTCAATATTCTCCAAATGACTCTAAGTGTCTGTCTTTAAAGGTGGTTCTATCTACTGAAAAGAGTGCTAGGAATACACTGGCAATAAACCCACATTTAAATTTTGATTAGATTTTGAATATATAAATAAGACATATTATAATTGCAAAAATTAATGAAATTATGGAAAGGGGGTTAAAATAAGCTATCATACAACAGTAAACTAAAACTACTGATTCCATTGGAAGGCCAGTGAAAAGCAAAGGTATTGGTGTCACAATTATCAGTACCTATTCTTGGCCATGAAATAGAGTTGGGATAAGTTCTTTGATTGAAATTAATATTTTTCTGTGTTTTTAAATTAGCACGGTCTTTTTCAATGATTGCCCGAGTATAAACAACATATTTGGGGAAGATAAATTCTGTAGGGGTGGTCTGAGTGATTGCTAGGGCAGTATGGAGAGAGAAATACTCCAATAAGTTTTCACAAAGCCTTTTGTTAACAATTCTATATGAGCTTAGTGGGTTTTTAGTAAGTCTAGTAAGTATTCCAGTGTTCCCCCTTAAATACATCTCCTTTCTCCCCAACTCATCCTTCCTTATTCCAGTCAAATCTAATGAGATTTGATGTATCCATGTGCAAACAGCACATAAAACATTAAGGCTGGTTTAAAAAGTTGACTGAGTAGAAAGGAAATGACAGATTGGAAAATGTTGATAAAAGAAGAATTTATATACATTTCTGTGCAACTGTTTTGTTTCTATTCCTAAGGTATCCATTTAGAAAATTGGGAAAAAACTAAAAAGTAAAAAAGAGTGGAGGCAATTATGTCCATAGTTCCCTTATCCAAATATACACTGCCATTCTTTGTATGTTAATAGCTAGGAATAGAGAGTACAACATGAAAGAGTTTGTAACATTCTACAGAATGTCCTTACTTTTGACTAAACATTTCCTGGCAGCTAATACATCAGGTAATTGAAAAAAATACCACCCATAAAAATAGAAGTCTTTTGTATACCTTACTAGCAAGTGACTTGGCTCAGTGACTGAAGCTAGAATGAACATACCAGGGATACACAACTCTCTGTCAATGTTCCCAAGTACCACAGTAAATGTAACATATGAAACTTAACAGCTGAAATTTTAAGAATTAACTTCCTGAGAGGATTAGATTAACAATTAGAATCTTACATAATTTACTTATGTGATCTATAGGTCTTGACACAGCACTTTACTTTTGTTATATGTTTATTTAAAAATGATGGCTTTGCTTACCACACTTTAGTAAGAATTAAGAATGATCTTCCTCTTGTGCTGAAATAGCCATTTGAACCTAGACACATTGAAGAAAATTATAATTGTAATATGATTATAGATCATTTATGCCAATCACTGGCACATGATTTCAAAATATAACTTAGGTATTTTTCTCTAAGAATTATTAGAAAATAGTTTTTGCAGTACTTTTGTATTGTATGCTCCACATATTTGTTAATATTTCAGAATTAAGTTTTTATTGTGAAAACATTTTAAAATTATAGCCTCATCAGTTATTAATTCAAGGAATAAAGGCTGAAGTTCAGAAGGGAGATGAAATAGAGAAAATATAGTCTCTAGTGTTGAAATAAGATTTTATCAAAGCTTTTAAATTAACTAAAATAAGGGGAATAAAGATTTTGGATAATTTATTTAAATAATTTTAATAATAGAGCATTCTATAACTTCCTATATTAACATTAATATCTGATTGAAAATCCTAGAGTTTGTCAAACAATTTGAAACCATTCATTTTGGAATTTTGATTAAGTATTTATTGTTAGACAGAAAAAAAGGAAAAATTAGTATGCTTATGTTTTCTTTAGTTCCTCCTAAACCACTTCTGAGAGGCCATGGTATTTAATCTATCATTACTGCTCAAACGTCTTAAATTAAACCAGACTATTTCTTGGGCCAACAACTTGTCAGCTCCCCAGGTTAAGAATAATTTAGTATATTGGGAAATATTTCTCAGAACCCCTTATCCCAGTATTTTGTATGAATTCTGTTGACCATTAATAGATAAAAATAATCTCCATGTATGTTCTAGAACTGATTTTAGAGCCTGGTACACGTTATATATGACTAATTCTAAAAACAGCTTGAGGAAGTGAGTAGTGAGACCCTATGTGCAGAGAGAGAAAGTGGCTTGCTCAAGTTATAAGGTGGGAACCTGTGACTTGACCAAGGTCACCTTTACTTCACAGCTTATTCCCTTAACTATAACATATATTGCTTCCTACATTCCTCATCTTGGATCAAAAGACCACAAAAGCCCCCAGTGTAATATTAAAAATCTCTTGAGTTGTCAAATCACATCTTGAATTTGATTGTTGATACTGACATGAATCTTGCAGTCAGCAAGTATCCTAGGGACTTTATATCAGTACAGAACAGTTAACCTTTCTGTCCTGGCCAGAAATCTAATTTGAGCAGTTTTACTTTGATGCTCTATTTTTGATTAGTTAAGCCATTCATCCTGTTTGACATTGTTGTGTAGTGTTGCTATGCTTACTTTAACCAGCTGTCACATTCCAGCCCAGAGGTGGGTGATTCTTGTTTATATGTAATTCTGAAAGGGCTTTTAGATGCTCTGAGTTGGCAATATGTCAATGTAAAAGACACTTATCCTTCCAACATAGCAAACCTGAAAGACTTTCAAAATTCTTATGTAACTTTATTAAAAATTTCTTTCTGCCATTCAAATATTGGCAGACTGTTTTTCATGTAATTACTTCTCACTCTATTATTAAGCCTGTATTCTAAAGAGATGTCTTTTTAGGAGATACTTATTTTCCCATGTTGAATCGATTCTAAATTTGTATGGGACTATTCATATCATATATCCTGTCTTTCTGAAAGAGATTATAACATTTAAAACAGATGGATTTTCTGATCTACAGTTAGATATGGAAAGAAATTTAAATTTCTCCAATAGAGGTTCTACTCATATAGACAAATTGACATGAAAATATAGAAATTTACTCAACAAGCATTTCTTTTATGCCCTTTATGTGCCTGAGGCAAGATAAAGGTGTTAGGGATTTAGAGAACAGTTCTGCATTCAGGGAATGCATGGCCCAGTAGAAAAATAACAAGTAAATAAACTATACTTTTAATATTTTTTAGCCACAAATTCACATTCCTTCCAGTATGTGTTAACGACTAGAAGCAGTGGAGTTTTGGGTTTAGTTACCCAGGCAGTCATCTCAATTCTCCTTGTCACTTTCCTGTGTAGGTAGCTCATCTGACTAGTTCCTGTTATCCCTATTCATCAGAGAATGTAAAACCAAACAAATGATTTAAAAGAGTAATTTAAAAAAATTGGGAATTTCTTCAAGAAAAAAATAGTCCTACCTATAGCAGTCGATCTCTTTATCATCATGTGCACAAAACACCCCATTAGCCAGTTGTGTTACTTAAACTTTCACTTCTTCGCCAGGCATGGTGGCTCACGCCTATAATACCAGCACTTTGGGAGGCCCAGATGGGAGGATTGCTTGAGGCCAGGAGTTCTGGGCGACATTGGGGAACCCTATCTCTACCAAAAAAATAAAAATCAGCTGGGCGTGATGGCTTTAGCCTGTGGAGGCTGAGGTGGGAGTAAACCTGAGCCCAGGAGTTCAAGGTTGCGAGACCCTATCTTTAAAAAACTTTCCCTTCTCAAGTCAGCTTAGCATCTGGACATAGAATTGGTTAAATTTAAAGGTATTACCTTCAATGATAAATTAATGCACTTGTTCTCCTATTTAATTTGGAGATAATTTTTCAAAGAGCAGAGATATATTTATTTTATATTATCACTATTAATTGTAGCACTATGGTTTTCTCAGAATTGGGATTCTTAGAATACGCTGGTATAGGTAATGTTTAGGAGGATGATATTTACTTTCAGTGAACTGAATATGGTATTACAGGGCATCACACTTTTTGTATCACATTTTAACTGAGCAAAGTGCTAACAGAAGGAAAGTATTAACAGTTGATTGTCTGTGAAATATTTTCAGAGTTAGCTTTGATGTGAAAAAAATAATAGAAAACCGTAATGCTGTAAGCTTGAGACACCCAACCCAGTGAAAATTCTTTGGATAAAAAGAAGGGAAACCACAATAAATAGTCTTTAAAACGCATCTCTGATAATATCAAGCTTTCATTTTCCTTATTATTTACTAACTCTTAGGTATCTTGATATTCATTTGCTTGTGATATTTACCATCCGTTTTTAGTGAGTCATCAGCATTAGCAACCTGATTAACTACACTAGTAAAAGAAAAAACAGGGGATAGTAATTGGTACATGCTCAAGCTGAGTTAACTCAATGTTATTCATCTGGATGAAAAGTAAAAAAAAAGACAGTCAATCAGTTAAAAGTTTCTAAATGTTTGATGGTGACATATCATGTAACCTTAACATCTGGATGATGGGATTTTACTCTTTATATCCAGATGTCTGGCATCATGCAGACACAACCTCAGTGGTTCAATCAGTCAACAACTTTTATTGAGAGCCTCCCTTGGGTTGGACAGCTCAGTGAGGGCCAAAGAGCAACATCACCTTATGCAAGGGCTACTACAAAATCCTTTTAATTAGTCCTCCTGACTGTACTCTCTTCCCCTTCCAAACTACCAGAATACTAAAATACCATTTTCAAAATCTAGATTATTTGCTCAGAATACTTGTCTTGCCTCAGGTTTCTACCACACTCTGGTGGCTGCATAGGGCTGTAATAGGAGAATTTACAAGAACCCCACTTGTAAATTGATCATGTTACATACACTCTCTGTGTGTAAGCCCTTTCTCAGTAATAGCCTGGAGTTGGTAAAACTCAATTCCTTGAGCTGTTTTTATGATTAGTTATAGATAATGCATATCAGACCCAAGAACATTTTCAGGTACGTAGTAGTCACTCTATGAATGGAGGTAACTTTTTTATCTACTAATGATCAACATTAGTAATATACATAAAACCATAGCTTTACTGGAAACCATAGTTTCTAGTAAAGCCCAGTTAATAGTAAAAAAGGAAATGTTTAATAAATGTCCTTTATAAATGTCTTTTCTTAACCTTAATACCACATTTCCTTGACTCTAAAATCCCATTTATTATAGGAGGTTCAATTTGAAGGAACTTTTTGAGAAGAAAAAGGAATCTTATTCCATTAAATTTAGGCAAACATTATAAAACTCAAGCTGATTTTATAAATGTTGCAGTATGGAAAGTGATGCTTACTGAGGAAATACACTTGTTTGCTTGTCTCTATTGTTACCACTACTATTATTTTTATAATTCCCTTTTGCCTTGTGTTCTAGGCAAACGAAATTAATTGCTTTGAGGAAAAAGATAAATCAAAAATAATTCTAAAATTTTTGGCAAATGATACCACAAAATGAAATAAGATACGTAGGAGAAGCAGATGAATTCAATTCTATCTATGCTGAGATTGCCATCAAGGGGGAAAATGTTAGTTGGCCGTTGAAAAATATGAATGATTCTCTGAAGAATAACCTGCAGATTAGCATTTGAAGATGTTTTAATATGATTCCTTTAGTTGCAGATCCACTCAAGCTTGCCACATGTCGGATTTACAAGGAGTAATAATCATGAAAGGAATCACTTGGGCCCAAGGCTACTAAAGCTGGAGGATATTTCAGATCTCAAAATAGTTGCAAAGATCCCCACATCAGGAATTTGCAAGTCGTCATTCTAAGCCTCAATCATTATATTTCCTTTTTTGAATTATCATTTGATGAGCATTTTTATGTATTAGGCACTAGGCTAAACATTTTTATGTCTTACTTCATGCAATATTCACAACCCATGTGACACATTCCATTATCCACATTTATAACTGAGAAAACAGCTTTTAAGAATTTCAGTAATTTACCTAAGTTCCCTCAGCTCATTAGTGATAAATCTGGGATTTAACCTCAGGTCCTCAGTAGAACAATAGTAGGCACATAGTGAGTACTGCGCCCTTGTTCTGTCTCTGAACATACTCTATACTATTCTCCAGTGGCTTCTTCTATTCCGCTATAATTTCAGCCTGTGTATAACTCGTCCTCATCTTTCTAGCCCCATCCATAGCATAGCATTTCAATTTAATTCCCATTATTAACTGGTGATTTATCTCTCTGTTTCTGAGGGAAAAAAAAGTCTGTTTATCTCAAAGCATATATTGAATCAAACTATACAGTTCATAAATATTGGTCAGTCTATGTATTAATTACCCTCAAGTCAAGTGCCCATTCCTGACTGATTGATTAACTGTTAACCGAAAAGACCAGTCAGGCCAATCAGAAGCTGCAGATAGAGCAGCTTCCCTTAAAGAGAGTATGAATGAGGCAGTAGTAGAAACATCTCTACCCGGGGACATAGATAGGAGGTGAAGCTATGGGAGTTGAAAAGGTCTACAGTACACGAAAAAGAAAAGCTTCCACACAACAGAACCCTAAGAAACAAATATGTAACAATTTTAGCCAGAATATGAGAAGTCAGAGCAAGAAATTAATAGAAAACAGAAAATTAGGAGAACCAGTAGAAAAACAGAAAATGGTGTCAAGGAATTATAAAAAGAAGAGCTTGAAAAATGAGAGAAGATATCTGCACTTGCATGTTTATCACAGCACAATTCACAATTGCAAAAATATAGAATCAACCTAAGTGCAGATCAGCTGATGAATGGATAAAAAAATGTGCATGTGGGGGATTTATACATGTATACACACACACACACACACCCATGGAATACTACTCAGCCATAAAAAGAATGAAATAATATCATTTGCAGCAACCTGGATGGAACTGGAAACATTGTCCTAAGTGAAGTAACTCAGGCACAGGAAACCAAATACTCATGTTCTCACTTTTAATAAGTGGGAGCTAAACTATGGGTATACATGGTCATACAGAGTCACATAATGGATATTGGAGACTCAGAAGGGGGATCCCGGTTGGGACGGGGTAAGGGATGAAAAATTGCCTATTGGGTACAATACATACTATTTGGGTGACAGGTACACTAAAAGTTCAGACTTCACCACTATACAATTTCATCCATGTAACAAAAAATCATTTGTACCCCCTAAATCTATTGAAATTAAAAAAAAAGAAAAATGAGGATACATTCCATAGCAACAAATGCTTCAGCGATGTCAATTCATTTATTTTACACACATATATATACGTATACAATCTATCCTACTATAGTAGAATAATACACATGTATATATATTATATATGAGTATGTATGTATTTTCCAGGGGACACAGAGTTGTGCAAGAACAGGTCTTGTTGCTCTCATAGTGGAGTAAACAAATGTTAATAATAACAAAATTAATGCATAATTTCAGTGATGAGCTATACTGCAGAGAGAGAAGAAATAATGGTACTTTGAGAGCACAGAATAAGAGAACTTGACATGGTGAGAGAGTTCAGGGAAAACTTGCTTTAGAATTGATGCCTAAGCTGAGATATAAAAGAAGAGTGGGAATTGATTAGGTGAAGTAGAGGAGAGAAGAGCATGGCAGACAGAAAGAATGGAATGTGTAAAGCCCTTTTGGCAAGAGGGAATACAATGACTGATAAACGTCCCTTCTGTGGCTGGACCAGAAAGATAATGCTAGAGAGGTAGATAGGACACCGCCATACAAAACCTCGAGGGTCATGTTAAAGGTTTGCTCAGTTGGTTACCCTACATGCAATAGGCTGGGAGGAAAACAGAATGGTTGGCATGATCAGATGAATATTCTGAGACAATTGCTCTAGCTGTGTTAAGCAGAAGAGATCAAAGAGTGGCATCATGCAAGATTATTCCTGTTTCAATTAACAAAATTCCCACTCATACTGGTTTAAGAAAAAAGATAATTTGTTGGCTCCGAGATTGTAAAGCATGGCCAAGAGCAGATATTCAGGCATTTTAGGATCTGGAGGCTTAACGATGTTTTCAGGAATATATCTCTCTGCATCACGGCTCTGCTTTCTACTGTGTTGACTTTATTTTTAGGCCTCATATCCTCTCCTGGGGGTGAAATGACAGTTGGCAACCTAAAATCAAAACTCTCATATATTATCACCCCAACAGAAAGAGAACCTACTTTTCTCTGTAGTTCCAGTAAATATCCTAGGTCTGACATTTATTGAACAAGTTAATGAAACAATCATTATGACCAAGCAAGAGGATGTACTCATGGTCAGGGCAGAATGACTTTCCCACTTCTGGATCCAGATGGTACTGTCAATCCCACCCGAACTACATGACTTGAGAAGAGAAAAAGGACAGCCCTCACAGAAAAACTTGGATGCTGTCGCCAGCAGTGGAAGATGGAAAATAATTATGGAGGGACAGGTTAAGAGGACCTTATGATATTCCTGGAAAGAAACAGCCATAGTTTGGATTAAGGGTAAAGATTTCAGAGGTATTGAAGAGGGTAAATTCATAGGATTTTGTAATTAATTATACAAGAGAGTAAGGGAGATTGAGATATTAGGAATATGTCCTGAATTTCATGTTGACATGACAGGAATATGTCCTGAAATTCATGTTGAATTTCAGTTGACATGACTCGTTTGCTGAGTTAACACTGAAAGTGAGCCGGTTTAGAGGTAGGGAGAGAGGGGAGAGATGATGTATTTAATTTGGAATACATTGAGTTGGAGGTACCATTGAGACTTCTAAGAGATTTTAAGGAGACAGTTGAATATATAGGACTTAAGATCAGGGAAGACATCTGACCAAGAGGTAAAAGCTTGCCCAAGACTGGAACAGTCCCCTGATTTGAAGTTTATCAGTGACCACTGACTGTGATAGAGGCAGAAGCCAGATTACAATTAGTGGAATGTGTGAAATAGATAGAGCAAGTCTGTATCAGTGATTGTGGTGGGTTAAATATGTGCACAAATTCAGTACTGTTTCCTCCCCTGTAAAGTGAAGTTTAATTTGCTTCTGCTTGATTCTGGGCTGGTATTAGCAACTTGCTTGACCAGAAGAATGTAGCAGAAGTAACGTTCTGGGACTTGCAGTGCTGTCATAAGAAACCTTGTAACTTCTGCTGGAGCCTCCTGGAAGATGTGTTGTGAAGAAGCCCAAACAGCCAGCTGAGTGTTGGGCAACTTATTCAACTTAAGCCTCAGTTGTCTTATGTGCATAATGGTAAGAACTCAGTATTTGCTAGTTACTGCTTTAGCATTATTTTGTGATTAATCTGGAATGAAGTGAATTAGTGACATAATTAGAGATAGGATTTGGCTAATTTCCCCCCTTACAAAGGATTATTTTTATAAGATTTTAACCCTTTAATAATATTAGTGGTCACTACTTATAAAGCTAAATCACTAGTCAGCTAACATATGGATAATCAAAATTCTTAAAGGAAATAAATTTGATGGCCTTTTGCTTTTTGTGACGATTGTGGGAACATGCAGTGGTGATATTTTCAGGGTTACTTTGCCATTCAAGCAGGGCTTTTCTGAAGTTACAAATAGCTGTACTCTAATACCATTCCCAGAAATATCACTTCCGTAAATCAGAGAATCAAATTACCACTTTAATCTAGTAACTGTTATAACCTCACCGAGAATTTCAGGAAGTACCACTCTGAGATTAAGTATTTGTTAGAATGCCACCTTAAAGGAGAATTTATGGGTAAAATATAGCCACTAATTTTATCTGACTTGCATCTTTCAAAGGAACAGAAAATAGGGGCAATGGAGACACTCTGAGTTATATAGCAACTTGCATCCATATGGCATTTACCAATTTCCATAACTTCACTGGACTCAGTTTTCATATGTAACTCAGTGAGCTTGCATTTCCCAGGCAGGAGGAAAAGAAGGCTCTTTGACTCTCATTTCCTAGGAACCTCCTCTCCATCAGATTCGCAGATGGGGAAGGAAATACTGTCCTAGTTGCTCCCATAAATTTGACTGTTGGTTGGTTACATACTTTCCACCAGCTGAGGTGAAGTGGTCTGATACAAACAAGGAGGCAGCCCAACTGTTCACTGCAGATTTATAGATGACAAAATCCTATCCTTACTTGAATCTTTTGTCAGGTCCTCTTTTATTCTCCTCTACTTTTATGGAGAAAAGAACACCTTTCTGAGTCTTCTTTTGGAGAACCAATTTCCAAGGGCCCCTTATCCAAAAAGAAGTATATATGACTGCAAATGATGTGTTGTGCTGAGTTGTTTACTGAGTAGACATCATCCTTCCATGTTAGCACGTTGGAAATGGGATGAACGGAGCGACCTAACAGGGAGGGCATTGTTTTCAATGATGCAGTGATCACCACCTGTATTAAATCCAGATCACTGGAAAAGCTCTAACTACTCTGAATTATTATAATATTAAATACACTTTAAAGGAATAGAAATGATTGGTATTTAGTAAGAAAAAACTTTCATTCACTTGAACTAAAAATTTCATTGTTTTCTGCTTAATTTTATAAAACGAAACCAAATATGGTAATATGTATAAAAATTGAACTTAAAAAAACAAACCAATATTTGAATAGTTTTTTTTCCTTTCTGATTCTACTAAAAACAAATCTCCAACCTCTCCATAGAAGTATCAAAAGGAGAAAATGTACTTAGCACACTGTGCAACAAAAGTGAATAACTCAACTTCGGTTGGAAATATACATGAATCTCTACCATGCCCTCTTGAATTCTCCTCACCTAAAATCCTCGTACTCCCAAATCATGAATAAAGAAAGATTTATCTGTGTTCTAAAAAGTTAGCATCCCCTGTCAGGCCATGATGCTAACAGAGTCACAGCAGCCACAACAGTTTTTTTTTTTAACTCAGTCCTTTTCCCTCTGTTATGGAATGATTCCCTGATTCCCATTCCTTTAAGTCTCATGACTGCACAAGCACAAGAAAATCATATCAGAGAAAAGGGGAAACCTTCCTGAGATCAGTAGCATTGCCCAGCTCTAGCAAAGGGTCTGTAGGCTTTGTTTGATTAATATATGTAAACACGAACCCTTAGCATTTTAAAATAATGTAAAAATTAGAGGATGAAACAAGTAATCTATTTTTGTTCTCTGTGAATAGCTACTTTAGATGCTTCAGGGATATTTCCTTTTTACTGTCTCAATGGTAAAGTTATGAGAATTATCCCAATGATTGTCTCAACTTAATTTCCCCCTTAATTGTTCAATTTTTTTCATGTTAAGTCTTTCTGGAGGAGATTTAAGGTGAAAACAATGAGAGATGCACGTCTGTTTCCCACACACACACACACACACACACACGTTCACAAACACACACAATATGATTAATAAAATAAAATTTAAAAAGCTGTAAAAAGGAGGAAGACAACTGTAATCTGCTTCACTTTACTATAATTTGTATAAGTTTTCTTATTCTGGTACTCTTAACAATATAAAAATCAGCTCCATATCTTTAAATATTTTATTGACAATATTAGGATATAGTATGAAGGTATTTTCAGACAGGTAGAAAAAGCAAATACGACAACTTATGATTTCTAATATACCATAGGTATTAAAATTAGATAATACTTTACATTTTTTTAAATTTAAACGTGTTATTGTCTTGAATAACTTCCACCTTCCCTTCTCACACACTATTTGAAATTATATGGTTAAGAACTAACATAAAGGAAAAAATTCATTTAGCAGACTCCCTTGAAATGTTTAAAATGGAAATACAATATTTTCATTTGTGACAGCAACAGAAACTAAACTGGGTCCACAAGATGGTAAATATTCATTTATCTACAAAGCCAACTGTTTAAGTATTTTCATCCCAGCCTGAAAGATCTAATGTCAACTAGTAATTTTATTAGGGGTGGTCTTTTAAAAAGTCATGAACCAAAATATTTCTTGTAGTAAACGATTTTATTTATGGTGGAATTTCCAAAATTTCTTATATCTTGAAATTATCCACAAAGTACTATTTTGTGCTTACATTTAAAAGATGCATTATAAGAGAAGATCAAAATATATACCATTAGGCAGTATCGTTATATTTTTATTTAATACAATATAGCTAAAGGATTAAAGAGAAGAGCAAAAGTTAAATATATTTAAAATTCCCTTTAACTGATTCCCAGCTGCTCTAACGTTTTAAAAAAATAATGATCCAAACACCAGAGATAATATTTTGATGAGCATTATTTATAAAAATATGTATATAAGTTAAGCATTGCAACTACCTTCAAAAACAATATTATATAGCACTATGTGTCTACAGCAAAGAAGAAAAATGAAGTAAGTATTAATTGCAATGGTGACTTTTTAGTTAAATACACATTCTTACAAAGTGGCAATAAAATATTTACAAATATACAACTGAAAACATATTTTTATATACAGGTCGTCTTGGTTTAGGACTTTTTGGGCCTCCTTCCTCCTCTGTGTAATAGGCCCTCCTGGCAGAACTGATCTAGATTAGATAATTAGTTCATAGCACATGATAGATAAGCCTGGAACTAGAGGCCCCTGGAGTTGCAGGCTGTGAATCCGTGCTGTCAACTGGGGAGAGAGAGGCCGGGTCCTGGAGAGGCAACCCTGGTTGCTCTGAGGAGGTGATCCGGTCCACTATGCTGGATAAGCAATCCAGGCTGGATAAGGAGCTTTTATCTGTGCCATATACTAAGGATACAAGGAGAAAAACATTAAAAAGCAATTATCCCTAGATAGACAGACTTGCTTATGTTGCCCCTTAAACTGTAGGTCAGTTCCTTTGACACCCAGGGGTTAGGTGGTCACAGAAAGCCTAATGTAGAAATTTGCAGCAAATATCTGGCAATTCCTGGGGGTGGAGGTGGGTAGTGGCAATATTTCAAGCAAAAATGTGTGTATGGCAGGGGTGGGGATTTGGAGCAGAAACTGTGTGTTTATTTTGCACTGCCAAAGCCTTCCTATAAGAACCATCACTTCCATTTTCCTCCCAATATTACCTGGATGCACCCATTCTGCTTTGATAGGCTGAATTGTGAGGTTGAACTGGTCTTTAAACTCCTCTCAAGTTATCAATTCTTACCATTTGGTACATCAGGACAGTAGACGCTGTCAAAACTGCTGCTCTTTCTGGACCAGACAGGACTGTTACATTCGGGCTATAACACAAGACACACAAGAAATTTGTTTTCAGCTCTTGGCAAAAGATGCTCTGACTTAGGCTGAGGCAGTGCTTGCCCACCAGCTCTGTAAACTAACTGCTCTACGTGGTCATTGCCTTGATTTAGGAAGGGTTAGCCCTCTCCAAATCCCCAGGGCACAGAGGTCAATCTCTGGGCTTCAAGAAGAGGAGAGCAGCAGCAAAGGGGAGAGGGGGTGGAACTCAGCAGCAATGTGCATTGGGTTAACCATGCAAAATGGATTGGAGTAGAAGGAAGCCACACTAATTCAGGGAAAGAACACTTTCCCAGGGCAAAAACACATTAAAACCTGGCAGCGCTGGAGCAAACGCCCTCTGAAAAGAATGCATCAACATCTCCTTCCAGCCAGGCCTTAGCAGAGCAGGAACTGGAGATGTGTGGGTATTCTTTTACATTTCTTCATTAAGTTATAAGCAATGGCTTTAGATGTTAGTGTATGGCAGCATCCACAGGTGGTATATTTTGGAAATAAACTAAGTAATGAAGAAAACATCTGATTGATCATTCACAGCCATCTCTCTTACATGCTAACCCTCTATTACCGTGTACACCTAGAACCTGGTACAAAGTCAAACTAAAATCTTGTTCAGCACCTGTTTCCTGGTATCTTTCTAAATGTGGACACCTCTCTTTTCTTAAAGTAACTCAGCAATTGTCTCTACCCCACTCCCCCCACTAAACCTGGTTTAAATGAGGTGTAAGGATTTTTAGAAAAGATCAGGGTAGCCTAGTAGGTACCAGAGCTACTGCTTACCATGCCATCGGAGCAGTTGGAGGTGGGGCTGGTGGGCTCGGAACAGCTCTGTCCCGTCAGGCTGTAGTAGTTCTCCACCTGCTCCCTCAGCAACTCCTGCAGGCTCTCGATGTAGCGGATGGCATTCCTGAGGATCTCCACCTTGGGCAGCCTCTGGTTGGGGTTGGTCGTGGTGCACCTTTTGAGCGTCTCGAAAGCCTGGTTGACCTTCTTCAGGCGCCTCCGCTCGCGCATAGTGGCTGCCTTCCGCCGATCCATGGTGGTGGACTTCCTCTTGCATGCTTTGCAGGCCCACATGAGGCAGTGACCAGCCTGGTGGTGGCCGGTAGGCGCTCGCACGTGCTCGTCTTCGTCTGAGCCCTGCAGCTCTGCTTTATGAGCCCCGAAGGCAGCTACTCGGGGCTCAAACTCGTCCCCAAACTCACCCTCAGGGGACGGGATGCAGGAACCGTCATAGAAGTACTCGGAAGGTGAAAACTGGCAGCCGTCCATCATGTCCATCCTACCGAGAGGCAGGAGGTGCACCTGGACGGCAGCGAGAGGGATAAAGGAGAAACCGGAGCCTAGTGCCGCTGCAGACCAGCAAATCCCAGACGGAGCTCCCTGGTCGGTTTCTCTGGTAATTAACAAGGGCAGACGCCTGTTGGCCTGGGTCGACGAGCTGGGGTTGGGGCTATTTATATATTCTTGGGGGAGGGAGGCCCAGCCCCAGTGGCCGGGCACTATTAGCATATCCCACCGCAACCCCCGCGGGGGCTGTCTGGGCAAACCTCCGCCTTTCCTCTAGAGACAATTTGCTGTTTAGTGCCCCTTTTGACGATAATGGTTTTACTGCATTTCTGCTGGGGTGGGAACGGCTCCCCAACCTGCTCACTTGCACTCTCTACATAACCTAAACCAAGGGATACTTAAAGGGGGTTACAAACAAAAGAAACAGAGGAAGTCCAACTTTTTGCAATTTCTTGCACATTTAAAAATAACAATAATAAATAGAACTCCCTTTGAGCAGACACCAATAGGCGACCTGCCCTCCCAATCCTGGACCTGAGGAAACACCTTATTTTTAGGTGTTTCTCTTTTTCATGAACTTTAATTATTTAAGGATTTTTTTTTTCAGCCAGGATGAATAATGATTACTAAAAACTTGATGTGATGTTTTCAATCGTGGAGTGAATCTAGAGTTTGCTTTTAGAAATCTATTTTGTACAGATTGAGGTGGGTAAAATTCTGATCAGATTGTCATATATTATAGGCTCTATGTTATTGAGGATAGATGCGGCGGTTCTTTTTCCCTAGACAGGGCTGGCTCTGAGTTCTCCCTATATGTGGGGGAGTCTAAATGCAAGTGGACACAGGTGACTGGGAACATTCCTCCCTTCCCAGCTTCCTTCCTTTCTTCCTTCTACACATATTTGCTGAGCGCCACCTCCTTTGTGCCAGGCCTTTGCTAGACCCTGAGCAGGCCAAAGATCCACACTGAAAGCATCTCTAAGATTTGCAATCGAAGAAGCCCTGTTGTAGAAGTCAAATTCCCTTTCCAGGGGCGAGTTTCCTTTCTTCCTCTCTTTCTGCTCCACCCTGTCATTTCTACAGACTAAACAGCCAAGCTGGGCTTTGGAGTTGCTAATTTTCTGCTTTCAGGCAAACTAACACCGTTACAGATGCGTCCCAGCTGCTGGCACAGCAGTCCTCAGCTCGTGTAAAATTTCCAACTCCTCAAACCATGAGTAACTTCACACACTCCGGTGACAACAGCCTTCCAGAAAGCAATCGCAGCAGGGTCTTTGGAACTTTGACGGTAGAAGGCGAGAGGGGAAGGTTTCCCTTGAAATGAGAATGAATCTATTAATCAGCTTTTACCAATCTCCCTCCACACTTAAACCACTTTCAGATCACTTGGGATGGGGAGGTGCTGTTTGTATTTAGAAAAAGCAATTACTTAAGGTCTACACAAATAGTCTGGGGTTTTGGACCAGGGCTTGTGGCCCCATTAGAAGAAGAGGAAGTGTTCTCACCTCAACCTTGGGTCATCCAGTCCGCTAAGTATTGCTGCTCCAAAGTTATTGGGGGAGGCCAGGGCGGGGACTTTTCTTGGTGTTATTTTTTTTTTTTGCAGAATTATTTTCCTAAAGCATCCCCAGTTCACTGATCCAGCATCTGCAGGGGCCAGGGAAGTACTTTTTCAGGGTGAGATCTTCCCTCTGAAGTGAAGGCCCTAAAAACCAGGGATACAAGAGTGACAGCGTCAGTCAGTAAGGTTTGCTAGCCCATGCCTGTCACTGTCCCGTCGCCCCTGTCCCATCATCCCTAAGACAAAGATCCCTTCTGAAAATCAGGCTCCCTCTCACACCAATGGGCTGCTTAATCACCTGACCAGCAGGAAATCCATCTGCACCTTTCTTAGGGCTATTAACAAGTCTATGCCTTTGAAATGAATACAGTACCCAGGGTTACACAAGATAAAAAGAGTCAAGTTCCTGAAGGGCCCAGGTGGAATCTAAGACGATCGGTGCTGGTGGAAACATTCAAGTGCACAGCCTATTGCTACCTCTGAAATACAATAGTGGGTTGATATTCTCCCACAGAAATTCTCAGCCAGATCCCACAGGTTCTGTCAGCAGCCCCAAGACCACTTTTATTGGCTCTTGGAGTCCACATATTAGCACATTTGGTGCAGCTAAAACCGAGCTGTGATTTGGACACAAACTTTGTCTTTAAAGTTTAAGTGAAAGATAGAGGTTACACTTCTGCTCGCCTTTCAGCTGATTTCTCAAAACACTTAATGTGCTTTTAATCCAGTCCTCTCAACATGATGTATTTGTAGCTAACAGTTATTGAGAATTTTCTATTTGCTGAACCCTGTTCTCAACCCTTTCCATATATTAACTCAATTAATACTCCCAGAGATCCTGTGGGAGCTATTATTAGTCTCATTTTAAAAAGAAAGTAAACTCAAGCTCGAGGGGTTAGGTAATTTGCCCCAAGGTCACACAGGACTGGAAACTAGTCGCCCGGTCGTTAGAGCTCCAGCTTCCCCGCTACTGGAGGTGATTTTGTTTGTTTTCTTCTGCTACCAGTTCGGGCTCAGCGCGCCCGCCGGAGCAGAAACTCGCAAAAACTCCGCATCTTTGCTTCAGCTCTCTGCCGGGGAGGACGCTGTCACTCAGGAGCCTCTGTCAGTAACGGCAGTGCTCGGAGGTTAGGGCCCTCTCTGGTAAGGTGATCTCAAAACAAATGTACCAGAGTGCCGCGGGCGGGTGGAACTAAAAAAGGCAAGAAAACACAAGCGGCGGATGGCTTAATGCTACTTGCCAAGGGGGGACGCGGGTCCGGGGTTGAGGGCCCTTGGGACTCAAGTGCTGAAAATAGGATCTCAGAGCACCAAAGTTAAAAAGGAGACAAAACTTTTAAAACGCAGTTAGGGGCGATAGAAGAAAGAGATCCCTCCCCCCCAAAAAGGAGGCACTATTCAAAAAAAACGGTAGACAGCCAGCGCCACAAAGATGACTGCCTGCCCCCATTCAGGAGAGGCTCTCCTGCTCTTTTCCCCAGGGAGAGCTTGCAGGAGAACAATGAGGAACTGGGTGAGTAGGCGCCATCGGGAAAAATAATTGTTTTTTTGAGTAAGGAAACTGAACAGGGAAACAGGGGAAAAGGTTAAAAATTGCTTTTAAAAAGAGGTAGCTATCAGTGTACCCTTTTTATGTAAAATCAGACTAGATTGGCTTTTGCTCCTCACAGAAAGAATGAAAATATAATCTGTTTTCCACTATTACTCCAGAGAAGTGAATTTTTAACACGCAGCGTAAACTGACATTCATATACTATGCAAACAGGATGTTAGAAAAGATACTCCAACACTGACTGTCTGCTAGGAGAGTCTCACAGTGGGCAGACGAAGGAAAGAAAACTCAGCCGCACCTGGTGCTGTAAATGGATACTCTCCAAGGTTCTGGTAAAATTGATCAATAATTTATTTATTTATATTTTTTCTTACATTCTGAACAAAATAAATAAATGTTTGATTTTCTTGCAGTTTAGATTTATAAACAAGTTTAAATTGCAATAATCTTTAAATAACATCGACTTTTTTTGCATAACTTATTTTAGTTTAAGCATTATGGCAGCAAACTAGTGTTGGTGGACAGACCACAAGAGCAAAATGATGCTCATAGTTCCTAGTATATTTTGCCCATTCTGGGAACTCTGCATTATTGAAAATTCTCCATGCTTCTCTTAGAGGGAGAAACCCAACACATATAGAAAGATAAATCCATCTCAATTCGCTTCTACCCCTACCTGCAGATCCTGATCAACTCCTGGACAGAGGGAGCTGCTGTTGATATTTTTGCTTATTATAGATGACTTCACAATGTGTTAAACAATTTCAAACTGCTATTAGCTCTGGAAATCAGGCACACCTAAGTAAACACATTAGTACCTGCCAGAGCTGCTGGAAGAATTTGTGGAGAAGACAGCTGAGGAAGACATTGGCCTCTGCTTGAATTAGAAGACTTCCAGGAGAGATCAAAGGCCTAAGTAAGGACATTTAGCAGCCTTGAGAGTAGAGAAAGTAGCCAGTTCTTACAGCACTATCTTTGTTCCAGCACATGGCATAGCCATTCCATCGCATAGACTGACTCTGAACTAGGCTTGCAAAAAAATTGCTTTTTCCGGAGTGAAAACTCCAGGAAAGAGCATCATCTTTCATAAGTTTAATTAGTTTAAGGGAGTGACTAGAGGGGCCTGTGGGAGAAATATCTTGATGGCTTGGATCTTTGAGAAAATACCATGTTATTGCTAATTTATCAATGTATTGGATTAGGCAATGAGAGATATTCATATTTAAACTAGCACTTAAAAAAAAAAGTCCAGGTATGATGTTGTAGGAGGGGAGTTTTGAAATGAAATGTTACTAGAAGAAAAATGCAAATGGGTAAATTCTTCTAACTTTAGTCAAAAATGTCTTAATAAGGATAGAGGTCACTGTTAGCATCTCCAGATTTATCTGACAGTTTAAAGAGTGGTTGTGAATACTAAATTTTAGCACTCCCTTCACCCCCAAAACATATGAAAGAGTTGGGGGAAAAAAATGAGACCATTAGACATAAGTGGATTTCCACAATGTTCAGGCTTGGAATGATAATTAAAGTTAGTTTAAAAAGCTAACATTTAATGTTCCACAGATTATTTCTATAATAATATAACAAAGAAAATCACTCATTATTTTATACTTGATAACCTTACACCTGCCTCTGGAAAGAGGCTTGAATTCAATCCCAAATTGCTTATCTTTACCAAGTCATTATGTCTTGATTTTCTGCTTCCACAGCCCTGTTTGTTTTGGCTTTGGCCTTGGTAAAGATTATCATCATCAATATCAAACAAAAACATTTTAATTGCAAACACACCAAGGATTTCACTGGGAAGCCTAACATGTCAGCTACAGCAGTGGAGGTCACATAAAGTCTTTGGGAAATATTTGCTCTATTTAATGAAGAGACTTCTATAGGCAAACTTATTCCAAACAATTTCTCAGGTTACCCAACTAAGAGAGAGAGAGAGGATCTGGTTTGCAAAGACTGAATAAAATCCATCAACAAGTCCATGAATTGATAAAAGCATTCTGCTGCTGAGCAGTTTATTCCACAAATCTTATTATAAATAAATGTGCAATCATATAGTAAATGAGTACATCTGGTCAATTACATTATTTTATTTCAGTTGCATAATGAATCTGATTTTTAAAAGTATAGGTGTGTATATATACATTTTAGGGCAAATTTCTATTGATTCTCAGGAAAAAAATTAGAGATATATAATAAGCATGATTAACCCAGACATACACATTTCTGGTTGGATAATGTGAAATGCTTTACCACTTATTCTTAGTTATTGCTCTAATTTGGAGTTCACTAGCTAGCCAGTCTTGAGAAAGAGCTTTTGGAGAATAAAGGTCAAAGAGAGCCAAATTATTCTACAACCATAAAATGTTCCTTATTAATTTCCCAAGGCTTCTCTTTCAGAGGGCGTGGTGGTGAGAGCACAGGCTTGAATGCATTGATAATTGCCTGGCTCTGCGTCCTGGCTCTGTATGGTACTTACCAGATGCAGGAACCTCTCTGTTTCAAAAGATCTTCTCTAAAAGTCGATATAATAACAGTACCTCTCTTACAGGTTGTTGTAGGATTATGTGTTACTATATAAAATGCTAAGCATCTCTCATATATGTTGCTTTTGTTTTCATTGGTATCAATATTTTCCCCAGCCAGAGCCAGCAAAGGCTGGAGATACCGTGGCTTTTGGTGGAAGAAAAGGCTCTTGGTGGTCAATTTAGATTTACTAAGGAAAAAGAGAGTTGACATCTAGTGTTTTATTTTGTCCTGTTTTGGCTAGGCACTTTGCATATGTTATCACAGTGAATCTTCACAACCTTAGGAGTTAGGCACTATTATTGCCCCCATTATTCTATAAATGAGAAAACAGCACTAAGCAGGAGTTAGCAGCCTGGATTCAATCTAGGTAGTCAGATTGAAGGCTCAGCAGTTTGCAGACACTAAATATCCTACCTGCTTCTCTGAAACCTTTAAAAGGGGTTGCATGTCAATACCAGTTTCTTCTAAGAACCTTTCTACATTTTAAAAGTATTTTAGAATTATCTGTATCCTCGGAAAAGTATTGAATTATCTATATACTCAGAAAACAAAGTAAATCCCCCTAGGAAGAGGTCATCTTTTCTGAGATGAAAAAGGAGTAAGATACAGCTCCACGCCTGCAGGGGACACTGTCTGTGGCCATACCTGGAACTTCCGTGGTGCACAATAGGAAGGTCCAGCCTTTGGAGGGTTAGGAGGCAAGGTTGGGGTAGAAAATGCTGAATTTGATTTGATCTTCACATCTGTGAACTCAAGACTAGCTGTGGGGGATAAAAGGGGATAGGTAGAAGTTAAGGGGAAGAGAGTCAAGTTGCCATTTACAGAACGTAAGAGAGAAGTGGCAATTCGAAAGCAATGGCTGGTTTCCTTCCCCTGCTTCATTTCTCAAGGCGTTTCTTGGTGGTCATTTCTTCGTGGTCGTTTCTTCCTGAGGTTACAGGATAAACAAACCTGGCACACGTTGTAAAATCCTCATGGCAAGGAGCTCCTGGGGCCTCTGGCCTCTCTGGGGCTTTGCTGTTTGGCCCAGCTAAGAGGTTTCATGTGTGTTGTTGTTGTCTTTCGCTCTCAATCATTTAACCCTTCCCTCTCTTAAAGCAACCCTCCCTTCAAAGAATGCTGCCCCCCACCCATCTCAAGAGACAGATTGCCCTCTTCTTTTATCTTTCTATTTGGAAAACAAACCCAAGCCTTAGGAGGCCTTGAGGATATTCCAGTCAGCTAGGGACCAGTCTAGTTCAAGAAAACTGGGGAGGGGGACAAGAGATCTGGCTTGAACAGCAGAGTAGCCCCTGAGTACTCCAGATCAAGGCTTCTTCAGGAAGGGAGTGGCCTGCCAAGTCAAGGAGGAAAGGCAATTGGACTAAATTAGCCGAAGGTCTTTTAGGGAAATAAGCAAAAAGTTTTTGCATGGTAATTTCTTTCTTTCTCTCTCTCTTTTATTTTTTATTTATTTTTATTTTTTGAGACAGGGTCTTGCTCTGTCACTCACGCTGAGGTGCAGTGGCCTGATCATAGCTCAGGTCACCTGATCGAACTCCTGGTCTCAAGTGATCCTCCTGCGTCAGCCTCTGGAGTAGCTGGGACTGCAGGCAGGAGCCACCACACCTGCCTTTTTTATTTATTTATTTATTTATTTAGGTATGGTCTCCACTATGTTGTTCAGGCTGGGATTGGTAACTTTTTGCCACAAGATTTTACTGATTGAAAATTTGATTATAAACTTCAGATAAGTAAACCTCACCCAGATCTCCAGGTATAGGACAATAAAAACGAGGGCTGGGGGCGGGTGGGGGGTAGATGCTGATAAAAGAAAAAAGGACAGATTCCTTTTGGATACTCTTTACTTCCAATCACAAGTGTGAGGTCTTCATGAGATAGAAAAGTGTCCAGTTTAATTCAGACAAAGGAAAACAACTGATTTTCCTCCCTTTAACTTCAGCCTTAAAGGAACACCTAAATAAATGGGCCTCTGTAGTGTCTATGTTAAAATATCGTTCCTCTTTACTTTTGTACACATGCCCTCAAAATATTTTTTCCATTTCAAATTAGGACCAACTCTGTTCATATAGAAACTTATTTTTAATATTACAATACCAGTATGTTTGCACATTTTATATATATCATTCCACATTTAAAATATATTTCTTAGGTTTACATAAAATATGAAAGTACTAAGACTATTTACAAAAAATACATTACATGTTACTAACATTAAATGCAACGTTCCCACTTTGCTTTTAGACAGGAATGAACTTCTTTTGAATATGGCACAAAAGGATCACCATAATAAAAGTTAATATATTACAAAAGCAAACAAACAAAAACAAAATAAGGGTGCTAGACCCAAGCCACTCAAGGTTCCAAAACATGAAAGCCAAAAAGGCTTTCTCATTTGAGCGTGCACAAGTTTTTGTAAAGTTTCTTTGTGAATATGTCTCCTTCCCTTTTCTTAAACTCCTGGGCCTGGGTTCCTAAATATCAATGTAATATGACCTAATCTAAAGGATTAGGCCAAGGAGGTGGGTGGGATCTTCCTGCTGCGTGGACAATGTCTCAAGCGCCGGCGGGAGTTACTTCTCCACCACCTCCTCCACGCAGGGGAGTTTGCGTTCCTCCGAGGAAATACTGTCCACGATAGAAGAAAGGCATCGAAGGCTGCTCGAGGCAGACGAATCAATGCTTGCTCCTCCTGAACACACACAAAAAATCAAACACACAGATAGCACCCAAGAAAGAAGAATGACACAGCTCCGCGCCCCGCGCGAGGCCGTCTGACAGCGCAGAGGGGCCGGGTCCCTGCGCGCAAAGAGCTCCTTTCTGCCAGGGCGCGTCCCTGCTCTCGCTTCCAGCCTTTTTGGCCCGGAACGAGCACCCTAGCTCCCTCCCGGATTTTCTCTGGTGTAGCTCAGTGCCCTTTCTTTTACTTTACCTTCCTTAGCGGTTATCACGAGCCCCCTGGAATGATCCGAAACACTTGGCCACTGGGAGCTGCAGGTGCGCAGGAAATCCGCACCCTCAAGCTGGAGGGAAAACCAAGGCCACAGATTAGGAAAGAGACATCGGTTCCGGGAGTGCTGGGGGGCGGTGGGGGGCTCTTCTGTTTCCTCGGCCGGGTACGCATTTCCTGCCTATTGCAGGCACCCGGTCTTCTAGGGTCACTGGGGGTTCATTAGAGAGGGAGCGGGAGGGGCAGGCGAAAAGGGGGGAAGGGAAAATAGACCAAGCAGCTGGAGGTTAAGGCCCCTAAGGAAGGCATTTAATCAGCCTTTGCATTTCCCTGCCCCTGCGGCATCTAGGCTTACATTTTCTTGCTTGGGTCTGTAGCTGAAGGGGTCCACCCCTAGCTCCTGCATTTTCTCCTGCTGATCCAGGCGGTGCAGCAGGTCTTGCAGCCGTTCGATGTAGCTGATGGCGCTCCGCAGAATCTCCACCTTGGGCAGCCTCTGGTTGGGGTTGGCCACAGTCCGCCGTTTCAGTGCCTCGAAGGCCTCGTTGATTTTCTTTAGCCGCCTCCTCTCGCGCAGGGTGGCGGCTTTTCGCCGGTCAGTGGGGGCAGATTTTCTCTTGCAAGTCTTGCAAGCCCAGATCAGACATTGGCCGGGGCAGTGGGGAGGCTGCAGGCCTGGGGGCGCCAGGACATGTTCCTCTCCGCTGCTGTCGCTCCCGGCTTCCGGGGGCATTTGGTCCTGGCAGGGGGACAGGGTACCATCACTCCCTGGATACAAAGGAGAGCCCTCTGCCACTTCTAATGGCTGCAGAGTAACGTTTTCCCCATCCAAGTAGAAGAAATAGGAGCCAGTTTCAAAAAGGTCCATCATGTTCTCCTCCTTGGCCTCTGACTCTATCTGAACTGGGTGATGGACTCAAAAACCCAGAGGAACCACCCAGATGGCATTTAATTAGTGCGGTGACATAAGTCGACCCAGCTTTATATATAGTAGCTCCTGAAACTCAATCCAACTTTTAGCTGTCATGGAGCATCAGTCTCCCAATGT
The DNA here is from genome assembly GCF_041146395.1 of Eulemur rufifrons. NCBI lineage: Eukaryota > Metazoa > Chordata > Mammalia > Primates > Lemuridae > Eulemur > Eulemur rufifrons. Next base: position 62,523,887 of record NC_090998.1, on the reverse strand, counting down.
GATTACAGCTAGTGCTCTCTATAACATCTAGTTTGAAAGAAAACTGAGAAGTGTCACCTCCCAGAGTGATGGAACAGGTTAAAACAAAACACAAAGAGAGAATCACGTAATTTAAACAAAGCATTGAACACTTCCATTTTGGACAGTTTTGATGATAACCTGCTTACTGGACAACTTCAAAACAACTGGGGATTAATGCTGTTCCATTCCCCTCCCCCTGCAAACATCTGAATTCTAAGTATAGACCCATGATGAAAGATTTCAAAGGCAATAGCCATTGCTCCAAAATAGCCTGGTTAATATTTGCAGAGTGGTTGAGCTCCTTTCTCTTTCCTGTCTCTCAAAAAGATGCTATTCCTGTGATTAAAACCATTACAGTCCTTCAAAGGTTATACATGGCTTTCAGGCTTCAGCCTCAATAGAAGCAGGTAAATCTCTTTCCTCTCTTTTACTAAGGCTGTGAGATGATTTGGGAGCTGGAGGGGGTGGCTCAAGGGTGCTCACATCCCATGGTACTGTGTGAAATGACTCTCTGGATCCTTCCATAGAGACTTTTCTTGGCTATCTCTTTTTTGGGGGGAGGGGGCAACCAAGATCTGAATTCTGTACTCTTCCACTGTGGAGCAGTAGTACTAGGGGTGGGATAGACAATAGGGTTGCAGTACATGTAATACATAACTCCTCCTTTAAAGTAGGTGTAGTGCAAACAAGACCCACACCACAGCTACTTGATATTTGAGGATTCACTTGTGGCCCCCTCTGAGGTGCCTCTGTTATGACTCCTGTTCTACATACTGTGTGCTCACCACATTTTTCATTTGCATTCTCACCAACCATTGACTCCAAGTAAGTTTTCTGATAGGATTTAGATGAGAAAGGTAGTCACCAAGGCACAATCAAGGACATAGAATTTTTTATTGCAGCTTTCCTGTCGTCCAGTGCACACATGTATGGTTCTTTAGGAGACAGTAAAATACAAAGGTGAAGTCCAGGGGCCCTAGATTCCCAAGTACTGTCTTCGAGTCTAGCTAGGTTAATTTCTATTTTTATGTCCATAGGTAAGTACTAGGTCTCAATTTTTTCAAGACGATAGTTGTTGCCTTACATAGTTTTGGTGAAGATTCAAATGATATCATGCATGGGAAGCATATAGCATGTAGCTGCATGATGAACATTAGTAATCATTTATAGCATAAAGCTATGTTAGGGCTAAGACCAATTCTTATGAAAGAAATAAACATAGGTATTGGAAAGGGTTTTTTGTTAATCTTTCTTTTTTGATGCTTTCCCTTCCTTTCCTTTCTTTTCCTTTGAATTGCTTTCTCCTCTTCTTTTCTTTGCTTTTCCCTCCTAGAGCTTTGGAAGGACTCCCCTAGCTATAAATGGTCTTGGAATGACAGTCAACTTTGGTTTTGGCCTTTATAGTCAGTGCCTGAAAAACTAGATGGAAACATAAGGTCTTATTACTCTACCTCAAGCAGTGATGATTATAGACTATATTCTTTATGATTTTAATTTTTTTTAATGAGGAGATTGAAGATAATGAAGGAAGGGTATCATCTGTCAGGTAATTTAGGAACTAGTTAAAATTTTGATTCAAGTGTCTTATTCCAGAAGATAATTCTTCACAGTCTCTACTGAGCCACAGACTTGGGATGTTAAGTTTTGACAGTTTTGCTGTTTTTGTGTTTTTGTTACTGTGTAGCTGCATAATCCCTTATTAAATCTGAGAATCATTATTAGGTTTGAGAATGGCAGGGAGCACAGGGAAGGAGATACAAGAAACCAATACTTCTTTTGCGATTTTTCTTCTATTTCCACCAGTTTCTTGGTTGCTGAAGTCAGCAATTAAGACTGCAGATTGAAGGCTTCAACAACTCAGGGTCTAATCTGATATCCATTAGGGAAAATTAGCTTGTGCTCTTAACTACATTTTATGCTGTCTCTTATAGCTATGGAGACAATTTAAAAAGTTATTTTTTTAACCAGTAGAATTATATATAGCATTCTTGCTCAAGTCATTAAGATAACAATGACTGAAATTTTATTTATTCATCTTTTATTGGGTACCTACTAAGTGCGGGATAGACTCCTGGGTGGTAAAAATAAATCAGAAAAAAAGAAAAAAGATCCCCCTTCTCACCCCTTCTCACGGAGTTTGACTCTAGAGGGGCAAGTTAAATTAACAAAGAGACCAAAAATGGGAAAAGTAGCCTTCGAATTGGGATGTGGAATGCCTAGAATACAATGGTTTGGGGCCTGTGAGGAATGATTCAACCCTACTATCTCAAATCTTCGTGTTTCATCTATAATACTGGTATGATGACAAAAGACATTCATACTCTCAAGGGTTTTTATGAAGATGAAATTTTTAAAAATGTGAAATCACTTTGAAAATGTAGCATACTCTATAAAAGGATTTTTATTACTAGAATTATTTGGTACAGAGAAAAACGAGATAAGAAAAATAGCACTACCAAGGAATTTTGAAGGTTGGGCAATTGAAGTGACATTTAAGGCAAGACCATTCCTGGACTCACCACTGATTTTAGAAGTATCAGATGTTCGAGAGCCTGCACATCATAAACCTGCTGAAGAGTATGAAAGTTCACCCTTTCCCCTGTTTCCTTCATTCAAGTGTCACCCCTGGAGAAACAGCCAGTTTAGAAATATAGAAAGAGAAGATTTTATTAAAAAAAAAGTAGAAAATCTTTGGGGTGCTGATCAAGAGCAACTTCCTACACAGAAGTGGCTTTTTTTGGCGTAACATCAGCGGCCACCTATTGAATTGTTGTTTTTAAATTGCAAAACCCTTTCCCAACATGCTCTAGAACTCAGGCCAATAAAACCAGTGTTAGTGTTCACCTTGGTTCAAACATATCCCCCCACCCTAGTTTTTGTTGTTTTGGGGGCTGAGGGCAAGAGGTGGGAGAAGAGAACAAAGAATGCCAGCTGGGGAAATAGCCGCCCTTTATTAGATTAGATCAATGGGAAAATACGCACTGATTCCAAACTACTAAGTAGTGAACTCTTGGAACTCAAACTGTTTACAAAATATGAGATGCCTGTAATTGCAATTACATTATTTCTCGGTAGAACTTGGGAGAGACACAGATCCTGACAAGTGATCAAAACAGACTTACGTAAACTGAAATCCTCCAAGCTTTAAATAGTTCAGAGACATTTTTGAAAATTATGGAAAAGTAATTAATAAGGGAATAATTATATTATAATTAATAAATCACTCCAATGGCCTAGAGTTCATTCATACCAAAACATGAAACTAGGTTAGTGATAAAATTGAAAGTTTCCAAGTAATTTACCATCCTATTTTTCTTACTCCATGTTTAATTATTTGTAAATAATTTTTCCATATCTCCAAAAAAGTTTGTTTGTGTCCAATTTTTCTCCGTGAAAAGGAGTGGGAGAGAGGATTATGGCCAGCTCAGCCAAAGGTGGATTTTAGCTATGAGCCTTTTGAGAAGATATTGTGTGTGGTGGAAACAGATCAAAGCTTTGGAGCAAGACAGAATCTTAAGTTTTAACCATTCCTAATTATGTGTTCCAATCCCCCGTTTTATAAGAGATCAGATGACATATGTAATACACATAAATACACCTATCACAGGCTTGTTGTTAGCATGAAATGAAATAATGTATGTTAAGCTCATGATATGGAATATGCACTCAACAAATATTAATTCTCCTCCTTCTCCTACTCAATTCATAAGGTCTCTGATGGAAATAGCCGTAGTGAATTCATTGTGAAACCTAGATTTAGTGAGAAAGCTGTTTAAGAGATATTTGGGGATTTATTAATGTTAATGGTATAATCAAAGTGAAAATGTTGAAACTAGTGACTCTAATAATAGTATTTCATGTATTTATACCCTCATTAAACTTCCAGTTTACTGGGGGACAAGGACACTAACTAAAAGTCACAAAAATACATAACTAAGTTAGGAACTTGGAAGAAAAGGAATATAGTTGTATTAGAGTGTGTTACAGTGAACAGTTTCTCCTGAACGGGAAGTTTGACAATAGATGGTTTGGGAACTGAAGTTCCTGGGATGTTCTGTTGGTATTTCCAGGGAGCCAAGTTCAAGCTTTTTGGAAAACCTATGTATCAGGATGGTAGTAACAGTCAGAGGAAGCTCAAGGAAGAAATAAACACAGAGACACAGAGTGTCAGAAACTGGGGAAGAGATATTTGTGGATTATATTAGTATCTAGGGGATTTGTCTACACTGTTAGATAGTTGGGTTCAAAGGAAGTAGTTTCAGTCATAGCTGAGAAAGTAGAACTGAGGGCCAGGCAGAAGATGATTCTATTTTTTTCAGCTATGAAAAGAGAAAGAAGAAAGAAAAGAGGGGAGAAGAAAGGAGAGAGAGAAGGGAGAGGAGAGAAAGAGAATGAAGAGAACTCAGCCTAGCCCTCAGGGAGAAGGGCCACCCCCCAATGGCAGAGAGTGTCCCTAAAGAATAGAAGGTGAAGGAAGGGCCCCCTAACTGACAGGCAAAATTCAGAAGGGACAGATTAGTACTTTAAATTTGTGGCAGCGAAATGAGTAACATGAACTCGTGCACCTGTAATTTACCTAATCTGCAGACAGTTTGTGCCGAGAGATCCCTGAACACTGTGGTAAAAATAGTTTTGCACTTAGACTGACAGAACATTTGAGTCACTTCAGAGGACATGGGGGAGGGGCACAAACCAGGCAGAGGAAAAGGAACGATATTAAGGACCAATCCCCTGCAATCTCCAGATGGTGGCAGTGAGAAGTTATGCCTAGAAATGGGGCTGGACCCAGATTAGGGAGGGCTTTGGTTGGGAGGCTTGCTGTGGAGCGCCCTTTTAAAAACAGCACCAAAGAAATAAGTCGAGGACAAGCTAAGGAGGAACCAGAGAGACTGCTCTTCGTATCTTTCAAGAGATATATTTTTTGCTCTTTGCTCTCACCGTTGACTCCCATTCAATCTGAATATAGGAGTATGGGTTCCCAAAAAAATCTATGTTCAGTTCATGTACTAGCTGCAAAGTGGCACTTAAGGAGGCTGCTGCTCATGTCTCACGTCATAGGCATAATTTCCAGGGAAGGCGACAATTAATGTTCTTCTACCCTAGAAATGCTCGTTCTTTGGTGCAAAGAATGAGGTCCTCTTCGTAATTCTGCACCTCCCTCCCCCTTTTCATCCAGAGTTCTGAATTTGAGAGTAAAATTTTGTGAACATTAGAATTTTCCCAGGTGAAGTATTCCTTCCAGTTGTTAAATGACCAATTGGTATGGGTTTGCTTAGGATTGAGTGGCGACCCAGGAGGCCTAACTTTCAGTGCTAAAACTGGGAAAATTCCTGGCAAATCAGAATGAGTTGGTCGCCCTATTTCCCAGGAAAACACCATAGGAGCTTACATATGTCTATTCAGAAATAAGAACAATGTACGGAGTGGAGGATATATAAAGTAGGCTTTTTTCTTTAAAAAAATTACTGTGATTACAAATATGGGGTTTAATATTAGACAGATGAAGTTGTAGGCCCAGCTCTACCACTTGCTAATCATTTGACCATGAGCAAGTTTTATAACTTCTCTAAGTTTCAATTAAGTAGTCTGTAAAACGGCCAGGCACAGTGGCTCATGCTTGTAATCCTAGCACTTCAGGAGGCTGAGGTGGGAGGATCACTTGAGCCTAGGAGGTGGAGGTTTCAGTGAGCTATGATGACACCACTGCACTCGAGACTGGGTGACAGAGGGAGGCCCTGTCTCTAAATAAATAAGTAAAGTGATAATATTACTTTATAAGTTTGTTTTAAAGATTTAAACAATGTCAATGAAACACAATATACAGTGTTGGACACATAAACATTCAGTACAAATTAGTATATTATTTAAACTATGATCGAAGTAAAGAAAAAAAAATCATCCATCTTCTTGCTGTCCCAATAAATCAAGCTCTTTTCTTGTTTTCTATATGAAAAGAATTGTACATAATATATAGTGTAAATTTTATATTACATAATTTTAAATATAACTACAATATTATATTACATATATTGCCTTTTTCACTGAAAATATATGTAAGCATTTTTTATGATGCTACATACAACTAATATGTAAAATGTTGAATATATATGGAATTATTTTTCTATGTTGTTTAAATCTTTAAAAGATGAAATGAATTATGATATTCAGATGATCCAAATTATAGTAGTGCCTGGTGTTAACTAACTTGCTAAGCTAAACAGATGTCTGCAGTATAGAATGGTTAGCCAAGTATTTTGTTACTGCCCTCCAACTGGCTGGTTATGACATATTGCTTAAAATGTTTGGTGCTTTAATGCCTATGTCAGGGTCTACTGTGACAAATAGTCACCACTGTACAAACACATTTATTCCATAAAGTTTCTCTACCAGTTCGGGGGAAAAAAAGTTGTTTAATCAGATATGCACACACGTCTCACACTTTTTCAGAAGCCCAGACGTTTTTGTCTAGGGATAATATATGCTATTAAATAGTTGTTAGGTTACTAATAGAAAGATGCCAAAAGTTATAATGTGTTTAAATTGCATATAATCTGGAGTTTTTTAAGTACAGGCATTACATGTTCAACGTGTCCCTGATTTTATGATCTGGGCTAGGCATTGTGGCATTCGAAAAGACTTGCTGTGTAATTTCACAGTATAAGTATAATCTTTGTATTAAACCATTTAAATAAATTTTTTTCACTTTCTTGTATTTAAGTATAAACTATCATGAGACTTAAGCTTCTTCAATTCTAGTGATATAATGTTCAAAAGTTGGCTTTTAAAGAGAATAGAATACAAAGTAGTAATATATGTGTTTTTTATTTTCTAAAGTCGTAGTCACTATTTGATCTGGAAAAAAAAATGTTACAGGCCCTGTCTGGAAGTGCTTTAAATAAATGATCTCATTATATCCTCACAATATTTTACCAAGTATGTTACATAATTGTGTACATTTTAAAGAGGGAGAAAGCAAAACAAAGAGAATTGAATCTTATCTATTTGCCCAAGATCACATGCTATGCATGAAAGCCTGGCTCATATAGCAATGATTCATACAAGCAAAAAGAAGTTCTTATTCTGAACCTCCTAATAATGACTTAAAGAATAGTCTAGGAGCAACCTAACTTAGAAGAGTTTTGAGTTTTTTTTTTTTTTTTTTTTTTTGAGACAGAGTCTCACTCTGTTGCCCAGGCTAGAGTGAGTGCCGTGGCGTCAGCCTAGCTCACAGCAACCTCAAACTCCTGGGCTCAAGCAATCCTCCTGTCTCAGCCTCCCGAGTAGCTGGGACTACAGGCATGCACCACCATGCCCGGCTAATTTTTTCTATATATATTTTTAGCTGTCCATATAATTTCTTTCTATTTTTTAGTAGAGATGGGGTCTCGCTCTTGCTCAGGCTGGTCTCGAACTCCTGAGCTCAAACGATCCGCCCACCTCGGCCTCCCAGAGTGCTAGGATTACAGGCGTGAGCCACCGCGCCCGGCCAGTTTTGAGTTTTATTTGGAAAACCTCTTGATAACTTTGGCTTTTTCTAGTCATGTGGCTAAAAAAGGCAGTGCTAGTAGCTGATGGCTGAGATATGAACTTCTGTCCCATTAGTAAATAATGATACAATGGTATATTTCCATGTTCATAACCATGTTACAAGCACCCTGTCCCAGAGATCACAAAACAGATGTCCAAATTAAGATACTTTAACCACGTGGTCTATTTCATTATTATTTATTTTATTATATATTTATTTCTATAAAAGAGCACATGGAAAAAGGCCTACTAGGATCTTTTGGAAGAGCAACCTTATTTTTTTAAAGTCTCCCATCATTAGATATGCTGAAACAAGTTATATTTCAATATAATTGTTTTGGTATATTTGGTTTATTAGTATAAATAATACTGAAGTTTAACAAATTATTTTATGTAAACCATTTTTAAAGAAAGTCTTTATGAAGAAATCTCTTTCATATAATGTCTTCCTAAGATAGAGATGGAATACACTTCACATTTCCAATCTGTGTTAATTAATACTTTTAGTTAGGTTAAATAATCAGGAAAAAAGGATTTTTAAACTTTAATTTCTATTTATTTGTTTACAGAATATAAAAAAATTGTTTTAAATGGGATTACTACTGAAAAAGGCTAAAACAAAACATCTTAGTTCCAAATATTTTTAACTCATTTAGAAAATAGGTTAGTTTGGGCTTGGAAGGGTGTTTTCTTTCTCAAAATGGTGAGCCTAGTTTGGTCCAAGAATTACCGCATAGGCTGAGGGAAGAATTCCTTTCTAAATTTGTTTCCAAGAAAACAGATGATCATATGCTGTTGGAGATCAACAAAATAAGGTGCTTACATGGCCCGTAATAAAGCATTCTTTTCTGCTAAACACTTTAATGTGAACTCTGACAAGCATGACTCCTATGATGGATACTTAGTAAGGTATGACGTTCTTTTCGTACAAACAAGAGGTCTATTAACATGGTTTCCTCAACTCCACTTCTCACTTCCAAATCCTCTAGGAATTGACACCAACTGTCCATTTGACACTTGTTCATCAATTTCCTTTCCATAGAACTATTCTCTTCACTCAGCTGTTGTAGCAATTTAAGGTTTTACAAACTCTTCTGATACGGCTCTTTGTTGGACATTCTTTTTGTGTTCAGAGGCCCATAGAACACCAGAGCCCTAAAGCATGTCACAGAGTCCTTAGTGCAGTTTGCCACTTGTTCCATGACCCACTCCCATCAAGGAAAACTTTAGCTTGACCTCTTAAAAAGTGAAAAGAGCAAAATCAATGAGTTCTCTCTATCAAGACTTAATGGTCATGACAACAATAAATCCATGTCAATGCTTCTTTTCCTAACCTGCATCTTTCCACACACCTGACCTGAGTAAATCCAATAGATCCCTAGTTATAAACTGTTACAGAGAATCTTTTTTCACTCTCATTTGGGAGGTGTGTGTGCACGCACTGTGTGAGCGAGCTCATTTCACAGCCATGACTGGAAGCACTAACAGATCACAGGCAACGGAGAATGATTATTGTACCCCTTTGTGAAATATGGTCAACCTTGCTAATTTATATTCGTGATCAGGAAACCCCCTCACTTTGAGGATTAAAGGGCATAAAAATGAATAATATTAAGAATGGCTGCAGATGCGTATAGTATTTGTTTTGTAATAAAATAAATTTGGACCGTGCAGTGGTACGATTTTTCCATGGCATGATAAGCTCTTTCCTTGTGTGTCAGTTCAGTTCTTGTTTTGGGTTAGTGAGAAACATCACATCACAGAGAAAGAATGCAAGAATCAAGGGTTGCTTTGCACTTTACCAATCCGTTGTGCTTTTCCTGGAAACGTTTATATTTGAGGTTTGCCAAAAGGCAGCAATTGTTTTGTGGTTTCTATGCTTATAAGTATAAGCAATGATGTTGAATTGTTTTGATCTTATTTTATCAGTTTGATCACATTAATTAATTCGGTTTAGTCTTTTAGATTTTGTGTTATGTTATGATGTAATAATACTAAGAACTACATTTTTTTTAAAAAGAACTATGTCCTTTCCAGATATTAATTCTTTAATCTTACATGTATGAGTCTAAAATACCTAGACGTTTTATGTTTCCAAACTTTATTTTTATTACTTTGAGGATTTGGTATTTAAAATAGTTTTCTAAACTCCAATAGCAGAAATTTTTCTTTAATCTCATCCATGTCAATTCACAAAAAAGCTTATTTTTTTCCTGACTTTGAAGAAAATCCCAGACTTCTCAATGGAATAAGTTATCTTTTGAAGATTAAAGTGATGATTAAAATCAGCTTTTGGATATATGATAATACTATAATACTATATTTGGCAGTGGTGAGTTACTTAAAGAGTTTTATAAATACATTATCTTAGCAATAACCTCAGCCACAGGAAAAAAAAAATGAAGTACGATCTTACAAGATCTCATAAGATTAGTGTGAAATTTTCTGAGGGTGCAGTAATTTAGATCAACCTTCAAAAGTGGGCAGTAAGAACTTTCTGGGGCTCTGGGGCTTTTAATAGTCTGTTAGAGTAAAGATAAACAATGGAGAGGGAGAAACAGAGACAGAGAAAAAGAGAGAGAGAGAAGTAGAGGGGAGGAAGGAGGAAGGCGACAGAGAGTATAGGAGAGAGGGAGAGAGAGAAAGTCTAGAAGGGGAAAGTGGGGTTGAGAAGTCATTCTGAGCTCAGAATTGACCATTAGACTTCTATTTAAATTAACTCTTTTAAAAATATCACAAGCCTTTGAAAATCAATGCATAATCTGAAAATATTTAAAATGCATAGAATACTGATACTGGATTGACACAAAATGTCTTAGGGTAAAATACATCCCCCTTTTTAATGATTTGCTTTCTTGGGAATAAAACTTGGTGGAAAAGTTAGTACATGAGTCACAGGAAGCTTGGAACCACTTGATATTGTCTTCTAGATGCTCCTACTTCAAAGTTCAGTCTGTAAGGAAATACAAGGAGACTATTTTTGGAGTGTGTATCATCAAACTATACTTGTTTTTCACAACTGTCTCTTCTTTCAAACTCATAGTGATTACAATACCTAGTTCTATGATAATCAATATCCTAGCATTTATCACATTGTGCTATAATGCTTATTTATTCATATTATCCACTATATAGTGGCAGGAACTGTGTAATAATCAATTTAGATTACAGAAGACTATTTGGTCTAAAGTAGATACTATGTAATCTTTGTGAATGAATGAACAAAAGTAATAATTGTCAAATTCTTCATTCGTCTTCTTTGACTTTGTTTTAAAGAGGCATTTTTCTTTATTAGATATGTAGTTCTATCTATATTTCTATGTGGTATTTGTTTAAATTTCATTGGTTGCTTTGCCCAAAAGATGCATATTTAAGTTTGTGCAAGAGATAATGCTCATTTACTCTCTTTGAAAGTCATTATGCAACTTTTGTATTGGTAGAAGTTCTTGAAACCCTTATGTGACCAGAGGCTCTCCACTCAGAAAACACTTTGTAACAAGACTTTTCTTGCTGTAGCTGAAATTTCTAAGCTTTAGATACAGATGTGGCTGTCACAACTGAATCACAGGATACCTTTCGAGTTTATACACTCATGCTATGTTTATAATAGGAGAGTATGATTATTTATTGGAGGCTCATTTTAAAAGCACTGGTGAGTTACTTGTTCTGGTCACTCAGTTCGCAAACACCTGGCCATTACTGATGTCCCTGGCCTCTGTGTCAATGAGAATCAATGAGAGAGAACTAGCCTGTAGGAGTGAGAACCTCAGGACAGGTGTTTACTTTACCCTCGCCCACTCTCCAAAACACTCTCCAGATGCTGGTCTGGGTCACTGAGCCCTGCTGGTTCAGGGTGTCCTGGGTACCTGAACGTAGTCAGAACAGTCCGGAACACAGCAAGAGAAACCAATCCTTATCTCTTCTTTTTGTATCCTTCAACTTTTTCACAAAGTCTTAGATTTATAGTAATAAAACTATTTTAATTTAGCTTAAATTGACTTACTTTGTAAAACACTTCTTAGTCCAGTTTAGCCTCGTTAAAAAAATGATACCTTAGATGTTACATACTAGACAGCCCATTTATAGGAGGCCTTTAAAATGATCACATTAACCTATGTGCGGTTGAAATAATCAGGCCTCAAGGTTTATTAAGCAGTGATCCTGGGATCGATTGCCTCAGAACCCCTAGGAGAGCTTGTTAAAATTTGTACTCCCAGGATCCACTGTAGCCCAACTGAACCAGAATATTTCTGTCAGTGCTAAAAGGGCTGTTGATGAAATTAAGGGTGTCTAGCCAAGGGGTTCACAAACTTGGCTACACATTAGAAGCCCTGGGAAAATGGAAAATGATTATAATGTGCAGCTAAGGTTGAGAACCTCTGGCCCAGCACAATCCCCAGCACCTATTAGATGTTCATTATGGATGGACAGACACACTGAAGTTAGATAAAAGAAAAGCTAGCAACTGATTAAAAACCCATCTTTAATTCTAATATATTAAGTGAAAGGAAGATTAATTAAAATTCCAATATGATTTATTTTTACTTCAAATAAAACTAAATCTTGGCTTTAAGGGCACATAGATTTCCCCCAAATACATGATTAACTGATTTTACATTAGTAAAAATAAGTGTCATTTCAATTATAAATAGCATTGGTCACTGTAGGTAATATAAATCCTTTTCATCAGTAAAGTTCTTTAAAATATAGGTTCTAGAATACAATGTCAAGAAGAAATAAAACCATAATTCGATTACTGTAAAATCCAAATTCTCATATGATGATAAAGATAATGGAAAACACCAATAAGTATTGAATACTTACTGTGAGCCAGTTATCCTTTAGAGCTATTTTGATATATTTAATATTAACTTTTTTCACAATAACCCTAAGAAACTTATTGGTAGCCCAAAATCTTTACATTGTACATTTAAACTGAAAATAAACATACAGAAAAGAAATGCTAGGTTAAATCGTTTGGCCTCATATTTTGTTTGTTTTATAAAGAATTCTTTGTTGGAATTAAATTTGCATAAACCTCTCTCAAATTGTGATGTTTATTTTCTTTAGAATATTGAAGGAATATACCTTATTTCTCTGGGTAAGGACTAATTGCTTCCCAGAGTTTGGACTGAGGCTGAGCTTTCTGGTTAGATTGAATGGCTTCTGATGTGTAGAGATGAGGTTTGTGGGAGCAAGGAACAAGGTAGCTTGCTCCAAATTATAAGCTCCATTATTTAGGAAATTCAGTTATATGAATAAGTTCTGTTAAAAGATAAACTGACACAGTGAAAATTTTAAAGAGTTTATGTGACCCAGAAGTGATTCATGCATGGGGAAGTACCAAATTTAAACAAGTTTTAAGCTCCGGTGAAGAAATGCAAGTGGAAGGCTTTTATAGAGTGCATGTGGCAACAAGACAAAGAGAATATTTGACTGGTTACAGTTATTCAGTTGCTTTATTTGGTCTGTTCCATTGGAAAGTCCCCAATTATAGAATTTTAAGTTAGTTGGCTTTTGATCTGTTGAGCTTAAGTTTTGTTTTGTTTTGTTTTTTTCTTTTCTTTTTTCTTCTGATACTGGCATTTACAAGAAATGGCCCAAGTTAAGTTCTGCTTATATATGTGATTCAAGCACGGTTAAGGTTACTTTCAAGGACTAACCGGCTTTATCTGCTCCAGGAATTTTTCAAGCCTCGTCTCTATTTTATTTAATTTTAACAGGTCCTTCCTAATTACAACGTTATATCATAGGCTGCTTTTATTAAATTTATTGGACTGTGAAGTAAGATTACTCAAAGTAGCTTAATGGTCTAAACTCCAATTCTTATAAATTGTGGAGAATACATAAACATCTAACATTGGGGTGGTAGGATCCATTGAGCATTAAAAGCTGAGTGAGCTATTATCCTGAGGAGAGTGAAATTATTTATGGACTTTTAAGGGAAACAAGGAATTGGGACATATTAAGATTTATTCTGTCCATAATCTATTTTGGTTTCTGGTGAGGGGGTTAAATCTTACAAGATTTCATTTTTTTCCCAAGCAGCCAAGTTCCCTACCATCATTTACTTAACAATTTGTCTTTTTTCCATTATTGAGTGATATGTCATTACTGACTATTAAAATCTTATAACATAGTCTGCGTTAGAAAAACTTGTCCATTTTATTGAGGTATTGCTTTTCATCTCAATAATACACTTTTGACTCTAGATAGTAAAACATTTTAACATATGAAAGGGCAGCCCTCCCCTAATCACTTTTATTACTCAAAAATTTTATAACTATTTCTCAGGTGTTTATTCTTCCAGATGAACTTAAGAAATTATTTTTTCAAATTTGAAACAATCGAAACACTAATAGGACTTTTAAAAAAATTTCAGCATATTATGGGGGTACAAATGTTTAGTTTACATATATTGCCTTTATCCCACCCAAGTCAGAGCTTCAAGCGTGTCCATCCTCCAGACGGTGCGCACCACACCATTAGGTGTGAATATACCCATCCCCTCCACCGCACCCATCTGCCTGACACCTGATGAATGTTATTACTGTATGTACACTTAGGATTTTTTAATTGCCTTTTTAACTTATGAAGTAATTGGAGAAGAATGCTGTTTTTTATAGTAGGCTTCCCTTACTAAAAAAAAAATCATATTTAAATTTTATAATTTATAGTTTTATAGTTTTACAGCTTTTTTCAGAAATGTGACATAAGTGTAACCTCTAATATTTTATAATATTTTGGACATTGTCAGTGAACTAATTTTTCACATTATATCTTTCACTCACATTAATTGGTTATTTATGGGTTTTGTATATTTATTTTGCAATCACTTGGTTTAGAGAATTTATTATAATTTTTTTTAGTCTATTTATCTGTATCTTCTAGGTATGTAATACTTTTGTACCAAACAATGGCAATTTTAACTTCTGTTATTTATCTTTTCTTTCTTCCTGCTTTGGTTAGTGATATTACATTTTCAGTACCTGATTTTGATCAATTTTTGCCTCTAAAATATCTCTAGTACTTTAAGCTACTTAAAAATATTTTTAATTCATTCATTCACTCATTCAGCTACCATTTTTCTAGTACTCTTAGGCACTGTGAAGGAGATATATATATATACACATACAGATATGGATATAGATATAGATACAGATATAGATTCAGGAGATGAAGGTCATTGAACCCTGTCTGGGTCTCTACTTTGTGTATGACCCTGAGGAAGTGAGCCACCACTGAGTCTAGCTGGTCAGGAGAACCCTGCCCCCTGCCAACCTGCTTTCCTGCCACTGGCTTTACTTGGACCTGCATAGCGCCTGTTCCTGGATTCTCTTTAGCCTTGCTTCACCTGCCTGTTATGATATGCTACCTCTTACTAGTTTGCTCTCATGTGTCCTGGTAGCCTGGTTTACCACCTGTTGCTTGTTACTGTACTCTCTGGACCTGGTGTCTGCCTCCGTGCATGTGCACGTTGGCAGCTGAATCCGGATCTGCCTCTGCATCTCCAACACCTGCTTCACCCCTGTGGGATATCTTGTTCCAGGTTTCTTCCGAAATTGCCTTACCCTATCTTTTTCGTCTATTTAATTTTGATGAGATGTTTAAAAAAATATGCTAGTGCTCACTTCGGCAGCACATATACTAAAATTGGAATGATACAGGGAAGATTAGCATGGCCTCTGCACAAGGATGACTTGCAAATTTATGAAAAAATATGCTAAAGCCATTTCTGTCTCCATAAAAAGTAAACATTATGAAATTGAAAGATTAAAAAAATGTTTTCTTAAAGATGCAGGGACTTTGATTGTAATATTTTTTTTTGTTCTTTCTAGTGGCTATTGAAATAGTTGGATTTCAGTAAATAGCCCCAAAGTTTTTTGTTTTGAAGGTATATGTGCTTTTAATAGGGAGGGTGTGTGTGTGTACACACAATATAAAGATTAAGCCATCAGTTTCGCTGCGTTCAGATTGTTGTGAACTGGGAAACCAAGTTTGTCAGAATATCTATAACGTAAAAAAAAAAAAGACTATTGATGAATTACTTTTTAATAAGTTTTAATAAGTTGCCCAATTGTACAGAATTCCTTTTTTTCATCTTCAGTTGTCTTAAGGCTTTTTGAACACTATCAAGTTCTTGTTTCATTCTGGATAACTACTAATCAGAACAAATGATATATAACTATATGCCAGTTTTCCTTGCTCTTCTACCTGCATTTATCTTTGATCCAGATGTGTTTGTTTGCTCCCTGACTGAAAAGACATTTTAGCACGTATGAATTGGTAGGATGTCACACAGGCAACATTATTTTAATTCTGCTAAGGCAAAGTTTCAATTAAACACATTTGTTTCTCTCATGTATAAGATAGGTTATGCTAAATGCTACATGGATAAAATTATGAGGAAAATGTCCTCGTTCACAAGCAGCTGACAATCTAGTAAATGGAAAAAAGCAGTGGACAAAAATCTGCAAAAATGCCTTCAGAAATATACAAAGAAATGTTTTATTTAATAGTTATTGGAGGAAATGTAGGAGCCAAAGCATGATATTGGGAATGCTTAGGATGTGTTTTAGAAAGCAGTAAAGTAGTATAATTTGGTTTAGGTCTAGAAAAAAGAGAGGAACACTGTAGAGAAGGCATTTTTAAAATATGAATTTAATTCAGTAGTCAATGAAGATCTACTGAACAGATCAGTGAAACGATCAAAGCTGAGAGTTCAGGACATAAATCTAAACATCAAAGTGCTGACGGTTGGATAAACAATCAAACAATATAATTTGGTTTAGACCAAATATATGTTGGAGAAGGCATGAACAATAGAAAGAATATAGGACTAGATACCTGAATATAAAGGCTGGCACTATCACTGACTATGGGATGTGAATAATATAATTTGCACAAAATAGATTATGATAGACAATATCCAGAAGTTTCTGTTGTGAATGGGAGTATTTAGAGTTCATGTGTATGTACTATGTCCAAGTAGGTAAGACCAGAGATCTTATTATACATCTAGCAGTCTCTCTGGAACATAGCAGGACATGGTGGCAAAGACTGCAGGCTCCGAAGCCAGGCTTCCTGTGTCCAAGTCAAGGCTCTTTCGTTTACTTAATATATGACCTTGGGCAGTTTATTTAACCTCTTTATGCTTTCGTTTACTTATCTGTAAAAGGCAGATAATAGCACTTAGTTCCAAGAATTGTCATAGGATTAATGAATTAATATTTATGAAGTCCTTAGAATGGTGCCTGGCACATGGTGATGATTCAATAGAGAATGTGATTATTATTATTAATCATACAAAATAAAATTATAATAGTCTATTTTATGCAAAGTATCGTTTTGCAATTTTAAGTATATTCTTTAAAATAATTTAATGTTCATGTGTATTATGTGAGATAGAGGTAAAGATTTATGATTTCATAGGGATGTTTAGTTGTTCCAACACTATTTGTTGGAAAGACTATCATTAAATTACCTTATCATCTTCATTGTAAACCAATTCACCATCTATGTGTAGGTTTAGTTTTGGACTTTATGGTCTTTCTTTCAAAATGAGTCTACATATTTATAGTGTAAACCATTCAACTGTGTTCTATTTCAAATTGTTTTAGTTATTCTAGGTCTTTTGCATCATCTCTATATAAACTATAAAACCAGATAATCAATTTATTAAAAAAAAACCCAACAGAATTTTTATTGTTATTCTACTAAATTGATAAAACAATGTGAAGATAATTATCATTCTAACAATATTGAGCTTTTGTTTATGAACATATATATTAAGAAATTTATTTGAGTCTTTTTAATTCCTCTCATTAATGTTTAGTTGTTTTTAGTGTATAAATTTTGCACATACTTTGCTAAACTTATCCTTAAGTTTTTCATGTTTGTGGATGCTATTGATGGTATTTTTAATTATAATTTCCAATTCTTCTTTTATTCAATCACAGCAATGTTTCTTCTATTTTTCTTCCCTCTATATCTTCTTCTAGTTCTCCTTTTCCTCCTCTTTCTTCTCTCATTTTTACTCTTCCCCCTTGTTTCATTATTACTACAGTAAAGTGGTTGATAGTATTTGATTATATATACATATGCACATAGGACATAGAAATGCTATGGAGCTTTCCGACTTTAAAAACCTCTTCTTTCTTTCAGCTTTATTTTCATAATTCTATACATTCCTAAATTCCAGGCTTTTTTCCTTCATTTTCAATATTTTAATCTTTGTTTTAGTTCTTTCACTTTCCTTCTTTAATGTTATTGTATTCATCAAAGAATTTCCTTTTTACTCCCTTAAATTCATTCTAAGAGCTTACTTAATGGGCCAATGCAGTGGCTCATGCCCATAATCCCAGCAATTTGGGAGACCGAGGCAGGAGGATCGTTTGAGACCAGGAGTTCAAGATCAGCCTGGGCAACAAAGCAAGACCACCATCTCTAAAAAAAATAAAAAAGTTAAAATTAGCTGGGCATGGTGGTGTGTGCCTGTAGTCCCAGCAACTTGTGAGGCTGAGGCAGGAAGATCTCTTGAGCCAAGGAGTTTGAGGTTACAGTGAGCTGTGATTACACCACTGCACTGCAGCCTGGGTGACAGAGGGAGACTACGCCTCTAAAAAAAGAAAAGAAAAGAGCTTATTTATCTCTTAAAATACTTGTGGATTCTGTTGCTTATTTTCATGTGATTAGCAGAGAATCTCTACTTGGGAATTGAGACATACAATGATTATAATCTTTATTTATAATAAACACTTTACATTATACAAGGCATGTCATTTGTATGGCTTATGGAAAGACCTACATAGGGTTATGGAAAGAGTACTTTTGGGGAGCCACAGAAACACAGTTTTAACTTCAGCTTCCACCCTTATTAATAAACATAGTTTGGGGTACAGCAATTAAGATTTCACTATCTTTCTTGTAATATAGGACCTTGCTGATCTTAAAGAATTTTATAAGGATTAATAGGGATCATGGATGTTTAAGTATGCTAAAAGGTTTATAACTTACTAAAATGACTTCTCAATCCAATAATACTTTTAATGAATATTTTAAAAGCCTACAGTTGTGACTTTAAAAATACAATCTTATTAACAGAGGAGAATAATGCTTTTCATTATCCTCTATTAAATGAGTTTTATTTTCAAAGGACAATATTGCAGACACTAATTCAGAATGTCCAGTTGAATCATCTGGAATAAAAAAAATTTCTTGATTTGTTTGCCAAATCATATTTTATGTTATTTGTGTACATGTCTATATATTCATTTTAATCAAAAAAATTCCTTAAGAATGCACTTATTCATTTAAGAAAGTATCAGTATAGCATCAGTATAGCACTAATGTCACAAAGTATCATACAATCTTAAAATGGGATGTATTATCTCATTATCTTACTAATAAACATTACACATTGACCGGCCTTGGTAAGAGATTATCTTTTGTTTCTTTTTTAGCGACAGGGTCTCACTCTGTCACCCAGGCTGGAGTGCAGTGGCATGATGATCACAGTTCACTGCAGCCTGGAACTCCCGGGCTTAAGTGAAATGATCCTCCTGCCTCAACCTCCTGAGTAGCTAGGACTACAGGTGCGCAACAATATGCCTGGCTATTTTGTTTGTTTGTTTTTTGTTTGTTTTTGTAGGGATGGGGGTCTCACTGGTCTTCATCTCTTGGCCTAAAGTGATCCTCCTGTCTTGGCCTCCCAAAGTGCTGGGATTATGGGCGTGAGCCACCATGCCTGGCCAACATTATCTTAACTTTGTAAACTTCATTGTACTTTTCAAAACATTTTCATATGTGTGATCAAATCTGTTCCTCAGAACATCTCCATAAGCTGGTGGGTGTACCAATTCACGTGGAAACTGTATTCATGAAGTCATTTACCAGGAAATAGTACTTGTCCTAAGAAGGCAAGCTGTTTTGCCAAGACTATGCTTTATAAAGTTTTTTTTTTCATATTTTCACTTTTTAATATTATTCAGTTGAGAATTTCATATCATTTTGTGTCCTAGGCCTCTTTTAAAACTTTCACTAGGAGCTTTCTAAAAGTTGGTCAATAAAAATGGACTTGATTATCATAATAATGGTGCGGACTTATAGAATACTTTGCTGAACTTAGATTTCATTTTTAAAAACTAATTTTGGGAACAATATGTGGAGTAAATCACCATTCCTTTATGAAGAGGTCAAGGTTTAATTAGTTTTTCTGCAAAAGACTTATTTTATACTTTTCACCTATAAACTGAAAGAAGAAAATTATGCGTTTTAAAGCAGGTTAAAAGTAGAGGTGATACCCACAGCTGCTCTCGTCTCTGGCAAACCATTCTAAGAGGCTCCAGTTTCATTTGGTTCATATGAAACACATGTTGCTCATTTATTGTACATGTGCGTCAACTTATTTTGACAAATCTGATCTAAACATGTTACAGATGTTCCTCATTATTTTAATTAGCACTTAGTAGCCACCTAGAGAAGTTGGCTATAAATTGGCCATTTCACATTATAATGAAAAGAAAATCTAGTTATCATTAATGTGTGAGTTTCAATTTAATTTCAGTTACAGTTTCTTGATACAACTAGTGAGCCGTACATATTTAATAAGTGTTCTGTTACAATTTTTTGTAATGAAGCCAATGTTTTTTAAAAACATATATTAAATAATTTCAGGTAGATGTAAAATTATTCTGATCCTGACTAATGTGTTTTAGAAATTCATGTATTATTCAATGTATAGCTTGAGATCAGGCAGTAATATTATAATTTGAATACTTACTAGAAAGCACTATTCTATTCTTACTGAAGCAAAATCTGCATTTTAACACAATCCCCAGGTGATTTGTATAAACTTTAATAAAGCACTGTTTTAGAGCAGACCTAACGTTACAACTCTGCTTTATGTACACACATATGCATATGTACATGAGTCAAATCTAAAACTCTATGTTCTATACATCTGGTTTATACAGATATAATAGAAAATGTACTGGCCTGTAGATGGAACAATTTCTTTAAATCATTTAACATATTAAAAAGTAACTTACCAATACTTTCTGTAGGCTATGTTATGTCTTTCATGAATACAAAAGCCCATGCTGGCTTGCCATATATTTTCAGTGACTGACAAGAAGGAAACTGAAGAACTTATAACTCCAACTTGAATCTTTTAGAGTTCTCATCATTTTTTATTGTTTTCTGTAACTCTCTATAGTGTAAACCTGTTGGTTGGAACAGTACTAGATTGTATTTATTTATACTTCCTTGCCTTGAAAAAACAGGAAGCAAAGGTAACACTTTTCAAGAGACTGCTTATGAGACTAAAAGATTTCATTTCTTGGTGGTAAATTCCGTAATAAAATTACTTACTATCTATGGATGTTTTCAGAAATGATTATATCTTAATTATTTATATTATTAACATATGAATTATATCATATCATTATACAATATTTATATATATAGTTTTTACTTTATATTAAAACATTATATAATATAATTAATTATATGTTAATATGGATACAAAATCCAATTTTTATTTACATAGGTACTTCTGAAATCATGCTACAAAGTAAGTCATTAAAATTCAATTTTATTGGTCATCACATTTTTTATGTATATTGCAGCAGAAATAAGCATATCATAGAAGAAATACAATAATTAATACTATTTATTTTTATGACCATTAATTGAAAGCTGACAAAATAATTTCATACAATTCAAAACTTACTCAGTACATTGTCACTATTTAATAAGATAGGGCCTAAAAGATTTTCTTTAAAAAAATCTCTAATTTGCTACAACGTGGTTAATTTCTTTGTTTTTGGTTCGACCAAATACACTCCTCAATACTCAGCTTCAATAAATGAAATAACAACCATTTAATATAATCTCTTCAGAATTCTCTGTTGGCACCACAGCAGCACATCATTAGTTTACAAGCTTGCAACATACTACATGTTATTATTATTGTTTTTATACATTTCTGAAGAAATCCTTCAAAATTGTTAATATCAAGTTGAATATACATCTAATGGGCAAATACTACGATACATTTAACTATGTATTTGAACCTACAATACAGTGGTACAACTTGTCCCTGAAAGTGTACAAATGTAGGCAGGCTAGAAAGGAACTCTATAACTTCATATGTGCAATTGCACTTTTAATTTTTCCATTTATTTTTTCAGCCTGATCACAATGCAGTTTAAATAGCCCTAAGTGTCCCCGAAGAGCTACTGTGCGTTGTATAAAGGCTAAGTAATCCCTGCGCTGTCAGAGGGTTACTGTTCAGCTGTTCAGGATCATGAGATGATATCTCAGCACTCATAAAACAGAAGATTCAAAACACAGGGGTGTACGTGGAAGTACAGATCATTATGACAGTCCTGGAAGTTATCCACAAGATACGTCAACACCCTGGAGGCCAAAATAACACTACTGAATCAACATTTACAACTTTTGTTCAAAATTAAATCCAATACATGGGGAAAATTCACATTCAAACATTAATGCTAGGATAGTAATTTTATATTTGGCTTATTCCATAAGTATGGAGGACTTCAAAAACCTATGGGATGTCTTTTCTTAAACATTTTAAATGTATAATATTTATTCTGTACAAAACAAATAACTATGCTGAATTAGCTATTTTCTAAAACTATTCATAAAATGGTCAATCCATTTGGTAAGGCACAGTAAGGGAAGCATAAAGATTTCTTTAAGGTTGCATATTTCAATTCAGAAGAATGAGGGGGTAATTTTGGCCCCTGGGATTTGAAAATATCTTCCAGTTGTATTCTTCAATCTGAATATTTACATGGTGGTTTCTTCCCATTCAAGCTCAACATCACCTATAACATAAAGTAACACATTACAAGAAAGTATTGAAGATGACGGTTCAAAGGTTTAAATGTTTCATGGCAAATATACAAGGGAGACTGAAAGGCTATTATACTGGGTTGGATTAGAGAGAAATGAAAATAATTGATCCGTGCACTAACTCAGTTTCTAAAACATTTTTAACATATGGTTATTATGAAATGAATGTTCCTGCTATAGGTGGTAAACTAGTAAATTGGATATATATTGTTTCTCTTTACCTTCCATGGCATCCAAAGAGTCCATCTTTTGAAGTGCTGAATAGTTAACAAAACAGATGGGCTGAGTACTTCCCTTACTTGATAAGAGATCCAGAATACACTGGTGTAAAAAGATATACTGTGCCTAGACACCAAAGAGAAAGTGGTTAAACAAATGGAGTGGAGATTTTTCTCATAAGAGGAGTTATATTGTTAAAGCAATATTGAATTCAACAAATGTTAAATAGCTAAGTTAGAGGCACAGAATTTACAATAGTGTATAAATGATTGTCTACAACATAAGGCTTTCTAAATTCCTGTGGTTTCTTGTAGCTTCAGGTTTTCTTCTAATATTTGTTGTTAAACACCAAGCGTTAATATATTCTTTCTTGGCAATGATTATGAAAAGTAGAAAATTATATTACTTAAATTTGTTTATGAGCTTCCCTTTTCCTGTTAGATCAAATTGAATAATTTCTCTTAAAGTTTTCTTGTTCAAATGACTGTTGGAATGTAGATGCTAAATTTACTTTTAAAATTTGTGAGTGGGCATATCTATACACCATCAGCACGTTTAAAATATGCTTCTCAATTCTGCTAATCACCTGGACATTTGGCCTACTTAACGTCAAGTATCTGGTTCTGATTTGTAAATACAAATCAGTCAGCCACTGAAATATCCAAGCATCAGGTGCTAGAAAAGGACTCCTAACATTTCATCTGAATGTTTGGGTTAAATTCCATACCATCTGGATTCTTTAAATTTATTCAATATAATTCAGTAACCTATTAGCATTTCTGAGTTTGTACTTTCCCCAAAGTAGTTAAGGCTAAAAACATGTATATTTTAAATCATCCTATTTGTACAAAGAAACATATCTGGCTTTAAAGGAAAATCACCAAATATATACAAATTGATAATTGATTTAAATAGAACATCCTCGAAAGTGATCCTCTTCAGAGAATATATGCATACCTATTGCTATTATACCTTAAAACCTTTTCAGAACTCCTCTGTTGAGATTGTCTTCAGAAATTGTTGGTCACTATTATGAATATCTATTTCTTTGTGGATTACAAAATGTTTCCATTAACAATTTCATTACTGAAATATCATCAGTTCTATGAGAGCAGAATGCTGTCATATTCACTGCTATATTCCCATTGCCTATAATAGTGCCTGGGACATAGTAGTTGCATAATAAATATTTGTTGACTTAGTCTCATTTAATTCTCACAGCTAGCCAATCTTTATCATTTAAGGTCAGACGTAATTCAGGGAACATCCAAAAGTCATGCAAGGTCAAGTTATGTAAGTGAGGCAGATGATCCAGTTTACAAAATTCAATTTTGGTAAGAAATGAAGTGTTGTTATAAAGTAGTAAAAATCCTATTGAAATTGCTAGTAAGTTACTTCTCAAGGCAATCCCAAAAAGAGTATTTTCAAATGTATGTGACAAAATGAATAACATTATTGGCAGAAATACGTTGACACAATATAAATTTCTTTGAAAATAATTTAAATATATGAGTTCTATTTTTTTAAATGCATTTGAATTTGAAGTCACATTTGATAAGTGACGCTTCTGACTGTCCTGATCTCATCTTCTCCACTGGAAAGAATGATGAGTGTAAACTTTGCCAGCAGAGAAGGCTGAGATCCACCAGATGGTCCTACAGGTTCCAAGGTCCCTCTGCCATTGTGTGTTATTGCCAAGGAGGCAGTGTAGTGTTGTGAAAAAAGTTCAATCCCAGTTTCTACCCTAGCTAGCCATGTTACCTTAAGAATTAATTTTTTTTTTAAATTTCAGAATATTACTGGGGTACAAATGCTTTGGTTATATATATTGCCTTTGTGCCACCCCTGTCAGAGCTCCAAGTGTGTCCATCCCCCAGACGGTGCACACCACACTCATTAGGTGTGAATTTACCATCCCCCTTTCCCCCTCCCATCTGCCTGACACCCAAGTGTTACTTCCATATGTCCACATAAAAAAGAAAAGGATTAAGCTTTTTCTGATGCTCAATTTTCTCACATGGGGGACCTCTATATTGTGAGATTAAAGGACTAAACACAAAATGCCTGGCAAAAAACGAGGCAGCCAAAATATGTTAGTTTTTTTTTCTTCCACAATGAGTTCACACTAGTAAATTTTCAGGAGAATCTAGATCAGGAAAGGGACTAACACAGATTAACCCTTATTTGAGGCACCAATAGTATCTTAGGATATTATCTTACTGCAGAGCATTCTCTCAGAAAGGACTTTCAAATCTCCTGGGGCTACAAGGCACTGTTTTTTTTTTTTTTGTTTGTTTGTTTTGTTTTTTCATCTTATTGTTATGGGGGATACAGAAAGGCACTGTTTTTTGAATGAAAGGGATCAAAGCTCTTTCCTGGGTATGGGCCATGCCCTCTGATGCCTTTTAGTAGCAGTATGTTGCTGAGGTTCCTGCCTCCCCACCCCTGCCCTTGGCTGCTGTAGTATGTGCTGAGACATGAGCATTCTTCATAGAATCTGGAATCACTCCTTAGTGCAACAGAAGAAAATAAGAAACCACTCTTATGCAAGGCTGTGCTGGTTTATAAGAACTGGAGCCAAGGGGTGATCATTTTCCCGTTTTTCCCCACAAGGAAAAGACAGTAACAGGGCTTAACATGTGGGAGCTAAGACAAATGAAAGACAACTTCAAAGTGCCTGCTCTTCAGCAAGGAAGGAATCCAGCAAAATCTTATAGGACGCTTACTGCATGCTGGACACTATGTTGATGACTGGTATATGTACACCATGCAGTTCTATTCAGCCACAAAAAACAATGGTGATATGGCACCTCTTGTATTATCCTGGATAGAGCTACATATTTTTTCTTAATACTGAAAAAAAAAACTTGTGAAGTGTCATACAGCTACCATACAAAAGAGCAATAACTCAGAAAGGCTAATTATACAAAGCCACAGAGCCAACAATTACCAGAGGTGGATTCTGAACTCAGTTCTCTGACTTCAAAAACCTTGTGCTTTCCATTCCTCTACCCAAGCTGCGACGTTTCACTCTGGCTGGTTAAACAGGCATGATGTATGAAGTTTATAACATATATTGGTAATAAATTGGGTAAAATTATTAATAGACATTCTTGAACACACTCCTTACAAAGTGCTATTCTACAACGTTTGTAGAACATGGCAATTTTTTTTTTCAACTTCTATTATTTGAAAATCGACTCTAGACTCTAGAAGGAAACAATCAGTTCTACTCTCTATCTTACCCAAGATAGTCAGCTAGAGAGCACTGTTCCCCTGTGTATATGTGCACACCTAGGAGCATGGGAGGAAAATGTTAGCTTTCAAGTTATCTTTAACTAAAAACAAGAAGGCAAATGAATTTTAATAGTGGTTAATAGTTGGATTGATATTGGAACCCTCATAAGACCCTTGGCTAAGGACCAGCTATGTAATTTGTAGGGCCTACTGCAAAGTGTCAAGTTCCTTCCTCAAAATTTATTTATGAAGATTTCCAAGACAGTGACAGCAAACATTAAACGAAATGCAGGGCCCTTTTGACCATGAGGATCTGTGAAACTACACAGGTTGCCTACCTATGAAGTTGGCCCTGGTCACATGTCATATCCCATTTCTGAAGTATCCTGAGAGAAGACTGATAACTCATTTATTCCCTTTTAGCATGTAAAGGAATGCATATGGATTACATTACTTAGTTTTACCTACCCAATCTTCAGAATTAAAGTGGCTGGAAAAGA